>NC_090927.1:617315888-617952612 GCF_040938575.1 Ambystoma mexicanum | reverse complement strand
TCCCAGACAACTACACTATCCTTAGAGCTGACAGACTAGATCGACGAGGTGGAGGAATAGCGATCATCGCTAAAACCAATCTCTCCATGAGAATCACCTCTACACCTAACCTTAAATCCTGCGAGTCTCTCTCCATTAAACTACCCACCGCCAACTCTCAAACATTAAATATCGATCTCCTTTATAGACCCCCAGGCCCAATCAGCACCTTCAATGAAGATATTACCACTATTATCTCTGAGAAGTTAAAAAAACTCCTCACAAACCCTAGTGCTAGGAGATTTTAACCTAGAGTACAATGATATCAATGATCACCAGGCCACTCCAGTAGCCAACATCCAGACAGAACTAGGTTTCACGCAGAAAGTGAATAAGTCTACTCATACCAAAGGGAGAATTCTCGACTGGATTGCCAGTCACAACTGTAACCTCTCCATTACATCCATCGCCCCCCAAATATGGACTGACCACCACTTAATCTCCTTTACTCTCAATAGTAAAAGACCCACTGCTCTAACACCCCCCTTGCCGTACCAAAATTAACTAGAAACAAGAAAAATATCACAGCAGACAATATCCTGCCCAATATCCTACCTAATCTTAACTCCTTACCAGACTATACTGACCCAGGCCTTCTAGTGGAGGAATTCAATAATGTGATGACAATAGCTTTCGACAGCATTGCTCTGCTTAAACTTAGGAACAGTAAACCAAAAAAGCATCTTAACTCTTGGTTTACACCCCACCTAAAAAACCTAAGACTACAGAAAAGAAAATGTGAAACGGTATGGAACCTACATCCTACCGCGGAAAATAAAACCAATCTAATAAATATCTCAACGCAATACAAAAAGGATATCATCCTGGCCAAACAAGAAACGTATAACAATAGGATTACCCCAGCCAACTCCAGTATGAAGGAGCTCTTCTCTATTCTAAAAGAATTGGAAACCCCTATTGCAGTACAGGATAACTCTATTAAAGATAAAATCTGGTGCACAGACATACAGTTGGCACTAACCAACAAAGTGGCCAACCTCCAAACTAAAATTGCTCTAAAGAAAGCTTCACTATCAGCCCAAACGCAAAATCCCCTGAACAAAACACCTATGTCTAAACCCAAATAACTCTCCCAATTCAACTTCTCTAAGGTCTCAGTGATCGAGGTAGAGAAACTATTCTTGCACTTAAACCATCCAATTGCAAAGGCGACCAATGCCCAGCACAATTGATCAAGGACGCTGCTAGAGATCTAGCTCCCTTCATCACCAAACTTATCAATGCCTCCTTTACCACTGGCACTATCAAGCGTAACCTAAAGGAATCCTGGGTACTACCCCTTCTGAACAAACAAACACTGAACCCTAACATTCCCACAAACTACAGGCCCATCACCACGGTGCCTGTCTTACTAAAAATACTAGATAAGGTAGCATACACCCAAATTCCGAACTTCCTTGAGGTGAACCATCTCCTTGGCGCCAACCAATCCGGTTTCGACTCCAACATGGTCGAGACTGCCCTTATCGACTTAAAGGCCCAAATAGACTCACTCAGAGACGAGGGTAAATTAGCACTCCTCCTCATACTAGACCTCTCAGCCGCCTTTGACCTGGTGGACCATAGAGTCCTGTGTAATCACTTGGACTCTGCGACCCACTTTTCAGGGGAGGCTATAGTCTGGATACAGTCATTCCTTAGTGACAGGACCATGAGGGTGTTCTCCCCCTTAGCAGCAGAAGACCCAATACCCATCACCTGTGGAGTGCCCCAGGGATCTTGTGTCTCGCCAACACTCTACAATATTTTCACCAAGCCACTCTTTGACGATCTTGACAATCTGGGTATCACCTATACCAATTATGCAGACGATCCCCAGATTCTTCAACCACTTACCAGGGATTATGGAGAAGATCTGGCTTTGGTGAACAGAGTCTATAGCATTGTTCAGGCATGGATGGCCAACCGTGGCCTATGCTTGAATGATGACAAAATGGAGCTAATCATCCTGGGCACCGCAGCTCGCATCTCTAAACTCAACCCAAACTACTCAGCATTTATCATCGAAGGGAACATTATCAAGGTCGCCAGAGAAGTAAAAACCCTAGGTTTCTATCTCGACTCAACCTTATCCTTTACCAAACAGGTAAACTCACTGGCCTCATCCACGGCCTATACATGTAAATTAATACGAGCTGGGAAACAATTCCTATCAGATGACAGCTGCCTAATCTTATCCAGAGCCCTTATCCTATCAACATTTGATTATTGTAACTCCCTCTACATAGGGGCAACCAAACAAACCATCAACAGAATACAGGTGCTCCAAAATAATGCATTTAGAGCAGCCCTAAATATTCCCAGAAGAGCACATATTTCTGAAATAAGACGGAAACACAAATGGCTCTCTACCCAAGAAAAAATCATCCTCAAATCTGCCTCCCTCATCCAGAAATGCTTAAACAACAAAGCCCCTAGCTACCTAACAGAACGATTTACTAGAAAAAACTCCACTAGACCAACAAGAATAGCCAGCCCCAAATGCCTTCTAGTGCCCAGATTCAAACTGATCACTATTGGAGGGTCTAGCTTCCCAGTTCGGGCAGCTCAATTGTGGAACTCCCTACCTCACGCACTTAGATCTGACCAAACGTTCAACAAATTCAGAAAGAACACAATAAAATGGCTCACTGAGAATGATATGTAACCCGCATTCTGCCCACGTACCTACCACATGTATTGTTCCTGATATAGGTCAAGTGGCACAGCGAGTAGAGCGCTCGCTTTGACATCCGTGCAGAGCCTGCTAATGCAGGTTCGAATGCCGGCGGGGCCAAACTCAGCCTTTCATCCTTCCGAGGTCGATAAATGAGCACCACACACCGTGGGTAATAATAAGCAGCGCTCAAATACCTGAGGGTTCGTAGCGCTATATAAATGCCAAATTATTATTATAGATTTGCTATTATGTAAACATCAGCTATATGATGACTTGTCTGCATACCATTTGTACATGTACTCTACTGCCCTACCCTCACCCTGTGGAGTCAAGAAAAGTGTTTTTACCATGTTCTGCAAACTTGTAACTTCTGTAACCAAACTGTAAGCCCTCTTGTCATATGCGCCCTGCTACCTCAGGGTCCGGTGCGCACAATAAATAAACAAACAAACAAACAAACAAAACATGTGTCTGCTTGAGCACTGCCTTATGTAGGCCACAGATCCCACCTCTCTGGTTTATGCCAGTCTAATGGGCTTCATCTGTGCTTACTCAGAATATGTTACATCTGATTATTTGGCATTGTTGGTTCTGGGCCCGCACCTTTTTCGGGGGTCTCTGGGGTGCAAGCCGATGAAGACCCTGTCTGCCATAATTGTGTTCCTAGTGCATGTGTTCAGAGAGCTGAAGATGTCAGAGATATGCATTCCACTGACCGCGTCTCTCTCCCGTGCTTACACATAATGCGAGAGTAATTCACAACGCATACGAATCAGGGCTCAAGTCTAGGGTACACGCGGGGTGACAGAGTACACCTGGTTTATTCAGAAGCTAAAATGAGAAACACTGAATGTTCTCTTTGAATTTATGAATTAAAGCCGTCCTCTGCAATTGGCAGATTTGTAGGCCGAACACTTCAACACTACACTATATAACCTGATGAAAAATAACAAACAACTTAAGGTGAAATGTCCCATTTCGGCACTGCAAGTTCCAGGAAAAACATTTGAATTGGATCTTGGAGTTTAAAACATGCACACCTTTTAAAGTTTTCAAAAAAACTGTTAGAAGAAAATATCCTCTCTTGGTTTTGTGTTTGTGTTGATCTTATTAAAGGCAAATGCCATTCGTCCTGTGCAATTTGTGTGGTTACCCAAAGCCAATTTAATGACATTTGCATATTTCACCTTGATATTCTAATTTCTGGCAACGTCACATGCGTTTGTTGATGACTCCCCCACTTACATTTTTAGGACTTGACCCATGATATGAACCTGCCTTTCGCAGGACATTCTGAATGGTATGCAACAAACGTTTCTACCCACATTGGTTATCTATTTAGTATCTTTCGTCCCTTCAAATACATAAGAGTTATATGCGGACAGAGCCTCAGGTCTTGGTTGGAAGCTAGGACTCTTTACCTGGATCGGAGTGCACTTACAGTTTGGATCATGGACATTACCACAAGGTAGCCTCTGGTTGCAAGCCAGCATTGTCTCCTACTTCAGGTATGGTGGGGCTGGCGAGTAGATGTTCCCAGTGGTCGAAGTGTAAGAAAAGAAGTAGTGGAACTATGTTCCCTGATAGCCTGCCCCACTCCTCATAAACCCCATTGCCCTGCTCCCTCCCACAAACAATACAAACCCCCAAACACCTGTGCCTGCTGTTTAAGGGAGTGTTCAGTGCAGTGCACTGAAAGTGCAAGTTTCAACTTCTTCCTACATATAATTGTTCATAGAGTCTGAAAAAAATGCACTCTTTACCCCACCGTTTTCTCAGACTATTCCAAATATTATTTTTTTAGATTCATGGCACACACTCCTAGATCTCAGGGAGTGGAAATGCATGCTGCAAGCATTTCAATCATTGGAACAGTGAAATTCCAAAATAATGCCATCTCCATAAATGTGCAGTAGGATTGAAGGGGCAAACAAAATGAACTTCATACTAACCAACACACAAACATCTGCATTTTTTCATTTTAAGGTTGAGTGAATACACAACTAATCCAAATGATAATGAAAGCGCGATAACTTTGCTTAGAGCTGTAATATCAGTCAGGCAAGGGACCTTGGTATAAAATGGGCCCTTCAGCCAGTAACGTCTCATTTGGGAGGCTGGCGGCGCCCTGCAATTCATGTAATAGACATTTCTCGGTGCACATCCGCCGTCCTACCGAGGCAGCCTATCAGCGTCACCCTGCTTCTGTTGCTGCTCAGAAGCACATACGCAGATAATTGTCTCTTCCAGTCATATCACTTCAGAAGAGCACTAGCTTTAAAGCGGGGAAGGATCTCAGAGTGCTCTGCATTAGCTTCAGCCAGTAGAGGGAAGCCATTAGGGCGCAATCTGAAATATTCCCGGAAGCAGACAATTCTAATTCTCACTTGTGCAGTCAGTGAAAAGAAGCAAATAGCCTGCTAAGTGCTTACTTTTTAATTCGCACTTCCCTCGTCACAATCTTCCTACAAACGTTTCCAGTAATTTCAGAATAATATTGTTCATCAATTAAGGAGTTTTTAACATGTTTTTCATTAATATAAAACCCAAAAATAAGACCCATTGTTTTGTTTGTCTTTGCTGAATAGGTCATTGCACAGTTAAGTAACACTGCTGAGAAAATAAATCTGTTCCATAAAACCAATGCAAAACTTTACATTTCCAGGATATGTGCGGCTCTGATTTGGCAGGAAACAGAAGATATTTGCGACAGATTTATTGGGGTTGCAAGAAGGACACTTTTGACTTGAGTCTAAAGAGGCAGGTCCCCTGTTTGCTCTAGAGCACTCATAGCCAGCCAGGGCATCCAACCACCATCTCCTCAGCCACCACAGTCATTGGTGAAGGATCATGGGAGTTAAATGTGAAAACATGGGGCCTGCTTCATGGAACGTTTTCCTATGGGATTGCACCATTATAAAACACTTCCAAGAATCAGGCCCCTGCAGAGGGAGAAAGGGTCTCTGCTCATTATACGGAATCTAATGTATATTAAAAGGGTGTGCATTCACGCAAACATTAATCTGTATCAATCACAGTGGATACCATATTGCTTACCATTCATTGAGAACCCACTCCAAATTGTATCGTCCCTTCGGAATTCGGGTTTGCTAACCAACTCACTGACTTCAATACATTGGCTATCAGAAATATTAAGAGCTAAATTCAGGCTCAGACTAGGCTATGTGCCAAAAAGACAGTGGCAAAAGTTCATGCCCTGCATGGTAGTGTGGGACAGTTTAATGAGTCAGTGCACTATGCATCTGTCAGTTTTGTTAATTGCACTTATCCAACATGCTTTAAAATGCACATGCTGTCAAAATAAATCCACAAAATTTGCCCTGAGGTACTGCTCAAAACGTTTAACAGTAAACATGTCAATCACGGTTAAAAACCATATTTATACTGATGTCCGAGTCTGTTTTTGTTCCCAGCCTAACTGTGACTGACACGGCCTGGCCACAATTTAAACCTGTGACTGAACTCTCATCACAGATTTCAGCATGGATGTCTTTGCATATTGAGCTATCTTTTAAATGATAGATGACCAAGCAAATGTTATAGCATAAACTGTTGTTGCAGCAGAATTTTATGATGATGTGTCAGATCTCTTAATTTAATTTCAAACTGAAGTGACCATGCCTGTGTTTCAAACACCCACCCTCACCCAAACAGCCTGGCTCTGAATCACCACCAATCACAAAATCAAACCCTTCATCCTGCTGCAGGACTTCTGGACCAGAGTGCAGGCCCTAGTGGTCTCTCACATCAATGGTGGAAATACCCTTCTGATGATCTACCAGCTGCTCACTTGGCTCCCCTAGAAACAGTCCACCATGCTGCAGCATTTTTTATTATGCGAACGACATTGACTTCCTCTCCATGCCAGGATACTGTTTAAGACTGCATATATCATCTATAAATCAGTCATGAGTAGCACAACAGCATAAGTGATGGCAAAGCTCCACATATCTGGTTACCACATGCTCCTCGCAGAGCAAATTCAGAAACCTGCTTGAATCACAACTGGCCAGCAAAGAGAGGACCTGCAAACAATCCTTCTCTTGTCACACACCCACCCTCTGGAACTCCACAATTCCCAAATTTTGCAAATCTCTCAAAACTTGGCTTTTTCAACAACACCTGACCAAGGACTAACTCCAATAGATGAACATACTGACGCACAGACCTCAACTCACAGTACTACGCTAATGTTAAAAGATGTCAGTCCAAATGCTGGCATCAAACATAAAAATAAAATGCTGACACAATCAATATTTTAATGCATTGGAGGTCATTACGACCCAGGCGGTAAGTACGCCAACTTTACCACCATGGTGTAAACTACGTTTACACCATGGTGGATGGCGGATTTACCGCCCCATTCCAAGGTGAGTGGGGCGGTAAATCCCCATTTCCCATTTTACCCCTCCCCATTCCCATTTTTGCCCCATAGGGCATAATGGGAGTGGGGAAGGCGCTAATTACGCCACCGTAAATTACGGTGGCGTAATTAGCACCAAGGCGGTTTAGCGCCATGGATTTTAACGGCTGCTAAAAGCAGCCGTTAAAATCGGAATCAGGCGTTAAGGGTTAACGACGGCATTAACCCTTAACGCCTGAGTTGTAATGAGGCCCATTGATTTGTTTTTGTAGATTATCCATTAATGTTTGCATTAAAACATGTTCTTACACTTTGGTTATTGAAGCTGGCACAAAGGTCAAAATTGGACCAATTTAGTAAAAGAGTGAACTGGGGTTATCGACCCAGCCCTTTAAGACGAGGTAGAAATACTTTTAGATGGATGGGGATGCAGAAGATACTCAAAAATCAATAATCAAACTAACCCAGGAAGTTGGCAAATCACATCTGTTTTATTTGCAATTGTCTAAAACAGGGAGTTACAACGAACATCGACAATTCGCTTGATCTTTTTGCTCAGTAAGTTAAATAAAAAATCAGGCATTATAGTAAAAACGTGTCGTTACTAATGTCATCCTACGTAGTAAACTACAAAAACCTATTTCAGAAAGTGATAGGGTTAGAGGGAACATCTAGGTATATGTTCAATACTTGTTGGGAAAATAATTGGGTCTGTAACATCAGGTGGGACAACTAAGCTCTCCTCTAGTGCAGGTCACTACAAACGTCATCAAATACTTGATGTCATATTGGTTACACAAACTATAGTGTACTTTACTACGTGGCCCTCTATAATTGGTTGGCACCCTTGTATCCATCAGTACTTTTCCACATACGCCAGTAGCATGCAGTATGGCATCTAGGTGCTGGTGGGTTAGTTTTGACCATAGCTTCCCACCAATCAGCCTTCTATCCATCATCACACTGTTGTCTGCCAGTCAATTAGCTCTTTGAAGATTGGCCTTGAGTTTGTTCTTCGTGCCTGGGAATAAGAGGAAGTAAAGCATACTCTGTCTCCTGTAGTTGGCGTAGCACGTCATGATTATCTATTTGTACTCATCCACGTGACTGAGACCATGTTTTAGAGTTCTGCTGCATTTAAAATACTCATATTTAATTAACCTCTGCTGTATTCATTGTTTTTGTGCATGTCTTCTGAACAGGAGTGTGTTCTTTTCACACACTTGTAACCACTGTCTGACCCTTCAAGCCCAGAGCAGCCTTCGCTTCTTGGTGCTGGTCCAGCCTCGCCTTTCTTTGATTCACCTCTGTAATTCAATTGCTTTTCAACCGCGACACACTGGAAAAGCCTTTCTTTCTCTGGGTCCAGCTCTGCTAAAATGCGTAGTAGAATTGTCCATAGTTCAATCACTCCTATACATATATATTTGGCGCATGCTACAATCTATTCACTACATAACCAGCCTTAAGAATACTTTGTCTGATTGTGTTTCTTGCATCTGTACACATGTAATAGGACTTGATATCTTCATCGTTTCTGTAGCATAAACATCTTCATCTCGATCTCGGAATGTGGCTTAACTTCGACACTTTTTATTTTACTTTTTTTACTTTGTTTTTTTATTGTTTATTTTTTATTGTTTATTGTTTTTTATTGTTCCAGTAAGTCAACAGAAGTGAAATGTCTGAGTTTACACCCCCCCCAACAACCTCCTTCCCCCGCACATAAGCCTACCAGGCCACATAGGGCAACAGACATGAGAAGCAAAGGGAAAAGGAGTCAAAGCAAGATACTTGGCAAGACAATACAGATTGGCTGACAATGTGGGGTCAAATGTTAAGATCATAGTATGGGGTTGAAGTTAAAAGTAAAAAAAGGTTGGGGACAGAGCATGGGGTAACACAATGGGCCTCATTACACGGACGGCGGTAAGGGTTAACGGTCACCGTTAATGGCAACGGTGACCGTTAACCCTTACCGCCGTACTACGAGGTCCCTTTGCGGGTTGGTGATTTAACGCCTGCTTTTTGCAGGCGTTAAAAACCAACCCGCTAAGGGACCTCGGAGCTAATTACGGCACCGCAAAATTGCGGTGCCGTAATTAGCGCCTTCCCCATTCCCATAGAGCCCTATGGGGCAGAAATGGGAATGGGGAAGGGCAATGGCGGAAGGGGGATTTACCGCCCCTCCAACCTTGGAATGGGGCGGTAAATCCCCTTTCCGCCAAGGCGGTGCCGGTATTTTACCGCCTTGAGCCATGGCGCTAATAGCGCCATGGCTCACTGCCTTCCGTGTAATGAGGCCCAATGACTCCAACGACTCATCTAAACAAGAGTCGCATATCTTCACATTGGTCATTCAGAAGAACTACTGTCCATTCCTGCACCAAAGAAGACATAGTATTGTTAGTGATTGCAGACAGTTTTTCATATGTAAAAATGGCCCACAGTTTATTAAGCCATTCCGCCTTGGAAGGGGCGGAGGTGCTCTTCCATTTTTGGGCCAGGGCAAGTCTCCCCGCTCTGAGCATTGCCATAACTATTTTACGGAAAGCTGACAGTTCGGATTCTGGCATGGGTACACCCAGGAGGATTTCCACGGGGTGGAGAGATGGACTCATACCCACGATGTCCTTGATCCAGCTGAGCAGTTCGGACCAATACACTTGGATGATAGGACATTCCCACCACATGTGGTACCAAGTGCCCCGCTACAAGCACATTCTGGGGCACAGTGGGGAGGCACCATCAAACATTTTGAATAGGGCAACTGGGGGGCGGTGCCAGGAATGGAGCATCTTAAAATTGTGTTCCATGGCAGTGGCGTACAAGGACCCAGAGAAATTGACTTAAAGACTGCCCTCCATGTTGACTCCTCAAGAGACAGTCCCAACCTTTCCTCCCATATTCTTTTAAACGGCTGCCTGCCCTGTAGATTGGCTGTAATAAGAGCTTGTAGATCTTGGAGAGGGAGCCCTTCCTGGAACTGGATTCCACCAGGATTGTCTCAAACAGGGTGAGAGGGCGAATCAGGTCGGCCAACCCCTTAGGGTTGGTGAGAATCTCTTTCAGGCGTAAGTACTCGAAAACAGAGGGGGGATTATTTCCCAGTGCCCCTGCCAGGTGGTCATATTCAATGAAAGTGCCCTCGTGGAAGAGTTGTGCTGCCCTCTCCAACCCATTATCCGACCACGATTGTGTATCACAGAAGCTCCTAGAGCCGAGGTCAAAAGGAGGCCCCCAAAGAGATGATAAGGGGGATGTCCAGGAAGAGAGCTGCTTTTTATTTTTGTTTGGCCTCCATGACTCCCAGAGGATGGCTAGGGTTGGGTGACATTTGAGATGTGACGAGAGAAGTTTGGGGGGGGGCAACAGGAGATCCCTGATTTTTTTTGGGTGGGAATGTGTATCTTCAAGGTAGGTCCAATAGGTCCCCATCTGATCTATCATATGCTCTAACATCACGCGCAATTGTGCTGCTTTTCGATACAACCTAACGTCTGGGAGACCGAAGCCTCCTTCGGTTTTGGGCAAAGTCAAGGTGGAAAGTTAATTCTTGCCCTTTTGCCACTCCATATGAAGCGAAGGAGCCGGGTCTGTAGTACCTTCGAAGAAAGCCTCTGGTATAGCGACAGGAAGAGGTAAAGGAGCCGAGGCAAAATGTTCATTTTAACTGTGACCATGCACCCAAACCACGAGAGTGTGAGGGGCATCCAGCGTATAAGGTCACTGCTGATTTACGCCAGGATGGGGGGGAAGTTGGCTTCAAAGATACGGCTCAAGTCCCTAGTGAGTACAATGCCTAAGTACGGAGTGGCTTCCCGTTCTATTATAATGATTTGCACCTCAGTTTTACCTCTAATTTCATTATCCCCAGCACCCATCGGCATTAAACAAGACTTGGTTACGTTGACCTTGAGCCCCGAGAAGGAGCCGAAGAAGCTAATGAGGTCAAGTAGCCGTGGGAGCGAGTCCGGGAGGTCAGTCAGATAGGCCAAAATATCATCTGCGAATAGTGATAGTTTATATTCACAGTCTCCACACTGAACTCTGGTGATCCCCCTGTCTGCTCTGATTGCTATGGCCAGGGGTTCTATCGCCAATGCGTACAAAAGGGGGGGACAGGGGACACCCCTGACGGGTGCCTCTGGAGAGACGTAGGGCTACTGAGGTGCAATCATTGACCAAAACCCTTGCCACGGGACCATTGCACAACGCTGAGACCCACCCACAGAACCTCTCACCCAAACCCATTTTATGGAGCACCTTTCCCATATAAGGCCATTAGACGCAGTCAAAGGCCTTTTCCGAGTCCAACAAGAGAAGGTAACCCTCCAGGTTCTGCCTCCTGACCTCATGCATGAGGTCCACCATCTTCCTCACATTGTCTGAACCTTGCCGACCGGGAATGAAGCCAACTTGGTCTCCGTGCACCAATGACGGGAGATGTTTCACCAGTCTGTTGGCCAAAAGCTTGGCCAGGATTTTAACATCCGTGTTTAGGAGGGAAATGGGCCAGTAGGACTGACACTGGGAGGGGACTTTGCCTTCTTTAGGAAGGACTAAAATAAGGGCGGACATCATGGAGTGTGGGAGAGTTCCTGTTTCTAGGGCAGCATTAAACATTTTAGTCATGAACGGGGCCAATGTGGAGCGGTACGTTTTATAAAAGCGGACCGTAAAACCGTCGTCTCCTGGTGCTGTGCCACTCTTCAAGGAGGAAATGGTATATACTACTTCTTGCGGGGTGAAAGGAAGCTCCAGAGGGTCAGCACTGTCAGAGGGGAGTCGGGGGACAGGCAAGGACTCCAAAAACTGATCTACAATAGTGCCATCCTCCGAGTATTCCGAGTAATACAGGCGTTCGTAATAGAGGCGAAATTGTTCTGCTATGGAGTCATCCCTAAGAATATGCTCTCATCCGGAGGAGCGGACCGAGCTCACTCATCTGTTGTTTCTGAGTTCCCTCAGCCGCCAAGCTAATATCCGGTCTGCTTTTTCCCCTTTCTCCATATATTTCTGCTTTAAAAAAACTAATTTCCTTTCCATCTGGCCTACCAGGAGAGCTGCCAGCTTCGCTTTGAGATGTTGTAGTTCCTCCCACTTGCTTGGAGACATCTGTGTCCTTAACTTTCCTCCGGGTTAGATTAACTTTTTCTCTTCATATCCCCTTTCCCTTTTCCTCCTCAAGCCCATCTCCATAAGAGTACCCCTAATAGTGGCTTTAAAAGCGTCCCAGACTCCCATGACGCCCACTTCCCCATTGTCATTGATAGCAAAGCAGTCCTTGATGGCGACCAGAAGTGATTGCCTCAATTCCCCATCCTGCAGCAGAAAATCATTGCACTGCCAATGGGACCCAGTGGGGCATGGGGAGGGATACCCAGCCTTTAACACTTTCTTAACACCTTTAGAATGTAAATGTTCTCTTGACTCTTTATCTCTTCTCGGTGTGTCAGCACTGCTTTGTGTGACATCACCAATCTTGCCTTTTGGTCACTTTTCCCACTTCTTCTGGGATTCCATTCAAATGGCCATCATATTGTCATGTATGCAGGTATGGTTTTCACAATGGGAACCTTGCTTCCAGGATTATCCTTGTTATTGGAACTTAGCCAGAAGGTAGTCAGCTCAAAAAAAATGAAAGGCATGGTGTACCAGACAGAGGGCCTTCAACTGAATATGTTTAACCACAGGAATCCTTCACCTCAGAAACAGGAGAGGGTATTGGACTAAGAGAGGGAGTCCAGAAGAGGGGAGTCCATAGGACAGAAGCAGAAGGAGGGCCCACCACCAGATACATCTGTTTTATCACTGTTATGCTTATGACAGTTGTTGCACATACATGCTCCCATAGCCTCCAGGCAGGCCCTAAGCCTAGAAGCAGTCTCAGGGGTCAAGATATCCAGACAAACTAAGATTTGCGAGTCATCAGTAGTTAAATAATACTGCGGATATGGCTGACCCTTGGGGAACACCACAGATGAGGGAAGGTGAAGCAGAATGAAAAGGTGCCAGGGAGAGAGATTGTGAGTGCCCGGAGAGAAAAGATGAGAACCATGAGCGAACAGCACCGAAGATGCCGGCCTCTGAGAGGCGGTCTAGCAGGACCGTGTGATCAATCGCATCAAAGGCAGCGCAGAGGTCAAGCAAGATTAATGCAGCCACGCAAGATCATCCACCACAGAGGTCAGCACACCCTAGGAACTATCAAAAAAGGAAGTAACTTCCAAGAAATATCTAAGTAGTGGACAGACCAAGGAGTTCATCATGAATGGAAGAAGAGATATAGGGCGAAAATTGGGACAACCAGTGGGGTCCAGTGAAGGCTTTTTCAATAGAGGGATAACTAGAACTTGTTTGATGACAGCAAGAATTTGACCAGTGAGAAACGATGGGGACTCTCTGGGTGAGCAACGGAGCTAATCGAGGAGTAATAGTCTTAACTGCCGACAAATGGATAGGATCCGTTGGAGAGGCCTGCTTTAATCTAATAGTGGCAGCACTGACCTCCTCTTTGGTACGTTGCCCACTCTTCTATAACCCACCTGTGCTATTGCACTAGTCCCACAGATTTCTTAGACTTAGATTATGTTTTTTGTTGTGTTTGTCTCTCTGTCTGCGCCCTTAAACCCTCAGGTACTGGGTCGCGCAATACAAATTTATAAAAAATAAAATAAAAAGAATAGTGGAAAGGAGGCCCAGGACTCCTGATTAATACCGATGGGCCTCAGACATAATAGGAAGCTCAGGGATAGGCAAAAAACATAGGCAGGCAAGAGCCAAAAAGACAGGAAGAAAGGACAAGAAGACAATGCGTAAAAAAGCTCTCCATCATGAATTAAATGAAAAAGGAGCCATGCAGAGATAGCAGGATGAAAGAGAACACTGAAAACAGGAATGAAAAAAGAAATCTGAAAGGAATGCTACCAATGTGGGCATACACACACATGCCCACCAGCAGGAACTGTCCTGTGCAGGGTACAAAATGTGCCATTTGTAAAAAAAATATCAACTTTCTGTTGAGTTGCAAAAAATTAATGCAAATAGCTGCCTGTAGCATTGAAAGTCTTGCTGCATGGTGCCTGACGTCAATAGTTTACAAAGACTTGAATGAGGCATTTATTAGTTAGAGAATGCGATACCACCATCCACACAGCCTAGTGGCTCACTGATTTGATGAACAAAGTGTTTCTCTTCCTTAGAGACCTGATCACAATCTTGCACTATAACCTTCACTAATTCTGCTCGTGATCTCTGCACTATTAGCAATGCTGACTGACCGAATAGGAACAACAACAGTTAAACTACTTCCAAAAAAAATCACAGTCAGGTGAAGAGACATGATGCCTTGGTGTGGAGCCACAGGGACTCTCTTCTGCCTGACTTCAAAATGGAGGTGGGTGCTTAAACTCCTGGTACCCTTTTCACCGGTCTCAATTGATCCTAACAACGAAGAGGGAAAAAAGGATTGGCACAGGTAAGGAGCCTTAGTAGAAAAGGGGAAACACCTGTAGGAGAGAAAATGAGATGTTGGGATAACTTTTGGGGAAAGAGAGAGCCATTATAATAACCAACTACAAAATATCTTGAAAAATGACAGGCATTTAGAACACTATAAAAGAGCACAGAGCTCTACAGATAGGGGCACACGCCAAAGCAGAGAAGGAGTACACGCTGGTGTGTAGGAACAAGGAGGAGGAGACACTGGCCAGAAAGCAGTTACTCTAGTCATATTCACCAGAGCCTTATCCCACTGATGTTAGTGGTACAAGAAGGGTTACTCAAGGCATGGAAGTTCAGAATAAAGATGCTCTCCAACTGGCCTGGGAGTGTGACTTCAACAAAGGCTGAGAATGTCTAGTTACTAAATGTGCAATACGTTGATCCCTGGAAGGGCAAGCTTGCCAGAGAGTACACACATCTGGCCACCATCATTCTGATGTTGTTAGAGGATGGGAATATCTGGCCACTGTCAACTGTGCAAAGAAGGGGGGCCTTGCCAGATTATGAAACCATCGCACACCATAACATTGTTCTTGTCAATTGATCAGGAGGTTGATCCTTGGTTGAATGATAAAATTATCACCACTTGACAAGCAAAGGGGACAACACATGCTTGTAGGAGATTGCCAAAACGTATGCTGGGTACTATATATATCCCTGAGACTGTGAGTTTAAAGAGCAAGCCATGTATTCTAGCATGGAAGTTTGACTTTTGGGAATCTTTATGTAGGGAACCTTTGGGAAAATCAGTATTGTCATAGTTAGGAATCAGTGCTTACACCTTTTAACAGAGAGATATGTATGATTTTTCAGGTGAGTCACCTGAGACCAATAGCCTTTACACAACTCTATCCGGTCAATGTCAATACATTTTATGACATTTCACTACTGACTTTTTCCTGCTGATTCCTATGACACATAGAGTATAGTTATGAAATGTAGGATATCCCAGCATTGCAAAACCAAAAGGTGGGCTGTCTCTTTAAAACCCATGGTTGGACAACATATACAATGTGCCTGAAGTAGGAATGTGTATCTGCAACATGTACAGGTCCACTAATCCAGTGGGGGTTGTATAGTGACTCTTGTAGAATAGAAATGATCTGTGAAGACAAACTACACTCTTTAACAAATAATGCAACACGCCAAAAAGGGTTGATTGGAAAAGCATAATTTGGTGCAACCTTGCAATGCTAACAGAACGTTGCTACAGAAACACATGGAGGGTCATTATGACCCTGATGGTAGCTGTGCCAGTAAATACTGGCAAGGTTGCCACCGGAGTCAGGAATTTATGGGCACCCGGAAATGGGGACTTACCAGGGCATTAAAGCCCCGGCGGTCCCGGTATAGTCCCAATGCCAGGAGTCAGTAATTATTACTCGCCATTCCCATTTGAGTGCCATTGGACTCTATGGGAATGGGGAGACCGGATGCACTGGCAACATTCATTAATGGTTCCGGTGCATCCGTCGAGGTCTACTCGCGGGTGCCAGTCCGCCCGCCGGCCAGAAAGACACCCACTCGTAGAACTCGTAGGTTGCCAGTCCGGCAACAACGGTGCCGGCAGCTTACCGGCACTATTGTTACCGGACTGGCAAACTTGTAATGATGCCCATGGTAATGGTTAATCACTAATGATAAATGATTAATTTGTTTTATCTACTGCAGGGAAGCATACGTGATTCACAGTAAGCTAACAGACATTACACTCACCAAATGATGAACTATCCCAGATGTAAATTAAAATGAAGAACTTAACTAAAGAGAGTTAATTTGTCAGTAAAATTACAAAGGATTGTAAGCTCTGGCCCCATTCAGACAGTTTAACTGCAGTAGGTAGTATGGAACAAAATACAGTGAACGTTATTGGCCATAAAACAGCAGAAGAAATGTTTGCAGAAGTATTGCTAAACGTCCAGTTGGATAAGATTTCCCTTCCTGTTATAGATCACCATGATAATCAAAATTGTCTTCTTTGCAGAAGTGTTCCAGAGATAAGGAGGTGTGCCCATTGTGGTCAGGGCTCACAGCTAACAGAGTACAATGTGTATCAAAGATATTACCTTATTGCATAACACCACATGAGAAATGCACTCTACAACCCTGATCAAAGAGCACTGTGATTCCAGAGTCACAATAAACAGTGTCACAAGAGCCATGCCAAATCATGAGAGGTAGACATCACATGATCTCACTAACATGGGTAATGCAGATACAAAATTCTCCTGACATTTAACTGAAGGAGATACAAAACATAGTGGAATATAAGAGAAAAAGTAAGTACATGACTTCAGAAGAGCCACAAAACCACCCAAATCAAGAGTAGTTTGGGTGAAGAGAAAATGGCCACATAAAAAAGAAGTGCAACGTAAAGATATAGACCCCCCAACAAGTATCAATCCAATGTATCTTCCCTAACTCATTCCATTCCCACCTGCCCTTCCAAGCTGATACCAATTATCCAATCAGCTAACCTATTGTACTCTCATTCATCCCTCTGAATCCCAGACTGTTAGGGAAGATGCTCCTGTCACTTGTGCTCACCCCTCCTTCCTCTTCAATCATGTTCTCTCAATCTATCAATAGTCATTTGCCAGCCTGCCAGAAGGTGCCACTATCATTCCAACGTTAACAATCAATCCTGTTGCCCATTCTTCTCTCTTTTACCGCACCACTCAAAAATCCTAAACAAAATGGGCATCCAAGTGCATTGTCCAATTCTGTGAGAAACATTCCCCAACTCATGTACTCGTTTTTTATTTGAGTTCATCTTTTATAGCACAAACCTAGCTCATATGCAGAAGAGCGTTTACATTGTGTAAAAGCCAGCATTGAGCATGGCTCCTCTGGACAGTAAGGCTTTACTGTTAGTTAAAGGTTGAAAAAACATGGGTTTGGTCATGCAGGAACAATTAATGGATGAGCTACGTTTCAGAGAATTGTGGAGCTGGAGCATGGTGGGGGATTCCGATCCTGCTTCAGTACAGAGTTCCAGAGTGTCAGGGCATGGTTCTCTGCTGGTCCTTTCTGTGTGGGTGAGCTTTGTTCTGCAACATTTGCATGGATTTGCTACACACATCAGTTTAGCCACCAGGTATGATGCTGTGACAGTCAAGTCTGCTTTGTAGATGTTGCAAGCAATTTTGAATATGATCCTGGTGGAGATCTGAAGCCAGCAAAGCTCACACAGGAAGTTGAATGTGTGAGTGCATTAAATGTGGTGTAGTAACTCATGGCAGACAGCCTTTAGGGGGGCAGAAGCATGTCTGATCTTGTGTTTAAAACGGTGTTTCCACCATCAATGTGTGGCATCACGAGAGCCTGAGCAATAGCAGACAAAACATTAATTCATAATAGAAACCTTCACTGAGCTAGAAGAAGCACAATATTATTGGAAGAGATGTGTGGGTTTCAAAAGAGATTAGGAACTAATTGGGAGCAATCTCTGAAGCCATGTTAACACACACCAAATTAACTCTTGGCTACAAGAGTCCAATTTCCCTGGGGTTTATGGATTTGAGCTCAGATTTCAACGATGTTAGCCACCTGAAATTATGAAGTATGTGCCCGTCTATGGGTTGACAACACTGTTACTCTCAATTATGGTTGAGCTTTCTACAAGCATCCATTTTTTATTATGTGTAACATCTAAATTCTGCATTAATGTCATTCAGAAGGGCCAGGCAGGAGTGTGTTGGTCCCAATGTTGTTTAGTCATTATGTGAACTCTCTCCCTAATGGGCAAACAACGGGATGACAGATAAAGGGAAAATAGCTGGTAGGAATATTAGTGTATTGGCATGGACAAATGAGTATGATCTTATTGCCCTCACACCGAAAGCTTTCCAAATTCTAACAAATAGTTGTGTTGAATCTATGGCTGTGTGATCTTTGTCTGAATACAGACCCCCTGTGATCGTTTTTTTGTTTGTTTGTTTGTATCTTTATTCATAACACATGCCAAACCCTGAGGTAACTGGGCGCCAGAGACTTAGAGCAGGTTACAACATATTATAGTTATAGTCATACAAAATAATAGGAATAAGTGCACATGACCGGGTTACATGGTGGTCAAGGGGCGCGCATCGGCAGGAATACAGTGGTGAGACAAAAGGTTAGTATGTCAGACAATGGGAGAGTTCTTGTTTGCAAGCCAGGACTTAGTTTTTGCCCTGAATGTGCAAAAGGATGGTTCTACTCTAAGGTTCACATGTATAGCATTCCAATGTTCGGCAGCCAGGACCGGGAAGCTGGAGCCGCCTGCTTTTTTTAGGGAGAATTTAGGGATGGATAGGCAGTGAGAATACATCATTCTAGTTGGTCTGGCTGATATGTGTTTGTTAAACTTGTCTGCGAGGTACTTGGGGCGTCATTAGAGAGGCATTTGTGGACAATGACTAGAGATCTAAGGGTGATTCTGTCTCATACTCGGAGCCAGTGGGCATCTTGTCTGAAACTGGAGATGTGGGAGTGTCACGGGATTCTCAGAGCGGCTCTGAGGGTATTATTCTGCAACACTTGCAATTTGTTAAAGTTGCGTTCTGAAGTGCCTAGGAAGGGCGTATTGCAGTAGATGATTTTTGAGAGCACTAGCGCTCTGGCTATAGTAATGCATCTGGAAGGCGAGAGGAAGGCTTTGCAGAGGTTGTTGAACTTATTTGTGTAAGCCGTGTTTACTTGTTTTTTGAGCGAGAGTGTGGAATCCAAATAAACTGCTAGGGTTTTGATTTCTTTGGCTACTGTGATTAGGTTACCATCTATGTTGATAGAAGTGTAACAGGTCCAGTTTGTTTAGCCATGGTTGGGAGCTGACGAGAAGGAGCTCGGTTTTCTCATTGTTGAGGCATAAGCCATGTTCTGCCACCCAAGCTTGGATCTCCAGGTAGAGGTTGGTAATCCGTGTCGAGTCCTCTTCATAGCAACCTGATAGCGTGGTGAGAACCTGGTATCGTCAGCATAGTTTGTGTATGTGAAACTGTTAGGCAGAATCCTGTGCAGTGCCCTTAGGGACCACTACACACAAATACAAGTGGCAATACAAGTTCACCTTTGGTACAAGCCCTTACTACACTGTTAAAGTGGTAGCAGTAGCGGAGCAGCCAGACTCATCTCAAGAGCAAATGAGCAGTAGTAGAGATTAGACAAAGGGACCATAATTACTGTGACTGAAGCAAGCACTGACTCAAGGTTTTTGGTTAAAAAGTAAAAGAACATTTATTTTTTTTGACCATCTGTTTGCAAAACACTTCACCTCTATTAAAATTAAAACCACACGTAAAATACACTATACACAACCAATTCACTTTGGATGAAACAACTCAAGGTAAGTACCTTATGATTTTCTGGACCAGTGTTGTGAAACAAAAGACATTACCGGGAATACATATGCAATCACTTTTTGACAGTAATGACAGTTCGGTCTTACTAAAGATACGTGTATCTGCGGGAAGAAATGTTACTGGGGTGAAACCACACTTAGCACCTGAGTTACCAAAAGAGAGTTGTGGGCAAAAATCATCAGCAATACTTTTGTCAAGGCAGACAGAATCAGAGAACACTTTCTAACCCAAAGATAAAAGTCAATAGGCCTGCGCCAGTGTTAGGTGGAACAGAGTTCCTGTTGTTGAGGATCAAACAGTCAGATAGTTCAAGATTCAAGGATGCCAGGAGTACTTGGATATTGTCAAAAGAGGAGGCAAAAGTTATAAAACGGAGAAAAGACAAGGACGAGCCTTAGATGAGGAGAAAAGGGATTCACCCTAGTTCCTCGAAGTCGGACACAGTACCTTATTCTCGGATTAAGCTGGTGCCATTGCAGTTGTTCCTGGTAGTTTCCTGCAGACTCACAGTTCCTGGCTCTTCAGTCATGGGAACAAAAAGGAGGGCGTCTGAAGTGAGCTGCACTACCCAGGGATGAGGCCAGCAGCAGCGACAGTGAATAAAAGGTGCGCTCCTTTAAAACAGAAGAGGTTCTTCAGATGGCTATCCGGACCACTACAGTGGTGTGCAGCGATTTTGACCACAAAGAGGATCTTCTGGCTGTGGAAGATGAGTTGGTTGACCCCCCAGGCTCAAGGGAAGAATACTCCAGACTGGATCTTCTCTGGTCGTCGAAGGGTAGAAAGCTCAGGACTGCAGCAGGGCTTCACCGGAACTTGGTATTTGCAGTAGCCGTCTTCTTCTCTGCTTCTCTTCAGTTCCTTGTAGTTCCAGTGGCGACTCTGACTTCCAGCCCAAGAGTCCTGCCTTTTATGCGAAAATTACCCATTCACACAGCCTGGCTGTCAATCACGCAGCAGGGAGGTTGTCTGGCCCGGACAACCACCCCAGCCAATCATGGCAAAGTGCGACTTGGGTTTCCTAGGGAACCCTGTGCAGGGGGTGACTAAACCCCTCCCTCACATTCAGCCCACCTAGACACCCAGGTGCCAGGAGGAGGGCTTCTCTGCAGAAGCCCGCCAAAAGACGGTGAACAAAGAAGGCAAACCTGGTTTGCTGCGCAAAGTAAAACACAAGAAGGACTTTAACAAAAAGAAATGGTGAATAAACCCAACCGGAGCCAAAAGAAAGAGTATTTGGTCAAGCAGGTTTATGTTCAAGGCTAATATAATAGCCTGGAACAATACCAGGTTTATATAGGATAATCGCGGTAGAAAAGTTAGGGTAGATACCACTTCCACCAGCCAAGTCTAAATGTTAAAAGAGCAAAACAAAGCTCTGAGAGGCACAGACGAAAAGGGATAGGAATTAACCCTTTCCGATACTCCATGTAAGATGGGGTGTACTGGGTCTGTAGTTTTAAATGTGACTATGTAAAGTTAATGGCAAATTTACCTATTCCTGGGGGCGGTAGTCAGCCACAGAAAATGGAGTCAGAGGGAAGTCTTAAAGACAATTCTGTATTACTGCACTGAAGGTGCTGTGTAACACACACACAACTGGGGCTCATAAAGTGGTGTGCTCCAGAGCCCAAGAACACACAAGCAGTAGTAATACACATGTCAAAACACTGGTAAGAGTGGGCAAAAGGCTCACACTCTTACCAAGTGGAAGAAATAAACTCCAGAAATCTAGCAAAGCTGCTGGGGGACTCACTAGGTGAGGGTAATTAGCCATAGAATGAGAATTCACCCTAACAGACACCCAGGTTATCTAGGCGGTAATACAATAGTTTTGTGAAGATATTGTATAAGGTTGGCGAGACGCACACGCCTTGAGGGACACCACAAGGGATGGGGATGGGGTGGGCTGAAGTACCCGTTGAAAAGACCCGGGTGGTTCGGTTGGCGAGAAAGGATTTGACCCAGGTAGTCGCCTGGCTGGAGAATGCAGCTGAAGCCGTCAGATGTTCCGTGAGGATCTGGTGGTCAACGAGGTCGAGGGCTGCTGAGAGGTCAGGAAGCAACAGGAGAATGGCTAGATTGCCCTTGTCCTTCGCCTCGTCCATCTGGATTTTTTTTAAGTCCAGAAGTGCTGTCTCAGTTTCGTGCCTTGGCCTGAAACCAGATTGTCTGAGGCCCAAAAGGGTGTTCCAGGTGCTTCTGGATTTGCAGGTAGGCCACTCTGTCTAAGATCTTTAGGATGTAGGGGACAGTGGTGATTGGCCTATAATTAGTGGGGTTGTTGGGCTCTATGTTTTTTTTTTTTTTTTAGGATGGGCATAACCCACTCCTCCTTGAGGCTGCTGGGGACTGAACTCGTTTTGAAAGAAGCATTGATTAGGGCTGTTATGAAGGGGGCCAGATCATTGGCACCTTCCGGAATGATGGAGGCTGGGCAAGAGTCCTCTTGGCATCTGAAAGCTTGAGGCCTTTGATGATGCTTTCCACTTCTTTTGTTCTGACAGGGGCGAAAGAGAAGGGAGGGCAGGTTGGAGTTTTAGGGGTGGATGATAGTGGTGAGTTTGCTTTTTTGGCTAGTCTTTTTCAGTTCGATTTTGGATTGCAGCATGGCAATTTTGTCTGCCAGAGCTGTTTGTATTCTCTCACACCAGTCTGCATCTTTCACACAAGTTTCTGTAGGTGTGGAGGGGGGCTCAAGTTCCCTGAGGATAATGAAGAGCTCTATTATTTTTGATTTGGCAATGTCAATTCTGTTGTCATAGGTCTCTTTTTTGGCCCTGAGGATGGAATTTTTGTAAGTGGGGGCTGCTACCTTGAGTAGTGCTTTGTTGGCCGGTTTAGGCACTTTTCTCCAGGTGGCTTCTGCTGCTCATTTGTTGTTCTGAAGGGTTTTAAGCTCAGGACTGAACCATTTGTTCAGGTGGGCTGTCGGTTTGGCTTTAGTAAGTTTAATGGGAGCGATGATATCAACTGCTGATTCAAGTGTTTTGTTATAGATGTCGGCAAGTTTATCCACATTAGGTTGGAGTAATTTTCCGGGGCAAGGATGTTGTGGATTAGGGGGCGAAGGCTTTGCAAGGTGATGTTGCGGTTATTCCTGGCAAGGGTTTGCGGGATGGTAGCCGGTAAGGTGTTCTGCTGCACCTTCCCTTGGATGGAGAAGGTGATGACGTGGTGGTCTGACCAGGCAGTTGGTTCATTGATAAGGATGGAGGTGGAGCAGTTGTGATCCGCTAACCAATCCAAGGTTCTGCCTTTGTTATGTGTTGGGGCTGTGATCCTGTGCTTGAACCCTAGTAGAGAGATAGTATTTTCCAGGGATAATGAATTAGTGTAATTGGGATCACTGAGGTCTAAGTTTAAATCCCCAAGTAGGAGGATTTGTGATCCTGTTTTGGTATTATTAGTCAAGAGGTCTGCGATCTCTTCCTCAAATGAGGAGATGAGGCCTGGTGGCCTATAAATGAGGTGCATAAGGATGGTTTGTGCTGCAGAGAGTTGGAACTTTACTGACAGAAGTGCAGTGGACCAGAAGCTGGAAGAATGGGTCTCTCTAAGGCCAAGGGATGTTTTGGCAATAAAGGCTTCTCCTCCTCCTTTACCTGAATCCCTGTCATTCCTTAATATAGAGTAGCCATCAGGGATGGCAAGGGACAGAGGTGGGCCTGTTGCCTGATGCAGCCAAGTTTCAGTAATAGCCAGAAAGTGAAGGTTGTTAGCGGAGATAAGGTCTGCAATGTCAAGTGCGTGGGCGACCAGCGACCGAGCTTTGATTAGAGCACCTCTGATGAGAGGGTGTTCACGATGGTGATGGGTTTTTTTGGGTATTGTCCAGCACGTGTATAGGGCTGGCCTGTGGTTGGTTGGGACAAGAGTAAAGGAGGTGTTTAGTGTTGGATGTCCTGGGGGATAGGAACCGGGAACCAAGTCTCAGGTTTCTGTCCTTCACTGGGCAAGGGTTCCAAGGCGTGGGAGGTGCAGCAAATCGGCAAATCAATTCTAATGGGCTGAGTGGCTGGCTGGGCATGAGTGTCTGGTTAAGGTCTTCATGGTCAAAGGTCATGGTGAATGTGAGGAGTGGATGGGATAATGAGTCGTTATTTAGTGGAGGAAGTATTGTAGCTAGAATTAGTGTGGATCTACAAATGGCTGCCATGTACTCAGTGGGAGTGTGTTGGGAACCCTTAGATGCGGAGGACTGAGTGTGTGGAAATAGAGATCTCAATCGCAATGGGTAGCACCCAGTTCAGAGCATTTAAAACAGGTGGCTCGTTCAGTGGGGAGCAATGGGTTGATTCAAATAGTGAGGAGCAGTAGGCTAGTCCCAATCAGCGTAAGACATCATCAAATTATGAGGAGCAGTAGGCTAGTCCCAGTCAGCATAGGGCAAATTCAAATTATGGGGAGCAGTGGGCTAGTCCCAATCAGCATAGGCACATACAATAATGCACAATCGGCCAGAGCAAGTCAGTGCGTTGTGGCGCGATAGGCGCTTTCACTTTGGGGGTGTAGTGGGCTGTTTGCATGTAGTAATCATCCTCTCATAGATTACGCAGACATGGCATTGGAACAGCTATTAATAGTACTCACATAATTTAGTACACCGGTCAAAGGTGGTCTGCCGACGGAAGTTTGTGTTCATTACGAAAAAGAACACACTTTGCTAGCAAGTCATTGTTGAAATAGGACTGCATGGAGACGTTTCTGCAGTGTGGGCCTCAGATATGAGATATATAGTGTAGGGCACACACCAGCATGCTAACAGGCACAAACAGGGCCTTTGTATGGCCTTGGTAGATGGCCGTCGGCGTATCCGCCTCCCATAAGTAGTTGTGGGGCGATGAGGCTTAGCCTCGCTATGGTGCTGCGAAGCGCCCGGCATGCGTAGGTCAGTCAATGTAGTTGGACAAGGTCAGGCAGGCTGTGCGAGGTAATGTGAAAACAAAGAAATTGATATGAGGCTGGGAAGCCCAAAGGAAACACACCAACACAGGTTACAAAGGACATACAAAGTGCTTTATTTAAAAGCTACAACAGTTACCAAAAAGTCAATTGACAAACGGATAGCTATTCGGCTCTCAGAGTAACGTAACGAACTTCAACAAAGGTTCGATGCATTAGTAGAGAGACCGTACATTGGAATACTTGGGCTTTTATATTCTTTATTCAGCCCTGGCCAACCCCCTCGCGGTTTAACCATTCTTGGGACCAGGCCTAGGGTTCCTTGCCAGGTCAATCCCATAATGTATGCATTTTGATCAGTTCCGCTGATACAGTTGTTCATTTACACATAGGTCAGGGATAGGACAAGGTCTTAGTTCGCGATCCGACAAGTGGCCTGCAGGCATATTACTTATTCATGTGTGCGGAGGTCACAACGGCCAGAATTTCATTCAGAATGTCATTCGGCCTCCATTTTGATGTTCAGGGTGACTTCCACATTACAAGAGAACCTAAAATGGCGGCTAAATCCAAGATGGCGACTTACACAATTTTTCGTTAAGGTCAAGTCCTTGCCGCGGAGCCTTTTTACATGATATTTTAGACAACTTGGCGTAGGCCAACACACATTCAATTACTGCGATAGGAGGCATAATATCATTTCAATTCCAACAGTAAGTGAAATGCAGGAATCAGCTGCTAACCAAGGTATGGGCTGCCGTAGCAATGATGCTCGCAGTATTAGTGACTGCTCGAGTTATCCTTACTGTAAAAAGAGAGATGTAGGTGCTGCTAGCACGATGGTCAGTGATGCAGCGTTGTCTTTGTTACTCTGCTCGATGTACACTGTTTGCTTGGTGTAGCTTCTGGAGTGGGGAAGGGCTCCTGCCCTCTTCCCTTGGCGTGGGAGGTGTAATGTCAAACCATTTTCATATCTAAGTATTACTTTCTTTAATAGTTTCAATAGGATAGTACACGCTGTTAAAATGGCACAGGTGAACAGGGTCCTTGTTAAATTTGGTAGGGATTTGGGAAGTCTTACTGTCATGAAGGTTACTCCTTCTCAGGTGGATCTTCTTTCTCACTCTGGTACACCTTCCACAACTCTAAAACGGCCAATATTTTCTGTAACTTCTTCCCCTTATATGTAGAATGCAAATATGTTGTTATATGTCACAATACTGTTCTTGACAACAAACCCACAGCATGAGTCTTTTATTAGTCGCAGCTCTGACTCACTCCGCTTGGTATTTATCACCCCATACACATGTGCACTTTTTCATTTTCTGCATATGACTTCCTTTACTATATTTAGTAAATGTATCTCATCTAACTATTTACCCCATCTTGGAGTTTGATATGCACTTTTCTTTTTGGCCTTGCCTCAGGAATCCTTAATACCCCTACTTGGAGTTTTTAGTGCGTACCCTTACGCCGCTCTTGGGAACATGACGCAAGGTATCTATTTCACTTCTTTCTAAGCCACAAAAGTCCTGTATTTCTACACATATATTTACAATACAGTCCATGCCCCCTATTTGCCACTTTCGATGCTCTGCTTCCTTGGCACTGCTTGAGTCCCTCAGCATCGACTCTTTCCCAATCAACCAGTTTGCCTTCATTCCAGGGGGCACCTGCGGGACCGGACAGGAATGTCATCAAAGTAGCACCTGCCAACTGATTCTTCTCACACATGGGTTTTGCATGCCCCTCTCCACAGGAAGCTCCATGATCTTCTGGCTAATGGTGAAAGTAGTCGAGTGTCTGAGAGTCTAGATCTGGGCCCAGGTCGACTGGACCAGAACTATCTGCTAGGCTACCAGAATGTGCACTAGCACTTTGAAGTGTCCTGTTTGCTACATGGAATTACCAATAGTGATCTCAGACGCAAATAACTGGACAGACTCAAATAATAAGGCAAAGTACTACTTTATTATTAGCATAAAATGAAGTACAGCAATCTGGCAAACCGCAAACTGTAATCCGAACATTCACACTCAAATTTGATTATACAAAGGTTTTATACCTCGTTATACGTCAGCTATGATGTCATCCTACGTGGCAAACTACAAAAACTATTGAAGGGATGGATTGGTTTAGGGAGCATATGTATCTATATATCATATTTTTCATAGGTTTTTATTACTGCAACTTAATCATAACTTCCATTTAACAAAGTTTTTTCATTGAATTTCATAGGTTTTTATTAGTCCAACTTAACCATAACGTCCCTTTAACAATGTTTTTTCAGTGAATTTCATGGGTTTTTACCAGTGCATGCTATTTTCCTACAACTCACTAATATCATACTTACCAAATATAACAATATTGTTGTCCAATTTACAAAGTGTCACCTTAAAACTCTGCCATTTTCCACCTTCTAGAATCATTTTTTACACTTCTATACACTTTCTGCAACTATTTCAACTAGTTTTTCATCTGTAGATATCTACGAACATCTGACATCATTGCGGACCTTCCGTAGAGTGCCACATGATCATATGCTAGCGCGCAACATGATGACGTGTCCAAGAACCCGTCCGCACTTCACAATAAGATCCGTCCTATGCGGACAGTTCTGAGCTGCATTTTCTACTAATCTAGGAACTTTCAAATTCAAAATTTCCCTTGCACACCGCCTACACCTTTTTGTACGCATTATCCATTAACAATCTAGTACACAATACATACTTGGAAGAATTTTATCAAAACTGCTTTTTATCTTAAAAATTGCATCAGTTATTGACATCCCTCCTCCCCGAGAGCCACCACCACCACTAGCTGGAGGACCTTCACAACAAAAAAAGACAATGAATAGGACAAAGAAGATGAGGTAGAGGAAGTGCCTACTTCTAGCACAAAGATCAAATCATGGGTGTGCCAGTTCTTTGCTACTGTTGGGAGTGTACCAAAGGCTAAAGCTACCAAAGTGAAATGCACTGAGTGCAATTTTGTACTCAGTCGCCTACCTGGACAGTACTCCTACGGGACCACCTCCATGCACCGCCACACCAAATCCAATGACCGCAATGCTCTCAGAAAGGTTGTTCCTTTCTCACCAAGTAGTAAGCTGTCTTGCTCCACCTCATCTTCTTTGGCAAATACTGTAATCACACAGCCTGATGTCTGCTGGCATTGGTGTGTTATAAATAAATAAATAAGGAGGGTTACCGACCATTATCGTCCATTGAAGCCCCTGAAATGGGGGATAAAGGCCATTAGCACCCATGGTTCCCAAAGCAGGAACCCAGGGTGCTAAAACATAGATTTTTCTTCCTACAGCGGGACGCCTGCGGTGTCCCGCTGTAGGAAGGAAAATCCTTTTCCAAGACAGCCAACATGGAAAGAGAAGACGGGCTCCGTACAAAGCCCCTCTTTCCCTGCCATGGCAGCCTGCAAAACCCTATGAACATATTACCACAAGTACTTTTTTTCCCTTTCAAACCTATCCTATCTTCGAATAACTTTACCACATAGCCGGTCCCAGGTAGACATAGCCACTTTAACACCATTTTCCGTCCCTAGCGGTCATGGCCAGTAGCCAGATTGTCTGCGTTATGACCTTATTCCATGACCCAGACAATCTGGCAACTGCCCACGGCCACAGGCTATACATCATTCACCAAAGGTATATGACTATTTTTTGTACCTACATTATTACACTTGTCAAAAAATAAAACACGGTCACATTTGCAAAACAAGGCTTTAATGTCCTTGCCAATGCTACTCACGAGTTTGCTCAAAACCCGCCCATGCTTTATTTTTTAAAAATTGTCAAAATATATGTACATACAATAGTCATATAACTTAGCCCCATTTGACACAATCCATTCAGTCTTTACACAAACATTGAAAGTTGGGTCTATAATCATTCTCAAAACCTTTGTCCACAATCGTCAAATAGCAACAAAGTTATAAGCCATCTAAGAATGTCGAGACCCCCCCTCTAATTTCACCCCCTCTTGAGAAAATCCCAACAAACTTTAGAAAACCATTTATATCTAGATCCAAAATCATTTTGCCAAATGTTGTGCAGATTCGTCAAATGACACCACATTTATATGCCTTTACAATATTTTGGGACTCCCCCTCTAATTTTGCCCCCTCTTGACAGAATCCCACAAAACTTTGTAAAACCATTCAGGATTAGTCCTAAAATTGCAAAATTACATGCAGTTTCACTGAGTGGCGCAAAAATTATAAGCCATCCAAAACCTGCTTTTCAGCAACCCTGTAATGCAGAAATAGGTACAGATGTCCTAGTGTCCGCGAACACCACAGGACTGCCTCATGACATCTGGAGTGTTCGCAGACATTCGGGGGGTGAAACAACCAATTGCTTGGCTTCTTATGGCCATATCCAATCCCATCCTCATCCCCCCACCTCCCCAGAGATTGTTTGTTGAGTTTGACAAGTGAAATGCTGCTTTTAAAAAAAATGTTTTCACTGCGCTGTCCGCGTACCCCAAAAAAGTCCACGAATCCAAGATGGCAGGTGTTTCAGGAAAACCGACGCATTTCACGTTTTCCCACCAGCCAATCAGCGGCCGCGTCCCGATGCTCGCGGGCCACGCAAAGTCGGTGACATTTTCGGCCAATCAGAGTCCAGTCCACAGACCGAACAGGGAAGTGAGTCCATAGAGCGGACATAGATATCACTAATTTTTTTGACTTAATTTTTGTCGTTAAAAAAAAAAAAACACTGGACGGATTTACACCAAATTAACAAAAACATGCTTTCGGGACCAAGCCGCCACTCCTGCCGCAAATTTGGTGAAAATCCGTCCAGCAGTTTTTTCCCATTATGTCTATGCGAAAAAATAAATTTTGGGACCCCCCTATAACTTTGCCCCCCCTTGACTAAACCTCACCAAACTTTGCAAAAAAATTCAGAGTGGGCCATATACTTCTTTGCAAAGTTTGGTGAGGTTTCGTCCAGGGGGACCAAAGTTATAAGCCGCCCAAAAAGTGTTCTTCCTATGGGATTAGCAACTTAACCATAACTACACAGCCACTACTGTGGCTGTTTAATAACTATTAGTAATACTATTGGAGGTCCCTTACCTGGTAGGCATGCCTTAAACCACCTCTAAATATGTATAATACAGATTATGGCAAAATAACAGCAGTCACCTGGCCTGTGCAACACTGTATAGCATGTTGCCACATAGGGCCTCAGATTGGTTGGCATTCTCTCCCAACATTGTATTTTCTGTTCGTTAGCAGCATGTATGCAAGATTAAACTTAGGTGCAAAGAGCAAAGTCAGACTACTACCCACTTGCCCAAATAGTCCTTCATCTCTCATGGGTCAGGCCCCAAGCTAAGGCTTCTTCTTTATATTTGAACTTGCAGATTGTTCTATTCTGGGATTTTTAAGGGCATGTGTGCACATCATTATCTCTGTCTTAAGCTTTAATGAACAGTCCTTGTTTTTGACTTATGAATTACGAGTGGGGAAACCATGATTTTGTCCATTTCAACCTTTTGTTTGCTGCTATTTGATTTAGTTTGATTTTAATTAAGCTGGGTGCCAGTATGCCTCTTGACCTCTGGCCTCTGGAGACATGCTCACTCTACCTTGTAGTACATCATTATCTTCTTCTGAAGCTTTAATGAATAGCCCTTGTTTTCATCTTCTTAATCACGTATGGGGAGACCACAATTGTGTCCATTTTGACCTTTCATTAACTGCTATTTAATTTAATTAAGCTGGGTGCCATTACTCCTCTTGGCCTCTGGAGACATTCTCACGCTACCTTGTATATGCGTCTCGCATCTTTAACTGTCCAATAATTGGCCCTTGCAGATGTTTCCGTCTATGCTTAATCTAAAAGAAGTGTGCCTTACGTAAATGACTTATCCTCTTGACTCCCTTTGTGCTTTGCAATTATTCTTTCATGATATGATATTATATAGCATTTATAACACGCCTATACACTAGTGGTTTAAGGTGTGAATCAGCCTGGAGTCAAGGATGTGGCATCCTTGATCCCAGGCCAAGAGACTCCTCTTTGTTCTTCACGCAGAACCTTTTTTCCAGCATCTCTGGATTCTGCAGCCCTGGTCTGTTTCCGAGGTAACTGATTTGTTTCAACACAAGTCCTATGTCCATCTTTTCAACATGGCCGCCTTAGAAATGTTATGTTTTCTTCTGCAGCAAGTTTCTATATATCTCAACTACCTTGTGTTTCGGCGTATATACATTCACTTCATCTCCACTCACTAATTTCTTTGATGCATATGATTCCTTTGTATTTGATTACAAGTTTCTCTTGTTACTCCAGTTACACTGTTTTTTCTTTAAGTATTTGTATATCGTTTCAGTGTGTCCTTGTGTCTTTCCTTCATAATGTCACTCTGCTCTTGTCTGATTTTACTTATTGCTCTATGATGTCCAATGGTGTGTGAAGACATCCTTCCACCCTCTCTGTTTGATGGTACATTCAATACAGTTGTCTAAGTGCATATTGTCTCTCATACACTCAATGTTTTATTGGGCTGATACCAGGTGTCCCACACAGGGCTCTTCTGCTGTTTCAGTATGATGGAGGTGAGGGGGCAGGATCAAGGGATTGCTCCTCTACATTCCTTTCGCCCTATAGCTCTGCTCTGCTCTGCCTGCCTGTCGACACCCACAACCTTCTCTAGCCCTGCACTTCAAAGACCCTTTGGATGGCAACCTCCTACTGTTAGACAGGCCTTTGTAATGGAATTAACCTTTTTGATTCCAGGCTCTCCGGGTATATCCAGCTGGGTGATCCCAGGCCTCTCGAGGGAGGAGTTATCCAACTACCAAGGATGTCAATAGTCACTAGAATGCAGACATGCAGGTGTCGGCAATCCATATTGTTTGTTATAGCTAGTCCCAGCTCACTAGGTTCAAACTGGTATGTTACAAATCAGATGTAGCATTTAATATGTATGTGAACCATAAGCAAACATATCGAAATCTAGGTATGGCTTATATTTTCAGATTATTCTGCCACTAGTTGACAACTGATCATAATGATGTGGTTTTGGAACAGACAAGCAGATTTAAATGCATCACCTCTTCTCTAAAGTAACACAGCAGCTGCCAAGCAGGGCACCTGAGACCTCTTACTCTTCTCTGTGTCACTGGAAAGCAGGCACTGCAGATCAGGATACTAATGTGTGAGGGTGCATGTGGTTTGATGAAATGGGGTCTGGTTAGTAGAACTCCCTTTCTGAGATGGAGTACACAAATAATGCTATTATAAATCAAAATAAAAAAAAAAGCTAGGGCTTCCCTTGCCCTGCTAGATGGCAATCTATCACAATGTGGAACACAGTCGTTTGGGAGAGGCAGGTTTTGTCCTGCATGGTGTAGCTCAAAAGAGGTTCCAGGCAGGTCTCATGGGTGAGGGCTGTTCCTTGATGTCTGTGTTGCCATAAAACCCTGCCCAGGGTCTTCCATGTCAAGGGGAGTCCTTTGTTATGTACCTCCATGACAGGAAGGTTACCAGAGAGCTCCAGCAGGACCTGCTACTTCCAGCGAGCAGCATCCTGGTTCCAGTGATCAGGCAGCAGGTAAGACTATGGTCCACACAGCAGTTTAACCCTGAATATGCCCTGGGATGGTTTGGGAGAATAACTTGCTTACTGGTCTCCTGACTTCACCTCTCTGGTTGAGGACTTTGGAGCATATTATTCTCCCAACCTGCAGTGTCTACAAGTAGTGGGAAGAAGGACAGGAAGCGTTCTAACCCAGAACAATCCAACATGATGACTCTTCTCTGCGAACTGAAGCTCTCTTCAGGGCTGTATTAACCCTGCTCCCTTACTCTGTCCACCTACTCCAAAGGGTCTTCAGTATTCACCACCATGCTGTGAGGGGGCAATTGCAAAGACAGGATTCTTTTTGAAATACCTCTTTCCAGGGCAAGTACGGGGAGGGATCCTGTTCCTTAGGGGAAGGTGTCACCCCTACTCCAGGAGATCAAAGAGAGCCTTCCTCCTCTAGACCCACCATGGTTGTTGTGGCTACCCCAAGGCCAGACAACGAATACAGACCAGGCCTTGTCATGAGTAAGTCCCTGATTATCAAGCTGACAATAATATGTCATTCAATGTTTGTGGATGCATAATTTTGTAATTTCAGTAGGCAATATGACATAAACAGAATGGCTTACATTTGGATATTATTAACTGCTACGAGCATGCTCGGATACTCAATTACATTATTTGGAAACAGAGGTGCACAGGGTTACAAAGCCATGGGTGGTGCCAGGCATGGGATTGGCAGGGCTAAAGAACTCCCACTTTGAGGCAGCAATCATCACTCTGCTGTGAGGCTCACTCAGACAAAAAGAAGCTGTCACGTTTCTCACCTCAGAGAGCTGTGTATTTACTTTACTTTTAAACTTACTTTTAAACTTCAAAGGTAAGTAAATAAACCACTCTCTGAGCAGAGAAAACATGTGTTAACATGACTGCAGCATCAGCAGCAAACGTGCAGAGAACAAAAGACTGCCTGGGAGATGATAGTAATAGACCCCCTGTGTGGACATTAAAGACTTAACTGCTTGGCTCATCGTTTAGTTGGTCCATGCCTCCAATTGTTAGCTATGCTTTGTTTAACCAAATAGCCTGCGAGATGTAGAGCCGTAGACAGGGTAGGGCCTGAGCCGGTTCAGTGGGAAATGGTTAAGAAAAAAGTGATTTTGTTTGTGTGTATACATGTGTGCATGGATTGCATGCATGTATGAATGTATGTGTGTGTATGTATTCTTGTATGTGAGGGGGTGTCTGTAAGTGCATGCATATGAATGAATGCATTGAGAATGGGGTAGATGAGTGCGAGTGCACGTGTGAATTAGAATAATATGAGTGTGAATGTTCAGGGTGCTTGTGTGGATGATTTAAGCTGTACGGGTACCTGAATATGTATGAATGTGTGTGTATCTGCATGTGAGTATATTTGTATGTGTGTGTTTGTGTGTGTGTGTTTGTGTATGCATCGCCTGTATCTGTGCGAGTGTATCTGTGAGACTAGGGCCTAGGAAGGGGACACTGGAGCTAGCTAACTAGCTAACAAGCTAACTAGACCGATCTTTAAAAAATAACAATGGTTCTCAAAAGAACTTGTAGAACAAAAAAGGGACAAGCGAAACAAAGAAAATGGATGGCGCAAAATCCCTTCTCCCGCCAATAAAGCTTCATGGAAGGATAGTGAAAAAAACCATAAACACATGATACTAGAGGTAAAGAAACATTTCTACAACAAACAGATCACCACAGTAGCTAATTCCACCAGTAAATTATTTAATATCTTGAAATCAGTAGAAAACCTAAAGCCATCACCTCACCATTCTCACCTACACAAGAAGAATGTAATGCAACCCAGATCGCCTTCTTTAACAAAATCACCAAAGCTAGGGACTTAATTACAAACTCCCTGATTAACAAAAAGACGACAGTCACATGGCCTGTTGAGACAGCACCTCAACATACTGAAACATTCAAGTTCACAGACATTACCATCAGTGACATGACTAAGGTGCTCGCCTCCATGAAGCCAACCACTTGAGCGAAGAACATTCTTCCGCCTAAAATAATACAATACAACTCTGACATCTTTGCTCCTGTTTTAACAAAAATCATCAGCGCATCATTCTGATTCCAGAAAGTACCTGATTCCATAAAAAGGGTCACAGTGACGCTGCTGGTTAAGAAGCCTAACCTCAACCAAAGAGATCCCAACAATTTGACACCTATTACTAACTGCAACTTTGTCCTAAAGATCATGGACAGGAGTGCTACTATGCAACTTCAGGCACATGTGGAAGCATCAAACTCCCTACACCTCCAACAGTCGGGCTTCTGCCTGCCCATAGCACATAGACGGCCATGCTAGACTTGCAGACCAAAATGCTCAGCATCATCGACAAGGGAAAGACAGGCTTCCTCATCCTCCTCGACCTAAGTGCATCATTCGACTTACTCGACCATAACTTACTCCAGACTGCATTAAAGAAAACCGCCAATTGTTCATATGAAACATCGGCTGGATAATGTCCTTCCTAAAAAACAGGATATCCAGGTTACATTGGGGGGAAAAGCTCTCTCTGGGAAAGGAAATCCTATGTGTAGTTCCACAGGGGACCAGCATCGCCATTGCTATTTAACCTTTACTTGAGATACCTCTGCCTTGTCCTCAATCATATTAACACCTTCTTTACAAACTATGCTGACGATACTCAGCTGGTGTTTCAGCTGAGTGGGGACTATCCGAAAGAAAGTGACCAGCTCACTATGATCTATAACAACGTGGAACAATGGATGGACTCAAAATGAATGTGTCTTAAAGGGAAAAAAAACAGAGCTCATGGTATTTGGCACTACCGCAGTCAGAGTGAAATTACCCAACGTATACAGCTCATTCCTGATCAAAGACACACACATACAGGTCCTGAGTAAGGTCAGAACCCTTGATATGATGCTGGAAGCATCTATGGGGACTGACACCCAAGCACAATATATATAAAAAGCATGTGCATACCACCTTAGACTACTTAAAGCTATCAGGCTTTACTTATCAGAGGACAACTGTGCCATATTGCAAGAGCAATCATAATGTCTCACCTTGATTACAGTAACGCACTGGTCCTAGGCTCCACCAAACTATGTTTGCATAGTTACCAAGTTGTTCAGAACAATGTGATAAGGATCATTAATCACAGAACCAGAGCACAGCATATCATTGGCTCCAGAAGGGAATTACATTGGCTGAAAATTGAAGATAGGGTGCATTTCAAAACCCTAAAACTGGTGCATAGATGCATCTTTGGAAAAGCTCTGGCTTACCTAAAATCCAGGATACAATCATATGTACCCAGCAGAACATTAAGATCAAATTAAAATCATAGTGGCCCCGCACAAGCTTAAATGCGGCATGGGCAGATCCTTTCCCATATTAGCCGCTGGCCTTTGGAACAAACTTTCCAACTACATAAGATTGGAAGCCAACTACATGCGATTCCGCAAACTAGTGGGAACCCATATCTTCAAATAAGAACCTCCCCCATGTCCGCAACCTAGCCACTGTGTGATCTTACTGTTTGTCCTGTCTCCACGTCAGTCACTGTCCACATCGTCCTTGTGTTCGGGTCTCTGTGCCCCGAGGCTTGCGAGTTACTGGCGCAATATAAATTATAAAAAAATAAATAAAAAGAAAAATGAAAAATGTTTGCCATGATCATGGCATGTTTTACTGTGGTTTTTGGGCAAAGCAAAGACAACTTGAGTTTTATTACGTGAATTAGGAGTTGGAGTGGGTGAAGGATATTGCAATGGGGTTAGCTAGGTCCTACTGTGGCATTGAATTTTAGACAAGCATTAAGGGCATGGCCAACAAGATGAGTATTCTTACAACTATCCTAATGATCAACACCATTACTCACCCCACACCCAAACTGATTGACCACATTCTGCCATCATCCACCATCATGGCAACCACTAAAGCCTGCCCAAATTAAATTCCCAGACCAATATCTATGAAAAAAAAAACATTACCACCATCAGAAGCCATTATGCCCACCCACTTCCTACCACCTATTACACCCATACAGCAGATAACACACCCAATCAAGTAAAGACTCCCACCACATATCAGTGATACTGTCACCTGCCCAATGGATCCATCGTTTCGCAAGTAAACCTAAGCCCAACCAACCATGCTCCACTAACTGGAGAAATCACAGACTAGGCTCCAGACTCACCAACCTAACATCGCAATCTAAGCCCTGCAACACTAAACTTAACTCCAAACCTACTCAGGTACCCCATCATCCACCACACCAGCAAATAGATTCTGCCAACAAACAGACCAAGGAAACCCACAAAATCAGAGGAGCTCTGAGGAATGCCAGATCTCTCATAGCCCATGCCACTGAAATGCTAACATCATAACCAGTAACCAGTTTGATTTTCTTGCCATCACTGAGACATGGTTCCATAAAGCAGCCGGCCCAACCATCGCCCTAGCTGTCCCAGACAACTTTACCATTATCAGGAAAAACAGAGAAACCTCTAAAGGAGGAGGCATAGCATTAATTTGCAAATCCAAACCTTGAGATGCGAGAAACTAAATCCACCCCTCTAAACTCCACCAAATTGTTATCAGTCAAACTCTGCTTATCTGCATCCCGCACTGTCTCAGTACACCTAATATACTGGCCCCCTGGCCCACTAGGGACTTTCGAAGAAGACATAACAACCCTCCTGAATACTAACACCAAACCCAGTTCCCAAACTATCTCACTGGGAGACTTCAATTTAGGTCTCAATGACCCGAATGACTCAAATGCCACAATCCTAGCAAACACCATCACAGAAGCAGGCCTCACCCTCAGGAAAAACAGACCCACTCATACAAAAGGTTGCACCTTGGACTGGATCGCAGACATCAACTGTCTATCCTCCATAACAAATACTGAACCATGCGTGTGGACAGATCACAACCTAATCTCTTTTACCATCCAAGACAACCCTCAAACTAACGCTACTAGACCCATGGCCCGACCGGCCCTAACCAGGAATAGGAAAAACATTACAGTCCCCAATCTCCTGCCCTTGATACAACCCATTACCAACTATGCCAACCACCCATCAAATCCCACTGATTTGGTTGACCTGTACAACACCATTAACTAAGCAATTGATTCTATTACACCACTCAACCTCAGCAAAGAGAAACCTATAGCCCACCTAAATACGTGGTTTACACCCAGCTTAAAATCCCTGCGTATTGAAAAAAGACTTGCGGAGTCCCGATGGAAAAACAACCCTACAGACCAGAACAAGCTCCTTCTCACCTCCTTGACAGTTGAGTATAAAAAATAATTCAAACTAAAAAAGACACCTTCAATAACAGAATAGAAAAAGCCAGCTCAAGCACCAGAGAAATATTGTCTATCCTAAGGGAACTTGAAACACTGGTCGCCCCCAAGGACTCCTGCATCAAAAACAAATCATGGTGCACAGCCATCCAAATCGCCCTATGCAATAAAATAACCTCACTCCAAGAGAAAATTAATATAAAAAAACACTCTACATAATATTCCTCTAGAAACCTCAAAAGCCATACTGCAAGAATCCTCCTCCAAACATCCAAGCCCAGTCACCAATTCAAATTCAATTCCATCTCTACCGCTGAGGCTGAAAAGATCATCTCTTCCCTCAAACCCTCTAATTGCCTAAGGGGCACATGTCCAGCACCTGTTATCAAATAAGCTGCTAAAAACCTGGTTCCATTCATCTCCACTTTCATTAACTCCTCCTTCAAATCCTGCTCAGTACCCACCAATCCTAAAGATGCTTGGGTACTCCCACTTCTAAAAATAACTAACTTAGACCCTAACACCCCCAACTACAGGCCAATCACAACCGTACTTTTTTTGCTCAAAATCCTCACTAAAGCTGCTTATCGCCAGATTCAAGCTTATCTGGAGATCAACAACCTATTAGGCACTGTCAATCTGGCTTCAGGCCGAGACATGGGACTGAGATGGCCCTAATCGACCTGAAGAATAAATTAGACGACTGGAAAGACAAAGGGGAAGCATCCATCCTTATCCTGCTAGACGTATCCGCCGTGTTTGACCTTGTCAACCATAATGTCCTGTGTGACCACTTTAAAACTGCTGGCCACTTTTCCAAAGAGGCCACCACCTGGATAAGCTCATTCCTGGATAACAAATCCATGAGAGTGTTTTCACCCTCATCTGCAGCGGATCCAGTACCCATTACTTGCAGAGTACCACAAGGCTCCTGCATATCCCCTACCCTGCATGATATATTTACAAAGCCCCTGTTAGACATACTTGACAATCTGGATGTCTCATACACCAATTATGCTGACAACACCCAGATTCTCATCCCTATCCTAGGTAACTATGACAAATACGTAACCATGATCAACAAAATCTATCTAATTATACAAACCTGGATGGCCACCCATGGCCTATGTCTCAACGATGAAAAAACAGAGCTTTTAATCGTTGGGTCCCCTAAAAGACTGACTAAACGCTTTACCCTATATAATTCAATCCTTATTGACAGAATCAAGATCAAAGTATCCAAGGAGGTTAAAACCCTAGGCTTCTACCTTGACTCGGCCCTCAACCTCAACAAACAAATAAATGCAACCGCCTCTGCCACCAACTACACATGCAAACTGATCTACTCTTGTAATCCATTCCAGTCCACGACAAGCTGCATCAAAATTGCAAGAGCCTTAATCCTATCTAAAGCTAAAGTGGACTACTACAATGCCCTTTACCTAGGCACTAGCAAACGCAACACCACTAAACTACAAACAATCCAAAACAATGCCCTAAGAGCGGCACTAGGCATTCCCAAAACCCAGCACATATCTCACGCAAGGCGCAACACAAACTGGCTCTGCATTAATGACAGAATCAAGCTCAAAACACTAAACCTCACTCATAAGTGCTTGGCCAACAAGGCCCCCCTGTAACTCACAGACATATTTACCAAACATACTTCCACATGATCAGAGTAGCACATCCAACAGTCTCAGAATACCCAAGTTCAAGCTAAAAGACACTGGAGGCTCCAGCTTCCCAGTCCTGGCTGCACAACTATGGAACTCTATCCCTGATTCACTAAGAACCATATCCCCTTTCCATTGCTTTAAGTCTACCGCCAAAAAGTGGTTACAGCCTAGACCAATGACCCCTTGAAACAGCAACCTAGGAATCTAGTTCTCTGTAAACATGCCCATTAAGGCTCACTCTACTGTATATATATGTACTTGTATTTATCTGTATATTGTATATTACTTAATTTGATGTCCTGTCATATGTAACCATGTAACCTGATATGCGCCCAGATGCCCACGGGCCCGGTGTGCACTACAAATGAATGAACAATTACAAGAACAATTACAATTACATGGGGGAGTGTAGGGCATGTTTCCTTACTGTGGCATGGCATTGGTTTATGGTGTTAAGGTCGAAGGGGCAACATGATATGTGTTCTTACATTGGGTGGAGGGGCATTTGTGCAGCTCACAAGGCAATGTTTTCTTACTGTGGCATGACATTTATTACTGGCGTTCCAGGGAAAATACAACATGATGAGAGTTCTTATATGCGGGAATGTGTGCAATGATACTGATTTTTTAAATAGCTTTCTGCAAAGCACTGTGCAAAGAAAATATTTATATAAAATGATCACCCAACTGAAGTTGGTACTCATTTATCTACCTTGGAAGGAGGAAAGTCTGACCTGGTCGTAGAGGAATTTGAACCAGCCTGCAGAGCTATCTTAACAACTCGCCAGCAACCACGTTTTCTAACTGTTGCATGGCTTTTTTTTTTACTGCCATTAAGGCAAAAGCAACAGGATTTTCTTACTTGGGGATACAGCATACATTGGCAGAGCCAGCATGAACATTGAACATGTTTTGTTATAGTAGCATTACTGGCATTACGGGCAAATGCAAACATGAGTATTTTCTTAAGTGGAAATATTGGTATATATCGGAGCACCAGAATGGACATATTTGGCACAATCAGAATGAACATGTTTTTTACACTTGCACACAGTACTGGCATACAGTCGACAAAGGCATCATGAAAATGTGTTTGAAGATCTGTGCATTGTTTGTGACTATGCTTCTAATATACTTTTTTCATGTCTTACCCTACAACACCGATTGTAAACTGTGTGGCATATAACCTAATGTTTCACAGTAAGTGTACTGTAACACTTCCCATGATAGCCCCTTATTTGAATATGTTTCTGGGGGGCAGGGGGAAGGGTGGAGAACACCTTGAAACCCACCTTGAGTGGTTTGCTCTCCCTCGCTACGCTAAGTAGCTCCTGTGGATTCAGCTGGGGCAGAACAAGCCCACTTCCCTCTTCGGGCTCCCGCTCACCCTACTACACTAGCTCGAGGGCTCACTTGTTAAACAATCCTGGCTACACCCATGGTGAGTTGAGGTAAAAAATGATTCAAGTGGGCCAATGGAAGGTACAATATCTATCCAACCTCCTGAGCTTGAGTGGGGGGTGTCAACAGCGCAATAGGTTTCTTGGCCCTAGTCACTACCAGTTTTCAGAACTTCCATCCAGCACTGCGCCCCCACCCCAGCCCCCAATATTGCGGCTGGCTCTGCCCCTGTACACAGCCACCACTGCCAGTTGGAACTTTAAGCTTCAGCAGCTTCGTTCAAGAATGCACATGTGACCTTTGAACCTGCCCTGCTGCCACTGCAGAACAACTGGTGAGCATGTCAGGAGACAGTTACAGCAAGATATCTGTGTGCATAATGCTTTTAGTAATATAGCATTATGAACGTGAAATCAGATTAGCAGCTTACATTTCAGAAACAGAATTACCTTAACCATTTTATTAGAAGCTCAGACTAGCCCTCCCTCACCAGGCGGCATTATATCAGAGATAGAAAAATGAAAAGAGCGTTCTCAGTGATGGCTATTTATAAACTGTGACTAAGGATGTGCACTGCCCACACATGTGGATGGATGGTCTATCCTAGCCTTCTTCAACCCGGGTGTTCGTCTTGAATGCACTAATGAGTGTCTGGAGAAATCCTGTAACTTATATATTCATGGAGGGGCAGGTTCACTCACACCAGAGGCAGTCCTTCTACTTTTTATGTTTCCCTTTTGTGACTCAGAGGGCCTCATTACGACCCAGGCGGTAAGTTACCGCCTGGGCCGTGACTTTACCACCATGGCTTAAACTACGTTTACGCCATGGTGGTTGGCGGACTTACCGCCCCATTCCGACCTTGGCGGGGCGGTAAGACCCCAATCCCCATTTACCCTTCCCCATTCCCATTTTTGCCCCATAGGGCATAATGCTAGTGGGGAAGGCGTTAATTACGCCACCGTAAATTACGGTGGCGTAATTAACTCCATGGTCCCTTAGCGCCATGGATTTTAACACCTGCTAAAAGCAGGTGTTAAATTCGCCATGGCGCTAAGGGACCTCGTACTCAGGCGGTAAGGGTCGGCGCTGTTTACGGCGCCGTAAACCCCTTACCGCCTGGGTCGTAATGAGGCCCAGAGACACGTGGCCTGGTGAAACTGTACAATAATACAATGGATGTTTCCAGTGCTCATATATGTGTGCGTGTCATCTGCAGATCACAATTTCAGATCTTAGCAGTGCCAAATCAGTCTTTCACCCAAGCAAGGTTATTACATGAGTACCAGTTTTGGTTGGGTAATATTATTTTTTTATAAAATGCTATATCTACACCAATTTGGCAAAGGTGCTGTACAAATGAAGATATATTAATATTTTGCGCCATTATTTTCTGCGTGAGTTTCTTTCAGAGTACAATTTATTGAAAAAGAAAGCCACATTCAGTTTTTAAAAGTATATATACGCTTTAGTTATATACATGTAATTAATCAAATACACAATGAATATTTTAAATTGATTTCATATTACATAAAAAAATAATTAGATCTTAATGCACCAGCAATTTAAATAAAAAGATGTTGCCATCAGTAGGAACATCACACTGGCTGTTTTTAATATTAATGCAGTGGGTTTTTAGCACAGAAACTGAGAACACAGCAATACGCTGGGTAATTACTGTTCTCATTTTGTGTACTTTGCTCCCAAAGGACGCGCAGTTTCTCGGTTAACAAAGAAATCTCAGTAAGCTTTTGATGTGCACAATTAGTTAGCTTCCCGCAGTCCTGCCACCACGTGCTGATTCAGGACACCACTTAGCGTCAGGGTCATTTACCCAGCGTTGCCTTCTCTAGGTCAGCACATTATGTCTGTTCGTAAATTGGGTTTTGCATTTTTCTTAGACGAGCGTATCCTGTCTTAGCACTTTTTACAGCTACAGAGCTAGCAGTACTAGTGTGGTGCTGTGCAATCACAGCAGTTAACGGATGCAGTAATATGGTGCAGGGCAAAGGGAATGCGCAGAACATTAATGAGTTTACTTCCTCACAATCTAGGAGGTGGCTTTATTACGCGCAGCATACATGGGTAGATGGCTTCCATGCCTGCTTTCCCATATCACATTCAGCTTGCACGGCTGACCAACATCTCTTAAATGTGATACATTGCTTGATGCACATTCACAGTTGCTACATTTCCTTGTATTCTTCCTGCCAATGTACTTCCCACTTAGCTTGAGGGAGTGCAGGGGAGATCAGATCTATGTATGTCTCTCCCCTCCCCTCGCTTTTAATTTCAATCTTTATTTGTCCTTATTAAAACAATATTGGGCCTCATTAAAAGGGTGGTGACCACGGTATGAAGGGTGCCGGTAAGGCACCGGCATCGTGCATACTGGGCCGCAACATTGCAAGGTCTGCTCGTGGGTGCCACTCTGCACGCCTGGTCAGACTAGGCGTGCAGAGCGGCACCCGCAAGCAGAACAGGATGGTAGCAACGGTAGCGTTATAAGCAGTACCGCTGCTACCATCCTCCCCATTCCCATTGAACCCTATGGGGGCTCAAATGGGAATGGGGACGTACCGGCTTCGAGTCACGCGAAAGGGAAATTACTGGGTCGGAATAGCCCGGTAATTCCCCTTTCGCGGGACCCAGAGCCGTACCCGAGTTTAGGGGTAGCCAGGCTCTTATTAAGGGCATGGCTACCTCCAACCTCATAATGAGGCCCAATGTCTCTATTTGCCACACATCATTTCCCAGCCTTTTTCTCCTGAAAGCACATCATTAGCTTGGTGTACACTTGTTCATATTATTCCTATCTCTTGTATTAAACGTTTGTATTAAACGTTTGGATGTCTTGAAGGATGTTGTACAGATGCAGTCATCTTGTTCTTCTAAAATGTATCTCTGTATTGTCTTAACTCCCACCTTTCATTAGGGTGACCAGATGTCCCGGTTTTCCCAGAAAAGTCCTGAGAAATCGCCCTCTGTCCCAGGAATTTTTTAAATTTGATAAACCCTGTCCTGGGATTGGAAGGGTGGGTGGCTGTGGTCTTGGTTTTTGCTGGGACCTGATTTCAAAATCCAGAAATCAGACCCGGGCACGACTCTTCCTTCACGTGAATGGGGCATGAATGCTTTTCATGCCCTCATTTGCCCCCCTCGGCCCCTCTCCTCCATGAGAGGGGTGTGCCTGTGAGCACACACCCCTCCAACCCCCCGCAACATAGAAGAAGGACTACCGTTTTATTTGTGTTTACTTTAGTCCTACTTTTATGTCTATGGCCTTTTCATTTTTTTATTTTAGCTTGTCACCCTGCCTTTTATGCTCTTCAAGAGCTGAGAAGCTGGGCTTTTAACATGCAGTCTCTAACTTAGCAATGCAACTTCACCTTCAGAAGCAGTAAGGTAGCAGTTGATTCAGACTGCATGTTGACTAACAGGGTCAGACTGGGGCATAACATCAGTTTAGGCACCAATAGAAAAGCAGCCCACAATAACATAATACAATTTATTACCATGCAGATCGGACTGTTTGAGTACAGCACAATTGAGTCATTATGGTCAAATATGTTGCAAATAATGCATTTGAAACATGTGCTCAGTAACATTGTTTACAACTATTGTAGTGTACGCATGAAACTGGCCCTCTCTAGCCAGAAAAGTGCTAAATTCTGGCAAAGGGCCACACTAGAACCATGGGATGGCACTTTGGGCATTGCCCTATTGCCCCATTGGCCCGTCTGAGCCTGTTGACTAAAAATAAACAGAATCCTATTTTGTGAGCTAAGGACACTCCCTGATATTAGATTAGGAGGATTGCTTCACAATACTTATCTATTGGCATTGGTGGTCAAGGCCGAGATCTTGTAGGGGGAGGGACAAAGATATAATAGAGGGCAATGATATAATATGATATTATGTACATTTATAAAGAACCTGTACACTAGTGTTTGCAATAGTCATTTATATTAATTAGACGGTCGACACACATCGTTGACTTATGCTAGGTGGGCTTATAAAGCACATTGACATCATCAAGATGGCTTTGTAATGCTGAAAAGACAAATCCCACTGCATATTAACATGAAATGACATTGCTACAAATTATATCAAGCTGTCGAAACAGGAAGCACTTAAGCTATTTTCCAAAGTTGACGCTGTTTTAAGTACATCAAAGCTGTAGTGGGACAGAGTTCCAAAAGTCTCCAAACCACGTCTTTGTGTATTCTCTAGCAACCAGAAAAGGGAGAGAAGAAGATCTCAGATATTTTTTGTATTTTTATTTTTTATTAGAAATTGGTTCAGTTGAAATTTAAACTTTTTCTATACAACATAATCATACAATGCGAGAGACACAATTTGACCTATTGCATCGTCTGAGTAGAATTATCGTTGTATCACTCATGATGAATTGGATGGTTACAATCAAGGCTTTACCCTAGTTCAAGGGTCTTGGGCACCCTGATGATTATCGAATTAACAATGTACATTCGTATATATAACTAGAGAGTCCAATGAATGAGACTATTAAAACTCCATCATTAGCTTTTTTTATTACATAAGCATTGTAGAGGAATTGGCAGAATGTCAAGATAATAGTTACATTACAATGATCACTTATTGATTTTAAATTGGGTTATTTTACCTTGGAATGTTTCTATACATTCATTATGAGTTAGTTACTTGATCAATAGAGGTATGAACTGATATTTAAAACAAAGATGTAAAAGCCAATTTCACTGAACCACACAACATAGTTCATCAACAAAAATTAGCCATAAAATAACCTAGCAATTTGTTCCAAGACAACCTGTCAAATTAGTGCATTGCACATTTGTTGAGCTGAGCCTACACAATTATTAAATGAAATTTGAAAAGCTATATAAAATCAATGACTTTTAAAATCACAATAAATAGTCTCACAATTTAAATCATGGAGCCATGAAGATTAGCAGCATTTCCATACAAAATAATATAACATATTAAAGTCTCACAATTAATAGCATGGATCCATAAAAATAAGCAGCATTTCAATAGAAGATAATGTGACATAAAATGCGTTGAACAAGTTATATCTTAATTATCTAATGTCGATTTATGTAATGTTCTCTAAGTGAGGAACATGAATCACTCATTAGGAGTTGTATAAAGGCTCATACTGTACAGTGAGGTTCAAGGATAGTACAAATTGAAGAGTAGCAATGTTCAACGTGATTTTTTTGGTAGCATTAAAGATTGCAACCCAGAGTTGTACCTTTGTCAGCAACGTTATGTTTTTGAAATGTTTTTGAAAGAATGTATGTCTAGAGTAATTAAGGGCAGGACATTATGTTTTTAAATGTTGCAACGTTTCAGGAAAAGTCTCTATTTTACAAAATCAGCAATATCTCAGATATTGATGGGAGTATGCTATAAAAACATTGATCAGTGGGCTTGGTCTCATGCCATAGTCTGTACAGAATACACATAGATTGAAGCTTCACAGGACTTTCAGTCAGTCAAGCAACCTGTATTCGATATATAACCTTCAAGTACAGACAAGAAAACACATATGAAAAATTAATTCATTTCATTTTGTTACAATCATTGGCTAAAAAAAAACATGTTAAAAACTTATGACACTTTTATCTTCAATAAGAACAAGGCAACAAACAATATAAAATAGAATTCTATGCAACATTACACAAAAGTCAGATGAAAAATACACAAATAAAAAGGGTACATGACAATTAGCCGGGGAGCCTTGCTAGCAGCCTCACGCAAAATAAAGTTACTAAATCATAAATGTGGTGGGAACCTTAGTATGAACACAATTTGATAATACACATCATCCTTGTCCACATCTACAGCTCTTTTCCTTAATTTCCATGTTAAATGAATGTAGTATGCAGTTCCAAAGAGTGAGTCAAAAATGTCATAGCAGACGTGGCATTTGCTATAACCCATAATACTCCAAGAACTTGTAAAGGATGCTGTCCCCATCCTGAGGCAAACAGACAGTGACCTTTCGAAGGGTAGCACAATTGTATCAAAATAAGCTTCAAATCCTAGACGGAACCTAGTTTCAGCCTGGCCGCCTTAACTGTCAACAATTTGTTGGTCCGAATATTAGCATTTCTCTTTATATTTGTGAGAGCTAAGCCGTCCATATTTCGTGGGTTTTCCCAAAGAGCACCATCCTCCATAGTGGTGAGGGTGTTTTTTTAAATAAATTAAACCCATTTCAGGCTCTCTTCACCCGCAAAAGACATAAGATGCAACAATGCCTCCTGCTACTTTCCCAATTCTTAAGGACGTCATAGCCTAATCCAGTATAATACTGGCCTAAAGGCCACAATCTCACAAAGTGCTGAGAGTCTGTGCTGGAGATAAATTAGAGCATTTGGCGAGCTCTAGGGAAGTATAAGTAGCATTTGGCGAGCTCTAGGGAAGTATAAGTAGCATTTGGCGATCTCTGGGGAAGTATAAGTAGCATTTGGCGAGCTCTAGGGAAGTATAAGTAGCATTTGGCGATCTCTAGGGAAGTATAAGTAGCATTTGGCGATCTCTGGGGAAGTATAAGTAGTTGTTTTAAAAATGTGTGTTCCATGATTTCAAGTGTAAAAATGCTCTCTCAACCCTAGATTTCTGCACCAGAGATTGAAGCCGAAAGTTCCTGTTTTCTTATATAGATCTAAGGCTGGGGAGATTACACCACTACCATGTTTATTTAAAAACCACTTGGTCGCTTCACTGTATTTTCCCAGAGTAATATTTGATTTTGAGATCTGGGCGGACCAATAGCCATTTACTTGCAATCTTACCCCCAAAAAATCAAAAGCTTTACCTGTTCTAAAGTTATTTTGTCTGCTATTATTTCGGGAGGGCGGTATGTGGAGTGCCGCAGCCTGAAGACCATCACGTTGGTTTTTCAGTATTTCATTTTAGGTGCAATTTCACATTTTCTCTGAAAGACACTCAGGGAGGCCCTCAAGCCTTGCCGGGAGGTAGAGAGAAAGACAGCTTCATTGGCGTAGAATAAAGCCAGGTATTTTTCAAGTCCCATCTTTGGGCAATCCAGACACCCCTTCATCAATGCCTCAATATTATACTGTACATAAATGCTGAAGAGCAGGAGTGCCAACACGCACCCCTGCCTCACACCGATATTCACATCAAATGCAGGTGTTACCACTCTCGTAGACCAAACCTGACTATGGCCTGGGTCTCAGAGTAAAGCAACTAAATGATCAAAATCAGCTCTGCAGGGGACATTCCTGGACATTAGTATTTGCAATAGGGTGTTTCGCAATACTGCGTGTACGACTGTTCAAAGGTCCAGGAAGGCCACGTATAGCTTCATTTTTTTAAGCATGATATATTTCTGGACCAACAGCAAAAGCATCAAATATTGAACTGCTGTCCCCCTATTCTTCCTAACCCCGGCTTGGAGATAGCTGGTTATGTCATTAAGAGTCATCCCACTCTTTCAGGCGGTTCAGGATCACCTTCCCGAAGATTTTACCAGCACTGAGATAGGGCAGTAAGTACAACCATTTTTATAAATGGGGGCAGTAATTGCTTTTTGACAAGATAATGGCATTACACATTTTACACAAAACAGGGACCCAAACACCCTCCTCCTCCTGAAATAAATCTTTGGGACAAGATCTGGCACAGTTGCCTTTCCACCCTTGTGGCACCTTATGGCCTATCCCACCTCTTGCGCGTTAAAAACGAAATTCCTGCTGCCTACTGCTGGCATCATCCTTCCCGCCTGCTGTTTCTTTTTCAAGAGTAGTGTGTAACTTGGCGAAGTGGGTCCGCCTGCACTACCATGGAACACAACAGTGGCTTTATCTGATCCCCATTTAATTCCGAGTAGACAATCAACTTCCAAAAATCCCTGTCTTCAAGTGCCTTGCAAAGAGTTAACCAATGATTTAAAGAATATTCTCTTTTTGAATTTTATGAACTTTTTTTTAATTTATTTTTTATTTTTTTATTTTTATGTTTTAGTTTGGTCTCAAACTTTTCCATCAAAGTTTTCCATCATTTTGATTCGTGCAAAGAGAAAGAAAGAATAAATGGCCAATGAGCTGCAGATATAGACATCAGTGTCGAGAGGTAGCGGAGCTGCGGAGTTCCGCTGAGTTTTGAGATTACTTTTTCATGAGATCAAGGATATGTTGAAGGTAGAGAGATACTGTATATATATATATTTATTATTCTTTCCGCTAAGAATTGCCGCCCATCTTTTATCTGTAGTCATTTGTTGGGATCCCATGTCAAAATATCCCCGAAATTGATTTCGTTGGAAGGCCAGAGAGGGGCATTCCATCACGAGATGAAATATGGTTTCTGGTGTCGTCTTGCATTTACAGAAACGGCAGTGATTTTGGTCTTTTGGAATTCGTTTTGTTGCAGCTAAATAATCATTTGTTGGTAGGATATTTAGCCGAAGTCGTAGAAAGGTTGCTCTGATATTTGGGTCAGGAAATTTCGACAAATATTGCTGCGGTTCATGAAGTTTTCTATTGTCTACGTTGCAGTGCAGCGTCCGTTTGTAGTTGTTTTTCTGATCAATGGTTTGAATCCAATCATTCTGGAGAAGTTTGAATTTGACATATTGCGGCCGTTTGATTAAAAGTTCTTCGGAGATCTCTTCTTTCTCCATTTCTTTGTTGATTGATTTTTTCCAGGTTTCTAAGATTGTGTTATTTAAAGCCTTGGGATCGGTTTTCAGAATTTGAATTGCAGGAGTGATATCATCCGTTATTATTTTCCGATAGATGTCCATTCTTTTCCATCGTACCATAGATCCGATGGATTGGGTTGCTATCTCGTAGCGGATTCTGGGCATGGGGTATGATTGAGGAAGATTTAGGATCTTGCGCCAAAATATTGCCTCAAGTTTTACCCAGTTTACATGTTCGGCATTCATCATAGTGTCAGATCCATATGTTATTATGGGAAAGTATTTTTGCCTGTAGTACATGTTAATCGGTTTATATGAGAATTTTCCATATTTTTTGTGCAGGATGCACCCCTGGCGCGCCAGTGCTTGGGCTTTCTGTTCTATTTTGTCCAACCAGTCCGCTTCTATTTTTGATTGATTGAGTGTGATCCCTAGATATTTAAATGTTGTGACATTTTCTATTCTTATTCCATTGATGTTGAAGTTCGGTTGGTGTTTTAATTTTGTTTGTGGTTTCGTCAACAGCATAGTCTTTGTCTTCGTAGTATTGATGACTAAATCATTTTGTTTCATGTAGTTGCTTAGTGCTGTGAGCGAAAGTTGTAATCCAGATGGGGTTCTATCGAGCAAAACAATGTCATCTGCATAGGCCATTATAGGGACCAGTATTGAGTTTATTTTCGGAGGGTTTGTTTGCGTATTTGCCAGATGTTGGTCAATGTCTGACGTGTACAGGTTGTAAAGCGTCGCTGCCAGAGGGCATCCTTGTTTTAAACCATTCATTGTCGCGATGGAAGCAGATGTGTGTCCTTGTTTTGAGAGTCTGACTTTTATTGAAGTGTCAGAATAAAGTAGGATGATGGGTTCGAGGATGTTCGCTGGGCATTTCCATGCATGCAGTTTTGCCCATAACTTTTGTCGAGGTATAGTATCAAAAGCCATCTTTAAATCAATAAATGCCGTGTAGATCATGCTCCTGTTGTTTATGGCTTCATGTTTGATTAAGTGCAATAGTAGGAGATTTATGTTAGTCCCTACATTGCGCGTGAAACCTGTTGGACGCGGAGAGAAACGTCCATTGGTGGTGGCCCATGCAGTCAGGTGCTTTAAGAGAGCTGTTGCGAAGATTTTTCCCAAGGGGTCCAGTAGAGCGATTGGACGAAAGTTCTCCGGGAGGTCACGTGGTCCTTGTTTATGTATCGGAACTATTGTAGCTGTTCTCCAAGTAGTTGGAATTCGGTTTGTTTTGTTTATGATATCCAGGATCTGTGACATGAATTGTGCCCATACTGTGGGGTTTTGTTTAAGGACGGCGTTCGAGAGGCCGTCGGGTCCTGGGGCTCTTGATGAATTGAGACTTTTTATCATATGTAGGAAATCTTCTTGAGAAGTATGAATTGTCCATTTTGTACTTCTTTGATTCAGTTTTTCTTCTGAATAATTATGCTGTGGTCCGTACAAGGTCGAGAAGTGGGTGATCCATGTCTGTTGTGGTACATTAGCTGTGAGCTTATGTTGTTTCAAGTGGTTTTCGTTCAGTAGGTTCCACAGTTCACGTGTGTTGTTGGTCTTTAGAGTCTTCATTATTATTTCTGCATCCGTCTGGAGTAGCATCGATTGATGTGATTTCCTCCAATTGTTGTAGGATTGCTTTAATTTTGCAATCTTTATACGATTTTCTATTGTTTTGTTTTTGTTAAGTTGTCTTCTCTGTTTGGCCAATTCTTTTTTTTTTCTGCTATTTCCCGGTTGTAGGTGTGTGCGTGTAAAGTTTGAGGGCAGTTTTTTACTGTTTGTTGAAAGGGAAGAAGAAGCCACCCGTAGTTCAATTTTTCCAATTCTGGTTTTGATGAATCTTCTAATTTCCTTGGAAGAAGAGATATCGCTGTTTGTGATATGCGTAGTCTTGTTGCTGAACCTGCAAGTTTTAGTATTGCGGCATCAGATGGTACTGGTTCATTCGTCATTAACTGTGAGGTGACAGTTAGCATGTTGTGGTCACTATTGTCAGAGATTAGCGTTTTAGCTGCCTTGACAGATGCTTGCAGCGTTTGTGAAAGAAATATGTAGTCGATGATCGCTTCTGATTGTCCTCTGGTCCATGTTGGGACAAAGGGAGTCGAATTATCTTTTGCATGATTTAAGAGCATCAGGTTTCGTGTTGTTATTTCTTTCATCCATGTTGCTGCTTTAGGAGTTAGTTGGTCCAGCGTGCGTGGAGTACCATTTGATGTTATTAGGTTGATGTTGAGGTCACCGCACAGTATTAGTTCGATGTGCTGATGTCTCTGAAGTAGATTGTCTATAGTCATGAATACGCCGTCCATAAATGCCTCGTTTGTGATGGCCACAGGATTCCAGTAGAGATTCAGAATGGCAATTTTTGTTTCATAACTACTTTTTTGGTATTTAAATGATGTAGTTGCTATTAGGGTCACTTGGATCCAGGGGTTTATATTTTCGTTTGTCAACACTTTCCATTTCGGGGTTATTTTGATAAGTGTGAGTAGTCCTGATGCGGGTCTGCCTTGATGTTTTTTTAAGGCAGGGTTTAAGAATGCAAGAAAGCCGTCGCAAGCTGGCGTATCCATGATCCAGGTCTCTTGTAAACAAATGATTAGATAATTCTCGAGGTTAGAGCAAGGTTGGGTGTATAAGTGCAGGTTTCCTCTTGTGTTCCATGAGCAGAGTGACCATGTTATACTTGTATTAATTGGTTGTTATGAATAGGAGTAGCTTGAACTTCTTGAGTATGTGGTTTCCGACCTTGATATTTCTAGGTCGTAGATTCTTTTGATTGGTTGTTCTTGGTTAATTGCTCTTGCCGCTGTTGACGGAGAATTCCAATTTGAAGTCTTCGTTGCTTGGTTGTTGTTGCGGATATAGTTCTGTTTTCTCTCAGCATTGTTTCTTAGCGTTGTAGTGGGCCAGCAGTTGAAGCCAAGTTTGAGGAGTTGTTCACATTTTGATATAATTAAGTCTTGGTCTTCTGGGTCAGATAATTCTACGATAATTTTGTCTAAATGTTTATCATCCTTAAAGGTGATTAAATCGATCTTATTAGTTGTGATATGTTTTAGTTGTGGTATTGCTCCAAAAAGTCAGAGAATGTTTGTTCTATTAAGTATTAAAGGTTTTGCTCTTTTTAGTTGGTTTTCGATATGAATTTGATAGATTTGGTTTTGTTCTAATGGATCTATAAAAGAAGGTAAGGTACATTCGCTTGTGGACATGTTTTGTAGATCAAAGGAGTCATCTGTGACTTGATCATAGAGGTCACTCCGTGAAATGGTGCAACTGGGGCTGTTGAAAGACGTATTTGAGACATCTTATAGCGATTGATTGACAACGTTTTTATACTGGTGTAAGGATTGCGGTTCACAATTGTTTGAGTACTCGTCAAGTATTATGTAACTTGATGACGTTGTGGGACATGTGAATAGTGGTGTGTCGTCTATTTCCTGATCTTCATGAGTTGAGCAATTTAGTAGTTCTTCATCGTGAAAGGCAGATTGTGACAGTGGTTGTGACGGTATGGTGCTTGGAGTGAGTGGAGTTTGATTTTGTAGTGTCGTGGATATTGCGACTGGAGGTCTAGTTTGAATTGCTGATGATAATTGGCACTGTCTCGTTGTCTTCTCTTTTACATCTTGTCGCGGTTGTTCGTTGTTTTTTATAGATCTGAGGAAAGCTCTGGATCCTGTTCGTCTTTTCTTGGGAGGTTTTGTCTGTCCAGGTTGTGGAGTGATAGTTGGTTTTTCTTTTGAGAAAATTTTGAACTGTTCTATTTTAGTTGTCTTCAGTGTGTTTTGATCTTGTGCTTCCGAGTCCAAGGGGGATCCTGACGTTGACTATTGTTGTACGGTTTTTTCTACATACATTTCTGATCTTGTGGCTAATTGTTGGACATTTGGACAATGTGGTAGAGAGGGTTGGGTAATCTTCAAGGCCGGTTTTTGATTTAATTGGTGTTGTTGTTGTATTTTGAGTAGATTCAATAGTTCTTTATTTAGGTTTGTTTTTTCTTGTTGGTCGCATCTAGCCGTTTCTGCTAGACGTTGTTGCCAGCGGGTTGATTGCTCTGCTTCTAAGTTGAGGCGAGCCTCCGTTGTGTTCACAAGTTTTTCAATGTAAATCTGTTTAGAGTGGATCATAGCTAATAAGGTTCCTTGGTCTTTAATGTTATCATTCATTGTTTCATGTAACTTAATGAAGGGTAACATGGTTTGCGCTAGTACTGCGATCATCATGTTTTGCAAATCTAACATGGTAGTGGGAATTCTTAGATTAGTGTTTTCGTGTTGTCCAGGTTTGTTGTCCATTAAGGCAGGGGATTTCTGCTCTGTGAGGTTTAATGACTGCAATGGTGGATCATTTTTATTGATGTTATCTGGTGTGTAAAAAGAGTCATCTGTGTCATAAGTAAAGCGATTTGGGATGGGATGTCCCAGTTGATGTATCATAGCATATTCAGTCTTGATGATTCTTTTTCCAGGTTCCTGAGATGAACACGGAGTTGATGTCATCCGAGATGGGTGTGATCCTTTATTTGTGCTGAAAATTTCCTTTCGTTTATCGATGCTTGACATAATAGATTCAATTTCAGTTATGTCCATTGATAGTCTTTTTGCTTTTAGTTGATCTTGATTGTTTGTGGATTCTGTCATCTGAGGGAGTGTGAGTGAGTTGTGCGTTTTCAGCCATGCAAGTTTGGCTAGTCTCGCCTTTTCTTTCTTCGTTTGCTGTTGTGTGTCGTTTACTGTATGTTGTGGTATATTAGAAGTTCGAAGCTCATCTACCAGCGGTTTGATAAAGTCATGAGGAGTGGATCCTGGATCTTTGGGGTGTAGTTGTTCTTCGTTGTTTGGGTGGGTTCTAGGTGGACTAAGTTTGTTTAATTTTTCCTTCGTCATATGCTGTAGTGTGTCGGTTTGTGGTTCTTCAGACGGTGGTTTAATAAGTTCGTGAGTTGTAGATCTTGGATCATTAGGAAGCAGATGTTCTTCGTTATGGCGGTAGATAGTGGTGGAGCTAATGGCATGATCCATTATATCGTTGTTTTCGATTATATTTTGTTGGGTTTCACTAGATTTTTGTCGCTCGGGTTGGTTGTCTGTTGTCGGGTCACAAGGTAAGATGTCTTCTATTGTGCCTTGTGTAGTTTCTCCTGGTATTGGTGGGTTTTCAATGAGTCGTTGGTGCTCATGTGGTTGAGGTGTTATCGGATTCGCTTTTTCCCTTTCTTCTGATAAGGGTAGTTCTGGTTTTCTGGGTGATGTCAAGGGGTCCTGAGTATTAGGTAGGAGTTTTCCCAGGACGGTTTGTGGTTTTACAGCTGTCTGTTTTTTTTCGTTGGTGTTCATGCGGAAATTTCCACTTGTGTGTTCAACTATTTCAGAGTTATTGTTTAGACGGGTTTGAGTATTAGGTATGCTTTGAGAAGCTAGGCAGTCATTTTCTTGCTCTTTAGTGCCACTTTCAGATGCAGAAGAGGTATCACAGATATGGTGATAGTCAGTGTCATTGTCCGTTTTCTGTAAATATTGGTTCAAATGGATTTTTGGTAGTTGTCTTCGCGAGAATGCTTGCTCCAGGGTGAGTTGTGATGAGTCTTGGGTAGTAAGGGCTGCTGTATTAAGTTTTGTTCTCAATCTCGTTTTTGGTCGTACAGTTGTAGATTGCTTGGTTCTGTTTGTCGACATTGTTTCTTTGGGTTGTTTTTGTCACCTATCCGCTGTATGTATCTTCTGGTAATAGAGACTACTGGTGAGATCCAGAAAAGGGTTCCTTTCGGTCTTTCACTGATGTACAATGCTTGAGTCTTCCGGTTAAGGAACCTACTGGGGGGCTCCAAGGCAGGGTTATTTTCGGTCTCTCACTGATGTGCAATGCTTGTCTCTTCCGATTAAAGAAACTACTGGTGAGATCCAAGGAGGATTCCTTTCGGTCTCTCACTGCTAGATAAGTTTCTATTCGGTCTAGAAATTGAGGTGTTTGAGGCAGTTTTAATTGATGTCCGCAGGATCCAAGGGACTAGCTCTTTCGGTCTCCTGCAGTACAGCTAGAGTTGTCGAAAATGCCGCTTACCTCAGTTGTTCTATTTTGGTGATGTGATCGTTTCAGTCTTGCTGTTACTCACTTTTTCTGTGATACTGTTGTGATCCAAGGGAGGAACCCTTACGGGCTCACAGCAGTGAGTGTGAGTCCTTTCAGTCTAGTGGTTTGTCTCCACAATATCCAATAAAATAAAATAAACCGTGCGGGCTCTTAAATTGTAGGTGGCTTTCTCGTGGTGGAGTTCAATTAGAGTGGTCTGTATCTCTTTAGCTGGTAGTGCTGGGGTCCAAGGTAGGGTCCGTTGTCAAAGCAGGCAGGCAGATGGTCGCTCAGCGTTTTCTCTTTGGGTCGTGGTGTTGAGATCTAAGTTAGTGTCTGTTGCCTCAGCACGCAGGCGAGGGCTTGCTCAAGAAGGCGAAGGGGTTATATAATCTCCAGGTGGAGCCCGATCGTCAGGAAGGTTGCTGGCGGGGAGCGTGTGTCGTTGCAGGTAAGGTTGTTTGTCGCACTGAGTCCGGGGTCCTGAGTTCGGACAGCTGAATGTGCGACAGACACGGGATCGCTGTGAGTCTATAAGCTGTACTCGTTTGATATTGATACGCAGCAACAGCAGGCTGACAGGGGCTTGCGCTGGAGGGTGGAGAAGTGGACTATGTTTGTTTACTGTGGGGACACTGTCGCAGCAGACTGGTATGGGCACGCGCTGAAAGGCGAAGAAATGGGGTAGACACAGAGCGAAAGTCAGACACCAAGATGCTTGGTAGCTGTAGATACGCCTCGCTAAGGGTAGAATTCGCTGACGCGCTCAATCTGGGATGCGCAGGCAGTTGGACAATGCGTAAGGTGGTTTAAAAGAACGAACTCACGGTTGTAAGTACATCTGTTGTTCTGTGCTTTGGCCCCGAGCCAAGACCTGAGGGCGCGGTGAGTTCAGCTTATGGTTTTCCAGCAGTGTGTCGTGAAGCGGGAATCCAGGAGTATCTCCTCCGAATAAGCTAACTTGCTTAGGGTGGATTTAACAAGGTTCAAGAGGGCCGCGGAGCCCGCAGAGCCCAAAGACCACAAGACTCTGCAGCAGACTCCGCGGCCGCTCCGCGGCTTGCTGGGTATTTTATCCTTGGTAGTGTTAGCAGTAGAAAGAGGACCAAAAAAAAAAAAAAAGCTCAAATCCTCAAGCAGGTACTGGAACGAAGCTGTAGAGTCTTCCACTGACACAGACCACAAGACTCTGCAGCAGACTCCGCGGCCGCTCCGCGGCTTGCTGGGTATTTTATCCTTGGTAGTGTTAGCAGTAGAAAGAGGACAAAAAAGAAAAAAAAAAAAAAGCTCAAATCCTCAAGCAGGTACTGGAACGAAGCTGTAGAGTCTTCCACTGACACAGACCACAAGACTCTGCAGCAGACTCCGTGAACTTTTTATATTCAGCCCAAGTTAATCTAAGATTAACTTTATCCACTGTAAGACCAACTTTGACACAGGCCTCTATCTTGTGTTTTGCCACTCTGCAGGCATCATCATGGCAACTTTTTTTAGTATTGCTTTTTTTTAAAGTGCTCATTTGTGTTGAAATGTAAGGGATCAGGTTCTGATCCAGGCATTCGAACTCACGGACAATCTCTGTAGCTGTACTTCCCTCTCAACATATAAGGGCAAGGTTTGCCTGCATTGCGTCATATATGGCCGGTTTTACTGAATAATCAATCATTTTAGCTCATTTTGAGTGCCTTACGGGCATGCCCTGAGATCAAAATGATTGGTTTCATACTACCAAAGCCCCAGCCTGGCAAGGCAATTCGACCAGAATTCCTAGACTCAAAGGCTTGTGGTCACTTTTGAGCTCTTCAAGACCTCAAAGGTGCGCATCCTTGCCCAGTCTTTACCAGTAATCAATATATAATCTATTTTGATTGCGCCATTATTGTCTTTAAAAGTTAATTTCACCCCATTCATTGCAGACCCTTAGGGATAGGTGAACAAGTATTCGGACATTATCAATGTCTATACAATGCACCTTTTTAGGATAAGTTGCTGACAAAGTTGGTATGTCCCAGGCCAGATCTTGGTCTTCTCACAAACTGTCCAATTCCGCAATTGGTTCGGACTGGAGGTTAATGTCTCCCTCAACTATTGTATAATGCAAATGTTAATTTTGCCTGTCCTGGAGAGATACCAGTTCCTGCAATGTTTTTAATGTTGCCTGTCCCCGGGTTCCAGAGGGCCTGTTGTAAATATTACACTATGACAAAACTTCACCCTTGCTCAATCGAATGCAGAGGTACTGTAGCTCACACGTGTGGGTCTGAGACTCTTTCACTTCCCAGCATAAAGTTCTATCCAGATCAAGAGCACTACACTTGGCCTACATTTGGGCCCTTTCATTACTGGGTTGGAAACGCTTCTAATGAAAATGTTCAATTCAGGTGCATCAATGACCCCTGTCACCCCTACTATATTCCATGATGGAAGTCTAAATCCCACAGTCATAGATGGGCCACCTGTGGCACGGTCCAGTCAGTCTACTTCTTCAAGGTCACCTGCGCATGGGATCTGTGCCCACTCCATTCTGAGATGATCAGGGGTCCTCCTCCCTGTTCCCAAGGTGCCCACAGTATCACCAACTATTGGTGGTGCACTGGGTGCCGGTGCTCCTATCCAGAACCGTGATGTTGACATATGTGTAATTTTCAGGTTCGCTTTGGGGTAGGACCTATGATCAATGCCCATAACCCCCTCCATCAAGTCCCAGGATTTAAAAAAAACACCTGTATATGGTCCAGAGTGGAGTTAGGGCATGGTGACCTAATGCATCTGACAATGTCATCCCTAATGATCGAAAGGCATCCCTTGGAATGTCTGCGCCAATACGTGCATTTATTTCCATATGTATCAGGGTCCTCAAATGAATAGCCATGAAGGCGGGGAACATTAGCCATTATTACCGATTGAAAACCCTGTCTACTATAACTAGGAGGACCACGCTTTTGTTACTAAAAATCATTTGGCCATACTTGATGGATTTCAGTGGGATGAGGTTCGGTCCTGATAGTGGCCTGAGCAATCTAGTTAGTAACTCACCGTTTGGGGTTCTAGATCTCAGTGGAGGTCTTACAGCAGGTATTCTCACCCCACTATTTCCCATTGTCTGCGGCGGTGGTGGATGATCTTTAATGAGAGTGTGGTTTCTATGCATGCATGCAATTGAGTTTTGGGGGCCCTGTGTGTCGTGCTGGTGATGGCCATTGGTGTTCGATATGTTCCTTTGTTCAGGGATACCTTTAGCGACTAGCTCCATCTTGTCCTTAAGTGTCTTTATTTGATCCACTAATTCTCTCAAACAGTTCTCTATTTTTCCAAGTATTAAGGATTTTATTTCTTAATATATTGCATCGACCTCAGTGTTAATGGAGAAATGTTCTCCTTGCCGGTCTTAACCAGGGCTGGGGAGAGTGGGCCAATTGGCAGTTTGACAACCAAAACCTCTGGTTAAACCAGTGCTTTTTAATACTCACTTTCTAATCACCTCCTAGGTTTTCTTTTTTTTCCTCTGTTACTTCATTCCCTTCCCAAAATCTTTATTATCTGGTCCCAGATTCAGAAGTGGGTCATATCTATTTAATAATGGGACTGGGTGATAAGACTGCAGGGTTACACTCAACTCTTAACCCAAATTGCTGAACTCAATGCTTTTCGGAATGCCCTTTTCCTCTGCCAATTCCACCCACACAGCATCTGCATTGTCATCTCTGATATTTGGAACCTCCTTGCATGGGTAAATCTCTATGATATTTGGTAAGGTATTTCCCGCACCGGCCCGATGCCCAGTATTTTTTACAGGGAGAGCATAATGTATCGCCACCTCTTATACTGGCTTTGGGCTGAATGTGAATGTTGCTAATGGATTTGCAGCCTTCCATGCCCACTGTTGTATATCAAGCTTTTAGTATGCTGTGGTATAATATGGAGTGGGGTGACTGAAAGGTCATAATCAGTTAAAGCTCCCATTTCTCTTTGAGGCCAATTTGTCCACCTTTAGGAGCCTGCCTATTGCCTACCTATTGAGGGACTTTTTTGATGGTATTACTACCGTCTATGTCAGAAAGTAGCCCTTTTATTTCAGTAATAAGAGTGCTCACCTCATTAATAGTTTTAAACTATCTTGATATTTTCCTCTGTCTAGCCTCAGGGGAAGAAAATATGTTCACCCTTTCTCTTAGCCAATTTGGATTTAAGGCCACCCACCCTCCTATTGCATACAAACAACTATGCAGACATATAATATATGGCTGTGTGACAGCAGGTACAAGGTCCTCCCTGAGGGTAGGAAGGGTAAAGAAAGAACAAGCACAGCTCTACTTACCACTATAAGTAGAGGTTATCTCTACTTAGTGGGAATTACTCAAGCCAACTATGGCCGACTGTGGCCACAAAGATTACAAGATGTCCCAAACCCAAAAACAGTGCTTAGTGCCCAACATTCTGGTGGAGAAATCACTATTCAACTGCTGGTGGTACCCACAAGGGGCTAACTGGAGGACTGAAAAGTACAAAGGTGCAAAAAACGATTAAATACAGATGAGTACAATTAATATTTAATATAGGTAGGGAAATATCCTTTTCAAATTACTGACAAATCGATTTCAAAACGTTTGAAGGTTGCAACGCTATACATTTGTTAAAAAATTACTTTTGGTCATCCAAGTGTCCCACAGTATTGTAAAACTTGGGAAAAAAACGGTGACCAAGAAATAGGCTTACAAACTTATTTCCTGGTTCAATTTTCAAACCAGCTCAAGATTGTAATCCATGGGTGAACCTCTAGGCAGATTCCTGGCAGTGCTCTAACATGAACGCAGGGTGAGGCGCACCAACAGCTCAAAGGGCTGTCAGAGTCCATCTCCCCCCATCACCCTGCCTTTCTTTTCTGCGCACAGAGGGCCATCAATAGTAATAGCTGTGTTAATGAGCAATGTGCACAAAACAGTTAAACAGGAAGCCTTCAGGGTTTGTCCAAATTACCTCTTGGTATTACAGTCACCCCTAATGGTCACAGAGCCACAGAGTCCAGAGACATTTTAAGCAGGTCCATCTCCTCCTCGTTGTGCAATATTCACAATATTCGCGGGCAGCATGCAAACAGGACAGGGCAGGGCAGGTCGCGTAGTCAGAGTAAGAAGATGAAAGATTAAAACGTACTCTGTGTCACCAAAGCAACCTTCGACCTCTGACTTCAGATTACCGGGATACAACACAATGCAGTGACAGGGCTTAGCCTGCGGGATGCCAACACCTGTGCACTTTTCCCCAGTGGGCTTTGCCCTCATGGAGAATTTCTCTGAATTTGAATGCTGATGGGCAGGACTAGCAATGGAGCGGCAAACAGAGTCGGCAGAAGTTCTCTCTTCATCGCTGCAGGATTCCATCACCCACTGCCTTTTCCCATACACATTTCCCTGCAACCCGCTCAGAACAGGCATGGATGTTGTTAAATGGTCGAACTTATACATTTTAGTAAGGAGAAGTACTGCAGCAGTCTGCACTGTTTGGTGTCATCTTATCAAAGTCTTTGAGAGGAACAGATGTGAACAATTGGAAGGGTCTAAAATGGGTGTGAATAGAGCATCAGTACACAGAAAATGATGTGGGCAGTTCAGGAAGTGGAATATCTGCTTTGAAATATGCAAATGATTCCCACATTATTTCCCTTAGATGATGGCTGAGGCCATGTTCCGAATTCTAATGTCCGCAATGGAAAAGGTCAGGGCTAGTTTGAGTCCCTAGCACCAACATGTCGGCATTATACGGATTAATTGTTAGATTGGCTGCATGTCGTTATGGATAGAAGGCCTTCCCTGATGTTGTGGCCGCAGGCCATTCCTTCTATACAAGATTAAAGATCAGCTGAATGGTAGCAGCATACTTGTAGGTTGTGACACCAAATGATCTAATTGCTGTGAGTGAAGGGTTAATTTACACCCCAGTCTAAGTCCCATTTTATTTGTAGAAACATAATAATCTCTTGTCATACAGTCATTGAAGACCCAGAGAGACATTTTAGAACTGTTCCTCCGCGGCCAATGGTTGTCATTCTTGCAAGCACTAGTATGTGGGACCTTGTATCACAAGTAGCAGACAGATCCAGGACCCCAGAGGCATCCAGGCCTTCACTCAGTCTAAGGTAGTCCAGAATAGTGTAGTCAAAGACGTAGTGACATGAAGGAGTCAAAACCCATCCTGCAGTGGGTCGTTTATGTGTGAAGGTTTCCCCATAGTTCTGCAACTGATGTACCACATCTATTTCAATGAGGTTGGCCATCTATGGAAGCTTTAGTGCTAATCATTTACACATTTGTGGGAGACAAGGATCTTTAAATGAACTATATTCTTTAACTAGTCACAAAAACCTGAACAATTGAGGCATATCCACGTTTTAAAATCCATGAGATTCATGTTTTATGAGTGTAGTGGTTACAATTGTATGTGAAGTTTCCACCTTGTTTTGATAATCAATCCCACTGACGATTTTGTGGATGAAATGTGCCATACCGTCACAGATAAACCACTGGTCTTGCTTTTAAGTATGCCTGGGTTAATAGATCCTTGATTATATGAGATCATTATTTTTGTGAAAAGTAAAGTGTGTGTAGTAGTAGCTCAGGCTGCAGGTGAATAGTTAAGTCATACATTCATCAAATGAAATCACCCCCAGCCCTCCATCACATCGCTGAAGTCTGTTTGTGGTGAGAATGGTGACTTGGTGTATCTAAATCAATACGAGATGGAGCCAATTTCACTTTAAGCTATCACTTGGTTATAAATACAATGTCCACAGTCTGAGAATCATCATATCACCAATGTCTGTGCAGTGTTTGGCCATGACACATCTTTGGGAAGGAACATAGGCTACCTTTAGGCATGAATAATAAAGTCTTCACACATCTCTGCAGTAGGCTTAATGATGATGTGCGCTGAACATTTAGATGTTTTATTGTGTTAAAGGTGCAACTATGAACTGGATAGATTTTACCAAGGTGGTGGTTCTGGGTCTGGGCCATTCAGGGACATGGGTGAGCAAATACCTGGTTGTGCTCTACTTCTGTCCAGTGTCAGCCGGTGCGGTATGCCCTGCTAGCACATGCATGTTCATTGATATTTTAAAGATGTCTGTCAAAAATGTATACTGAGGATAGACTGGTTGGAGTTTACAAAATACAGCAAGATAACAAGACTCATTTTCAATAAAGAAAAATAAACTATCCCTGCTGCCTGTCGATTTATGGAACAACACTCTAATAGTGCCATGACTACCTCCAACCTTGTAATGAGGCCCATGGTCTGGTTCTTCAGTAGTGTTGATTTTTATAGATGATGTGTATGTTGTCTCCATAGTTGTAGCAGGTAAATCCATGTCTATTGATGAGTGGGGTCATGTAGATGTTCAATATTAGTGGCAAGAGTGATGGTCCTTGTGGAACTCCACAGGTTGTTGTGTGTCGTGCTGAGTTCAAGGGGCATAGCCGTTTTGTTTCTGTTCTTTCTGTCAGGAAGGATTTTAGCCATAGTAAAGCTGTGTTGCTGATTTCTATTTCACCAAGCCTTTTGTCGACATTTTTGTGATGGACTGTGTCAAAGGCTGCTGATAGGTCTAGTAGTATTAGTGCTGAGGTGATGTCCGAGTCAGCATGATTGTTTTCCCCAGATGGATAGTAACAATGTTTCCGTTCCTATCATGGGACGGCTTGTGTCTGGTCTAGTATCAGATGTCTTTCTACAGGTTCCAGGATTTTTTCGTATGCAAAGCTTTGAAGAAGGTTTGCCTGGTTAGGGATGTTTTGATATCAGTCAGCATTTGGTTAGGTTTTCTGTATTTTCTAACCTAATGTAGGATACGTTTCACATGTATTGTTATATGTTGATTTAAGCTTCTAACGAATGGTAATGTGCTGCTTATATAGTTGCAGCTGGACAAAGAAACACTTCAGATGAAATGTTTTAGGAACATTTCAACATAATGGGGCAATTGAAGTAGCTTTATTATGTTTATTAATGCTGATTTAGGTCAATATATGTCAGTGCTTGCTGCCCACAAGATGGTGTGGTTTATAGCCTATTTTTAAATTAAGCATAAGGATTTATTTAATGTTTTCTATATTCTTTGGTATGCAATACATTTAGTTCATAGGTGGCAAACATGGTGTTCTTGAAAAAAGTAGCAATCAGTTTGCAACTCAAAGGAAGCTTGGAAACAGACCATGTGTATATCCTCACATTTCAATGGCCTGAATGTGTCTTGAAGTTGTGCCTGAGTTGCAGTGATGAGCCAGGTTGACTGAGTCCAACTGATTTAACTGAGTTGACTGAGATGAGGTTTTGCAACTACAATCGACACATTGAAGCTGGTGAACAGGCACACAATGAAGTAATCAGTTGTTTGGCAAGATTTGAAGTGATTTCAGGGCGTAGAATCTCAAAGGCAGCTAGCTATGTTGGGGTTTGCAATGGTTCATAAATAACTTAAGAGTGGCCGAGACAGCTTGACAGTGGTTCAAATCAGAAAACCAAGTCCAATCATGTTCATTTTGATTCTGAATTATTGTAGGGCGATGCCACAACTCTCAGGGGAAAGGTATGTCCATTTTCTGCCCTTTCCAGCCAAAAGGGGTACCCGAGAATACTTGCAAGTAGACACCTAAAGTAATCAAGGTCCTATGCACCAGTGATCCAGCAGCAGGCATACTTCTGCAGCAGCAGATCACTCAAAATGTCCCACTGAATTAGCTGCAGGAACAGTCTTCCTCCTTCCTTTGAAATCGTTATTGTCATCCCTTTGGGCTTACTGATACTGCAATAAGGTTTCAGTGAAATAATTTTTCTTCTTGAATCCAATGATTTAACTAAGGGGGTGTTATAGTCATTTTGCTTCAATGGATTGGTCTATTTCAAGCCTTCTCTAAAGGGCAACTCTCATCTGTTTTAACAAGAGTTTTGTCTCCTGCTGAAAGCTCACAGAGTGCTGTGTCTGCAGGAAAATCGGGACGTGTTACAAGGAGGAGTGGTGCCAAAACATTTCCAAGATGACAGCACCATTCCTATGAGGATGGGTCATTTCCTAAACTCCCTACGTCTAGACTCCCTCTCATGTCTACATGAAGAAAGACTTGCGTCATTTGCCGCTAAGATAACTCTGCGGGTTAAGCGCTCACTGCTGTGATCTGAGTGTGATCTGCAGGTTGCAAGTTTAATCCCGGCAAGGCCAACACAGCCTTTCATCCTTCCGAGGTTGATCAATGAGTAACAACTTCAGTTGGGTGATATTGTATGCATATATGTTTTATGTAAAGCGCTTAGGCGTAAGCACTATATAAATAACACGTCATTATCATTTTCACAGTGGTGTGACTTCCGGATTATGGTGGCAGAGCTTCAATTGAAGCAGTAACTCCCACCCTACCTCCTGGAGGTATGTCTTGTTACTCTGTGAAGGTGTCAAGATTTCCCAGGCAGATAATGAGGGTAATCTTCATTGCGGGCCCAGCACCCTGTTGTGGGTTAACTTAAACCCCAGACAGTAATACACAAATGTTATAATAATTGTAGGAGTCACAAACCTATTGATACAAAGATTGCATCAAATGGTTTTGGCAATGTATGACTGTATTTCCGCATAATAATATCCCCTCTATATCAAGCAACCGTTATTTTGTTACCTATGTTTAACCAAACTGCCAGCGGGCCTTAGGTATAACCAGTTATATATAATTTAAATCACTGCTGCCCACTGGTAAGGGCAGCCCAGGCTTGTTGCATAGTTTGGATTCCAAATCACTGTTTCAGGAATGTGCATGTTATTCTGAGGATTCCATGTTTCCAAATCTCATGACACTTGCAGGGATGCCAGTATACAGGGTCCGGCAAAGAGAATACATCGTAGAATTCATTTTACATGTTAAATATATTTTTTAAGAGATAAGTTTTGCACACCCACATAGATGGCATGTATTCATATTGTGACTGAAAATGATGAATCACATACATACATTGCTTTGCAGAGTTTTCATAAAGGTATGTGAGAAATTGGAGTTCAGGAAAATGTGTAATTATTGAGTATCTTTGGATTTGCATTCCTACAATGTTGTCTACCAATACAGCATGAATAATTCTTACCAGTGAATCTCGACTGTGTTGAAGGAATTACAGATATTAGACACACATGTATGCATTAGTTGATAAAAAGGAGAAATGTAATGCATATCTCTCAAATATCATTTGACATTTACAGTATAAATAATCATTCAGTATGTTTACAGATGTTCTCCCTGAAAACTGAATATGAATGTGAACATTCTTTTGCTGATTTTTAATACACATCACCAATTTTTGGTATTATGTTCCAGAAAGTGTTATAAATATTTAGTGCTTTCATTTTGTAGATTTTTTCTGAATGATAATGAGTGTGCGATATTTAACCTCATGCATTTATGCCCCGAGAGTATTGAAGAAACCTTTTACAACAAAAAGTGAATACAGAAATACATTCATGCTCTGCAAGTGAAGGCATAATCACTTTGCAATGTACTGATTGCACAGTGGTAAATACTCTCCAGGGAAACTAGAAAATAGCACTCTATTATAAAAGCTAATACAGAAAATAATTATTTAGATTTTTATCAATATCACTCTACTGTAGGATTTATGATAACATGGTTTTCTAATATGTATAGGCCAGTACAGGGGCTTCAACATTGTATCAGCACAGGCTTCTCTTCATATATCCATTAGGCGGACATAGAAAACACAATGTCCCAGGTCAGAAATAACTCTGAAATGTGATGTGATCACATTATGCAACCCGCTGTGAAGGATTGCCATTTAGTAAGGGTGTGAAAGTCATTGTATTTTTGAAAATTATTTGTATTGATAAAATGATGCAGGTAATCTATCTCAGAAAGGGTGGTTGATTACCAAACCCCCTTTCATTAAACTTAATGCCAAAAATCATACTCTACACCTGTGCCCTGCTCCCTCGGTAGTCTGAGCTGCAGCCCCTGCTCTCCTTTGTCACAGAACAGGTAGAAAGTTCACAGACGGCCTGTTTGGTAGCTGCTGGAGACAGCCAAGTCACTGCAGTAGAGTGGTTGCATTAACATCTATACTTTTGTCCTAAATTGTATATGATTATTATATTTGGGTCTGGTGGAGGACAGTTCACTTAATTAATACTGCCACATATGATTGTAACATGCCATAATCATTCCTGTAACCTCATACTGCTATGACAACCTAAGTGGATTTCAGGTGCCTGCCTGGCAATGTTTCCAATGAATGACAAAAGGGCAAAATGCATGTCTCTATTGACTCTGTGGGAGGGAACGGAACACCCTCCTTGCCAGGCCTGAGATATCCCAGCTGGTGTTGCCCTGTGAATCTGGCTGCAAGGAGCCAACTACATGGCAAAGTCATGCCTCACATTAAGGGGCTGCATAACAGAGAGCCTTTAACCCTGCAGGCCGAGTAAGGGCCAGGTTAGACAGAGAACACAGGTGGGTTGGAAGAAGGAGTTCTACATCTTACATTTCTGTAGGATTTTCTGACCCCTCCACTTTCTGGTGATCATGGCAATCTGTGTATGACATCAGAAAGAAATGGCAGCTGTCTCAAGGACAAGGATTGAACCCCTTAAAGCAAGGTTGCTTTCCTCCAAACCTGTGTAGAATTTTGCCTTTAAATGATGAGTCTCCTTCCCTTTTGTTGATTCACTTAAGGAGCATCCAGGACTTAAGGAAGAATTAATGTGGGAGAGTTGCTCTTTACAAAGATATCAACCTTTGAGGTGACAAAGGAGTGATCCAAGGCAGAGGGAGGCTCTGCTCCCTTCCCACTCCCAGGATACATTGGTGGGTGAACCTTACTGAAGACTAAGGTTCACACTATGCTTGCAAATCTACCTATTCTGGGAGAGCAGACACTAAAATTACTCACATTGTCCTAGAGCCTGTGGCAGTGGATCTCACAGCATACTTGGAGCCATAACAGCCAGGATACCTGTTTTTGTAGCACTGAAGTGATCATACGACATGCGAGCCATGATCACTACATTGGAACCAAAGGGACTCTCTAGTTCTGCTTATGGTAATCTTGAACTTTGAACCACTGCTGTTTTGTATCTGTAAACCGTCTTGCCAGCGCATGACAGCAAGCAGAGCACATCACCTGTTCGGCTCGAACAACCGGCTTCTCACTCTGGGCAACTACAAACCACTGCCTCTTCTAACATCTCACAAGTATCACAATTTTGAACCACCAGACCTCAACTCGAACTGCTGGAACAATGTGTCACTCATCAAGCCAAACCAGCAGTTATCAATGTCTTGAACCAACTTGACCTTCAAACCGACCTTGGTGAGCCATGTGAACTGTATCACTCAAATCCCACTCTTGAACCACTTGCTGCACCTGAACCCAGTTTGATCTGCTTCTTTAGCACCTTGAAGCCTGGTGAACCATGTAACATTGGAATCATGTACTTACAAGTGACCCTATCCACCTGGATCATTTGTTGGGGCACCTTTTTCCAGCAAGGCATATCCATTTTGATGAATTGCCTGTTTGCTCCCTGCCAAAGTATCACAAGTGCGTATACATTTCTGCTCTCCATCTTCCGTCTTTCTTATTTCCAGAGGTGGGTTTTTTAAAGTGTTTTTATTTGTCATTTTTATGACTGATTTGTTTAATTAAAGTATACATATTTATAGAACCGTTATTGGACATTCTTCTATTTTGGAACAGTTATACTATTAGTGTTTGGGCTGCTACTTGCTCACATTCACATCCCTGCTGAGATTATGAGACTATTGCCGTCCATCAGCAAAGGGAGCATATCCCTTACTGGTACCTGTTTTACTTCTATGAATGGGATCAATGTTGGTTTTTAGATGTGTGGGGCTGTGTAGGTGGTTTAGCCTACACTCTTCCTTGTTCTTCTGCAGGGCAGAAGTAATTGTTACAACAGCACAGACAATATGCTGGTCCCCTACATTTTTGTGTGGTGGAGCAACAAACATGTTCCTGCATATCTAAGTATTCTTCCCAATCTCAAAATCATATTGATTGCCAGCAGCGATGAAGGAAGACTAGTTGGTAATTTTATACAGCACCCAAATGTCACTGTCCATTTGCACTTCTTTGTAAAACGTCTCCTCTGGGCAATTTTTGTCATTTCCAAAAACAGTGGACATGCAAAGAGTAAAGCACAGTGGCAATCACCTTCACTCTTCACATTTCCAATCCAAATTCGATTGCTTTTAGCAGGGGGTAAAGTCAAGCCAATTACACAGGACTCCATTGGTTTACCTCCAGCATCTAAAATCAACCAGGCAGAAGGCCATGCTGCTATATGAAGCCAGGTCAGCAGTGCACTGCATACATGTATATTCCATGTTGTGCTCCCACAATGCTTCCAGATAGCATTACAATCCCGCAGTGTATAAAGACAAGTTATAACGAGTTTACACATTGGTGTATATTGTACTTTTACACTCCAGAGTTGATAAAATGTCCCCCGGTGTGTTTCTGGTCTGAAGGGGCCTCAATGTCCCCACTAGTGCTTGCACCACATTCCAGTAGTGCGGTCTTAAAAGAATGCCTGGTTTGCATGCCCATCCCACAAAACATGTTAAGCTTTGCAGAACCACTCATGCGCTGCGTGTGTAGGAGTCTGCAAGTCACACAATGGCCCGAAATAACACTTGTATGACTTAAGCATTCATGTGTGCCTTACCGGTTTTGATCAAAGAAGGCATATAGAAAAGTCAGTGAGAGAGAGGACATCCAAGTGCATTCCTCTGTGAATAATTGGTGCTCTCAGAAATGAAAAGACCCTGCCTCCTAGTCATTGCCTTTCCAATCCAACCGAAGCACATGACAGGTGCATAAGGATTCTGCCATATCCGTGCAACTTATGGATCCTAAGGCAATTTTAAGACTTGTTAAAGACTGAAATGGTACTGATTTTACAAAGGGTGTGTGTTAATTTTTTAAAGCAAGCTGGTAAATTGTTTTATGACTTTGCAACACTACATTTTCTCCATAGTACTTTCTCTGTAGCTGGTGATGAAAGACCTACAGAGGGATTGTATGAGATGTGTATCTACTCCCATTAAACAGCGCCAGGCTTTCCAACTCCTTTTACAATCAGTGATAATTTGCCTGTCTGATAACATACTGAAGATCTACCTAGAGTGTGCAGTGGTCTTCAGTGTCCTCAAGGGCACTGCACTTCAGTGTGCTACCTTCTGTCCGGTCTATATTAAGTCCTGGGCCTGTTCATGTATGGTCACTGCTTTGTTTTCTGGCTAGGATATTAAAAGTGCCCCTCCCATGCATAGTACAGACCTTCCTCTTGGTTCTTGTGCTATAGCCGTAGCATGGTTGTGCAAGGTCTGCTCTTCAGTGTGTACTTGCCGGGGCTTTTCATTTGGAGGAGCCCCATATGGAGTGCGGTTTCACTGTGTAGGATAGGCATGTGTCAGGGGTGGCAGTAGTTCTATGATGCATGCAAGAGCAGTATAGGTTTGTACTCGTCACAAGCTTACTTGGCAAGTGTTGTGTGCCTTACGTCTATAATTACAGAGCTCAGCTCTGATAAGAAGCTCAACATGTTCTGATAGGAGCTGCGTGAAAGCTGTGTTCCAGGTTCAGGTCCACAACATACGTACATAAAACTGAGTACAATAGTTAATATGGCCAGCATCACTACTGCATTGCGAGTCACTGCTTTTCTTTTGTGTAGCTATTTCCCATTGCATTGCTCTCCCTCATCTTGTGAGATCCGTACTTACATTCTTTGATAAAGGCATTGGGCCTCATTATGAGGTTGCCGGTCCGGTAACAACGATACCGGTATGTTTGCCGGTACCGTTGTTACCAGACTGGCATTCTCTGAGATCAGCCTTGTCTGGCGGAATTAAAGTCACCCGAGAGCACAGCAAGCCTGTAGCACCAGCACCGTTATGAACGGTGCCGGTGCTATGGGAATGGGGATCTACCGGCACCGGCACCCACGAAAGGGGCCGAAATACACCCCATAATTGCCCATTTGCGGGTGCTGGATTTTCTTGCCAGTATGGAGGTAGCCTTGCCGGTAAAACCAGCAAGGCTACCTGCAACATCGTAATGAGGCCAATTGCCTAATTGAGTTTCGCTAATTTGCGACAAAGGCCCCCTGGAAGGGTGGAGGAAGGGTGCCTTATTCTTCAAGATTCACTTGTTTTTAATTGATGATCCGCTGCCACTGTTTCCGACAAATTTGAACTCGTGTTTGTTTGTACTGCTACAGTCTTTTTTCCCTCCTGTATCTCATTTGATGCATTGTCATGCCGGATATTCTTCTCAATGTGCAGATTAATTTATTCATGTTATTTAGATTGGCCATAATTACTCAATTACTCATATTCACAATGTATGTCCAGGGGTTTTTAATTTGCCAAACTGTGGTAACTGTGCAAATATGCATGCACAGTTCATGGTTAGGTAAATTTCAGCCTCCTTCCGTCTGAAGGTTCTCCAACGCGCACCTAAAAGTTGCATTTTTCTATTAATTCAGCTATTTGAATTCACAGTTTGCAAGGTTTCGGTTTAATTGGAGAGTCGATTTTCTAATTCATTGCTTATTCGGTAAAAAAAAAAAAACGTTGACACATTGTTCGGTTAAAGACAGTTGGTATCGCCACATGTAATTACTCTCAATAAAGTTTAAATATGACGTCATTACTTTTTGGGAAACTTATAATGCAAACATTGAGGAACTGTCGTCATGTATTGAAAATTGACAAGGGGGTTCCTGGGAGTCCCTCTGCAGACATTAGTCCTGATTATGAGGGACTTACCCAGAGTCTTTAGCTCACTATCTTTCACAGAGAAGAAATATCCCAAACATATCAGTCTTTGTCCTGCCCTGGGGCAGTCCAGCACCGAAATGCTAGGCAATTCTCCTCTGAACAAGAAGCATGTATTGAAAGGCACAAAGAGGAAGCATGCAATGCATTTCACCCCATGCTCTACATGCTAACACATGTGTCAGTCGCAAATTTGAAAAATTCTAACAGACAACACACACAGATGAGTGAATGATGTTACTATGCCACTCATATTATGTGAAAACGTCACCTTGATGGGTTAAACATAAATTTAACTTTTCTAGACAACGAAGTTTGACTCAGCTCTAATGATACTCTGCATTTAGAGCAGAATCCTGAAATGATTCAAAGGATACGAGCCCTGATTCCAGCTCAAAGAACACACACAAGCATGTGTTGCTTTAATCCAACAAGGGATTGCTTCAAATTGGTATGAACACAATTATGGTATTACTGAATTCTTTGATAAAGAAAAAAATAAGTATATCCCCCAGTGACTTCAATAGCTAAAGCCTATTCAACCCACTTCGAGCCAATTAGTGTAAGTTAGAAGCATACTGAATAGGCTCCAGCTGATAATGGCACTGGATAATGAACTTCTATAGTGTTTACTTTCACTTTGTGTGCATTTTTGAGCTGCATATGAGCCACATTGGGAATTGTTTAGGGTCTGGGTCAGATCAGACTTCTTAACAAAAAACAAATCTATAACACGCTAAGCCCGGCGCGCAAAGGGCATCGTTTGTTTTGGATTAGAGGAGCTGTTAAGCTGTGGCTGCGACCCTTCTACACCCCCCCACCTGCCCTCTGACAGCCGTTGGAGGATTTGAGGTGCCTGCCTGCGAGGAGGGAGCCGTGCAGGCTCGAGCGCTGCTGCGCTAGTTGGCTCCGCCCCCTGCCCGCCCTCTGTGACGACACCAGGAAGTGCAATAAGACCTGCCCCCGGACACCCTTGCGGCGCTAAGCCCGGCGCGCAAAGGGCATCGTTTGTTTTGGATTAGAGGAGCTGTTAAGCTGTGGCTGCGACCCTTCTACACCCCCCCACCTGCCCTCTGACAGCCGTTGGAGGATTTGAGGTGCCTGCCTGCGAGGAGAGAGCCGTGCAGGCTCGAGCGCTGCTGCGCTAGTTGGCTCCGCCCCCTGCCCGCCCTCTGTGACGACACCAGGAAGTGCAATAAGACCTGCCCCCGGACACCCTTGCGGCGCTAAGCCCGGCGCGCAAAGGGCATCGTTTGTTTTGGATTAGAGGAGCTGTTAAGCTGTGGCTGCGACCCTTCTACACCCCCCCACCTGCCCTCTGACAGCCGTTGGAGGATTTGAGGTGCCTGCCTGCGAGGAGAGAGCCGTGCAGGCTCGAGCGCTGCTGCGCTAGTTGGCTCCGCCCCCTGCCCGCCCTCTGTGACGACACCAGGAAGTGCTATAAGACCTGCCCCCGGACACCCTTGCGGCGCTAAGCCCGGCGCGCAAAGGGCATCGTTTGTTTTGGATTAGAGGAGCTGTTAAGCTGTGGCTGCGACCCTTCTACACCCCCCCACCTGCCCTCTGACAGCCGTTGGAGGATTTGAGGTGCCTGCCTGCGAGGAGAGAGCCGTGCAGGCTCGAGCGCTGCTGCGCTAGTTGGCTCCGCCCCCTGCCCGCCCTCTGTGACGACACCAGGAAGTGCAATAAGACCTGCCCCCGGACACCCTTGCGGCGCTAAGCCCGGCGCACAAAGGGCATCGTTTGTTTTGGATTAGAGGAGCTGTTAAGCTGTGGCTGCGACCCTTCTACACCCCCCCACCTGCCCTCTGACAGCCGTTGGAGGATTTGAGGTGCCTGCCTGCGAGGAGAGAGCCGTGCAGGCTCGAGCGCTGCTGCGCTAGTTGGCTCCGCCCCCTGCCCGCCCTCTGTGACGACACCAGGAAGTGCAATAAGACCTGCCCCCGGACACCTTTGCGGCGCTAAGCCCGGCGCGCAAAGGGCATCGTTTGTTTTGGATTAGAGGAGCTGTTAAGCTGTTTGGCTGCTTGCGGTGGCGGTACAGGTGTTGCTTGTCTACCAGCTGCGGGAAGCTACTGAGGCGAGAGATAACGAAGACCCCTTCGAGACAATGAAGTTAATCCCGATCTCAAAGGGTACACAAGCAACAGGACTAAGAACACGCCTGCAGGTAAGAGAGAGATTCGCTTCACTCCCAGAAGCAAATGGGAGCCCGGAGCAAACCCTGAGACCCACGACGCTAAAACAAAGCCGACTACCATTTGGCACTGATAAAAGAAAAAGCTTATCAGTGGGAGACAATCAATCCAATATGGAGAAAGCACTCTCACAGCCGGAGGAAAACGGTGACAATCTGTGGTTGGCACCTAATTCTCCAGAACTACCCATGGCATGTACTACCGCCAAGGAAAGAGAGATTACAAAAACTCTTTCCCCATCATCATCTCCAGGCCAGGTAGAGGTGGTATCTGATGGGATTTGTGAGAGGAAAGAAACTGAACAAAGCGTTCTAGAATCCAATGAAGTAGCTGAAATAGCAATTGAGGATTTTTGCAAGGGGAAAGTAGCTCTACCTGCTGAAATGTCAGCAGGTAAGGACACTAGCTCCACACAGGGAAAGGAGATAACAAAGTCAAACCAATTGTCAACTAATCCACTTGTAGACGCGATAGGAAATCAGAAGGCGCTACAAACAGAGGATGAGGCCCTCGGAACAGTTCCTAAAGATGGAATAGGGGTGGATCTTAGTGATTCAATAATTCAAGAAAGCCTGGACATGAGTCTAGAAAACCCTATAAGATCATTAGCGGCACAATTTAGCCCTGGCGTGGCTAGTATTGTAAATAGCCAGCAAACAGTAGATCAAGCTGACAAATGGGACGTGCTGGAATTGGGACATATCGAAGACGCTCTGCAGGATTCGATCAAGCAGAATAAAAATACTGACCTTAGAAGGACTTCAATGATAATGCAAGATCCGATAGACATTTTCCAACCATATAGGGAAGAAAGGATTAGTCCCACATTGAGGAAATACACCATAGCAGCTAGCCCAACAAAGGAGAAGGGGAATCGAACTGTAAAGCCCCTAAAGGAAGTAAATAAAGGAATTCTTACAGATAACTATGACACAGGATCCATTAGTTCTCGCTTGGGAGGGCGGAGGCCGTTAGAAAGATTGAATAACAACAATGCAGCAGACACTGCACCGGCAAGCTTGAGTAATCTTAGCCTGGCAGATAAAATCATGCAAGACATTACTACAATAACGGATAAAATTGGAAGAGAAAAAAGAAGGAGTTTCTGCCTGATCAACGAAAAAATGGCTGCCTTGGATAAAGAACAGTTTGAGAATACCGTCATATCTCCTTTTGGCCTTCGAGAAAATAGGACAGCCCTGAAAGGAACTCACTTGCCACTTTGGGACGACAGAAATAAAACTTTGCCAGTGGCGAGGGTGAACCAAGATATGGAAAAGGTTGAAGTAAGAAAGGATCACACGGGAAGTAATCTAGCCAGCCGCTTAAACTGGGAAGAGGAAAACAGGCCTACAGGAGACACATGGGATAAACAAATCCTAGGGATAATAACTGAGGCCTGCAAAACTGAAAGAGAAAAAGATTTGAACCATATTGAAAAAGTGGTTATGTCATCGCTAACTATAACACTAGCCCCTTTTCTTAAGCTCTATGAGGAACTTAAAGACTCTATTCAAGAGGTAACCATCAGCAACACTCAAATAAAAGAGAATCATGTTAATATGACCTCGGCCCTGCAGAGCTTAAATGAAAGAACAAACAAAGAAGCTGAATTAACTCAAATTTGGCAATCTCGCCTCAGTGCTAGACGTGATGCGATTGATAAATCTGTATTAATGGAAGCGGTCCTGGAAGACTGTAAATGGATGAGAAGTACCCATAAACATAATAACCAAAGGCATAAGGAGGACTGTCCTGACACAAAGCTTAAAGAAGGCAAGGGACCAATGAAATTGAAAAAGGATGCAACTAACCTCCCGAATCAAAAGGTACAACAACAGGAAGAGGTGATCCTGATCCCGTCTGGGATAAAGGAGACTAACAAGCTGAACTCTACAAATCTAGAACGATCTTCTTTTGCAATATTTGCTGGGGTGACACCGAAGGATCCGAATCACCGAAATGGTAAGGAGATTACGAGTGCATCGAATGAAAAAGGGAAAAAACCCAAAAATGAATCCCTTAAACGTAAAGTAAATGGTTCAAGAGCCTTTTTGAGAAATCTAAGAACTCCACCAAGAAGAGAAAACACAAATTGTGCCAAGAAATCTAGAAGAGAGATGAGTATGAGTAGTCATATAGGGTCCGAGGGACTAAAAGATCAAGCAAAGGAGTTAAGGGAAGAAAGCAGGGAGGATCCAGAGCAGCAAGCGAATTTGAGTGACCTCATTGAGCTGATGGAATCTGATAGTGAGAAGGAAGACTGGGATAGCTTAACTACCTCGGATTGGCAAACTTTAGACAATTGGGATACAGTAGACCTAACCAAAAAATCTAAGGAAGACCTGAAGTCAAAGCCCCACAAGAAAAATGCCCAAGAAAACATCAGGGAAAAAGAACGACGACCAGGTACAAATGAAATTGAATTGGACTCTGACCAGGAATCTATTAGATTTAAGACATTGGAACAAAAAAGAAAAGAAATGGTGAAGGGAGGGAGGATTGAAAAAAAAATCCAGAACAACACTTGTCTTAAAGAATCAACTGATAAGGAAAAAAAAAAGGACTATGAAGTCAAGAAAAGGAAAGAACTACCGCTAGGATCACCCCTGAAGAAAACCATTTTATGCAAAGGATATTATCTAAAATTAGAAACAGCAGAAAATGGACCAAGAAGGGTGATCTTAAATAGAAGGTACGTGGTGGAGCTCTGTAAGCAAGCCCTGTCGCCAAGGACGATATCAACGGAAGACATAAAAATAGTGGAATTCCCAAAGGAACATAGGCTGGACCAAGTTATCTTGCACTTGTCATCTAAAAATATAAAGCAGAAACTATTGGATGCATCAGACACTTTAAGAAAAAGAGGGTTCCGACTGGAGGACTTAGACGAGGAACCTAGACAATTAAAAGAAAAAGCCCATACAGAACAAAGAAAAAAGACAAAAAAGGAAATCGCAGTAAGACCAAGATCAATAACTCCGGGGGTGAAATTGAAGAAAAATAATGAAAAAAGTAAAAATGAGAAAGAGTCTCAGGAGGAAGAGTCTTTATCAACTAAAAAGAATAAAGAGATATTGAAAACCCTGAGATTCACAGTGGATAACTCGGAAAACTTAAAGATGGATAAGAACAAACCCACTAAAGCAAACAACCAGGGAAAGGAATGGGCCTGGATGGCAAATGCCTTGATTTCCAAGAAGAAACAATAGAGTACGGAGAATGAGCAGACCCGGATCCTATGTGCATCGTGGAACACAAGAGGTTTCAAACATCTGCTCTCTAGTAAATGCGATTTCCTGACCCAATATGATTTTATCTCAATACAAGAATCATGGCTATGTAAATCCCCTATATGCGAGGGCTATGAGGTATACACAAACCCGGCTAGGAAGGGACCAAAGGGAAGACCGTTTGGAGGCCTCATGATACTCAAGAAATTGGAATGTCCACTAAAAGTAATAGAACATCTGACACCAAACCCCTATGTGCAAATCCTGAAAGTCACATCTGAAGTGGATTCCCCGAAAATCCCAAAACAAATGGTCCTGATCAATATCTACTGGAGCGAGAATATGCAGGGCCAGACGAACTTCTTAACGTCAATCACGGAGGTAATTGATCAATCCATGATGGAGGGAAATGGCCAGCTGATAATATTAAATGGTGATTTAAATATCAAAATCCTAGACAAAAATGGTAAGATCAAAGCTACTGATCAGCTGCTAGGAAAGGAAAAAATATGGATGCAAGAAATGAGAATCCGTGAGATGAAGATGTTAAATGGCCAGACTAAGGGAGATCTTCAAGGGGCCAATACTTGGTACAGTGGGAAATCAGGTGCTTGCTTAGACTATTGCTTTGTGGGAGGAAATACACTGGAGCGGATACTCTCCTTCACAATAACAAAACAAACTAGCAGTGATCACTGTCTGTTAGCAACCGAAATCGTTTGGGAAATAAAATCTAACAGAGGAATTGAAAGAACAATGGAAACTGAGGTTACAGGAGGAAGAAATCGTCTGAGAATTAAAAATCGGGCAATCCCGAATCTAGTACTAGGATACAAAAAAGCGATAAACAACAATGAAGAGCTAGTTGACTACAAATGGCTGTTGGAAGCCCATGAGATTAAGTATGATCCAACTAAAAAAAAGAACATTAAAATAAAACATACGTATGATGAACAACTTGTGTTAAGAAGGAAACAATACAGGTCAGAATTGAGACGCATAAAAAAGATAAACAGCTCAGAAAGACACGAGCTCCTGAGAAAATGTCAACAAACATATAAAAACTGGCTGAGACAAACTCGGTATCTAAGACTGCAGAGAGACGCGGAAAAAATGATAGCAGCCATATCGACAAACAACGCTAGAAGTACCTGGGACTTACTTAACGACAGAGAACACAATCAATCTGCCGTAGGTATTAATCAGGTCTCGGAAGATAAATGGTTCGAACACTACACTACTCTTTATGAAGCGGAAAGTGGGGGAAAAGCTATTAAAGAGATCTCGGACTCAACTCCGTGGGCCTTGAATTTTGATAAGGATGATATCCGAACCCTGATAAAAAAACTTAGCACCTCAAGAGCAGCCGGTCCAGACGGCATTTCCAACAAATTACTAAAAGAAAACTGTGAGGCCTGGACGGAGCTAATATACACATTATTTCAACAAATCATGAAAACCAAACAAATACCAGCTACATGGACGGAGGCTTATATAGTACCGATATATAAGAAGGGTGATCGCGAAAACCCTAGGAATTACAGGCCCATAGCACTCCTAGACTCTATTGGCAAGCTATTTGCGTCACTACTCCTGAGAGATCTAAAAAAATGGGCCACCGAGGCAAAAATTCTTGACGAAAGACAAACAGCCTTTGTAAGTGGAGTTGGCACCGCCTTGAATCTATTTTTGATCAACTTGTTGAAGGCAAAGACATTAGCCGGGAAAAAAAAGCTCTATCTTGCATTTATTGACCTCGAACAAGCCTTCGATGGAATCAATAGAGAGCTCTTGTGGTTAAAAATGAGAAACTGGGGATGCCCTAAGGATCTACTTGAAGCTATTAAAACATTGTACACCGATACCTCAATTCAAGTCCAAATTACAAGCAATGGGGGACTTTCGAGGAGGATTAAAACCTATAGAGGAATCAAGCAGGGCTGTGCAGTAGCCCCATTCCTTTTTGTCCTATACATGGCAGATATGAACATAGCTCAGGAGAAGATTCGTGCATTTCCACCGACAATAAATGGAAAAGAAATACCTTGGATGCTGTACGCTGATGATGCGGTATTCATCGACCAAACACCAATAGGCCTACAACGACGGATCGAATCCTTTAACAACTACTTAAAAGAAAATAGTATGAAGATGAATATCAAAAAATCCATGATCTTAACAATGAAATCAAGCCGGGGCAGGAGACAGTCCGGTAAAACAATACGATGGTCATTAGAGAACCAGAATTTAGAAGAAGTGGAAACGACACTCTACCTGGGGATAAGGATAAACAAAAACAGCAACGAACAGGCGCACTACTGTCTGATCTGGGAAAAACTAGTGGCTCTAACAAATCAAGGGATTTGCCTACATCGCAGATATGGGAAGTTTTCTTTAATTCCAATTGTAACCTTCTACAAGCAAAAAGTGTTGGCGGTCATCACTTATGGCACGGAAGCACTCGTAGCCCTTAGATGGGAGGTTTGGAATCTCTGTGAAGCATATTTTTGGCGAAAAATATTGCGCCTACCAACCTCATTACCAGTGGAGCTCATTAGAACTGAGCTCAGACTCCAATCAATAAACTCTGTCGTACTCTGGAAAACCTATCATTGTACAGAAAGTGCATTTTGGATATACCACCAAAACCATTTGAAATTCTAGCCAAAACGAACATCCGGAATGAAGACAAAATGCTTAATGATTGGAAAAGCAGCTGCAAGGCACAGTTGGAACAACTAAATCTTGAGGAGGATACCCTAAAGAATAACCCGGACAAAGCAAAAAGAGTTATTCGGGAAAAGGATTGGGAGGAAACCCAGGAACAAAGATTGAGAAGAAATCTATGCTATAACATCATCTGGGAAAAAAAAGGCTTGAATATCCTACCGCCATATCTGTTGAAATTTCCAACTGAACGCTACCGGGATTTGCTGCTGCGTTGCAGACTTAATATTTGGAATAGCAGAGAAGTGAAATGGAAAAGAAGACAAATCGACAGAACAGCTGCATATTGTCGGTTTTGCAAACGGAAGGACCAACTGGAAACGATTAGACATGTTATGTTAATCTGCCCAGCTTTAAAATGCAAAAGAGAGATCTATATGGGAAGTTACACAATAAATATCACTGTGGAGACAGAAGAAAGTTATTGGGAAAGAATCCTCACTGCGGAAAAAATTGGCAAAACTCTAGATGCATTGAAATTTGTTGAGATGTTAAACTTGAATCAAGAGGAATAAGAATCTGATCTGTAAGAGAACGCTACGAGTAGTCCAAGATCCTTAAGTGCTGAATTACTTTGATTGCCCAAATCTTGAATAAATGAGGCTGTGGATCATAAGAAAAGGGGGAGATTAAGTCAATGACGGGACAATTATTGCCTGATGACAATTGGATCTAGGGAAGTTTTAACAAAGTTTTAACAAAGGAACATTGTTTTTTACTAAAGGAATAAGGATGTAATGTTAAAGGTTTAACTATACTTAACCAATAAAACATAATAAAAAAAAAAATAACACGCTACAAACCCATAGGCCTCAGAGCGCACACAGAGATGAAAACAAGGAGTAATGACAGAAAGGAAGAAAAGGGACAAAGGGAACAAAAGGGGGAGGGAGTTTCATCAACTCCTCTCTTGAAGAAATAAGTCTTAAGGGCCTTCTTAAATTGCATCAAGCGGGGCCCAGTCTTCAGAGGGGCTGGGAGCAGTGCCTAATATGCTGAGGTGTTTGCTCAGCCATTTATTTCTGAGCCTTGGCACTTATTGTCTCAGACTCAGTTTGATTATGATGTAGTGTTTTGGCAACTATATTATTTTAACTGCCAGTCACATTATAAACACCTATAGAATCAGAGTATTATGTAAATGATGATTGTGTTTAAAGAAACACTTAAATATTTGTCTCATGTCAAGACACAAGTATGTTATTGAATGTGTATGTTGATTGATATTTGTAAATCACACATCTGCCGTAGGAGTACATCCATCAATCACACTATGCCGGGTGGAGTTGCAGCTTTAACCCCATATATGTTTACGGCAGGTGGAGCAGCCGTGGTTGGTGGCAACAGTGAGTGGGGTAGTGGGCATCCTGACATGTCATGGACATGTTGGAAAATATTTGTGCCCAGGCCCTTTTTTATTTTACAAATTAAGCACTGGCCGGGAGTGCATCAAAACAGTCCCTGCCATACTTTTTCGGAGCACTACGTAGTTGTTCAAGCAAATTGGCCTTCTTCAAACGGAGAACTCTCATATGCGTGGCAATCTTGAAGCGACTAGAGACATAACATGGAGCATCGTCTTGTTTCTCTAGGCCACAGACTACACATACAGCCCCATTGTTAATTACTTGGGGGTTTTTGGGAATTGGCTAGAGATGTGCCAATCGAGCGTTGCATTGATGATGGCAGAAGCTATTAGTGCCCAGTTCTTTTCTGATAGATAGGGGTCGAATCTGCCAGAGGAGTTTAGTCGTTTAAGATCAGGAGGAGGGAAGATTGACCACATGTTTGTTAAATGAAAGTTGTGACTACAAGTAGACTACAAGGGTACTTAACATGCTGAGTAACTGAGATATGGCAGCAAGTGTATGGGAGCGAGGGGTCCTCAGGCCCCCTCGCGTCGTACGCTCCTCAGTACAAGGCTTGGACCACGTGCCTCCGGTAGTGGGATTGCCCCTTGCCCTTATGTAAAGTTAACCACGGTTGACTGCTACATAGATGGGACTACTGAGCAGGACACGGGGCATCCATCTTTTGTAAACAGGCCTCACTGCGATAGTACAGCAATGCTCAGCTCCCCTTCCACCGCAGCAGCCAAGGACAGAGACACACACACAAGGCGCGCAGGCAGCTGGCTGGCCCCCACCCTTGCACTCCCCCTGCGAAGGAAAGCTCTGCGATTCCATTCTCACGCAGAAGCCGGAGAAAGTTGCAACAACCAATATGATACAGTTTTCCTCCTCTGAGATCACTGCTCGCCTGAGAACCAGCATGTGAACCGGAATGAGCTAAGCACTTTCTGCTGTATTCATCCCCATAAACGTGCCAGCCACCCACCCCCATTTTAGAACAATTTATTGCCCTCCTGACCCTACGCTCCCAGTAAGGTATTACTTTCAAGTGCCAGACCCTCGCCTGTGCTGCGAAACCCACCCAACACACTGCTTACTAACCTTAAGCATTTTTACTATATATATATATATATATGTTTTTACTTGTACTAATGGGTTTGAAACCTAGGAGAGATGCGGAACACAGCCTGATTCTTTTACATGCACAATAAGGGTCAAGGCCTTCAATTACAAGCCACGAATGACCCAATTGTACTGACAATAATCATTGTGTGTGACTTATGTAGAAATGTGAAAAGTAGCATAAAATGTTTTAGATAATGTGTTATTTAATGTGTAACATATTAGCTTAGGTAGTGACCACAGTGACCGGACCCTGACCTGCGTGGAGCACAAGATATTTGACGTCCGTCATCTCGTCAGCCACTCAGCCAACCAGAAGGAAGAGATGCCACCCACACCTACAGCACCACACCGCCTGGCCAATAGGGTCCATTTAGCATTTTTTGTTAGAGTTACTTTAATTGATATATATACAAGTGTGATGTAATGGGAGATGGAGGGTTTTTTGGGTTATTTCCTAGCTGGAGAAATAAACCATCCTTTGAACTCTTGCAGCCGGGTCTCAGTGCCTCCTTCCCTGACAAGGGGTTGTGTCGGTTATTTTATTTTCTCTCACACGTAGTAAGCCGGGGAAAAGCACCTACACCAGCAAATGAGATTTGACTGTAAAAAGGACCCAGCTTCTTCAGTAAAGGTACTGATCCTATGATAAACAGGTCGCTTTTTTATCATTGAGTGTTAGGGGTCTATTGCCATCCAAGACTGGATGGATGCATAGATTTTATTAACACTACTGGAATCCTGATAATAGTTGCCTGATAATTTGAATAATATCTGTCTGTCATCTGTATAATTTGTGTATGAAACTCCCATCCCATCTAGAATATCACACAGAGATGTTGTGTAACTATTAAATGGGAGAAGGGACAGGCAGGAGTCCTGTTGGACCCCACATTCAAGGTACATGGGTGTGGCTTGATAGTCTTCCTTGGCCACCCTCACAAGCATGGTCCCAGGATGGACATAATCCATGAAGCCGCCTCTTTGGTGCATCTTCCAATTTTAAAGAGCCTTTACACAAAATTGTGATTTGTCCACCAGGTTGAACACTGCGGATTGGTCTAAAAGCATAAATAATGCAATGCAACCTTTATCAATAATATTGACGATATCTCATTTTAAATGCAATAAAGCTGTTTTGGGTCTGTGTTTAGTACAGACACAGGATTGTCTAATTCCTAGTACCGCATGGGATTCAAAGAACTCATACAGTTGGCAATAGGTGACGCTATCCAGGATTTTTAGAAGGCATGGCACGTTCATAATGGGCCTAAAAATTGTGGGAGTGGTGGGGCTCAGGTTGTCTTTCACCTCTCCCCTCCACCCCTCTTCCTCTCTCCTCTTCCCCCACCTACTCTATGGTGCTCTCTGTTGCTCCTATCTTTTGTAACTGCTTCTCTATCGACTATCCTGCTCTCCTCACTAAGTCTGGTAGGAACAAGTTCAAAAAGGATATTCTGGTTTCCAAACCAGGCCTCCCTATTGTTGACACCTATACCAGTGATTCCTCCAGATAGGCCATCACCGACATCTTCTTTGTTGTTCCCTTGCCAGACCTATGGACTCTTCATATGTTCTCTGTGCGCTCTATCTCTTCTCCCATTAATGGTGGCACCCGGTGGGAGGCCCTCCTGGCCCACTTCCACTCCTCCAAGGTCATAATTAATGTTTACCTGAATGGCACCGTCTTAGTCCATGGCCCCCAGGCCAACCTTCTCCTCTTTGATAGACCCTTCCCGCGCCTCATCAATTTCCTTTCTTCTCATGCTGTCCCTTCTCTCCCTCCTTTGGCTTCCTTGCCTCCACCCTGTGCCTCCTGCTTGCAGACTTCAATATCCACCTGGATGCGTCATGTCCCTTCTCAGGACTCGTTCATGACCTCTGCAACTCTCTCTCTCTCTCTATTCTCCCCTCTGGCCTGACTCACTCTGCAGGGCACACTCTGGATGTGCTGATCTCCTCAGACTTACCCTTCTCTATCACTCTCCCCACTCCTCTCCTGCAGTAATCACTTTCTCCTTTCCTCCCATCTCTCCCTCTATACCCCTCAGGCCAAGCCAACTCCAGCACTGCCATCTACCTTCTCGGTCATCCGACCCATGAAGCGTGTGTCAGTTGAGGCTTTCGCCGCCACTTTCTCTTCCCCTCCTCCACCTCTGACTGACTCACATCCTGACACAGCCCTTTCCATGCTCCACTCTTCTATCTCTGATACTCTCAATGTTCTTGCCCCTGTCTTGAGGATCCGCTTGAAGCCCAAAGCCAAGTGTAATTCCTGGTACGATTCCGACCTTGTCACCATTAAATGCAAGTGCAGGGTGGCTGGGAGGAAATGGCTAGCATCTTGTGCATCCTCTGACAAACTGGCCTGCTGCATGCTCCAAAGGTAATACCAGCTATCTGTCTGCACTGAGAAGAGAGCCCACATCCAAGCCCGTGTCTCTTTGGCATCTAACAATGCGGCCAAACTCATTGAAATCTGCAGGGAGCTGGCCAATCCTGCTGCAGTCTCTACTTCTCCTATCCCCTCACAGGCCCTCTGCATGACCATGGCTTCTCATTTCATCTCTAAAACCCTGGACATCTTGCCTACCCTCTCATCCTCTCCTCCTCCTCCCTCTACTCTCTCCTCTACTCTCCGCCTTCTTTCTCTTCCTTTCCTCGGTTCTCTCCTGATGAGGTTTCTAGGCAGGTCTGATCTATGAAAGTCTCATCAAAACAGTTTCTTCCCTCTTCTTCCAAAACCATCAAGGACCACATTAACACCCTCAATCCTGCCCTGGCTGACTTCTGCAATCACTGCTTTGCCACTGCAGCCTTCCCTTCCTCTCTGAAGCACTCTCTTGTGCACCTTTTTCTCCAAAAACCCTCAGCCAACCCCTCGTGCCCGGCTAACTGTTGTCCGAACTCCATCACTCCTTTCCTGGGCAAAGTCCTGGAAAAGCTGGCCATCTCCCATCTTCACACTGAATCTGTTGTTTCCATGACCATCAGTCTGGCCTCAGAGCAGCCAGAAGCACAGAACTGCCCTTCTGAACATCTGTGAAGACCTGCTCTCTAACCTTGATTCTAATCTTCCCTCTGTCCTCATCTTACTCGATCTCTCTTCTGCCTTTCACACAGTCAACCATGCCATTCTGATCAACCATCTCTGTGATAACCTGGGTATCACTGATCAGGGCCTGGACTGGCTGACCTCTTTCCTCCCCAATCGACCCTCCCAGGTCCAACTTGGGTCCTTCCTTTCATCTATCTTACTCCCTACCTGTGGTGTTCCCCTGGGGTCACACCTTTCTCCCTGGCTCTTCAACCAATACCTGTCACCTCTCGCCCACCACATTGCCGCTCTCTGCTCCAACTTTCAGTGCTATGTGGATGATACTCAGCTCATTTATAGTTTCTGCCACCTCTTCTTCTTCTCTCATCTCTAACTGTCTGTCTGCTATCCAGGACTGGTGTGCCGCCAATGATTTTTGCCTTAATGCCAGTAAGACAGAGATTCTCCTCATAGCCACACCTGCACCTTCCTTTCCTGTCACTCTCTGGCCGCCTCCCTTGGCCCTCTCAGGGTCATCTTCGACTCCACACTCTCCTTTTCTCCTCACATCTCTGACGTCTCCAAGAAGTCAAACTACCAACTGCACCTCCTCAGAGGTATTCTTCCTTTCCTTTCTTTCCCTCAGAAGCTCACTGTCTGTAGAGTCCTGGTCCTCTCTAGGCTGGACTACTGCAACAGCCTCTTTCTAAATCTGCCTGCTTCTACTCTCCACCCTCTGGAGTTCATGCAGAACAGGACTACGAGACTTGTCCTTGGCCTCAAGCCCAGGGATCGTATCTCTCCATCACTGACATCTCTTCATTGACTCCCAGTGGCTGCAATGATTAAGTTTCATACCTTCTGCATTGTCCACAAAGCCTTCTGGGGCCTGGGTCCTCAATACCTCCAACTTTCTCTTTGTAAATGCCTTCCTACTCAAGCTCTTTGCTCCTCCACCTCCATCTCCCTCAGGGTCAGATGCTTCTCCAAGCAACAAGGTGATGGTAGATCTCTTTCTTCGGCTCCTCTTTGCTTCTGCCTTCTCTCCTCCTCTCCCCTGCTGATCTCCTGTCTGATACTGCACTGGTCACCTGGCTACCCTCTGATTTCAGGCCCCTGTCTCTGCCCACCCAGTTGCACACCCGCACTGCCTCCTGGCAACTCTTGCACTTGGGTCTGTATCTGTAACCCTAAAGTCCCCTACCTGCACTTATTGACACCCGCTGTCTGCACTAACATTTGCACCTGCTGCCTGCTGGCCTCACTTCTTGTTATTGTTTTGATCCCTTATACAGCACTGCCCTCTTCCCCCTCCCCTTGCACTTCTCCCCTCACCTCTTCCCTGCACTTACGCAATCTCAATGTTACTTGGCCTAGTAAGATCATTGTCTCTGTCCTCCCTTTGTTCCCTATTCCTTGCCTCATCGCGCCTTAAAACACTTGTGTATAGGCACGTTATAAATGTCATATCATATCATATGAATGTGTACTTTCCCTCTCTATGAATGCAGCTTCATCTTCTTTTTACATGGTGCATTAATAGAAGCTGCTCTTGTAATCTGGGCTGTCTAGCTTGAAAATGGCAAGCATGTTCAAGCTAGCCAGAGTGTACAGCTGTTTATGACTATATTTTAATGAGAGGACAAAGTAACAATTTGTTGTATTGAACACAGGACGAGCTGTTCCAAGGGGAGAAGTGTGACATAGCAGGGAATCCTCTGTGACCTTGCTTTACTTCCCAAACTAGTAACTGGATCCAGGGGGAAGGTTCATTCTATAGTAGTGTCCTCAGAGCCTTGGGCTATGCACCATATTCTCATTTCGATTTCCCTATCATGGACAGGGGTCTGGTAGGATTTGCCAAATGTGCTGTTATTACCTTGCAAACACGAATCTCTGCAAAATATTTTCTGTCACCTCTGTGCGGCTGCACTGTAGGGATCGAGGGCATCACTTGACTGAATCTGGCAGACTGTTGGGCCACCCTGCAATTTCTCTAGACCCACTTAAGGAAATGTGTTGGCATTTTCCTTGATTCTAATCATTGTAGGAGGTGTGAATGACTGCTGGCCCTTGTGCTGAGCAACATTCATTGGCTGAGCCTGGCAGGTCCAGTAGTCCCGGTGTATTGAATTCCAAATGCCATACAGGAGGATAATGATTATGGAATGCCATTTTCATTGTAACTTGATTTCCTGGGACAACTGCAATGGTGTAGAGTTAAAATACAAGCAGAAGACTTGGATGTTGAGAGGAGAGGAAAAGAAACAATATGTCCTTGGTTTCGAGTTGATCTGAAATATAATGTACTACCGTGTTCCAATGTATGTCTGCTTTAAAGGAGAGAGGCCCATTTTATGGAAGGTGTATTGCATCAATAGCATGTGGCAGGATTGCTCCCACATTTCCCTACATCAGGAGTTCATATTGCAACAATGTCTAAATAACTCAGCAGACCAGAATACATCTATTTACAAGGACATGTGTTTTCTCAAGGTATCTCAGAAAATGAGTACACCAGCAAAGACCTTGCAATTTAGCCTCCAACTAAGAACCTCTTGAAAATAAAACAGTGGGCCCAATTCTTAGGTATGCATAGAATAACAAAAGATGTGTTGCAGGAAAGAACAAAACGTGTCTTGTTGTCATCTCTTTCTGATATGTATCAAAAGTAGAGAACATGTGTGCTGTCTGCTACTTTAGCAAGGTTATGGTCGCCCCCCCTTGAAGATATGCCAACTGTCCTAGCGAACACATGCATAAACAAGTATTCTGTAAATCTACTCTCCTCTGACAGCACCCCCTTTGCACAACGTGTTTTCTGTCACAAATGAATAGCAGGTTTCTGGGTTTCAGTTCCACTAAAAAAGTGGGGAAAGGAGTATACGTTTAACATATCCCTGAGAGATCATACAAGAAGAGTTAATAGCCGTTCAATGTAATAAGCATTCTAACAGTAACTAGGTTGTGTCCAGTATATAGTTAACAAGCAATACGAGCAGTATATTCCTGTCGAAGAAGTACAACTGGATAAAGTGTGCAGGGATAGCGAGCCAAGTGCAGCTGAGTATTGGTTAGACCGGCCTATGAGTTGTAACTAAGAGCAGCTAGTTCTGGTAAAGATTATTACATGACAAATAGGAGGCCTGTCTGTCCATATCGGTTTGAAAACAGGGTAATATCCATGGTAAACAAACAGATATTGCTAACCTTGACTCATTAGAAGAGTTTTTGGAGGGGCAACACAGTATTAATTATTTATTTTCTAATGTTTATAATATAACCTGTATTATTCATGGTTAATCAATGCTTCATCACAACTCAACTGCAATGGCACATCACCACAAGCGACTTCCTCAGCACCTTCTAAAAGGGCATTCTACTTAACCACAGCACAGAAACTGCTACTCTTCACATCCTTGATGACTTCCACAACATCACTGAAAAAGGACACATGGTACTACTCACACTCCTCGCACTCTCTGCAGCCTTCAACACCAACAACCACACCTATCCCACAGGATGAAACTCTCATGCACCTTCCACTGGTTCACATCCTTCCTCACTGACAGTGAGTTTGGCAGTGTGGTAAATACAAAATTGTCAGTAATTCCATGAACACCACTTTTTTCGGTGGTAACTGAATTAGTGAAATTTTTACTACACCGCTGAATTCCACATTTGGAGAAAAAGTGGAGGATTTATCTCCAGCTGGAGGTATATCCTCCATTTCTCTTCCATAAATTGGTGGAATTTTTGCAGCAGAATTACCACTCACAGTAATTCTGCCAAAATCCCAATGGATTCTTATGCACTGAAATGGGGATTTACACCACCCTTCCACCACTCAAAATCCTGTAATAATCCCATGTAATCGACTGGCGGAAACAGTACATGAGTTTGACGTTAATATGATGACTTTAGGGCAGAATTACAGCCAAACCCTTCCACCACTCAAAATCCTGTAATAATCCCATGTAATCGACTGGCGGCAACAGTACATGAGTTTGACATTAATATGATGACTTTAGGACAGAATTACAGCCAAACTCATTATAAAGCATATAGTAAGGAGAGACCCTTACCAACCACAACATCAATTTCCACTAACAGGTAGATAACAAGCAAATATACTTCCAAATGTCATCTCCTTCACAATTCCACACCCTCAAAAGCTGTCTCCCCCCAACATCACCTGAACGGCCCCAAGTTCCTCAAATACAACACTTCCAAAATGCAATAACCCTCATCTGCCCCAGCCACAAGCTCGACTGCACCCTTTGGATCAAAGAAGTTGCCATGGGCAACTCAAACATATATCTCTACACACCTTGCAAATCCCTAGGTTACACCCTCGAGGCCCTACCTTTCTATTCATAGCTACTGCCACCAAAACATACAACCTGCAACTACACCTTGTATGCAAGATAACACACATCCTTCCCCCAGTTGTCTTCCCAACTGAAGACCAAGCACTAGTTCGATCCAACCCGGACACGATCCCAACAGCACTCTTGTTACCCTGCAAGCCAAACATAACACATCACAGAGACTCATCCTCCTCCTACCCAAACATTTACACATCACTGCGACTCTGGTCCAGCTCTGCTGACTCCCTGTACATCAGAGAACTGGCTTCAAAGGACTCTGTATTGAATTCAAAGCCATCAATCTAAAAATAAGCTCTAACCTTCACTGCAAACTGAAATCCCTCCCCCACATAAACACCAGGCAAGCTTGCCAGCATCCTTTACACATTCCACTCTGCAAACTAATACACACATTAATACAACAATTTGCCCAATGGGTCCCCAGAGCATGGAAACCCCTACCACTTTCTAAAACAGCATCAACATATACCTGTTTCCCCACATTCAATCCATCCTATCCACCTCTCCTGTCACAGTCTTGCTATCCTAATCTTTCTATCCCATCCTGAAAACATATTGTGAGTTCTGTTTCACCACCCAGCTTTTGCTCTTTTGAACACTGTAAGGTGCTCTTAGGCCCTCTGGGTAGGGACAGGACTGAACAAACATTGAAATAAAATACTAACCTTTTTTAACCATATGAATAGGGGTGTATGCAACTGCACATTGACATCTTTTTTTACTAAGTATGTGCATGATGGTCTACAAACTCCTTTCTCGACTATAAATAATTCAAAATAGTTTCAGCACATCATTCATCATGCATTTGATGACTTTATATTCATAAATCGTATTGGCTCATTCCAAAACCAATTAATTTGGCCCGACACCTGTGGGATCCGATCAGAAGCAATAAAAAAGAGATGAAAACATTGTTATTCATTTAGACAATAGCCTTATAGCTTCTATTACAGCAACCAGAGCATCTTTAACCATGCAGATGTTGCAATCTAAAAATCATGTAAACATTTGAACATTTAGCAAGAAGAGATGTGGCAGGCCATATAGCATGTGAGTACAGCAGGTGTAGATTGCTTCCACGATCATAGTGTGTTGATATAATGGTCATTGCAGTTGTCCAGAGAATAAGCAAGCAGAGTTTCTCATTATACTCACATAGCCCCACCTCATACTCAGTACCTCAATAATACTCCAGGAGTCCTCCTCATCAGCATCAGGGTCCTTCCTTACCCTGCCAAACCTCCTCATTGTAAAGGCTGTCAACAACCCCACAACTATCCTCACCCTCACAGTCTCTAATTACCGCTATATTCTTCATCTCCATCACAGCCTCTCATGACCACACAACTGTCCTTCTTGTCATAGACAATTATTACCCCTGTAGTACACCTCCTGTTCATCCTCCTTCATTACCCATAACACCCCTGATCATCAAAGTCTTATTTTACCCTGCATCTATCTACTTCAACACAGTCTTCCATTACCTCACAATCCTGCTCCTCAAACCTAGCATCACTCCTCAACATAGTCCAGATTACCCTGCGCTACATCAGTTTCTCAGTTTCTCATTATCTTTGCAACTCCTATCCTTGTCACAGCCCCACTTAACACTGCAAATCTTTTCCTACTTATAATCCCTTATTACGCCCTCATCCAATCCTCATCACAGTCACCCATCATACCTGCATCCCCTCTGATTCACAGTTTGTCATTACATCTACATACATCTCCTCGTCATAGTCCTTCATTGCAGCCACATATCCACTTTTCATCAAAATCTCTCATCATTGCCCCAACCATCCTCCTCATCTCAGTCCAGTATTAGCTCAGCAACACTCATTCTCCTTGGAGTTCCTCTTAACTGATGCATCCCTCCTCCTTATCAAAGTCCCTGATTACCTTACAATTATTCCTCTTGTCACTCTCTCTCATTATCACAGCAATCTTCCCCTAGCCAAAGTCCCTCAAGAACCCTTCAAACCTTCACCTTGTCAGTCACGCATGTCCTCCGCATCCCTTCTCGCCATCACAGATACTCATTAACACCATAAAATTCAGAACTGTCACAGTTGTTCATAAACCCCACATTGTATCTCCTCGTCACATACCCTCATTACCCCCTCACCCATTCTCATCATCATTGTCAATCTTTACACCTGCATCCCTACTCGTCACAGTCCCTGATAGCCCCTGCATCTCCCCTCCTTGTAAGAGTCCTTCCTTACCCATGTGTATCTCCTACTCGTAACAGTCCTACATTATCCTTGCATCACTTCTCATTATCACGGTCCATTATTACCCTTGCATCCCTTTCCCTCATCATTATTCCTTCATTACTCCCACATCTCTCCTTCTCATCACAACCCCTCTTAATCCCACATACTGCTCCTCATCACAGACCCTCTTTACACATGAATCCCTCCTTCTCATCACAGACCATCTAAGCACTAGACCCCTTCTCCTGACAACAGTCACTGGTTATCCCGCATTGCTCCAACCTTCCAGTCACACACTAACCCTGCAGCTTTCTTCATCATCACAGTCCCTCATTACATCCACATACTTCCTCCTAGACACAGTGCACCTCATTATAACCCTGGCGCTCCCATAATGAAGGGGGCCGGTACATGACCGCCCCCCTTCATTAGGGAGCGCTGATTACGAGGTTCCCTTTGCGGGACCCTGTAAGGACGCTTGGTAAAACCAGGCGTCCTTTCCGGGTCCCGCGAGGGGAAGAGGGAGGCAATAACGGGCCAATTGTAATGTTCCTGCACAGAGGAATTACCGGGCCCTCCTATGTCAGAATGACCCAGATAGTCCTCATTGCAGGAACCCGGTAATGGAGCCTGGTTTGGAGGCAGCCATGGAGTTAATAGCACCATGGCTACCTCCAAACTCGCAATGAGGCCCAGTGTTTTATGACCACCGCACCAACCCTCCTTACCACAGTCCTTCATTGCCTGTGCAACCCTCCTCCTCAGCAAAGTTCCTCATTACACACATGTGCCATCTCTTCATCATCAGACCCTCAATAGTCCTTCAACACTCCTTTCGACAGAGTCCATCATTAGCCCTGCAACCCTCTTCATGGTCAAAGTCCCTTATCAACCCCACAAATCTACTTTTGCAGCCCCTCATTACCCCCATTCTTCTTCACACAGTCACACATTACTCTCACATACCTCCTCCTTGTCACAGTCTCCGATGTCCCCTGCAACAGTCCTCCTCATCACAGTACCTCATTATCCAGCACCAGTCCTCCCCTTACAGTAACTCATTGTCCCCCCCAAAAAACTCATCAGGTTCTCTCATCAGACCATCATCCCTCCACCTCAACACCGTTCCTCATTACAAACCCAACACTACTCCTCCTCATAGCCACTCACCACCTCTTTGAAACTCCTTCTTTAATATTCCCCACAATCCTCATCCTTGCTACAGTCCCTCATTGCCTCAGCACGACACTCCTACATCAGTCTCTCATTCACCAGTTTTTCCACCTCCTTGTCACAGTTCCTCATGATCTGCACATCCTCGTTATTGTCCCTTATTAGATTTTAATTCCCCTTCTTGTCACAGTATTCAGTACCTCTGCATCAATTCTCCACATCACAGTTTGTTATTACCCCTGCATCCCTCCATCTCCACACAGTCCCTCATTACCCGCACAACCCTCCTCATTGTCATAGTCCCTAATTACCACCACATCACTCCTCCTCTTCGCATTCAGTCATTACCCCCACAGCATCCTACTAACCACAGTCCTGAATTGCAGCTGCATCACTCCTCTTGGTCACAGTCCCTAATCCCATCTCATCAAATTTGCTCATATTCCACATCCCTTCTCCTCATCCCAGTAATTCCGTTCCCCTGCAACACTTCTCTGTATCACAGTTCCTTTACACACACACACACACACACACACACACACACACACACACACACACACACACACACACACACACACACACACACACACACACACACACACACACACACACACACACACACACACACACACACACACACACACACACACACACACACACACACACACACACACACACACACACACACACACACACACACACACACACACACACACACACACACACACACACACACACACACACACACACACACACGCACTAATAGTAAGTGGTTGTAAAATGCTTTTATAAAGCACAGATTATCACCGGGTGAGCAGTATCAAGGCACAGTAGAAATTAAATAAACATGCACAATATACATACAGAGAGTTGGGTTTAGGATCCTTGGTTCGAATGGCGCCATTGGAACTGAGGTACCTAAACCCAACTCTCTACTTTCACAACCACTGGGACTTCAAGACCTCTGTCGCACTGGAACCTCAACACCAGGCTGCAGGAATAATCCAAGTCACCCTAGAAAGAACAGGTCAGCGTGGGGTTCCACTCTTCATATAAGCTCCTACCTTCCTCAGAATCACAATTTACATAAGACATACAAAATAAAAAGGATAACATGCAAGCTATAAAAAGGATTGAGATCAGAACATAGTCAGGATAAAATAATCAATATCAAAGGAATCTCTAGGTAAAGTTACTGCACATCAAAGTACACAATATGTTTTGCTTAAGTCTAAATTTAAAAAGTGACATTGCGGAACACTTTCTAATAGATAGTGGTAGATTGTTCCATAGGGAACATCCAAAATGTTGAACCAATCTGCTCCCAAAACAAGTTGTACTATATTTGCTTACGGCGAGTAGATCCTTATAGCTGGACCTAAGGGAGCGAGCTGGAGTTGGGTTAAGGCCATCTTAGTGGGACAACAAGAGGCAATGCCATAGAGAATCTTTCATATCTGTGTTAAAACGTTCTCACCCCTATTTGAGACTCTGTAGGCCAATGCAGGATCGTCTTGCTTCTTGCTTCTAACACATGGTCAAACTTTCTTAGGCCTCTCATCACTTGCACGATTTAAAACAGCCTCCAGTTTCAAGAGTAATTTCTTTGAAATACCCAGATTGATAAGCAATATTGAATTTGTGATAACACAACAACTTCAATCAGGGTTTTACATGGTCTTTCTCTAGCAGATAAGCACATGTGCTTATAGTATAAATATAACAAATGTGTTTTTTTGCCCCGCACCTACCTGTTTGGCAAATGACAACTGATTGTCAAAGTCTAATTTCTGTCCAACTCTACAGCTAGAGAGGAAGCTCCAAGACCAGTAGGCTAGAAAAAAGGTGGGGAAGATTGTGCCACCCTGCATAACAATACAATGTCTGACCGCTCAGGACTAAAAAAAAAGTGTTCTGCGTCCAGCATTTCACAAAGCCTAAGCAGTCTTCCACAGCTTGACCTTCATTAGGATTACTATGAAGGTCAACGAACATTTGTATTTCTTCAGCATATAGCTGATATATCAACCCGTCCTTCTTATCAATTAGCTCTGCCAAAGAGTACATGTAGATATTAAAAAGGAGGAGGGATGGTGCTGATCCCTGTGACACACCTTTGTATATCGTGTGGCTAGTGGAAACACAATTGCGTAGCTGGACCCTCTGTTGGCGGGTCTTTAGAAATGAATTCAGCCACACTAGCACAGAGCCAGAGATATTCATGAATTCTTCTATCCATTGCAGAAGACTGCTGTGCTCCATAGTATTGAATGCTGCAAGGAGAGCTAAGAGAAAAAAGAGCAGCACGATTGCCTCTATATGATAATTCCAACAGTTTGTCATGAATACATAAAATTGTTGTTTATCTACTATGTTGTGGATAGAGACCGGATTGCATATTAGCTAACACATTTCCATGTTCCCAAAAATCAGACAGTTGATTCGCAACCAACCTGTTCCATGATTTCACTTAAAAAAGGGAGGTTTGAAATTGGCCTATTGTCCAGCATGGTAGGGTCTAGTTGTGGCTTTTTAAATAGAGGAGAGATGTGTGCCTTTTTCAAAAGAGTAGGGTTACAGCCTGTTTGTAAAGAGGCATTCATGATGTAAACCTGATCTTACACCAACAATACAACATGATATTTAATACATCTAGGAGGTACAGAATCTAAAGAAGCACCAATGGGTTTAATCCTGTTTTGCTTATCATATCTGCCCCTGACAAGAGGTTATATTTATTCAGAGATCTATGGTTACTGTGGTGTAGGCTCAAGTGGACATGTAGGTATTCTAGGTTCAGCTTTGACAGTCCCTCGTAATTTTTCAACATTTTCCACAATAAATACCAATTTACATCTCTTGGATCTGAATATCAGAGTTATGTGCCTTAGGTGCACCCATTAATTCCTGATGAATGTAAGAATCCTTACTGAAAAACAAGCTTTCGTAAACTATAAAATGGCTTTCTTATAGACTAATCAATGCTTATTACATGCCTTGTCTAAACTTAATCAAATATACACCCTCATTCAGGCTTGGATGGCATCCCATGGCCTCTGCCTGAATGACAGAAAAACAGCGATCATGATCCTTGGCTCCAAAGTTAACTTAAATAAACTAACCCCTAACTATGCCTCATTCAATATAGATGGAAATACAATTAAAACAGTAAATGAGGTAAAACACTGGGATTCTATTTGGATTCCACATTAACCTTGAGGAAACAGGTGAACTCCTTAGCTTCATCGACTGCCTACACAGGTAAACTCATCAGAGCATGCCGACCGTACCTGTCTGAAGCTAGCTGCATCACTTTGGCTAACGCCCTCATATTATCAAAACTCGATTACTGCAATGCACTTTACCTAGGAGCCAACAACTACATCCTCAATAAATTGTAAATATTGCAAAATAATGCTCTGAGGAGTGCCCTTAAACTATCCAAGAGAGAGAACATCTCCAACATTAGAAGAAACCACCACTGGTTAAAAATGAGTGACAGGATACTACTCAAAACTACCTCACTCACCTATAAATGTCTCAATGATGCAGCCCCCCCATACGTTGAGAACAGAATAACCAGAAAATCCTCTACACCCCCGTCCAGAGCAGCTAATTCCCACTGTCTAGAGAGTATGAGGTTCAAGCTTACCAAATCTGGAGGTGGCAGCTTCCCAGTTAAAGCTGCACAATACTGGAATGCACTTCCCCAGAACCTAAGAACTGACCAATCTTACGCCAACTTTAGACGTAAATCACTAAACTGGTTGCGGTCCATTGACACATAATGGCCAAACACCTGTCCACCTTCTCTCCTCCTTACAATCTTAGGGAAACATTTATGTTAGTTAACTGTTAATTTAACTGTATCTTTTAACTGTATCGATAGCTGTACTAATTATTATCTGCATTTGTTATTGCACCTATCATGTCCTGTATTGTACCTCTACTATGCTGTAACCATGCCTAAAGTATTATTTTCTGCTGCGCCCAGCTACCCACGGGTTTGGTACCCATTACCAAATAAATAAACAAACAAACAAATAAACAAACACCAATGAGGCTCTAATCGGTGACCTTTTCTTTTAAACCGGCACATTTCTAGCTCGAACCAATGGTTAGTGTGGGCATGATTAGACATCTGATCTCATTGGGTCAAAGGAGTCAGAGTCAAGACACCATAGGACCGTGCTCATCAGTTGTAGCTTGTGGAAAGACTGCTTTTCCTTGGTCTGTGGATTTAAGAAAGACACCTGTATACTAATGTCACATTGAAAAGTGATTAACGCATGATCTCTCCATGATAGTGGTGAAATAGCTACTTCATTTAAAGAGATATTACAATCCAGCACTAAACCCTAAAGGTGTCCAGCTGCATGTGTAGGGCACATGATTGTTGTGTAAACCCTAAAACATGCAATAAATTAATAAAAATCGTGCACTAAAAAATTGCCATTATTATCTAAATGAACATTAAAATCCCCCAAGAGAACATTCTTAACAGATCAGAACTGGAGCTCTGCACAAAACTGGTGAAAAGCTAAACATACTGCATCATATTTTGGTGGGCGATAGAGGACTGAGATTAGGACTGAACAATCCACTCATGTTGTGATTTTAAGGGTGCAGTAGTAAGCGACTTGCCATAGGTGGCATGGTTTGTGGCATACACTTTTATTTTACCAAAAGAAAGATTGCACCTTCCTCTTGTAACTCTGAGGGGTTTCCGTACCTCACCTGAACTACTAAGGGTCCTTTCAGAATGTTGAAGCTACTAAAATGTCCACCATCCTGTGTTAGAAATCCTGCCTCTATCCCTTAAACATATAAGTAAACTAATTAAGTAAACAAATCTTCTTAGGCCAGAAGAATGACTCCCTTCTTCTGGACAGCGAAAGTTCCAAAAGGGTTTCGAAACCTGGGGGAATGACTACTTTCCAAAGGTTGCAGGTCATTTTTCAAGCACCAAACAAAGTTCCAGTTTATAGCATTGAAAAGCAGTAGAGTTCTCAGTTCAAACTTCAAAGATAAAGTTACAGCTGAAAACATCAATATCCATTATTTCCCATAGTTATTTCTTTACTAGTGTGTTCCTGGAGGTTGTCTCCCTTCTCCTGGACTCTCGTTTCACTTGATTGAAGAGAATGTCTTCCCCGTGGCCTTCCTCAGGCTTTGTTCTCACAGTTCATAATACCAGATGGAATATCTCCCTTCCCCTGGCATTTTTCAGGCTTGGTTTGCAGTTCACAACACCAGGGGGAATGTCTCCCTTCCCCTGGCCTTTCTCAGGTTTTACTTCACACAGTTCCTAACTTCTTTTCTTTTTTTGGGGTTTACTTGGTATCTTCCCCTTACCAAGTACTGCTACGAGGAAGAGGATCTGTGCTGCGTGCAGATGTCGGGTACCAGACCCTGGTTTCTCTTGATGTTTGATCCTGCCCACTTAGTCCACTCTCCTGCCAAGGATGACCGCTAGGTAAACATCACACTTCCTGGTTTGGGTCCCAGAACCCTTGTTCTCTCCTTGTTATGTACCACTCCCTTGGCTCACTCTCCCACCAGGCTCTCCTTGTCTCGGGCACTCTTCCTCTTCCACATCTGTTAGTTAAAACAGGGCGAGGACATGGGAAAATGCTTTCTCCCAGGCCATTGGCCTTGCTCATATAACATTTCATATGACATCAGTTATGATATTACAAGAATAAACTTTAGTAAGGCATGTGTTGGAAAATACAGCATATGAAAGCCCTTCAAATTCAGTGGATGTTGTAAAATAGTGTGCCATAGTTTCTTGTTATGTAATTGATTATATAATGTGTGATATCAACAGTGTGCTCATGGGCTGCACATCTCAGATTTAGGGTACAGTATCTTTCAATGCCTAACATATTTCAGAGGCTTTGTTGTGTTCAACCGAAACTTTGTTGACAGGTATTGACTTGAAACAGGTTCATCTCTTTCAACAGGTAGCTGACTGCTGCAAACTACTACTTATCACATCTACACAATATTTTCTGACAATTTCTTAGTGTTATATGGGCACAGTTTCAAGATGTGTCTAGAAATACAAGGATGAAACTGGTAGTAAACATTCCAGGTAGTTTTATTTTAGGATATGTGTTCTTTTCAGATCTCAAGTGGATTTTTTTCCTTAACCCAGGAATTGGTACTTTACAATCTATATGGTATTTAGTTATACAGTATACCATGAATGAGCAAAAATGAAGTGGGTCACCAAAAAGTAATATATTTATACTTATTTAAAACAAGTCCAGCTATGTACCCAATCACATAACTGAATTTGTTTAAATGAGAAGAAGTCTTTCAGTTGTAATGTGTTAGCCTTCCAAAAGCCCCCTTTTCTTAGTACTTTTTAGGAAAGGTTTTCTTTTTAAACTTGTAACTACAGTTAGAGAGTTATGTTCTAACTTTCGGTCAAAATATGAAAGTGCCTTAGTCCTGATGCCTTTACTAAATGGCACCGAAGAAAAGTAACACCATAAACAAATATTAAAGAATATCAGGTGGCCTTACGTTGTAGAACCATTCTTCAAAATGGTGGTCATTGACATTATTGCTTGGCATCAAAACGTCAGACAAATTTGATGTGCCATTTATGGTAAGTGCTACTACGAAAAATCATGTGCCTAGTACAAATACATATGATATGATAAGCCATTTATAATGCACCTGTACACAAGTGTTTCAGATGGCATCTGTAAATTCTATGGCTAATAAGTTTTAACTTTTTCGGCACTTCAGTATGAAATATTTCCCAAAATATGCTTTTTGGCATGGAGGAAGACTGATATTCAAATGAATGTTTCTTGTTTCTAAAAGATACAGTGATCTAAAGCATGGTTGTTGACTCTTCTGCATGGCAGCAAATCCATAGAACTGGTTATTTGGACAGGTTTACGCTGAGTCAAGGGGCTACCGCATTTTGCATAATGTGAAAAACCTGGGGTTTAAGGTTAGCTTACCAAGGGTAATCCAGACTTGGACCCCTAGCTCAATGTATTTAGAGCTATACAGTTTTACCTCACTGATGATGCCCAACAAAGCTCAAACACATGTCCGGGGTTGCTCTTGTTCAAAGCAGAATTGCCTAGCATTTCAGCTACACTGACTGATATGTAAATGGATATTTCTTCTCTGTAAAAGGTGGATTTCACTAAATCGTGTTTGTAGACCATCCTGAGTGGGAACCAACCGGTAGTACAGGTATTGTGTCCGTGTTTGTTCCCAGGAAAGGCAGGCAAGAGGCTCACACGTTTGCATACTTTCTAAAATGATTCTATAATTATTTACAATTTACAATTAAGAGCACAATATCCTTTCACTAACAATGAAATCATAAGTGATGCAATATTTAATGTCATCAGTGATGTGATTAGTCATGTCATCAGTGTGTGGTTATGGCTTCTGCATTTCACACCAGGGGGCTAATTGGTAAGGTCATGAATGGAGCTTTCAGCACCTCCTGAATTTCAGTTGTTCATGTCATATACAGATCTCTCTCTGTCTCTCTCTCTCTCTCTCTCTCTCTCTCTCTTTCTCTCTCGCAGTTAACCCTGCTATACATAATATACATTACAGCCTACATTTCTGACAGTGTCACAGGTTCACAAAATCCCCAGAATAGGCTTATAGTTTGCATTCCATCTACTATGCATGAGCGGAATCTCAGCACTGGCTTTAACTAACAGCATATGCGCATTATAAAAGATTGTAGGAACATTTTACATTTTGCAATCTACGCTATCTTCAGTGGGACACTTCAATACTTCTAGAAAAATTTGAAATGTTTAGGTAAGTCTAAGGTTAAGATAGTTGAATACTTACGAAATTCAATTACAGTAATTTGTGCGACCTAATCCTTCTATAGTACATTGCCCCTTTAGCAACCCTCTTTCGAAAAGTTCACATCATCATGTTACTATCTCTAATTTAAAATATGTATCTGTGATTATGTTGAAGTACATTTTCTCATGACCTTTTCTACCACTTATAGTGAAGAAAGTAAATTGACTTTTAACGTAAGATCATGTGTATGCATGTAAAGATGTATAGAACATTATCCATGTTCAGTGTGTCTTTTAATGCTTCATGGCAAATTTGGGGGTGCAGGCAGCAAGCAGATTGCAGAGTAAAGATGCAGGATTGGGTGCAGAGAGGGTGAGAAATATTCAGGAGAAATGGTCTGGAGAGTAAATGGAAATGGAAGACATGAGATGAGGAGGAATCGTGCCATGGAGGCATTTACACATAATGTATATGAAGTTTAAATGGTCAGCCACCGAAGTGACAATACATTAGAGGGATTATAATCACGAGATAGGCGAAAGAGAAGATGAATCGAGGAGGAATAGACAGAACAAAGGGGGCATGTTCATAAGTGGAACAACCAAAAAGAGTACTTGTGTCGATAAAAAAACTAGTGAATATATAAGAAGCTTTGTACCTTGAAAAGAAAGGCAAGTGGCAGCTTTCTGAACATTAAAAAGGGAAAATCATGCAATAGTGGAGAAAGGAAAGCGTACAGTGAAAACAAAACCAAGCCTGCAGCAGAAGCAGTAAGAGAAAGAGATGACAGGGAAAGGAGATAGTGAACAGAGGTAGGCAAGGAAGAATTGTAGAAGCAGGGAAAAAGTAAACCTCGGTTTTAGAAAGATTGAGATGTAGATCGTTTTCTAACATCCAAGATTGGTTAGCCACTAGGCAAGCTGAATGAGTCGAGTGTAGAGTTGCACTAAAAGTATTGAAAGAGAACACGATTTGAGAATTTTCAACGTAGAAATGGTCAGAGATTCCAAAGGAGGAGATAATAGAAGCTAAAGAAATTGTATGAAGGGAGAAAAGAAGAGGACCCAGAACAGAACCTTGTGGAACACCATGTTGTAAAGGGAAAGTTGATCAATATTCACCTGCCCAAGAGACTGAGTAGGTGCATTTAGTGAAAGAGGATGATAAGGTAGAAATAAAGATAGGCAATTCAAAAGAATGAAGATTACAATGGAAAGGGTTGCAGACAGAGGATACCAAATGTGAAAAAAAGAATTAGAAAATGTGAAGGAAAGAAAAAAGTGATTAGATCAGGGTCTCTGAAAACACTGAAAGTAAGGGTGCAGTAGAGAAGTTGGAATGTGAAAGAGATAGTACAAATGGAGGATTGAACTGGGCGATTACCAGGAGGTGAAGAAAGAATCCAAATTCAGAAATATAGTATGGCAATGCAACCACCATGGACAGAAGGACAAGTGGTGAGAGAGAGTCAAGTGCAAGAAGTTCAAAGAGCAGCAGAGGTTATATATCCAGAGAGAGTGACCCGGGTTGTAGTTAGACAAAGAAAAGCAATTTCAATCAGAACCATGGTTCAATAACTCAATGGGCTTTATTAGAAATGGAACTAACATTCCATAAAACTACCTTGCTGGGAAGAAAGAGGGTCCAGAAATGTAGTGAGAGAGCAGATTGTTACAGTTGCAAGGGAGAGCATGGTGGATAGGGTAACACGAGATATAGTGGACAAGGATAGAACCAGTCATATTTAGGAATATGATAGTCGATTGGCTCAAGGCAGAAAATAAATTGAACATGGATCTCTCATATAGTCTCACAGAGAGTTTTCAGAGGTGGGAACTGAGGATGAAAAATGTCCCTCCATCAGCAAAGGCATCAGCCTAAGACTTGTAATTTATTTATTTATATTTTACATTTATAAAGTGCACCAAACCCGTAGGCATCAAGGCGCTCTTACAAAAAGTTACACTTTAGTCTTGAGTGGACATGCAGAGTAGAGAATAGGTGGGAATAACAATGCAGATCCCGTTTAATAAAGATTTGTAAAAGAGTAGAATAGGTGTGGCTGAAGAGCGCTTTCATTTTCATTAGAAGTGGGCAGCATGAAAAATAAATACTGAATCATTTTCTTAGTATTTTGCACACATTGACATAAACCAATGACAGGGTGTTTACCTTTTCAAGTAAAAAATGGAAATCAATTTTCTGACTCTTACAAAAGATAAGAATATTTTCATTTTTACACGTACACATTGTACAGTCATATATAGACTGTACTTAGAGGCTGGTCTTCTGCGTGAAACGTGATACAAGAACCATTTTTTATTTAGATTTGATAATTGTGTGGTTTGAAAGCATCATCACATGTATGATATGATAGGTTCTGTGTCGCTCCATGTCGTCTTGCTTCCAAGGCAAGAAGGTTGCCCCGGGGCTATCCTCCTAAGACACTACTATATTATACAAGTTACTAAAATGCTTTTTCCTTTAATATGTATTACCAAATTGTGGGATATTTTATTCTCCTCTGTAAAGATGATTAGTAACAAATACTAAATAAAGCTCAGTTATTATGCTAACATGGTAAATAGCGGCCGGTCAAGACAAGAGTGCCAGGCGTATGCACCAAAGTAAGAAGCCCTTTACAGCAGTGTCAACATGAAGATTTCCATGTCCAGAAGGCCTGCTACAGGAATGTTGGAGTTCCCCACTGGAAGAGAAAAGGGCACAGGCACACACGTCGCAAGACAGGCCGAATGCACATCAGCACAGGCCTCACACCTGCCTTCGTATGCCACAAATGCAGCTGAAACAATTGAAAAAACATGTGGAATGTCAGATAGACCTCACAACGCAAGCAGGGCCCCCTAGATCATGGCAGGACACACGTGAATTAGCACGGGCCTCAATCTTGCATTGTAAGCAGCAAATATACTGCAAGAATATCTTTTGGAAAAGAGATGTACGCATATATGTATTTTATTATATCATCATTGTCTTTTTTACTTAGGCATATGATGATGGATATGGCGGTGAATATGATGATCAAAGCTATGAAGAATATGATGACAATTACGTCAACCAAACTCAAAGGTATGTTTTCTCTATGTGTTTTATGAATTAAAACAAACTATCTTGCAGATAATAAATGTAAATGCATTTTAATTACAAAGACATACACATATTGAATGCGTTTTTTAAAGCACTTTGAAACACTCCCAACACATTATATGAACTGTTTATATTCATAGCGTGCATATTAATAAAATGTAAAATTCATCTCAAATAAAGAAAAACCGGAACCAAACCAATAACAAACCACAATGAGGTCTGCTTTGCTACGTTTCTAAATAAACGCAGATCAGTAGCAGACCACCTAAAAGAAAGACGCATGTACACACGTTCTATTCCAGCATTCTGCCTCTATGGTTTTGAAATGACCTGCCTTTGAATTTCAATGTGTAATGTGCAATTCATTGATATTAGGACACGCCCCATTCAATGCGGTGCATGACAACATGGTACAATGCACACCGACATGTTTCCAGTGTTTTTTGCTCAATTGCATAGCACTTAACTTGTAATTTCACCCATGTGTCCTTGTACAAGACGCATGACACTTCTTAGAATGTTGGTTTTTGATGCATTGATGAGAAACATCCATATATTGTTTCGTAATTTGAGGCAGCTTGGCTCAACATACATGGTGGGTGGTATAGTGTTCGACAACCTGGGTTCTGCGACAGATATTTTGTCTCCCAATCGTTTTCACCCTGGATGATGGTGTTTACTCCTTTTTTTCTAAGACAGAACTGGTGCTGTTTCAAGGAGTTGTAGTGTTTGCTCTTTTCTTGAAGGCAGTGGTGATGTGTATTTAGAAGATATAATTAATCACGACTATCGTTTGCAATTTGATTTGCTATTTGCGCTCAAGGCAATGCTGAGAAATGGATTGGAAGAATGGGACTCTTGTATTCCTAATAGGGAAGGGGAATTGTGAAATATTTAAGGTGGGCATAATGTTTTTGGACAAAGTGCTGTTCAGAGCTTTTACCTAGTGCATTTATGAGCCATGATTGCTCACGCCACCATTCTATTTTCCAAATGTCATGTAATAATCTGTGCTTGTTTTCTTATTGTTTATTTGTGTTTACATGTTCTTCTGGGAAATTATGTGTGCTCCCTTTGCAGCAGGTTTTCCTACACATCCATAAATATGCAATTTTGTCTCGGGAGGATAGCTCAGCGGCAATGTGCTCGCCTTGGAAACAAGGTGACACGCAGCAGCACAGGTACGATCCCCGGGTGCGCGCTTAGAAACCTCTGGGTATTAAGTGAGTTATAAATAACCTATCATATCATATCTTATAAAGCTGAACATGTATTCCATCTAACATGTGAATTGCGTAGGTACACAAGGCAAACAGACACATAGGGCCTCATTACGAGGTTGGAGGTAGTCATGGCGCTATTAGCGCCATGACTACCTCCAATACCAGTACCGAGTCCGCCCTGGTTCAATGGGGACTTAGAGGTCTATTCCGACCTTTGCGGGACCGGTAAGTCCCCATTGAAAAAGGCAATCCCCATTCCCATTTGAGCCCCCATAGGGCTCAATGGGAATGGGGAGGGAGCTAATAACGGTACTGCAATTTGCAGTACTGTTTTTTGCTCCCTGGTCCCTTTGCGGCTCCAGCTAAGGGAGCCTGGTAAAACCAAGCGCCCATAGCGGGACCCGCTAAGGGACCTCGGAATAGGGCGCAAAGGGATTACCGGCACCAATGCCCTTAACGGTGCCCGGTGTCCCTTTGCGAGCACCTCGTAATGAAGCCCATAATTTGGAGAGTGTATGACTGTTTGTTTGTTTGTTTGTTTATTTATTTGTATGGCGCACCTTACCCAGGGGCAACAGGGCGCAGGCAAAAGATAATTCGAAGCTTACAGTGTTGCAGAAATATACACTTTGAAGTAGTAATAAAAATAATCAGAATTACAGGAAAAAAAATATACAAATCTTCATACATACAAAGTCAATATCTATACAGGGGTAAATATACAGATATGTACAGGGCTGTTAGAGGCGGGTAATCCTGAAAAAATATTCAGGATTACAGGAATAAGAGGTATACAAGTCTTCAAACATAAAAAGTCAATATCTATACAGGAGGTAAGTGTACAGAAGTATGCAGGGCTGTTAGAGGCGAGGGCAGAATCACAAACAAAAGTATCACTATCTATACATAGGTGTAGAAAGTGCAGCTAAATGCAAGGGTTATTGGAGTTAAGGTGACTGATGAGGTGTCTTCTAAAGTGCAAGTATGGTTGGTCAGCTCTTAGGTTGTGTGGCAGAGAGTTCCAGAGCGTGGCAGCTTTCACCGGGAAACTGTTCCCACCAATGGTGGAGAGTTTGAATCTGGGAATTATCAGACGGTTGGAATTGATAGTTCTTGTTTGGCGGATGGAGGACTTTCTCTTTACCTTGTCCATCAGATAACTGGGGGCGGCATTGTTGAGGGCTTTATGGGTTAGGGAGGCCAACTTTAGTTTGATTTTGTTGTCTGTAGAGAGCCATTTCTGTTGGCGTCTAGTGGTTGAGATATGATCTCTCTTATTAATGCCGAGGGCAGCTCTCAAGGCATTGTTTTGTAAGATTTGGAGCCTGTGGATAATGGCTTTGTTGGCACCGCTATAGAGGGCATTACAATAATCAAGCCTAGATAGTATGAGTGCTCTTGCCAGGATCAGGCAGCTGTCATTGGATAGGAATGGTCTGCCTGCCCTTATTAATTTGCAAGTGTACGCAGTGGTAGATGCTAGTGAGTTGACCTGTTTGGTGAATGACATAGTGGCATCCAGATAAAAGCCAAGGGTTTTTACTTCCCTGGATACTCTGATGAGATTGCCATCTATGTTGAATTCGGCATATTCAAGGCCTAGTTTGTTGATATTAGCAGGGGTACCTAAGATGATGAGCTCTGTCTTGTCATCATTCAGGCATAGACCATGAGATGCCATCCATGCCTGAATGATGAGATATACCCTATTCACCAACTCTCTGTCCTTACTGTGATCCCCTGAAAGTGGGAGGAGAATCTGAGTGTCATCAGCATAGTTAGTGTAGGTGACACCCAGATGGTCCAGATCGTCGAACAGGGGTTTGGTGAAGATGTTATATAGTGTGGGGGAGACGCATGAGCCCTGCGGGACTCTGCAAGTGATAGGAGAGGGGTCTGCTGCTGCTGAAGGGGAGAAGACTCTCATAGTTCTCTCACTCAGAAAGGATTCAATCCATTTGATAGCTTCTGGGGAGAAATGAGCAGCTGAGTCAAGGTGTCTGCAGAGGACCTTGTAGTCGACGAGGTCGAAAGCCGCGGAGAGGTCGAGTAAGAGGAGGAGTGCTGTCTTGCCCTTGTCCCTCAGATCATCAATTTGGGTTTTCAGATCGATGAGGGCTGTTTCCTGGAGTGTTCAAGTTGATACCTAAGCTCTTTTTCCTTTAACTGATTTAAACAATGACATATTAAGTCATGTCTGTCCCTTTGTTAGCAAGAAGAATGATGACTGCCCTCCACAAAGCCTTCTTTCCATACATAATCTGCTCATTGAAGTGCACTTCTTAGTTTCCTCCTGTTACTTGCTATAATTCATATTTATCTCTTTCCAATTCACTGTTTTTGACTCCTTCATCTCCTTCTACTCATCTTAACTTGTTATATATTTAATTTGCCGTACACGTGGCTCGTATTTGTTACACATGCTGCCCCTGGCTGTCTTTACCATTTTCAAGTAGAGTCACCTTTTCACATAATTTTGCGAACTCATTTAGACACATTGTATTTGCCGATAATTTGTAATCTCTAATGGTCGATACTTTGTCTAATATGAACCATATATTGACCCTCATCTGAATCAAACTGTCCCTCTTAATCTTCCGATCATTGTATTCAAAATGTTAACCAAACATGGAAGCATTTCTTGAAAAATATACTCTAATGATTCTTTGGTAATCTCATCACCTAACCTCTCTCACCATGGGTCCAAAGTGTTAGACGACCAAGAAGAAAGTCTGAACAAATCTGGTATCTCTCAAGGCTTATCAATCAGATAAATGTACCTCTGTCATAGTTAATACTTGTCCAAATTCATTATTAAAGGATGTACCCTCTCCCAACGATAACAACGGATTAGTCTTGTCTACTATCTGTTTCAGGACTTGAATCTGTTGAAATAAACAACCTCATACAGTGCTTAATCACAGCTTGACATAACCTACAATACAGCCTAAGAACCCTTCTGAAATATACAACACGCTTCTGATAAAGTAGCTGTTTCATGCCCGCCATATGCCACTAGTTGACTATTGCCCTCATTCTTCATCAAAATAAAACATCAGGGTATTAGTTGGACTCACCCACTTTATGCCACTTTGTTTTATTTATTTGGACTTAAGCTAAGGCATTAACAGGCTTAGAACTATATATAAGAATTATGCACCGTAAAATTCAAAGCACTGAATAACACAAATACAATTCTTACAAATTATCATCACGAAACATCTATATGTTATAATTTTAATATCTCACCAACATAAATTGGTTATGGAATAATATCACAGTTATACAGTACATCACTCACTAAATCCAATGTACATGAAATGGTTATTCTGCATACAAATATAAACATCATTAAACCCATCACAAAATACCAAATTGAACAAATTATCTAAGCCACTTTACTCTTGAGTTAGTTAATATATTTATCTATTCATTTATAAAGCACACAAAACTTGAAGTACATCGTTAATGTACCAAGTTAGTGAACATTTGAAAAAGCACATTCTCATTTCAAAGCTTTGCACCTTTATTTTCTTAGCTGCCAACTCCACATTTTATTGGATGGCTAGTTGTATTTTAAAACCTCTGAATCTGAAGAAAATGTTCCAATTAAGGGTCTGACTCACAGTGCGTTTTCCTATGGGATTGCACCATTATAAAACGCTTCTGTGAATCAGCCTATAAATTTGGAACAGGCTAATAGTCAACCATTGATACCAGAAGGTCCTGAATAGCGTTTTTATGTCACATTTGACAATTTGCCAATCAGCCATGCAAAGCTCCCTGTGCTCTCTGTCCTTGGACTTGTCTGGCACAGCTTTTACCTGATCTATGCCATTTGCCACTCGATTCTTCCTCCAGCTACTGGATTCTCGTGTACCCTCTCTCACTATCAAATTCACCTCTTTCAAGAGACGCTCTCCCAAATTAAGCCTCAAACCATCGTTTTATTATTGTTTTGCCGTGAGTCACCAAATACAATCCCCAAGAGCCAGCGACGGCCATCCCCGCTACCAAACAATTCCCATCTGCTCCTTTCCTTTTTTCTACTTTTCCTTGTATTTCCACCATCCATCTCTACCTCCACCCATCTGTTCATTTTGCTTTACCTTATTCCAACTCCTTCTAGGGAATGTCACATCTTAGGGGTTGTCACATCTTCCCATGACACATGCTTCTTTTTGGCAACTATCCCTCTCCTCATGCTGACTTGCAAATGTAACTCCATCTGCCAACAACCTTGCGCTGCCTGCTGAACTCTCAGATACATGTCCCCTGGTTCCCCTTGTGCTCTATTCAAAAGAACAATTGAACTCTATCCTGGCACAGAAACAGTTTGCAATTCTCATGGTTTACCACACACAGACCATATCACCCAAAATATGCCACACAATCTTTCTTCATGAAGTGCTATCATTTTCCTTATGTTTTTTGTTTGCGTTTAATTCATTTTCATTTGCACAGACCCTGATATGTTCATGCACCTACTATCCTGTTATCACTTGTCTACCTCATGTAAATCTAACTATACTATACTCTTCCAAGAATTCTAATTGCTTGTTGAAGTTAACTCACCTCCTCTACAGAGCGTGTATTTTACCTGAAATTCTCCAATCACTTTCCTGTGGGAATGGGCGAATGCGCATACATGTACTCGTTTTTGGAAGGAGCAGGCCTGTTTATCCAACGAAAATATTCATCTTTCTTTTTAGTGCAGTTTAGAAGAACACCGTGGAATTCATTAAATAGGGATAACACATGAAATAGACAACAGAGATCTATGGGAAATGTTTTTCAAGCAGAATCAATAAGAAGATCCCTATATCTATTTACAAGGCAGTGTTAATTTGTTCTAAAAAAACAGATAATCCTTTGCCTGTTGGTGAAGTGAGAAAAAAGCAATATAAAAAGTATCTGACTCAGAGCATGGAAGCGAATGTCAATTAAATGTTAGATAAGGGAACTTCAGCTCATTTTAATTTAATTTACTATTTATTGTGATATAGTTTATATTATAAACTTTACACAAACTTACATAACACATATAACATATAATTAGAAACAACAAAATAGCATATAAAACCATAAACTTATAGTTGTAAATCCTGCTTTCAGGTAAAACAATAACACAATTCTTAACCAGCTTCTTATAAGGTTATGCCCAAACCAACTTCCACTCTCCGCCAGATGTTATATAGTGCTATCAGTAGACTCATACTATTGGAGTTAAAGCAGTGGTGCCAAAAAGGTTCTTTCTTAATGTCCTCGTGATTATGAGCTTATCTCCCCAGGAGAGAATTGATCGTACTGGTCATTGCAAGGCATTCTGTCAAAAGATGCTTAGCTGACTCTAACTGATCTTGTAATTTACACAGGCGGCAAATCCGTAATTCAACAGCAATTTTATCCTTTCTCCTGGTGGTCATCAGAGTAGACAATTGCTCCAGTCAGAGCAATAAAATGAATCATCTAAGCCTTACTGACAGACAGAGGTTCAGGTATCTCTGGGGCTTCATGAACTCAGTGTCATGATCTCTGCTTCCAAAAGGTCAGGGTTTTCCCAACTCCCTTGGAAGCAGATCCATAACCCAGGTTCCGAGTGCCAACCAGTCCCAATTGGGACCGTTTGGACCCAGTCCTGGCGCCAGTGGCACCAGGCTCATAAATATGCCCAGTCCCAGCGCTGGAAGCGCCGGGCTCATAATGCTTGGGTGGACTTAACTGCAGCAGACCATGCTGCTTACTTGCCTGCCAGTTGAGCATCTGATCCTCTTCTGTTTGGAACTACTTTTCCTGTTGGGTGGGGCAGGAGCCACTCCCTAGATTCAGAACACTGGAACTCTTCTGGAAAGCAGGAACTCTTTTCTTACCTAGGCGTGGCTGTGGAAGGAGACACCTAAGCACTACAGGAGGCTATTTAAACCACACCCGATGGATGAATCTTGCTTTGCGTTATTCTGCATCCTCTGCAGCAGAACGCTCATCGTGTCTTCTGCATCTGATCCTGGGCCTAAGGGAAAAGGCTTACCATCCTGAATCCAGTCTTCAGCAACACCTATAAAGACTAGAAAGAACAGGTTAGCATTACGGTCTTCAGTGACAGCTCTTCACTTACCTAGTCCATCGGCTGTCACCAACGCCTCGCGCTGCATTCTGGCATCTGAAAGACAAAGGCTTACCTACTCTTCGTGCGCTCCGGAGGTCTTCACACTGCATTCCGGCATCTGAAAGACAAAAGCTTACCAACTCTTCGCACGCTCCGGAGGCCTTCGGCGCTGCATCCCGCATCTGAACGACAAAACAAGGTGCGTTTAAAGACATTGGGGAACTTTAATACTCACGTGCCATTACTCCTTTCCACATCTAACCCAGTGGGTATTCCGGCACCCTGCAGCCGCTCCGAACTTGTACCTGCAAAATAAAAAGACAGTTAGAGCGCATCGTGGAGCAGGAAACAAGCGCTTACTTACGTGCTTCCAGGCGCTTCTATTCATCACACGGGCTCCATTTTCAACTCACTTCAGGCCGTCATCCGCCATCGCCGGAACCCTGCAAAACAAGAGACATCATTACTAAAGACTTTAAAGACATTAGAATTACTCGAAACCTACCGTTCGTGCAGTAAACGACGGACAGCAGTCCTCTGAAGTCAAGAGGCCTGCTCCCCTTATCCAGTGAAGAAACTGGTTACAGCACCCTGCCCCGAGGCAGATGGAGAGCACGGCGTTCACTTACCTAAGGTGAGAGCGTTAACCTTTGGGGTTCTACAGGAGAAGAGAAAGGGAAGAAGAGAGAGACATTCAATAACCCAGTTCCTTAATCCCATATTTTCTATCTGCAAACATCTTACCCTTCGAGTCAGACATACAGTGCACAGAGGTCCAGCCCAAAGAGCCAGCCGTGTGTTACACATCACCTTTGAAGATAAGGTATACGCCCAGTCAAGACCGGCGCCTCTACGGGAATCAGGTGAGCGTTACAGAACGCAAAGCCTACCACAAAACTCCCGTCCAGGCGCTATGGAAACCTCGGATACCGACCAGCTAGCCCAGTTACTTGGGGAACTAAGGGCAGAAGTGCATGCAGCCCGTCAGGAAACTAACGCTCTAAGAAGGGAACTGATTATTTCCAAGGAGCGAACAGATGATCTCGCTAGACAATTGCTACAGTCACAAGCCGGACAGACCCCGTTACCCGCATCTGGGGGAAATCTTCCTTCTACATCCTCTATGAATCCAGTGCAGATCAACCTACCTGGGAATGTACCTCTGGCTCCGCCCAAACGATTTTCTGGTGACCCAAAGAGGTTTGCAGTATTTATCAATCAGTGCCGGTTGCATTTCTTATGCCGGCCAGCAGCCTTTCCAACTGATCAAGCTAAAGTAGCTTTCGTGCTTTCGTACCTTAGTGGCAATGCGGCAGACTGGTCGATCCCTCTAGTAAATCAAGATGATCCGGTCCTCCATGATTTTCAAGCTTTTCAGCTCAGTATGGAAAAACTGTTCGCAAGACATTCACAGGGGCAGGCCTTGGACAATGAGCTTCTTTCGTTGCGACAAGGTAATCAAGACCTTTTGGCTTATATTGCGTCTTTCAACAGACTGATAGTGGAAACTCAATGGCCTGAGGACAAAAGGATTACGCTGTTTTATAGAGGTCTACGTGGAGATCTCAAAGATGTGTTAGCCCAAGTAGTGAATCCCCCACAAGATTGTTCGGACTATATAGACTTAGTCGTTCAAATAGATCACAGACTGCAGAACAGGAAGGCCGATCGTTCCAAGTTTGATGCTCGAGTATTTTCCAAACCGCCAACTCCTTCCAAAGGAGTAGACTCCGGGGAACCCATGCAAATAGGGGGTCTGAAAGGTCCTCTAACACAAAAGGAGCGGGAAAGGAGAAAACAGTTGCAATTATGCCTCTATTGCGGAAACTCAGGGCACTTTCTTCGAGACTGTCCGGTGAAACCTGCCAAGAAGGCAGTAGGAGCTGCAGTTACCAAAGTTACAAACTCTGAGCAGGGAAACAACCTCGCCCGACAAGAATAGAGGTCCTCTTGCCGAGCGTGAAAACCAGTTCCGTGACCTCGCATTTCGTGATACCTATGGTCCTCATTAGCCCTGATAATCCGGATCGATTACATGCAATTGAAGCTTACGTCGACAGCGGTGCCATCGGCAATTATGTGGATCATGAAATGGTTTTGAGGATGAATCTACCTCTTTGTCCCAAGGCTGTAAAGGACGTCATTACTACGGTGGATGGTACGGAGATAGCCTCCGGCCCAGTAACGCATACCACTCAAGAAGTGACGCTAGTAAGTCAAGATGGACACCATGAGAAGATCGTGTTCGATGTGATCAAGGCCCCTCAGTTTCAGATTATTCTAGGAATTCCTTGGTTAGAGAAACACAATCCTCTGATCGATTGGCGAGCAAGAACGGTCCAGTTTCCAGAATGTGTCTCTACTTGTCACCCTCCACCTGGTGTTGCACTGGCAGCAATTTCTTCAGAGACTCCCCAGTTACCTCCCGAATACCTAGAATACCAAGATGTTTTCCGGAAGGATCAGGCTAACTCTCTACCTCCTCATAGGTCTTATGACTGCCAGATAGACCTGATACCTGGATCTACTCCTCCTTGTAGTAGAATTTATGCCCTCACCGAGCCTGAGAACCTTCACCTTCGACAATACCTGGATCAATACCTGGCAAATGGGCTTATTCGTCCTTCCAAGTCCCCTGCTTCTTCAGCTTTGTTCTTCATTCCAAAAAAGGAAGGAGACCTTAGAACTTGTATAGATTATCGCTCCCTGAACCAGATCACCGTTAAGAATAGATATCCGTTACCTTTGATCCCTGAACTCCTGGACCAAGTCAGAAAGGCATGCATATATACAAAGCTGGATCTTAGAGGAGCTTACCACTTGGTACGAGTAAAAGAGGGCGATGAATGGAAGACGGCCTTCCGCACCAAGTATGGGCTATTTGAATATCAGGTCATGCCCTTCGGACTTTGCAATGCCCCGGCCGCCTTTCAATATTTTATGAACGATGTTCTCAGAGAGCTCATAGATGTGTGTGTTGTTGTTTACATTGACGACATCCTCGTTTATTCTTCATCGGAATCTGAACATCGGAAACACATGAAAATGGTCCTCGAAAGATTGCGTCAACACAAACTTTTCGCTAAGTTGGAAAAATGTGTTTTCAACGTGACTGAAGTTGAATTCTTGGGATTCATATTATCACCTGGCGGAGTGCGTATGGATTCAAAGAAGGTCGATGCAGTTCTCAAATGGCCATCACCATACACCGTAAAAGGTGTGCAAAGCATGTTAGGCTTCGTTTATTTTTACCGCAGGTTTATCCCCGAATTCTCTCGAATAGTCCAGCCCATCACTGCCTTGTTAAAGAAAAACAAACGTTTTGAATGGTCTACCGAGGCGGAACAAGCTTTCCAGGATTTGAAGACTAAATTTATCCCTGCACCAATCTTAAAACACCCTCGCCCCGAACTCCCCTACATCGTGGAAACTGATGCTTCAAGCCTTGCCATGGGGGCAGTTCTATCACAAAAGGACCCGGTAACCAATCAGTTGCATCCCGTGGCATTTTGGTCCCGCAAATTCTCGCCTCCTGAAATCAATTACACGATTACTGACAAGGAACTTCTGGCTATCAAGTCTGCCTTTAAGGCTTGGCGGCATTATCTGCTGGGGGCCCGACACACCGTTACTGTGATTACGGATCACCGAAACCTGCAATATTTGAAAACCGCAAAAGCCCAATCCTCTAGACAACTCCGTTGGGCATTATTCTTTGCCGAGTTTGACTTCATAATTACCTATCGACCTGGTACAAAGAACGGTAAAGCTGATGCCCTTTCTCGGATGGGAGTGGAAGAACACTTGATCAACCCTAAACCTGTACCAATCATTCCCGAACAAAGAATTCTGGGTGTAATCGCCACAAAATCCATAGAGGAAGTTAAGGATAAAGCCAGGCAACTTGTAACTCCAGCAGACATACAGAATTGGCATCTGCAGGGAAAGGACTTTGCAGTAAAGGACAACTTATTGTATTTCCAAGAACGATTATACCTACCCAGCACAGATTTACAGAAAAAAGTAATCTCTTGTTATCACGATTATTTAATGGAAGGACATCCCGGTATGGCCAAGACCTCAGAAAAGATCAAGCGCTACTTCTGGTGGCCGTCTTGGAAAAAAGATATCAGAGACTTTATAATGTCCTGTGGAGTATGCGCCCAAAACAAGAGTCAAAAGGAAAGACCAGCAGGCCTCTTACGCCCTATTGACATCCCACCTCGCCCTTGGCATAATCTTTCTATGGACTTCATCACCGATCTACCTCCATGCTCCGGATACAATACGATTCTAGTAATCGTGGACTTATTCTCCAAGATGGCGCATTTCATTCCGCTCAAAGGCTTGCCAACAGCAGCAACTCTGGCCCGAGAATTTCTTGAAAACATCGTCCGACTGCACGGTTTTCCTTCGGTTCTAATTTCGGATCGAGGTAGTCAATTTATTTCTCATTTTTGGCGAAGTTGCTGTCGGTCGGCTCAAATTGATGTGAGACTATCGACCAGTCACCACCCTCAGACCGACGGACAAACCGAGAGGACCAATCAAACTCTGGAACAGTATTTACGCTGCATGCTGCAACAAACTGAAAAAACTTGGAAAGACATCCTTTGGATAGCCGAATATGCCTACAATAACTCTGTCCATTCGGGAACTGGGAAAACCCCGTTTTTTCTTTTGTACGGCAGTCACCCTCGAACCTCGGAGTTGGATCCCCTCCAAGATCTTGAAACACCAGCAGTAGACTACCTGCATTCTACAATCACCCAAGCCTTTAAGGAAGCTGTTTCTCACCTTCAAAGGGCTAAAGAACAATACAAGAAAGGAGCAGATCAACATCGGAAGGAAGCCCCTCAATATCAAGTAGGGGATCAAGTCTGGTTATCCACCAAGTATCTACCTCTAAAAGGGCCACGCACATTCAACCCAAGATACCTTGGTCCCTATTCCATCACTACCATAGTAAACCCAGTAGCGGTCAAGTTGGACTTGCCCCCGCACATGAAGATACATCCGGTCTTCCACGTCTCTCTATTAAAACCCGTGCAACCTCAAACCCGACTAACTAAATCTCCAAAACCTATCCTAGTTGATGGAGAACTCGAGTTTGAAGTCAAAAGCATTCTGGACTCCAAGATCTCCAAATCTAAACTATTTTACCTAATTGACTGGAAAGGCTACGGCCCCCAAGAGAGATCCTGGGAACCTGCTGAATATGTCCACGCTCCTCGCCTAATCAAAAGATTTCACCGAACATTTCTTGACAAGCCAAAACCCCCGGAGAAGCCCGGTTTGGGAGGGGCCTTGAGGGGGGGTACTGTCATGATCTCTGCTTCCAAAAGGTCAGTGTTTTCCCAACTCCCTTGGAAGCAGATCCATAACCCAGGTTCCGAGTGCCAACCAGTCCCAATTGGGACCTTTTGGACCCATTCCTGGCGCCAGTGGCACTAGGCTCATAAATATGCCCAGTCCCAGCGCTGGAAGCGCCGGGCTCATAATGCTTGGGTGGACTTACCTGCAGCAGACCATGCTGCTTACTTGCCTGCCAGTTGAGCATCTGATCCTCTTCTGTTTGGAACTACTTTTCCTGTTGGGTGGGGCAGGAGCCACTCCCTAGATTCAGAACACTGGAACTCTTCTGGAAAGCAGGAACTCTTTTCTTACCTAGGCGTGGCTGTGGAAGGAGACACCTAAGCACTACAGGAGGCTATTTAAACCACACCCGATGGATGAATCTTGCTTTGCGTTACTCTGCATCCTCTGCAGCAGAAAGCTCATCGTGTCTTCTGCATCTGATCCTGGGCCTAAGGGAAAAGGCTTACCATCCTGAATCCAGTCTTCAGCAACACCTATAAAGACAAGAAAGAACAGGTTAGCATTACGGTATTCAGTGACACCTCTTCACTTACCTGGTCCATCGGCTGTCAACAACGCCTCGCGCTGCATTCTGGCATCTGAAAGACAAAGGCTTACCTACTCTTCGTGCGCTCCGGAGGTCTTCACACTGCATTCCGGAATCTGAAAGACAAAAGCTTACCAACTCTTTGCACGCTCCGGAGGCCTTCGGCGCTGCATCCCGCATCTGAAAGACAAAACAAGGTACGTTTAAAGACATTGGGGAACTTTAATACTCACGTGCCATTACTCCTTTCCACATCTAACCCAGTGGGTATTCCGGCACCCTGCAGCCGCTCCGAACTTGTACCTGCAAAATAAAAAGACAGTTAGAGCGCATCGTGGAGCAGGAAACAAGCGCTTACTTACGTGCTTCCAGGCACTTCTATTCATCACACGGGCTCCATTTTCAACTCACTTCAGCCCATCATCCGCCATCGCCGGAACCCTGCAAAACAAGAGACATCATTACTAAAGACTTTAAAGACATTAGAATTACTCGAAACTTACCGTTCGTGCAGTAAACGACGGACAGCAGTCCTCTGAAGTCAAGAGGCCTGCTCCCCTTATCCAGTGAAGAAACTGGTTACAGCACCCTGCCCCGAGGCAGATGGAGAGCACAGCGTTCACTTACCTAAGGTGAGAGCGTTAACCTTTGGGGTTCTACAGGAGAAGAGAAAGGGAAGAAGAGAGAGACATTAAATAACCCAGTTCCTTAATCCCATATTTTCTATCTGCAGACATCTTACCCTTCGAGTCAAACATACAGTGCACAGAGGTCCAGCCCAAAGAGCCAGCCGTGTGTTACACATCACCTTTGAAGATAAGGTATACGCCCAGTCAAGACCGGCGCCTCTACGGGAATCAGGTGAGCGTTACACTCAGTTTATGACGTGCAAACTGATAAACATCTGCCCCATTCATTTCCAGTGATTGATTGTTGAAAGCAGTTTTCAGAGTTACAATTCACAGACCTAGGAAAGAAGCTATATCTGAATTGTAACACCTAAATATTCAAAACCTAGATGTTGAAGCAATATTTTATTCTTTCCCAGGGCACTTGAACACAAGCAATAATAAACAGCACTCAGCTTCCAAATGATGTTCATTTATAACTTTGAACATTTTGAACTCTAGCACATGTCATTGTATTAACCTTTTGTTAGACGGGCTTAGTCGATCTATTGCCAAATTGTATGACTGATAAGATTATCTTCAAAGAAATAGGGCCACATTACAAGTTTTGCGGTGTGGGAAAGTACCGGTAAAAGTGCTGGTAATTCCATGACCAGCAGTTTTACTGCACCACAAAGCTACAAGTTTTCAGGTGGGGGTCAATGATTTATCTCCAGCCAAGAGCTGTAGGTGAATCAGGCCCCCACTGGCAAATAACTGCCAGTATTACTGGCAACAAGAATACTGGTGCCGATAATACCTGCAATACCCTCTATGGAATTGGGATTTACTGCCCTTTCTGCTACCTGTAATATCCCAGAAATTATGTGATAATGTGCTCTAGCACCTTGAAGAGTCTTTTGTGCTAGATGGAATTACAGTAATAGATCTCAGACCAAATAATCGGGCAGAGTCAAAGAGTATGGCAAAGTACTACTTTATTCTCAGTTAAATAAAGAAGGGTCAACTTGCAGACATTGGACTGATGCTTGCACACTCACAACCAAGTTTGATTACATGGAGGTTTTATACCATAATATGCGTCATCTATGATGTTATTCTAGATGGCAAAATACATGTAGAATGACAACTACCCATTGTCTCGAGAGGATAGCTCAGGGGCAACGCACTCGTCTTCAAAGCAAGGATGATGCTGAGCAACACAAGTTTGATACCAGGGTTTGTGCTTAGAAACCTCTGGTTATTAAGCATGTTATAAATGACTCATTACAATTGCAATTACAAAACCTATTGTTGGAAGTGATTGGTGAAGGGAAAATATCCTTATATAATACAAAAGGATCAGTGCTTCATTGCCTACCCCTTTTCTTTAGGGTACACCTTGAACTGCCTCTAAACTCATACAGTACTGATTATGATGAACAAAACATCAGTGGATTGGCTCCTGCAACGTTTTATGTTAGGTTTTCTCCCAAGTCCCAACCCCATTGATTGGTTGGCATTTGATTCCACCCTTTGATTGTTAGCTCCTTAGCATCATGTACATAAAACAAAACCTAGGTTCTTCAATCCTGTCAGACTTGTGGGATGTCTTAATCCACTCATCCAAGCCCTGCAACATCACTAGGCATTGCTGGCAGCAGAAACATCAGAATGGCCAATGGAAAGTATTCTGCTCGCTCAAAATCATCCAAAAATGCGCAGTGAAAACCTGAAAAATAGGCAGCCATCCACTTTTGCCTATCTTAGTGAGCACAGGAGATCAATGCCTAAAACCACCATTGGACCATCCACAAAGCAGCCTGAAACCACTTGGAAAAAGCAATGCTGATTGCCAAAAGCAACACAGAGCTTTTTTGGAATCCGTTTCTTGATTGTCAAAAATTGCTAAATTCCTGGTTCACAAATCACCTAAAAGATCCAACCTCTTTGTTGGGTGTTCCACGTTATTCTACTGCAAGAATCCACATCAATACAATGTCAGGAAAAATCATATGTTATTTTTTTTACAAGGAGCTATGTTGCAATTGACTAGAAGGAATCTGATGTAGTTAAAACTTCAAGAGGCCTTCTATCCATGGGAACCCTTCACCCCTTATCCCTAGACAAAGGAGACTTCCCCTGTCCCAGGCCAAGAGATTGACAAACTGGTGTGAACAGGAACTGGGGAGTGGCACCCTCGACTGGTGCTCTGCTGCCTGGAAACAAGACAATGGATTCTTTCAGATGAATAGAATATGCTGATTTGGGTGTGCCTGGTCAACAACTGCTCTAGCAGGAAGGCAGGCCATGTGACCTTCTGACTGACCCAGCTCTGGAGGGCGGACCAGACTGAGATGTGAATTGGATGGAAAGCAAATGTATGTTTTATAAAAATGCTTATAACAAATTGTACCAAGCTGACCAAAATGTTAAAATTTGAGATGGTTACAATGAAAAATTCACTCACAATTTAAGACTAAGCTGGACGCCGCTTGATGTTCTGAGACCAAACCCCGTAATGTATTAATGTTGTAGGTATGATGTTTATGCTATGAACATAAGACTTTACCGTAATATGCCCAGAGAGGGTCTGCATGCATGTGTACAATTTGGTGCAGAACCAATATAGAGAAACCCACCAAAATCGTGAATAAGTTGTCATTTCTGAACTAAAGTTCTTAGGAAGATCAGAGTTGGACAAGAATGTACCTTAAGTAATTTGTGATGTGTATATGTATCATGAACAAGTTGTGCACCTTGGAAATATGTTTGTTATGAAAAAGAGGTTTTCTCTGTAAAAGCAAAAGGGAGGGATTTCTTTTGGACTATAAACATAGCATCATGATGACACCTTATGACACGCTGATCCTTTCTCCAGTCAGAACCCAGAAAATTTTCTGACCTATCAAATCCTTAGGGGGTTGGGCATAGAGAATCAGCCTACACACGCACTTTGGAAACACATAAATAGGAACTGCTGAGATCCAGATAGACACTCATTTTTTCCACTACTCATCGATTCCTGCGAGCACTCTGCCTGACCAGATCCAGACAATATCCAGATAGAGACTCCAGATCTAGATCCAGAGACCAGAACTTAGAATCCAGACTCTAGAACCAAGCTCTAGAACCCTGAAGCAAAGGCCTAATTCACAAGCTGAATCCTTCTCAGCAGGCCTTCAGAATCTTTTGCAACCTGATTCTAACCCCTAAACTTCCACGGCTCTTAACCAAACCATTCAACAGCTGGGCCATGCTGTTTGATTCTAGCTAAGAACCCTGTGCTAGAACCCACATCAAGACCCAGAGAGAGCAGTGCTGTAACCAGACCCATCAGATCCAGTTCAAGAGACCCAGACTGCCATGCAGTGCTGAGAGCAGAACCCAGAGGGCCTGAGACCTGTCCTGTGGCGAGAGTGAAGTCAAACCCTTGACCAGATCTTTGACGAGGCCCATTCCATTCCAAAGCCTAGGAGTGAGTATCTAGTCTAGAACTGTCCATAACCAATCTCTTAGTTTAAAGTAATCCTCTTCCAACCATTTTAACATGTCCAGAAGTGCATTATAGAATCTTGTGTCTATCCTGTTGATTCCAAATCTGTAACGCGCAATCTGTAATTTGAAATCTTGACTTTATTTCTGCAAAATCTACCGTAACTTTTGAACCGCACGTCCTAGAAGCGAAATTTTAAAGCTAAGGTCCTAAGCTTTCCAACAAACCCAAAACGGCATTCCAATTCATTATACTTTTTCCGTAATCGCGATTTATGCACGCGGAAAATTGCCACGAATTGCAATTTGGCTCAATTTAATTTTCTGTCAAAATAGCTGCTCCTTGTTCTCAATTGCTGAATTTAGTTTCCAATTTGATAATCATTCATGAATAATTGCTAGTGTTGACCTGAACCAATCTAAATTAACTATCACTCATCCTGAATCTCTTTTGGTAAATTAAAATCAATTTAGCAGATTTTCCCATCCATTGTAATCACTTTCTAAAGCGTGTTTGGCTGTTTTAAAATCATACCTGTTTTCTCTAAGTTTGCTGGGGGGAATTGGAATTGAACTGCATTCTTGATTGTATTCCTGAAACCTGTGTGCCCTCATTTCCATATCTTCATATTGCATAGGGGGGGGAATGAGTAGTCACAGGGGGAAAAAGTGATCACATTATCTTTTGATTGAAATCATATCAAGTTATGTCTGTGATGCATTCTTTCCCATCATTGCATTTCCTTGAATCATATAAGGTATTCTCTGCTACAGTAGCCTTCATATTCATACTCCTAAGTGATTAAAGAGATTGTCAATTTTGTAATATTCCCCTTGTTGATTACCGTCCATATTCATAAGTGTGCAATTCAAATATTATTTTATTCATAAAAGATATATATATATATATATATATATATATATATTGTTTAATTATTCAAATAAACCTTTTAATTTGCAAAACAAACCTACTTCTTGGCTCAGTGAGGTCGGGGAGATCCAAAGAGAAGGGTGTTATATAAGGGTTCATCATCCAGATTTAAAGAACTTTTGACATAAAACCTTTGACAGGACAGAAACCGTATGGATCAAACGTTTCAAATCCACTCCACGACTTAACGACTGTGGAGTGCCACAAGGATCCTCACTATCCCCACTATATTTCAACATCTATTAGAGTCCGGTCATCAGAATCCTAAAAGAATACAGTATTACATGTTAAAACTATGCGGACGACACTCAGATCATCTACAAAACCGAAGACACCGATGCCGACCATTCAACCCTAATCGACTGTCTAAAAGAAGTCTTTAACTGGATGGATGCCAATAACCTGAAAATCGACCCAGGAAAGACAAAAATCATGATCGTATCCAAAGAACAAAAGAACAAAACCACCATCCCATGGCCTACGGAAATGGGAAACACACCATCGAAGAAAGTAAAAAATCTGGGAGTCCTAATGGACAACACCCTAACCCTGGAACTACAAATAAATGCAACAATGAAGACATGTTTTTTTCTCCTCCACACGGCAAGAAGAATTCTACCTTTCCTTTCCTTCATGCACAAAACACTCACTATTGTCACCCTAATCATGTCAATAATCGACTATGCAAACAGCCTCTACCTTGGAATACCAGAATACCTCCAAAAGAAACTGCAATGGATCCAAAATGCGGCAGCAAGACTACTCCTCAAACTATCCAGAAGAGACCACATCACTCTAGCCCTAAAAACACTACACTGGCTCCCAGTAAAACAACGCATCACCTTCAAAACAATGTGCATAACGCACAGGTCAATCAGCGGACAAGGAGCGGAATTCCTACAAAGGAAAATAACAGTCTACAAACCAACAAGACCCCTCCGATCAAGCAACAAAATCTGCCTGGAACTCAAACCATACCTTAAGAAAAAACTTGGAGGCACCACCTTCTACCACTTAGCCACAAAAACCTGGAACAACATCCCAAAAGAAATAAGAAACACTGAAGATCACCTAAAATTCAGGAAATCACTAAAAACCTGGCTCTTCAACACCCCAGACTAAATCTGGAAACCAAAACCGGAAAAAGGACGACTAAGCCGGAAAGGACATGGACATCCCCGACCCGAGAGTGTAGCTCCCACGACACCTGGACTGGTGACTCCAGATAGACTGGAACACAGTCGGCACGCACAGAGACTGAGTCATCTATCCCAGACAATCCCACCAACACTTTCGCCCGCTCCCTTAGTTACCGCCAGGTACCACAGTAGCGTGGAATTGTCAGATATTGGCTATCACCACACTACCTGAGAGGCTGGCATAGGCAGGTGCACTGGCCACAGGAGTAGGAAGGGAGGATAAGGGGAGCTATGAGAGAGCATGTTAGAGGTGTGGGCCAGAGGAGTAAGGAACCCTGTCTACCAATCGGACCCAGATCAGGACAGAGCCGCATCAGGGGAGACTGCGCAAGCTGAGCGCCTCAATTCAGGATAGAGACGCAAACTAACCAACCCTACTAACAATATCCCTTTCTGCATACACCTCTCAAACTCCAAACCAAACACAGCCAAAACCTACAGCACAACAAACCACACATACTTCACTACATTGCAACACCTAAACAAAAACCACATAGTCTTGCACAACAGTACACAACGACTGCCGGCCGCAAACACCCCAGGCCCAGCCAACAGACCCACCGGGCTGAGGACGCCAACAGCACATCACTGCTCTCTGGCACTTTTCCTGCTTCCTCCGACTAACTCAACCTCCCCTCCTCTTTCAGAGCTGCCAGAGCGCCAGGGGACCACTCCGGTGGTGATAGTGCGTGGTACAAATGTCCTTTAACATTAACATTAACATAACTATCTTAGTTTAAGATATGACACGAGTCATGTGTGATAAAGACCATAAATGTGTCCGTTGCAGCTTTCCATTTACTGCTATTTGATTTAATGATGCAATGTGCTGTTGCTGCTCTTGGCCTCTAGACACTTGCTCACTCTATCTCATATAAGCTTTATACACTTTGAATTATTGATCAGCAGTTTGGCTCTCACAGGTGTTTTCGTCTTATTCCATCTATAAAGAATGTCCCACATTCAGAGCTTACCCATGTACTACCTTTGTGCTTTCTTTTTATAAAATGTTTTTCCTGGGCAGAGAGTGAAAATGATCTTCACTTCCCACATCTGCTGAATCCCAAGGGTATTGTTGCGTTACATTTGATCACCTTAACTGTCCCTTAATACCTTTTTTCAGTAAATTTCAAGAGCTTTGTCAGTCCATAGTTTATTTAAGGACTACTAGCCATGGCCAGTGGCCACGGCAAAGATGTTGCACAAATGGGTTTCTTTAGGACCCACTAGCCATGGTCTTTGGCTATGGCCAGTGACTACGGCCTCTGGCTGTGGAAACTGTACATGCTCCTCCTATAGGTTTCCTTGGGGCTCACTAGCCACAGCCTTCAGCCCTGGCCAGCCGTGCCCACAGTATATTTTAAAACACTAGGTTTCTTTCAAGCCCACTAGTTAAGGCCTTTGGCCATCGCCAGTGGCTATGTCGGACTGTTCATATTACACATATAGGTTTCCTTGGGGACCCTAGCCGTGGTCAAAATCTGTGGCAACTGTCATGCTGCACCAATAGGTTTCTTTAGGACCCCCTAGCCATGGCATTTGACTGTGGCCACTGCACATGTTGCACCAATAGCTTTCTTTCGTGTCCACAGGCCAGGGCCACTGTCACAAAGACCCATTTTCTCCCGTCTAGTAGATCTGATCACAACAGATGGCACCCCATTTATTTTGTTTCCCCACTTTCAACTACCCCGATAATTACCATGGTAATCATATGCCAATTATCGCAATAACGCCTTTGGTTATTACTGCTATAATTTCGTGAGATTTCCATGAAAATTCCCCTGATAATGTGAAAACTTCAAAACTGTGTGTAACCGGCTCTCCAGACCACCCCTAGCAGCCCACATTCACATGATGTCCTCTACCCACCTCCCCACCTCTGACCTGATGCGATTTTAACCCCTTTCCTCCTCCAGATAGCTTTTCTTGCACTTTTCGTTTTTGCATTCCCCCGTTATTACCACAGTAATAGCTTGCATCGAGCAAAAACAAAAATGGTAGTTTTTTTCATTTCTGAAAAGTCTTTAGGTTGCAACGGATCATGGGAGAAATAATTATAATTTTGGGAGAAAGGGGCACAGGCCCGTTCAACTATTTAAAACAACTACTGGATGGAATAAACCCATACCCCTCCCGGAAACTGAATCAAAGCTTTTAGCCCAAGTTGTTTCTTATTTGGTCCAATTCCGTCAAGCACTTTCTGCGCTGCTCTGTGCAGAAAAGGGACTTCTTTTACATGGGAGTGGGCTGAAAACAGTTTTTTTCTATGTGATTTTTTAATAACTGTTTTCATTTTTTAATGCATCTTTCTCAAAATGTCTAGTCTGGGGGGGCCTGGGACCAACGTTTTGTTTGCTAAATATCAGCTAAATACGTCCTGCAAGTCAAAAGTTACTATCAGTTTAATTTTCCGGTTTCCTATGGCATTAGGTGCACACCTTAACTGTAGGGCGAAGACTGCTGCACTATTAAGGACAATCAAGCATTTAATTTCACATGAGAGTTTCTGTGTAACTTGAAATCTGTATCTTGCCAAGTGATGCTTTCTTTTTTGTCGAAAGTGCTTCTCTTTTATCTTGAAAATGACATGTTATTTAACTCTATACACGCAGATGGGCGTCACCATCCTATATTTAACTCTAAAATGTGTCACATTGGTAGAATCAAAAGCATTGAACACAAGCACAACAAACATCACTGAAAAACTGTCCTTGTGTGTTGAGAATATCAGGAGCATGAGACTGTTTCTTCTCAAGAAGGGTTATCGGTCACTAACACATTGCATAGCAGAATGCATTACATCAGGTGAAGGTCAAAATGGAATTAAGCAAAATTCGGCTGATGGCATACGTTTTAGTTTGACTTTTTATATCACAAACGTTTTTGTGCATTGGATTTCTTGACAGACATTTTTCACTGGTCATGTGTTTATTCCCGAGTGAATTAAATAGTAAGGTTGATTGTACTTTCGGTTGTACCCCTTTAATTTAAATGGACATTTCAGCAGAACCACTGACGCGCTGTTTAATGCACAGTTCGTGGACATGAACACATTGTTTATTTTCTGCCTGAGGAGTTTTGCTCATTACTGTTAATTACTTTTCTGTAATATGTTGTGTGCGGCCACTGCACTTTTCAGATTTTAGGCGTATTTCTTCCAAGTGTAGGCCTTGAGGATGGTCTCTTTTTCACCCAATGGCATCTCTTGTTTATTGCCAGTTCCTTCTGTGTTGCGTGGCTTCTCGGTGCTGAATGTAATAATGCCCTGTTTTAGGCGTATGAGTCATGTTTGCAGGATTGGTATCCAAGACAACACACAGGCAACAACCGAACCTTTAGAGATTTTCAAGGCTGAAGCCGAGTCTAATGCATAGCAGTGACCCGGTATGCTTGGCCATTATTCAAGACTGGCACATACACAATGTGTCATCGAGGCGAAACATCTTTCATCCCAAGGACTGGAAGCACGCAGCTCTGAAAACAGGAAACCATGAAAACAGCACACAATAATAATCTCCTCTGGAAAATATTACTGATCGTGAGAAATAAGAACATGGAATTGTTAATCTTTTTCAATAAATTGTTTTATAATGACCAAATACGCTTCCACTCTGCAGGATAACAATAGTCATGGAGCTACATTGTGTGGTGTGTGAAGACTACTTCTCTGCAGGGGGATTTACAACTAGCGAACTATTTCTCCATGCCATTTTAATTCTGTTATCAGTGGTGCTGTATTCCACAGTACTGAACCTCTACCAGTTTGTACAGTGCACATGACAGTTTGCATCCATTTGGTCCTGCATCCCTGTGTGGGATCACACACGACATAACCCTGGTTGACACACAGATGTTAACTCTTTCAGGGTGCACTTGTCCGTCCAATCAAGTTGTCATGAGGGATTTTCAGAACCAGCCCTATGGGAGAGTGCTGAGGGTCCAACCAGGTTGTTAAACAAGGTAAGAGACACGTGATAGCTAACCCCTACCCCACACTCCCGAAGACAGAGCTTAAGACAGATATTAGGGGGACCAGTGGCTGGTGTGTAAACACAACCAACAACTCATAGAGCCAGACGCATAATGAAGCAGCACACAGAAGTATTTAAATATATCAGTTATTGAGCCTTAATCACACTAATGCAGGTAAAACATAAAAACACTATAACATTTATTTTTTGATAACTCAAAGGTGAGGAGGTAGGCTTTTAGTTTGGTTTTCAAGACGACTGCATGGACTGTTTTATAGTTCTCAGATGTCTCGGGGAAGAGTATTCCATACAAGTGAAGCAAGAAGAGAGAAGGAGCAGAAGTGTGCGGAATCACAGGGAGGGTGAAGAGCCACAAGGGTAGTTGAGGTGGCATAGCACAGATTACGAGAAGGCTTGTAGAGTTGGATAGAGGAGGTGCCGTACCATGGACAGATTTGTGAATGAGGCAAAGACATTTAAATCTGGCCCTCTTTTGAATCATAAGCCATCCAGCTTGTTGATGGTAGGAAGTAGTGAGTGTGAAGTGAGGAATTTCAAAGAGAGTCCTGGTAGCAAAGTTAATGATCTTTTTGAGAGGACAGAAAGCATATTTGGGGTGATCAAAGAGGATGCTGTCAGAGGTTTGCAGTTTAGAGAAGGCAAGGGTGGTTAAGAGATGCTTGCAGTGTTGGAATGAAGGAGGTGCCTGATTTTCATAATTTTTAGGAGGTTGAGGTGGGCTGCTGTTCCATTTTCGGAGATGAAGTAGAGGAGTTGTGAGAAGGATTATGTATGACACCACGGTTTTTCAGCTGAAGAAGAGTAGGGGAGAATGTTATGTGGGAATCAGATAGGTAGATGAAGAGATTAGAGAGAGCTTTAGGTAGGCAAGAAGAACACCTCTGTTTTGGTAGAGTTTAACATCAGAACGTGCTATGGGAATTCTGATAGAAAGATCAGAGGAGAATTCAGGGAAAGAGAAGAAGATTTGGGAATCATGCACAAAGAGTTGGTACGAGAATGCAAAGGAAGAGATTAGTGCCCCAAGAGCAGAGGCGTATAGAGTAAAAGGAGCACAGCCAAAACAGAACCTTGTGGAACACCAATAGTTAGAGGAATGACTTGAGAGATATTGTTGTTCCGGGAGACAGAGAGTTGCCAGGTGCAAGGTAGGATTCAATCCAACCAAGTGACTTGTGCTGTGCAAAAATTCACAGTGGACATACCTCATTCCACACACAACTCATTCTCTTATGCCATTCATCCCATTTCTGTTGTGTCAAGTACACCTTCAATGTATACCTAAACAGCAATCTATAATGTGCCTGATATGTTTCTTTCCTACTCTTTAACAAGGTACTAACTACTTGGAAATTCTTCAGGGGCTAAGGACAAAAGTTTGGTCACCCATGCAAAATAATTGTTGCATGGACAAAACACAAATGTGGGTTACAATTCGTTTTCTTGATCGTATGTCAATCTACATCAATTCTTTCAGATTGTCCTGCGTTGAGTGCAGAAAGAAGGAGTTTTGCCTGTATATGAATTCGGGAGGGTCGACGTTGAATAGGAATTTGGGATCCTTTTACAAGGTTCAGACGTCCTCCAGCGGGGTAAACGTGGAGTGGTTCTGTTTTCTTAGGTGCCCGAATGACACCAAATGGGTTAATAAATGTAGCACTCTTGTTTTGTAGAATCTGTGGCAGTGGGAGTCCTGTTCAGTGCAGTCTTTCTAGTCCTGTGGTATGGGTCACCGATTATACCTTTAGCAGAGATTCAATTTCTCAGTGTGTTCACTTTATAGGTCGGAGCAGCGCGTTATGCTTGTTGAGTGGGTGCACCTCAGGCGGTTACCCCCCTCTTGTACAGTTGTGTCTGAATTCACTCAGATACTTGTTCTCCATGCCCCGCAGTGCGTATGATAGGGAGATCGGGGACCGCTCCTAGGTCATTTTGGTTGGCTTGAGCTAATGGCGTGAGTGTCGTGGAAGCCGGCTCCCATGCTGCGTCTGTTTGTGCGAAAGTCGCTGGCGCTTCTCTACCACGTCTGCATCCGGGGCGGGTTTCTTTGTATTTAAATCTAAACTTCTGTCCCAAACTCATCATAATTAGGATACATTAAAAACCTGGGGGCCGGATGATCCAGAATCATAAACCAACCCTTTTTTGCACTAGTGGCAGACAGTTGAATTAATTATTAAAGCCACCTAGGATTTACAGCATACCAGTGCCATATCTGTGAACTATGACAACTATGGGTGATGATGTGGATTTCAGCAACCTGCCTGTCTGTATTCCAGTTAACAAGACAGAAGGACAGGATGTATGTCTCTATTGACCCAGCTGGAGAAAACCTGTGAGCCTGGCTTCAAAGAGCCAGTTCCACAGCGGTGGCCTGCCTTAGATTAGAGAGCAGCACACCAGAGAGCCTTTGAAACTGCAGACTGGACAAGGGGTGGAGTTAGAACATTCAGGGGACACAGGTGGGTTTGATGGAGAGTTACTCTATTTTACCTTTCTGTGGGCTTTTCTCTCCTTACTGTCCCCTCCTTTTTCTGCGGAACAAGGCGCTCTCGGTATGGAATCAAAAGGCATGGAACACCTGTCACAAGGACACGGTTTGGACCCCTTAAAGCAGGCTGGATTCCGTTTGATTCTGCGTGGCGTATCACCTATGAAAAAGGGGGTCTCACACTCCCTCTTTGATTCACTTCTGGACAATTCAAGCCCCAAGCAAGAATTAATTAGAACTTTTTTTGACAGGTTATCTTTCCAAAGCCCTCAGCCATTGAGTTGCAAAAGGAGTGATACAGTAAGAAGCCCTGATCCCTCAACACTTCCAGAGCACATTAGGGGTGGAATGGATGTTATCCCAACAGGATAGCACACTTCTTTGAAAAGTCAAAAAATACAGTCTTAAGTAAGTATTAACTATTTAATTCAAGCATTCATTATAACATTCAGAGAAAATAATACACAAAAAGAATATGTCAATGTGACAAAAAAACACAAGATCTAAGATTAGCTGTCGGTTGTTAGTTTTGTGACAACCTACACACACTTTGGTTTGCATCAATTGCACCACATCACAAATTCCCAATATACTTTAAGCATAAATGATGCTCAAATCAGATTTTGTAGTGAGTCCCATCAAAAATGAAGATGTTGTTCATAGTAAAAGTCACACTAGGCTGCTGCATTAAACAGAATAGTAATCTAACTCCTCAAATTTTGCAAGAATATAACGCTCTAACTGTACGATGTCATGGGCAGGGCATCCTTTTGGATGAGGACAGAACATTTCTATGGCAAGAGGATCCTGTTATGCCAACAATGTACTTTTTACCCAGATACACAAACAATGTGTCCAAAACTTGCCAGAGTAGACGTATTTTCTGTGGCATTGATTGAATCAAAATATATTGATACATTTTTACAGCCACTAGTGAAACAATTGGCAACAAATATACAAGACTCAAAATATGTCATACAGATAATGAATATGACTGAGTGGGAACCTAGTTGTCATTTAGAAAGCATTGATGCCTAATCACTGTATACATCAAAACAGCATGGATTAGCAATCAATGCATTTGGATACACTACCAACACTATGTCAGCAACTTGCTGCATTTGGAATGTTTAAAGAAATTCTTGACTTGTACTATGAACAACAACATCTTTGTTTTTGATGGTAGTCACTACAAACAAGCCATGGGGGTTGCGATGGGAGAATTTTATGCACCTCATTGGCCAACCTATTTATACCTCATTTAGAACTCACACATGCATTAAGAGCAGATCATATGTGTGTATAACATATTGTCGAGTGGTATCATTTCATTGACAATGTTCTGTTAAATTGGAATGGTACAATTGCAGAATTTACTGAATTCACACAGATTTGAACATCTGTAACACATTTGGATTAGAATTGGCAGGACATATCAATAACTGTGAAATGTCCTTTCTAGTTCTTACGATCTATATTAAAGACAACACAATTCACACCCATAGATATCTGAAGCTGACCAAGGTCAATGCTATGACAAGACAGGAGGCTCGCATTATGCTTTTCTTTCTTTAATACTGCCATAATAACATTTAAAAAAACATGAATTTTTAAACTTTAGCATTTGTGCTTTTCTGTCACAACAAAGAAATAGCCAAACTGAGGTTTTAAAAGTCCAACTATAGTGTCCATTTCTTCAAGATGAACATAAAACTAAAACTCCCATGAAACCTATGGGGTGTTGTAGTCCTGACCCTAACTGACCCTAACTCCTGCTCCAATCAGCTCATAGGTCAGTAAGAACCTTGCTCCCCAGGTCCTTTCCTCTTTCTTTTGCGATCCAACTCTCCGGTAACAAACTCAACAGTCTTATGAACTATCAACTCAGTATCTTCAATCTAACTGTGCCCAGTGCCCATGAACTGTAACTGCTTGGAATTCTTGGGCGAATATAACTTGACTCCACTCTGATGACTCAATGCTCGTGATCAGGCTGCTTTCTGGTCGTCTCCTAGGGGAAAACGGAGAACCAATCATGAGGGTGGGTATCACGACAAGTTGAACATCTTAAATAAATCTCACATCAGTTCAACAGTTGTCTACACTTCGGGTGGGATATAATGCTCGCCTCCTTGTCTTTAATAGAATGAAGACTTCCTGAGCTGTTAGTGTGGGCAATCTTTATTCTATGACAAGACAGGAGGCTCGCATTATGCTTATTCAAAGCTCGCCACCACTCTATTAGGTATATCGGATACAGGTTTAAAATAAAATGTCTTAAAGGTCGATTCAGATGACCAATCTGCTGCTTTCATTATATCTTGGAGTGGCACTCCGGCGGAGAAAGCTCTAGAAGCCATTGCGCCCCTCGCAGAATGTGCACCAAACTGGGATAAGTCAATTCCTGCCCACTGCATGACCTCGCACACCCATCTAGCTATTGTCGCTGTCGCAACTGCCTGATAAGGCTTCCTACGCGCTGTTAGCAGCTGTGTAACACCTCCTCTTTCTTTTTTGCTGCCAAAGATAAGTACCTCACGTTATCTCTCTTTAGAATAATTGTGTGCGTATGTTCATAATCCCCAGCGCAGCGTATATAGAACGTTTATATATATATATAAGTGTGTCCTTCATTGACATTAAAGTGTATATATAATGTAATATTTATAATTGAAGAAAAATATAGAGGTAATCCGCGTCGCTCTGACGTACCGAATATTATTCCACTCGTCGTTGTTCCGCGGCATTGCATTGTTTTCATGTTCCGAGGAGGCGGGGCCGGCGCTGCGAGCGAATGCGCTCGCCTCAGGCACCCGACCCCGGTCCTCGAGTGACAAAGCCGCGCCGGCGAATGAGTCGGGCGGTAGGACCCAGGGGAAGCGGGAGGAAGAACAGTCTCCCGGCATTCCCTGGAGGCCTTTCCTCGCTCGCGCGCAAGTGATTTCATTGCGTTCGCAGCGAGCAGTGAGGAAACAACAACCCAATACCGGCTATTAGTATAAAAAAAAAAACCCGTATTTCACTGGAGCGCTATTTAGGGGACAGCTATAGCAAGAAGTTCTGATACTTCTTTTTATGCTTTGTTGAAGCAGCTCTGCACAGCCCCACAATATACATATTTCTATGGAACAGGGGCCTAGCTGCCTTTGTTCCCTGCTGACAGCCCAGAAGTTGTCATTACCAACCCTAGAGATGGCACAATCCAACAGCCCCGGTGCTACACATTCCACCTCTCCAGAGTGGTCGGAGGAAGAGTGGGGAGAGAGCCCATACCAACAGGACACTGATCTCTCACAGAGTTTTAAGATGGTATTGGGGGATTCATTATCAAAAGCGGTACCGCAAGGTGTTCAGCCTATTGCCCAGAGGCTTGAAGTACTAGAAGCCATGATTCAAGAACAGCAAGCTCAGCTTGCCAATAAGAGGAAAGCAGAAGAATCAGTTGATCAGCTGTCAGCTAGACATCCCTCTGAAAGGATTGAACATAAGGGGCGGAAAGCAGCTCGGAAAACTAAACATATTTTGTTGATAGGGAGGATGCTGCTCCTCAAAGACCAGACGACCCTGTCGCTAGGCTGAAAAGAGCCTTCCTGGAAAAGAAAAAGCAAAGCCAGGACAGACCCCCTACCCCAGGGGTGAACAATCCAGGGGACAATGATGAAGGCTATATGCCAGATGACGAAGGCGGAGACGACGTTGACTCTGCGCAACATGCAGAGGAGGATATTGATCCACAAGAGATAGACAGTACCACTGATATGTTTGACCCAGAAGCGATCAGACACCCAAAATCTTCAGATTGGGTCCCGTCGCCCAGAGTAGCAGCCTATATGGCGCAGCATATTAGGAAACCTCTGGACAGGGAGGTACGGTCCAGGATGCGGTCAGAATGCCCTAGACCAGAGTTGCCATTCAAACTGGCGGAGACACCGGAGCTTGACTCCAAAATGGTCACTTTCGTGACGAAAACAGCGCGAGATATCCGAAAAGGAATCGACTGGGCCTGACGAGGATGCCAAGATAAGCTTCTTGACATTGCAGGTCCCTTAGCAAAAATAATGGACCTGGCGGAAAAAGCCAAGGACATGGGAACACCAGTAGACGTTTCGGCTCTGGCTAACTGGGTGCAAAGGGCTGTCTGTCTCATGGGCAACGCTAACTGTGCTATGTCTTCGGAACGTAGGAGAGGCATTCTTCTAAAAATTGATAATAAACTAAGTGACTTGGCCTCATATGAGGCTGGTGAAGGAGCCATAGGTCTATTGTTTGGCGAAGCCTTTGCAAAGTAAATTTCGCAATTTGTAGGCACGTATTCAGCACTGGAAAGGGCGCAATCAAGAAGATCTTCCCTGGACGAGTTTTTTCCGGGACCAGACGTTACAATACTGGGAAGGGAAGCAACAAGACACCTTCTTCCCGTCCAGAGCCAGGTTCCCCAGAGGTCGTAGAGGAAGAGGCTCCTACAGACAACCCAATGCCTCAGGAGGTGATTGTAATAAGCGTGAAAGTAGGAGGGAGAACCCTTCAATGTCTGAGCGCATGGCAGGCATTATCGCGCGATGCATGGGTATTACAGGCGGGATTACAGCTAGAATTCATACAGAATCCCATACAGAGCTCAGAACCCCATCCCATCCAGGTGTCCTGGGGTGTCCCGGAGAAGAAACGTTGTTACACAGAGAATTGCTCAGCCTAGTAGACAAGAATATGATAGAAAAAGATACGCAGGGAGGACCAGGATTCCTCAGCAATATGTTTCTTGTTCACCGAGGGGACAAAATAATTCCGGTGATAAATTTAAAAAGTTTGAACGAATGGGTTGTTTACAATCATTTCAAGATGGAGAGCATCCATTTACTTCGAGACCTCCTCCGAACAGGAGACTGGTTAGCGAGATTAGATCTCAAAGACGCTTACCTCACGATTCCGATAGCCCAGAAGTATCGGAGATATCTACAGTTCCTCTGGTGCGGGGAAATCTGGCGTTTCACATGTCTCCCGTTCGGCCTAGCAGCAGCGCCTTGGGCCTTCACCAAAATCATGAGGCCCGTAGCAGCGGCTATTCGGGAAAGAGGAATTCGCATTATTGTCTACCTGGACGACATTCTAGTCCTAGGGACAGACAAAACACGCTATCCAAGAACGTGCAATGGATATTCGCGCTCTTGTCATCTCTGGGCTTCTTAGTGAACTTGGACAAATCCCAGCTGGTACCTGTACAAAATATAGAGTTCCTAGGGTTCAATATAGACACAATCAAAGCTAAACTCGAGCTTCCGCACCACAAAGTAAGAGCGATAAAGAAACAGATCAGAGTACTGATAGCAAAGGAGATGATCTCTCTTTGAGCTCTGGCGAGAGTAGTAGGCCTCCTAGCAGCCTCGATTCAAGCAATTTTTCCGGCCCCACTACATTATCCTGCATTACAGAGGCTCAAAATAAAGCATCTACAGGGAGGACTCGGTTATCACCAGCTAATAACCCTGGATCAAGAAGCACTTTCGGAGCTTCAGTGGTGGTTTCTCAACATGGAAGCCTGTAATGGCAGAGCAATTTTCGGAGACGTTCCAGACATCATTATAGAATCAGACGCAAGCAGATCCGGATGGGGGGCGAGATGCGAAAATGTAGAGACGGGAGGAAAATGGTCAGAACAAGAGTTACAACTACACATAAACTGTCTCGAACTACTAGCGGGATCGTTCGCAGTACGTGCCTTTACGAAAGACAAAGTACAATGCTGCGTGCTGCTGAAGATGGACAGCATCTCAGCAGTGCGTTACATAAACAAACTGGGAGGCACGAGATCCCGGATGCTAGCAGAGTTAGCAAAAGATTTCTGGCATTATTGCCTGCAGAATCAGATAACAGTTACAGCAGAATACCTACCAGGGAATCTGAACGAAGTAGCGGACTGGAACTCACGATATCTGGCGGATTCCAGCGATTGGAGACTGCATCCCAGGGTGTTCAGAACGTTGACAGACCTTTGGGGTCCAGCACACATAATAGATCTGTTTGCGTCCAGACTGACCGCTCAGACACAGACATATTTCAGTTGGAGGATAGACCCGGGTGCAGCTGGCACAGACGCGTTTCTCCAATCATGGAAAGGAGCGCTTCATTATGCCTTCCCTCCGTTTCTTATGATCACGAGGACTCTAGCGAAGGTTCGCAGAGAGCAAGCAGACCTAATAGTGGTGCTACCTATCTGGAAATCTCAGCTGTGGTTTCCAGTAGTGATGGAACTTTCTACGGATTTTCTGAGAATAGTTCCGCACCAGCCGGACCTTCTACTCGACCCGACCGGGAGAGTGCATCCACTGATTTTAGCGGGCACTCTACGACTGATGGCCTGCAAGGTGTCAGGAGAAAATGGGAGTTGCCTGGCATTTCGCAACTCGCTGCAGACTGCATCAGAGATTCATGGGCGCCTTCCACCATTAAGAGCTATAACGCCGCATGGAACGGTTGGGTGCACCGGTGTGCAGAACAGAGTGTGGATCCCGTTTCTGCCCCTGTAGTGCAATTGCTGAACTTCTTAGCAATGAGATTTCAGGAAGGCAACACCTTTAGAACAATAGGAGTATTACGGTCCGCGATATCAGCAGGGCATGATCAGGTAGAGGGTAACGCCATTGGCGAACACCCCACGGTGCTGCGACTCCTGAGAGGTATGAAGTTGAAAAAGCCTCCAGAACCGAAATACACAACCCTGTGGGATGTTAAAGAGGTCTTCCGACTTTTCCTGGAATGGCCAGAGAACGGTAGTCTATCCCGATCCCAGCTGTCATGCAAGCTTGCAATGTTATTGTGTCTTACAGCATGCCGAAGAGTATTGGACGTTAAGGCATTAGAAATAGATAGGAAAATATTCTATCCCGAAGGAGTAGCCTTTACAATAACCAAGCGAACAAAATCAGATTGACGTGTTATCTCATACCCCTATTTTACTGGAAACAAAAAGTTATGTGTGGCGCAATGTATCAAAGATTACGAGACCGCCACAGCACAGTACAGACCGCTAGGTGTTACACAGCTGCTAATAGCGCGTAGGAAGCCTTATCAGGCAGTTGCGACAGCGACAATAGCTAGATGTGTGCGCGAGGTCATGCAGTGGGCAGGAATTGACTTATCCCAGTTTGGTGCACATTCTGCGAGGGGTGCAATGGCTTCTAGAGCTTTCTCTGCCGGAGTGCCACTCCAAGATATAATGAAAGCAGCAGATTGGTCATCTGATTCGACCTTTAAGACATTTTATTTTAAACCTGTATCCGATATACCTAATAGAGTGGTGGCGAGCTTTGAATAAGCATAATGCGAGCCTCCTGTCTTGTCATAGAATAAAGATTGCCCACGCTAACAGTTCAGGAAGTCTTCATTCTATTAAAGACAAGGAGGCGAGCATTATATCCCACCCAAAGTGTAGACAACTGTTGAACTGATGTGAGATTTATTTAAGATGTTCAACTTGTCGTGATACCCACCCTTATGATTGGTTCTCCGTTTTCCCCTAGGAGACGATCAGAAAGCAGCCTGATCACGAGCATTGAGTCATCAGAGCGGAGTCAAGTTATATTCGCCCAAGAATTCTAAGCAGTTACAGTTCATGGACACTGCGCACAGTTAGATTGAAGATACTGAGTTGATAGTTCATAAGACTGTTGAGTTCGTTACCGGAGAGTTGGATCGCAAAAGAAAGAGGAAAGGACCTGGGGAGCAAGGTTCTTATAGACTGACCTATGAGCTGATTGGAGCGGGAGTTAGGGTCAGGACTACAACACCCCATAGGTTTCATGGGAGTTTTAGTTTTATGTTCATCTTGAAGAAATGGACACTATAGTTGGACTTTTAAAACCTCAGTTTGGCTATTTCTTTGTTGTGACAGAAAAGCACAAATGCTAAAGTTTAAAAAGTCATGTTTTTTTGAATGCTATTATGGCAGTATTAAAGAAAGAAAAGCATAATGCTCACCTCCTTGTCTTTAATAGAATGAAGACTTCCTGAGCTGTTAGCGTGGGCAATCTTTTATTCCTGGCATTATGTTAGCTGCCATCAAAGACATGTGATTGGCAGCATCCTGGTGGCTAAAATGGTATGGACCAGCTGGAATTGTAGTGAGGATGTAATCTTTGATCAAGAACTGACTGTAAAATAAATAGATTAATCAGCAATGAAATTCTCAACAGAACTAGAGAAGAGTGTATGTCAGATGTGCAGGACAATGCCCGTTCTAACAAACAAATAGTGAGACTCATTGCTAATTACAGCAGCAAAAGCAATGTCTTGTATGACATTTTTAACAAACAGTGGTATCTGTTAAAACAGAATGAGCCACTGAGTAAATACATAGAAAGCAAACCTACCTTTACTTTTAGCAAGGGAAGACACTAAGGAATAGACCATGTCCAAGCTATACGAAACCTATGCAAACACCAGACAATTGGCTAATAGTTTCACAGAATAAGGTTTTGGGTTTTCACAAATGCAGATTTTGCTCCATGTGCATTTATGCCTTCAATAACAGTACTAGTTTTTTCATAAAATAGATAACACTACATGTCAATACATTTCTCAATTGTCAATGCAAATATGTTGTATATGTTATTGGTTGTGTATGTAACAAATAGTATGTGGGAAGTACAATTGGGAAACTGTGCTTCGAATTCAGCAATATTTGAATTCTATTAACAATGAAGACCTGCATTCCCCACTTGCCCAACATTGGGTGAAAATGCACAGACTAGAAGTCAAGCAACATGTGAGATTTGTAGCGATTGACCATGTGAAGCCACTAACAAGAGTTGGTGACAGAGACAAGGAATTAAGAAGGAGAGTGTCCAGTTATATTTGTAAGATTAGATCGATCATACATGGATTGAGAACAGACACAGAAATTGAGGTTTTCTTATGACAAGCATTGATGTCAAATTTAATGTGGTGCTACAATGATGCATAAACAGGTGGATATGTCCTATACTAATTTTTACTGGACCCGTATTATTGACTTGTCAAGTATATTATAGACTTTCCACAGTTCTTGGTTTCCACTATAAATTCTACTCTGCCTCAAGTGCAATCAAGCCTGACTGCTAGACTTGTATTTTGAAGCAGACCTAATGGACAAATACAATTCTTGCAGAATAACTACTCCATGAATACAACCACAATGGTAAGATTATGTGTGACAACTATTGACATTTGAAAAGTAAATCCATAAACTTCATTAGAACAAGTAACCACACAAGCTTATATGTAAGTAGATATATGCAATATGCACATAGACAACATTCATCCAACAATATGTTTCCCATACTCATGTACAGACAAGTTCTCTGCTTAATTCTACTGGACGCATGCTACTGACTTATCAAGTATATTGCAGATTTTCTGAAGTTTGTGGTTTTTAATATAAATTCTACTCTGCTTTGAGTTTAACCAGGGTTGACTGCTATTTCTGTGATTTGCAGCAAACTAAATTGGGTGTTATGTTGCAGTATAGCTACTTAATTCACAAATTACAAATTCCATATGGTAACATTATGCGTAGTTATACCTGTTAAATAACACTTAATCCCGAAATATGAACCAGAACAAGAAACCATGCGAGGTCATTTGAGAGTAGACACATGCATATATGGATATCGAATTTAACCTGTCTAAAGTGTTTTCTATTATGCCAAAATATGGTGCATTGTTTACTTACGGCGCATGCTACAAACATATGGATGTATATGGGTATAAGGCTACTTAGGTCCGGGTAGTTTTTAGAAATAGTCAAATGCGTATTACTGATTCACGGAAAGTTTTCCAATGGGGTTTTGCCATTGTAAAACACTTCTGTGAATTAGGCCCTAATTTTCTACCTCTACTTGTTTTTTATGTTTGGTAGTCTCTAATGGGTCCAGAGTGGATGTGGTTTATTTTAAACGGTATCACATTTCAAGTCAACTGGCCATATGTTTAGAATCTATTAACCCGGTTATTATACCTTTCCAATATGGTGCTTGATTAGGTTATGGAGACCATTGCAAGTGCATGAAATAACTGTGACTGGATGTTGTGCTAAGTGAAAGTACAACTTCATTAGCAACCATATTCTAAATATACTAGCAGGCCTATTTGCGCTCCAATTTGAAGTAGCTTTCGAATTTTAGGACAACGCAGCATAATGTCAGGAACATATTGGCATTATAAATGTCCAAACAAGATGGCGCTGACGTTTGGAATGCTGACGAGTTGTATGCGTACAGATGCCGTTGGGAACTTAACCTGTATACATAGTTGAGCGAGAGCCTTTGTAAAGTTATTTAGCCTGGAAATGGAATACAAAGAAACATCTTTACTAAAGGTCATATATTTATTATTCGACAGCCTGAACATGGAGAGGCATTGCCTGCTTTGGCAATCACCTTAATGGACTGTGTGGCTTGAGTACAGACGCATAGCATCTATCTACACATGGGCCTGAGCATTCTCATTAGCTGAGCCTAAGTGTTGACGCATCTCGATATTCTGTAGGGTTTTGAAATAATATGGAATTTAACCAGGCTTTGATTATGTGCTGTATATTTGGGCATTACAGACTGCACTTATCTTCAGCAATGAGGCCACTACATTAGAACTTGAAATTGTACCGCGGCCGTATATATTTTGAGGTATTGCCTTAGAACGGCAAGAGTATACCTTTGTCAGGTAATGGAATGAGCAATATATGTTTATATAAAGGGAATATGAACTAGTAGATGAAGTACAATGGCACATGAAACCAAAGAGTATACATTAGTCTCCGACTGGCCGCACTAAAAGGCCCCGTTCGTCCCTCCCACACTAAGCATACATTTCCTTAGCATTACAGTATACCTTGATGTTTTTCAGTGGTCATGATTTACAATGGATGAAGGCATTGTGAATCCATATTGAACTAAATGCCATGTACAAAATGTATAGTGTAACCGGTTTACCTCATCATTATTAACAAGGCTAACATGATTCTTATTTTGTTTTCTTCGCTTTGCTTTTTTTCTTTTTTCCCCACCTGCCTTGTTTTAAGCTCATTCTCTCGAATATCTCATGTTTTTTTTTGTTTTGTATTTACCTGCTGTTGTACTTTGATCCAAATGTTGGTAACATTGGTGTTTTGCCTTACCTGTACTACTCTTGTATGCACTCTGACTCCTATAGACTATGGGCCTCATTACGAGTCAGGCGTTAAGGGGTTAACGGTGCCGTAAACGGCGCCGACCCTTAACGCCTGATTCTGAGGTCCCTTTGTGCCATGGTGAGTTTAACACCTGCTTTTTGCAGGCGTTAAAAATCCATGGCGCTAAGGGACCATGGTGCTAATTACGCCACCGTAATTTACGGTGGCGTAATTAGCGCCTTCCCCACTCCCATTATACCCTATGGGGCAAAAATGGGAATGGGGAAGGGTAAATGGGAAATGGGGATTTACCGCCCCACTCACCTTGGAATGGGGCGGTAAATCCACCATCCAAAATGGTGTAAACGCAGTTTACACCATGGTGGTAAGGGTCCGACCCAGGCGGTAACTTACCGCCTGGGTCGTAATGAGGCCCTATAACTTTTCTTTGAGAAAGCCCCTAGAGGCGTGAAACCGGTGGCCATGCAGCTGGCAAACCCAATTTAAGCATAATTTATGCTTAAAGTACTTTTGGAATTTGCGATGTGATGCAATTGATGCACTTCAAATGAAAATAAAGATGTTTGTTTCATTTTGGATTTTTTTGGAATTTGTGTAGGTTGTCACAATGCTATCCAACACACAACTGAGTTTTCTTTTGTTTTTGCCGCTTTTACTTAATGTTTGTTTGTATTCGTTTCTCTGAATTTTATATTGAATGTTTGATCAAATAGTTAATACTTTCTTAAGATTGTATTTGTTTTACTTTTCAGAAAGGTGTGCTTGCCTATTGGGATAGCCCAACCTGTAATTTGTATAGCCTGTGGTTGTAGACTTAGGGCCTCATTACGACCCAGGCGTTAACCATGGCGCTATTAGCACCATAGTTGACGCAGGTACCTTACCGATTCCGCCATGGTGAATGGCGGAATTACCGCCCCATTCCAAGGTTGGCAGGGCGGTAATTCCCCATTCACCATTGGCCCTTCCTCATTCCCATTTTTGCCCCCATAGGTCTCAATGGAAATGGGGAAGGCGGTAATAACGGTACCGCAAATTGCGGTACCATAATTACCTCCAAGGTCCCTTTGCGGGTCCAGTCCTTAATGGCTGGTAAAACCAGCCATTAAGGGAGGACCTGCAAAGGGACCTCGGAATTGGGCGGTAAGCTATTACCGGCACTAATGCCCTTACCGGTACCGGTAATCCCTTATCGCCCGGGTCGTAATGAGGCCCTTAATCCCCTAAATGCAGCAGCCCTCACTTAAGAAATCTAGTTTTTCTAAGTAGATACCAACTGGTCCATCCCCCACTAAATCTGACAACCCGTTCATAATCTCCACACACCTTAGGAGTGGCTCTTGCTGAGGAGGAAGGCTGAGATCCCTTCTTTCGAACCTCTCTAGGCTGGGAGAGCAAAGACTGAAACAGACAAACCTTGCCCTGGAACCTCTGGCAGTGGGTCACAGCATCCCGAGAGCTAGATCAGCCAGTATCCCTGTTTTCACTGTTCAAACCAGCTAAAACCACATTCAAATGATGTTTTGACACAGTCTACCTAAATGGACCCGCCAGTGCTGGCTTTGGTACTCACTCAAACTTTAAACCACCACATTTATTTCCTCAAACAAGCTTGATAGTGCATCACTCCAGCAGAGCCTTGCTGTTTATCCGCTCAAGCACCATTGAACCAATATCAGATACCTGAATTGATGGGCAGCAGAACTCTCAGAAGTCCTGGAAGCAATTACCCTCCAACCTTAAAGGATAAGCGCCCCTGCTCCTCTGGCAAGGGTAACTATGAAGGAGAGCAGATCTCCCAAGGCAGGAATACTACTGGACATGAGTCACTGGTACTTGAAAACAGGAGCTGTGAGGGGGAAAAAGGTAATGATTAGGGGAATGACAAGCTACAGGGAACGATACATGAATCCATATAGCAGTAGGTTCTCACCTTAACCTGTTAGTAGAGCTCTGGAACACCTAAGGCAACATTATGACTGTAATTGCAGGGAATGGGGGTCAAGGTTCTAAACAATGTAAAACACTAAGTAACTAACTAAACACCTGAGTTAAGTATTTATGCGGAGGGGGGTCCTGGTGTGAAGAATTACTTTTTCAAGAACAACAAAGGTTATGCCCTTTTTCTCCTTTTCTACCTGCTGGATGCTCAAAGTAACAGAGTGCCATGCATGCCCTGTGATTAGAGGTAAGGACCTCCTGACATGGGCATGCATGGTGTTTGAATGCAGAGTGAGGAAATAACCTATGTTATTCTTGCAACAGTAATTCTCCCCACCAGGACCCCTTTGCCCATGTGTTTCCCCAGAACCTGAGGACCGAAGACCAGTGGCCTCCATGGCTGTCTGTAGGCCACCAGGAATGGCCTTTAACAGTGAGGAATGGCTTGGTACATGCTGCTGGTCCATTTCCCAATGCTAAAGTATGGGCCACTGCTTCATATCCTAAAAACCAAGCATCAAACTACCAGGAACTAGCATTAGAGTTTTACTCAAACTTCTGCACCCTTGCGTTATTCATCAACCCAAGCCATCAGTGCTCACTGTTTTGTACCACACTTGGTCATTTAACCGCCTTGGTGATCCATTTGACCTAAATCAGTTGATTCTGCCTTCAAACCTAATGAAGTAGCTGCACAAATCCGAATTGATGCCCACTCACTGTCTGGGATCAACATGGCTTCACATCTTGTAACACAGTTCGACCCACAAGCACAACAGCTCGGGTGCAACACCTCTGAACCGACTAACATTGGAATCCGGTACTTTCAAGTGACCCTGCCCCCCAGATTAACACATTGCGGCTCTAGAGACTGGTTAAGCCCATTTTGCACCTTTTTCCACAACGAAATATCCTTTTTTGTCAATATTGTTGGATTTCTTGCCTGTTTCTTCAGAGAAAAAGTATCCATAGTGCTTATACATTTCTTTTCTGAATCTTTTTACGGGGTGGGTTTCTAATTGTGTTTTTGATAGTTATTTGCATGATTGATTTGTGTAACGAAAGCATATCTTTTTTATAGAACCTTGACATTCTTTGATTCTGAAACTGGTAGGTTCCGTGTGTTAAAATCGCAGCAAAAAAGGCAGTGGGCACAAAATATTGCAGCAAAAAGGCTATGGTTTTGCCGCTGCAATCCATGTAAAGGATGCGGGGACACTCCCGCAAACCCTGGACCCATTACACCATTTACAGGGAGCGGGGGACACCCCTGCAACCCCCGCTCCCCTTAAATGGTGTAATGGGGTACACCTTTAACGGGTCAAACCACAGCATTTTTGCCGCAATTTTTTGTACTGGCGACATTTTTGCCGCAATTTTATCACTGCATACCAACTGCTGTACTATTGCTGCATGGTTTGTTACTGGCCCACCTTCACACCACTTCTGAGACTATGGGCCTCATTATAAGTTTGCCAGTCCGGTAACAATGGTACCGGTAAGCTTGCCGGTACCGTTGCTACCGGACATGCAAACTACGAGTTCTCCTCACGGGTGCCTTCCCGCCCAACAGGTCTGACCTGGCGGACGTACTGGCACTCGTTAGCAGAGCATGTCGGATGCACCAGCACCATTCACAAATCAGACCTTCCAGGATTTTGCGTCATGAAATGGCAAATTTAGCGTCATGAAATGGCAAATTTTGTGGCAAAAACCTTTATTTATTGCGGCATTTTTGCGGGACAATTTGTATTAACTGGAGGGTGTAAGATTGCCACATTGCAGGAAATAGACAGATTGCAAGGCTACAAGAGAGCCAGGGTATCATTATTATGTATCTTTTGTATTAATTTAATAGGAAGAGTGCCAGATGTCTCTGGTTTGGCAGAACAGTGTTTGATTTGGCTACATTTCTGGTTTAATGTTCATGCCTATTTAATAGTATTAACTAAATTGACCATTATCAATTGTAATGGTGAAAATATTCCCCTTCTATGTTCTCCAATCGCCCAAACACCCACACACCTCTCTCACCAACACAGATCTCACCAACTCTCCATCACAACTTACATTTCTTAACCTCTCACTCTGTCATGCAAATACTCATGTGCTATGTCACACTGTCAAGTCACATTTTGCACTGCCCAGCCCCTGCCACACTCCAAATCATACTCCCAGCTCACACCTTGCACTCTACAATTCCTCCCGCAATATACAGTCCTTCATTCTTTTGTGCTGCTTCTGCATCTTGCATCCTTTCTCCCATTCTATTGCACTCTTTCCTCATCCTTTTTCCCAATCTGCAGCTCACTGCCTCTTTCTGGCCAACTGCTTCCTCTCTGCTTTCTGGCTCACTGACCACACGCTCCCTCTACTTTCTGTACCTCTGCTCGCTCTCAGATTTCTGGCCCACTGCATCACTGCTTCCTCTGCTCTCTTGCGCACTGCTTCCTCCTCTGACCCACTGCTCTCCCTCTGCTTTCTTGCCTATCACTTCACATCTCACCCATCACTCTCCCTCTCTCTCATAGTGTAAAATGTAGATTTTGACCCAGTTCCTCAAATAATGGGGCATTTAAAAAAAGAATGGAGGATATGCTATTTTTAGACAATCCATTTTTGGAAAAGAGCAGGCCACCTTATTCTCAAAGGTGACCGGTGCATTTCCACAGACTTGATCTGTAGCGCAAATTGTGCGCTGGCCAGCTGCCTTGAATGGTGTTCTAGGTTGTTTGACCGAAGTGTAATTATTTGCAGCAGAATTGACCGTAGTCAATTTCGCTGCAAATTGATTTGCACTTCAGCCAAACAACCCAACATGTACCTTTCACCAGCACCCCACTCCCTCCCCTACTTAACTGCTTGGTCGCTGCCGCTTCCCCTGCAACCCTGCGGTGCCAGATCCGTCCCTCTAGCGCGGGTCGGATCCGACTCCCCAGGGTCCCTTTTTTGTTATTTTCTTTTTTTTCTGTGCCCGCCTCCAATTTTGAGGAAAAAGGGTAAGCACTTCTGCAACCACCCTAGACGAAAAATACTGAACATGGGGAGCAGGTGACACCCCCGCAACACATGTTCAGTATTTATAAAAATCGATCAAATAGAACTGAACGAAATACGTCAAATTGTAACATTCGATAGATTTTTGTCATCAAAATGGGCAGTACTTTGAATAGAATTGCTCTCCCGACAGTGTTCTGCAAGCTTCCAGCGCCTTTCACAGGCACAGGCCCTCCAGGTGCCTGCAAAATGCGACCCAAAAAATGTATTTTTATCCTGTTTAAGGAACAGAAATGCAAGCAACACAGCAGCAGTTCATACCTTAAAAGAAATGCATGACAGGGTCAGGACAGCCCCACATTCCGTGCGCGTAGGGTTGCCTACAATTTCTGCACATTTAAAAGTGCATCTTGCTTGGAAATGAGGGATGTACTTTTAAATTGACAGAAACGCCACTTTATTTGATCAAGGAGATGAAAAAAGGCCATCTGAATGGGCGTGTATATAAAATGTGCCCATTCATGTGTCCCTTGTGGATTTGGCTGCACTTTTTGGGGGCGTAAGTGATGAGATGTGTTAGCGCATTTCATTTCTTGTGTAAAAAAAAGTTGAGAACCTGGCACCCAGAGTATTAATTTTTTTAAAGATGCTGTTTTTGCACAAAACGGCAGTTTTTGCAGCATTTTGCGCAAAACGGCCGTTTTCGAGGCATTTTGCGGGATCGCAAAATCGCTATAAACTGGAGGGTCTGACGAATGGTGCTGGTGCGTCCGACCTCCCCATTCCCATTGAGCCCTATGCGGCTCAAAAGGAAATAGGGAGCATTTTATTCCGGCGCCCGCGAATGGGCAATTACCAGGTCCAGCGGGGCTGTAATGATCTGGTAATTGCCAATTCATGGGCACCAGAAAAAAAATGATAGTGGTGGCAGCCATGCCGGTTTTACTGGTGCAGCTACAGCCGGTCTCATAATGAGGCCCTACATCCATCCCATGGCCCACGTTACCACACGAAACGTAGGGAGTAAATATCTATTACCATTTCTTTTTTTATCTTAATGATAGTTATCGCTCATGATTCGTAGAAGTGTGGGGGTTGAGTCAGCGAATTAGCCACTACTCACCTTTCTGCTCCTGCACCAGCAGAAGTTGATTTGTCGTAATCATATCCCCTAGTTTACAAGTACATCATTTGGGGGAAGCTGTGGGTCAGCTGCCATTTGTGGCAAATGACTTACTACCCGTGGTGGTGCTTCTACCAATGGTAAAAGAGGACTTGCCAGTGTATTTAGAAATGTGTGTCTCTCAGAAGAACCCTGTTCAATGTAGACAGAACACAGCATGATTGAACATCTGTTTCTAAAATGTAACGCATAAATTGCATACACGTTCTATGGTATGCCACTTTGCTTAAAGTCTGTCGTTTTCAAGGAAACATACCTTCAGACTTTTTGAATAAGCAGCAGACTTCATCTCTAGGTTTGTGAATTTTATCTAGATCAATGTTCTTGTTTTAAGATGGTGGGGCCATCTTTTTTTCATAGTTTACATTATCATAATTCACGAAGCAAAGGACTTCAACATTAATGTACATAAATATACACAGGAATGTCCATTGTCCCAGACCTATTTCTTTTTTGCTTTGTCGCACTTGCAATTGTGCATTTATACAAACATAAAATGACATGTACCAGAGAGCAACGAAAGCAACAAGGGCTGGATGATCTATTAACACCTCATATTGTCCAGCATTATTTGGATTTTGTATTGAATACTAATTGTGGATGTTCCAGAATATAACGATTTTTGAAGAAGGTAGAACAATACATATTGAACAAAAATATTAAGCCTACCTATAAAACAATGCTTTAAGGAAACAGTTCAGCTTCCCCCGGCAGTTGGTGAGCTACCTCAGTGCCTCAATCTCTCTCCTCAGTGAAGTGTTCAGCATCCAGTCTTATGGTGGAATCACAACTCTTCATCCTACTAAGTTTGATTCATTCAATGTCATTAAATTGAATACCATTAACACCTACTATTGCACATTTTAGAAGTGGTAGTTGTCTGTTATGTAGTACTATATAAAAAAGTACATTGGGCCTCATTACAAGTTTGGCTGTGCTGTGAAAAAAAAGTGGTGTTAATTCCATTGCCACCACTTTTATGGCAGTCGTTGAATTAACACTCCTTTTACTGTACCACAACATTCTGAGTTATATCCTGTAGTGTAGAATGCAAAATCTGTTATTTATCATGTTAAATTTCCACTAGCAGTAAATCTGCCAAAAAAACCCATGGATTTCTACGGACTCTATAAATGGAGACTAACACCACTGTGCCACCGATCATAATCCTGTGGTGAACCCATGAGTTTGAGTTTTGCTTGTTAGCAATCCTCAAACTCATGGTCCGTGGTAAACCCATGAAAAGTATTGCTTGTTAGCAATACTCAAACTCATGGGTTTAGCACGGGATTATGTGTTGTAACAGTAAACAAATTTGGCAGTAAATTTTAGTTTACTGCTGATTTGCAGCCAAACCCACAATATGGGACATTATATAAGGTCTGTGACATATGTTACCTAGAGGGGGTGCAGATCTCTATGCAAACAAGTCTCCTGTACCTCCTGACATAAAGGCACTGATTCTTAAGACAGGCTTGAGGAGCCAGTCCAGCTGTTCATGTGCAGAGCAAATGCACTTGTCATTTGATGGAATTATCAGGGAATTGGAGCATGTCCCTACCATATTAGAACAATATAATGTAAGGTTGCCATTGGCATACGATGTGAGGCTATACTTGTCATGAAAGGTCAGTTCATATGTACTTGCAAATGGAGGCAGTGCCAGGCACGTATGATTGGTCTTCTGGGTATGTCATTTGCATATCCTGACTTAAGCCATGGCATATCAAAACAGTAAGTATCTAGTAGATGGTTGGTAACCAAAATAAACTTTTGTCTAGTCATGAAACATTTTCTTTTTATTAGTTTACTCTTATTGTAAGTGTTCCACAACAGTGATGCCACTTTCCATGATTTCAGGTCACGTGACAGCACGCCCTGTGATGCGATTGAGGTCAAACGTCATCTGACGATGCCAGAAGAGTGATGTCACTTCAGCTATCCCTGATATTTGGGTGAAATGACGTTGCTGGTGGTTCAAACAAAATAACAATTTTTTTTTTAAGGTCATGTATTTCAAATGTCCTTCTATTATTAGAAATCACATAGCCTGTAACTCTCTTGGCAGATAAAATTGTTGCACAAATGCAGTAAAAGGCAATGAGCAACATAAACAGACGCCATAATGCAACTCTGCTAGACTATATTAGAGATGGAAGAATCAACTTGTGTAAGTGAGCATTTAACGTAGTCAAACACTTTTATGATATGATAGATTATTTATAACACGCTTAACACCCAGAGGTTTCTAAGAACGGACCCCGGTATTGAACCTGTGTTGCACATTGTCGACTTGTTTCCAAGGCAAGCATGTTGCCCCTGAGCTATCCTCCTGAGACGATGAATGAATTGATTAAGAAAATGAGATTTCAATTCATGCAGGATGATTAAGTTTGCATAAATCGGACCGGCATGTCTTTTTAAACAATATATTGTGGATAATCAAGGGTGTGGAGTCTTGGGGGGTTAGTAAAGCGGGGGAAATGAAGGGTTTGATGGGAACCGGCAAAATATATATATATTTTTTAATAAAATCAAAAAATTGACATTTTGTTGTTATTTAGGTGTCAATAAAAATGTATGTTGTTATTTATGGTGTCTTTTTAAACACATTGAACCGTGGTATCCTGTCGTTAAATCTGACGGGATACCAACAGACTGTAATAAAGTTACCACCACTTGATCTGCCGGAATTACCGGCAGATTACAAGTGGTGGTAAGCACTGGATTCCATGGAGTCCCATTGGAATAGGAAATGTAGGTGTTAAAACATGTAGGTGTTAAAAAGGCAAACAATAGCAAGACCACACTGTCGAACAATACTTTATCTGCACGTGTCCATTATGTGAGGAATGCAGAATTAACAAAACTGATATCAAGGTCTGAACACGTTTTTTCTGCGCACTCATCTTTCAGAAAAAATCACGTTTTTTCTGCACACTCATCTTTCAGAAAAAATGTTGAAAGTCCAGAACTCGATTTTGATTGTGTCTGAATACTTAGAAACATTTACACTTTTGTGTGTTTAATTATTTCCAATTGGTCAAAAACCCAGAAATGGCCATTCCTCCAGTACTACTAAATGACTCATGTCGTTAGAAAATGGCCTCTTACATACATGCCAACATTCTGTGACCAAGACTCTGTAGGAATCTTAACATTTCAAACATAGTAAATAGCATAATAATGACATCACAGGAAATGGCATAACTTGATCCGATGACATGGGATGACATCACAATAAACTATGTCACAAGAACCTTTACCTTATGAGATCACAGGATGTGAGTCCACCTGGCATATGGCCTTGAAGAGATCACAGGAAATGACTGCCTGTTCTGTGACCCATCATGAGAAAGAAATTTACCACATGAGTGACCTATGAGAACTGTGACCAGATTCATCCTCATTAACACATACTTTCCTCTTCAAACATACAATGAGGTGATAGCACTTCTGTATACCCCAAGGGAAGAAATGGCCACAATGACTCCTGCAAATGCAGCTTGTGAGGTGAGCAGTGCAAAGCGCACATTTAAAGCCCCAGAATGAAAGTAATATAGAGAGAAATATATGGGTGTAGGAGTGTTGGGAATGAACATTTTGTTCTGTGCCCTTGCTCTGTCAAATACCTGAAAATCAAATCTCCTGGTGAGCTAAAGGAGGTGGTAAACCATCCATTAGCTCACGTGCAAGTGGTATCTAAGGAGTTGGTGTGCAGCTGTTCCCCAAAACATCTGAAAAATAAATGCATCTGTGCCGCTGTACCCACAAACATCTGAAGAGGAAATGCAGCTGTGCCATAAAACATCAGAAGGTTGTGTGTGCCTGCATCTTAAAACATCTGGTGCAGGTGCAAAAGTGCCTTAAACTGTGTCCATAGCAGGTGCAGAGTAGGGGCGCCCTAGAGCATTTTGCTTAGCGAGCGCACAGAAAGCAGGAATGGTCTGCACATAGCCAGCAAAGGAAACCCATTGTGGCCCCAAAATTTAGCATGCAGCAGCAGCAGCCACCCCAACCTTCCACAGAGCAAGTGCAGTGTCCCCTTACAAACTACTGCAGTAGTTGTAAACGGTGGGTGGAGTAAGTGCACTGCTGCCCCCCCCATCCCCACCAATGAGGAAATGACAGGGCCTCGGATAGGAGTTGGCTGTGGCGTTAAAAGCAGCATTCTTTGTACAGTTGGAGGCTGGTGACTTCATCAGGGATTAGGAATAATTGGGTAAATTGTGTTCTGTATTACAATGACATTCAGGCAGAATTGCTTTTTCATTGCATAGGAACCATGGCAACTGATACTGCCACACTTCCTGTTCAAAACTAAGGATGCACATGTCTTTAAGGACAAACTATTTCAATCGTCATCAATTCATCAAGCATATTGTGAAAGATATGAGCGCCAATCCAACTGTTTTGTAGTGTTTACAACGGATAAGGCCCCCCTGAGAATGAACACGTCCCAATAAAGTGCGTCACTTTTCCTGGCCCCTTGCTCAAAACTCCGCATGTCATGCACCAAAAGAGCTTCGGCGATGGCATCAGCACTTAGGGAGGGCTTCAGGGAGAACTGTACATTCTGCACACCACAGTAAGTTTTTTTTGCGTGTTTGCAAATGTGCTTGTTTGTTACAAAATCAACCCACGCTGCCACACTACCTTTAAAACTGCTGCTATTCTTCTCAATCCGGAGCTTCTGCCATTTACTTAGATGTCTGTCCTTAGGTTTAGTGGTATTATACCCCAAGGCACTGAGCTCAGCAGCACACATTTCCTTTAGGCGTATCCAAAAATAAGGGCTTCTGGAAATGCCATGCAATGTCAAAACTGGTTTTGGCACTTCAGGATTCCAGGGAGATGGTTTTGTTTCTTACTCAACCTCTCAAAGTAGACCTATAGCAAACAAACCACATGGATGTAAAACGAATAACCAGAACAAGACGTTTTTTTTTACAACAACCAATTTTCAGTTTTCTCTAGAAAGGTGTCTGCGACCAAACACAGTCACCCCATTGCTTTAGGCCTGTTTATTCACCTTTGGCAACACATGCATGGCCTGTATGTGAACACCTCCACCACAATATGCATACCATCAAATGCCACAGGCAACTGGGCGCATGTTTACTCACCATAATTACAAGGCTTTAACGAAACTAAGCATAGGCCAATTCTTTCAAGATGGGATACTTTAGAGCTGAAAGCTGACACATGAAGTCAAGTGCACACAATCCTGGCCTGCCCTCAAACAAGTAAAAGTCATTTTACCTGCAGAGATTGGAGACAACCGCGTTTGCAGTAGCCAGCTGAATAATGTACAGCAGAACGGAGGAACACAGAGGAATGTTTAGTTTAGAATGAAGATTAGAGACTACACAGGATCTCATGGCATGCTGACACACTGACACAGACACTGCCTGGACATGGGATACGCAGAGCAGACTCTGCGTGTCTGTTTCACGTTGGCCAGGCATCAATCAACATGAAGGCCATTAACACGTCATGCCAACCTTGGAGGATACTGCTGTGCTCTGCTCTTGGCCTCAAGCAGCCAGGCCTATAAATACGTAGTTTGACAGGAAAAATCGGTAAGTGGTAGGACTGCTTAAATAGCGGTAGCCTACCGCCTAAATCCGTAGGGTTGGCAAGTATGCTTCCTAGCATGATCCTTGCTTTTCCTGCATGACAGGGTCGTAAACAATAATTATGTCCTTGTTTTTTTTTTAAGTATCTGAGGACTCCTCATCTGAAAGAAGAGAGTCTCAAAAACAGAGCACAGACTCATGAAAACATTGCTTTTGAAACAGCAAACTGCTGTGACTCGTAACAAACATGTAATAGCATGCTTCTATAAACGATGCAACTAAAGAATTGTGGTCACAGTTAACCTTGATCTTCCCTGTACTTAGTAATGCACAGTATCACATCTGAGTAGAGTACACAATCTTGCTCTACACATCCAGGTGATAATAACTTGAGAAGAAAGTGCAGCAATAAGAGAACTGGAGTTTCTGACATAGGGCCTCATTACGAGGTTGACGGTAAGGGAAAAACAATGCCGGTAAAGGATTACTGGCATCGCTTACCGCTCTGGTGTATTATGAGCCGGAACCCGCTATTAGCGGCACCCTAAATAATGGTGCCACTAATAGCGGCATGGGCGCGTACACGTGCCCCTTCGGGGAGCAAATACCGGCATGCCGGTAATAGGAGACATCCCAACCCACGCAGCCATGCAAATACTGGCATCGCAAAGCCGGTAATCCTGGGCTGCACGATGCCGGCCATGCAGGCATTGCGGACCACCCGCAAACAGCAATCAGCAATCAAGCCAACTGCCACAGGTGCACACATCCCCGCAGGTGGAATCAATGGAGGCTGGGCCAGTATAAAATGAGCACACCCACACACCAAACCCCTTCCAATACCAAAATGCTACCACTAGCTGCTGCAATCATGGCACTGGAGGACATGCCAATACTGCTACAACTACAACAACTACAGCGCAACAACAAGCAGCACAGAGGAGACGCAGGAGGAGAAGGAGGGTGAGACAGGCCCAACAATTACCACCAGCGCAGCCAACAGTGCCTCGTAGGCAGCCACCAATCCCTCGCATCAGACCCAGGCCATTCAACCTAACCCCTGAGCAGATCCACACCCTGTACCGGTTGGACCGGGACACCATCACCACCATAGTGGATATGATACACAAGGATATTGCCAGCCTCATAGAAATATGCACTGCCATGCCCCCGCTGCTAAAGGTGGTGTCCGTGCTCCACTTCCTGGCCACATGCACCTATCAACACACAGTGAGGCAACGGCATTGCATTTCACAACCACTTTTTTCACGCATGTTGAAGCAAGTGCTGGATGCCCTCCAGAAGCATGCAAGCATCCACATATCCCTACCACGGACTGCCCAGGAGATAGCCGACCCCAAGTAGGACTCCATCACGGGCAGGCATGCCCAGTTGTGTTGGTGCCCTGGACTGCACCCATGTTGAATTGGTAGTCCACCATGCCATAGAGGCGGTGCACCACAATCGCAAGCAATACCACTCCATCAATGTGCAAATGGTATGTGACTCCAGCAAGATCATCACACATTGCTGCGCCCAATTTCCCAGATCAACACATGATGCCATGGTGCTGCACAACTCCAAGCTACACCGTCACATGGAGTGACATGCTGGACCACGTGCCTGGCTGCTTGGTGAGTTGGCCAACTGGCCCATGGCAGTGCTTTGTGGCACTGATGTGTAGGGATGCATACTCCACCTGGGCGGGAAAGAGGGGGGATGCATACTCCACCTGGGTAGGAAAGGGGAGGGTGTATACTCCACCTGGGTGGGAAAGGGGGGGATGCATACTCCACCTGGGTGGGAAAGGGGGGGATACATACCCACCTGGGTGGGAAAAGGGGAGGTGCATACTCCACCTGGGTGGGAAAGGGGGGGATGCATACTTCACCTGGGTGGGAAAGGGGTGATGCATACTCCACCTGGGTGGGAAAGGGGGGGATGTATACTCCACCTGGGTGGGAAAGGGGGGGATGCATACTCCACCTGGGTGGGATATGACAGTGATTGTAGAATACATGCGGAGCTAAACACTCCTGACCTGAACCTTTGAAACAGAACATGACACATCACTGGCACATATTGTACCATTCATGCATATCGAGAACAACAAGTAAGAGGCACGACCAGGCCACCATGGGTATCACAAGCAATGCATGACTGAACAGGATTGCAACTGTGGCAATGTGGCTAGTGTGACCATGCACAGTGTAGAATACACAGCATGAACGGGAGGCTAAACATTGTCGTACAACCACAGTACATCCGCCTCAGCATGCATCATTATACACTGCATCATCTATTTCACGCCATCCAGACTACCACGCCTCATAACAGTTTAGTATGCATCAACGTTACAATCGTGCATACGTACAGGGACATGTGCATGTCCACACCAAATCGCTTCGGCCATGATTGTGCCACCTGTAGGTAGCAGCTTAGAGTGACACACACCTATTTGTGTTTGCTTGCAGGTGATGGAGGATATCCCTTGAGGCCGTGGCTATTTACCCCTGTGCGGAACCCGCAGAACAGCCATGTAGAGGAGTACAATCGGGTGCACACCGGTACCCGTGTTGTCATTGAGCATACCGTTTCCACTGCCTAAGCAAGTCTGGTGGGGCACTCCTATATAGTCCTGAGAAGGTGGCAAAGATCACCATTTCCTGTTTCATGCTGCACAACATGTGCGTCCGGCGAAATGTACCACTGCCACCTGACATTGACATGCATGCACCGGGTGAGGATGATGAGGATGGAGACAGAGGTGAAGTATGCCCCCTGCCAGTACATGATGCACGGGATGGCCATGCAGTATGCCACGCACTGATTCACATATACTTCTGAACCACAGGGACTATGATAGACATGTGTCACTGACACACTGGGTCCATGTGGACATGCACACTGGGATTGTTGGGAGTTGGCCACTGAACACAGTCACACATAATGTGGATATACACAAAATGAACAATGTCCAGCCATGGAATTTTTTTGCACACAACTGGTGTATTTGTTCTAACAGAGAAAAATTTGACCACTCCCCCCAACACCTAGTGAAATCCCAAACCCACCCAACAAACCCCAAAAAAACAGTGCACCCAAACCCACCCAACAAACCCCAAAAGTCCCCAAATGTGCTCTATGAAATGTCCCCCTTCACCCACAACCATGTGTCCCACTCCCATTGTCTGGGCACTCTACATCCAAGATTTTTTCTTCTCTGGGGGTGGCATCTCCGAGTGCAGTGCACTCCTCCGGTCGGCTGCACAGGGCTTGCGGGGACAGAGAATGCAGGTGTGCTGGCTGGGGATGTGTCCGAGCCAGGTTCCACGCCCGCTCCAAGGTGTGGATGCTGCATATGGAGTAGGATGGAGGTGAGGACTTGGGTTACTCCACCCAGACAGTCCCTCATAAGCACAGCCGGCGCATTCACGGTGGCTGTGTTCACTGCGATGGCCGCTGTGTTCCCTGCAATGGCAGTTGCTATACCCCTCCTTGTGTCATCACCATCGGCAATATACTGCCGCAGGAGATCCAGCATGGCCTTCTGTCAGGCCTCCACCCTCGACAGGCTTGGTGGATGGTGCATGTGCAGGGCCTACATCATGGGTGCTGTCATCCTCGAAGGGGCACCGTGACGAATCCCTGAGGTCTGAGTCATGGAGGCAGGGATCATCACTGCTGTAGGTGGATGAGGGCTCGATATGGGGGTGGGCAGGGGGCTTGGGGTGGGTGTAGAAGTCACTACTGTGACTCCCTCGGGGTCCACATTGGCATCCAAAATGTCCTCGGTGGTGGGTTGCGCAGGAAGGGACACCCCTCCGATTGTTGTGGGTGTGTGCTGCTGGTCCTGATGTGTGTCCGGCACACTGGCATCAGGTGTTGTTGGCTGACTTTTTACCCAGTCAGGCACACTGCCTGTGGGTCTGGCCTGTTTGTCTGGCTGGGGGGTGGTGGTGGTCGTGGCCCTTGTCTTATGGTGTGATGTGGATGCTCTTGCAGTCCTCTACTGACTGGCATCTTCCTCATCGGTGCCTGGGGTTTAGAAGAGATGCAGGTCATCAGTGATGGTGTCACATGCCAGTGGCATACAATTGTGCTGTTCAATATTCATACATTCATGCATCCATGTCTTACAGGTGTGTGGCACCTGGTGTTCTGAGGGGGCATATTGGCAATCACTGCATGGCAGGTGGCATGCCGTTGATATGGGGTTTGTGTGATGGGTTACATGGGCACGGTCCTGGTGTGTTGCCCGTGTGGTGGTTATGGGATTGGCACGCAGCATACATTTCTGTGTGGCAGGGTTTGGGCCACAATCTGGACTTGGATATGTTGATGTGGGTGCAGGGATATGCATTGCCTTGCCTAGTCTCTCTTCCACATCACTTGTGCTACGTCATGGTTTCCCCTACAGGGATGTGCAGGGTCACTCACCTCCTTCTGGGGATGATGCCGCACCCATCTCCATCCCTCCAAATCCCTCAATTGACTCAGGATCAATGAATGTGCTAGCAGTCTCCTCCCAGGGCATCAGCTTTGCAGGTGAGTGGGGACCCCCGCCTGTCACCATGGCCGCCCTCCTGTTGCTTGACAGGATGTTTCTCACCCTCAAGCAGAGGTCGCCCCACCTCTTGCGGCAGTCATGCACAGTACGTGGGATGGTCTCCACGGCCGACACCTTCCGGGCAACCTCCTGCCAGATGTCCTTTTTCCTCATCTGGGCATCACGCTTCATGTCATTAGCTTTCATTATGTCTGCATGTGCAGCAAGAGTGTCCGCCAGCATATTTAGCTCTGCGTTGGAGAAACGCTGTTTCTGCTGCCGCAGAGTCATCTTCCGGGTGGCCTTGGACATCCTCAGGGTTTTTCAACAATGCACAACACAAATCGACTGGTGGTTTTGGAGGATTGCAATGGATTGTGTTTTTAAAGTTGGCCGCCGGCCAATTTCCTGTTCCGACACGATGACGTTATTTCCGGGCCTGGTTTTACAAGCCCGGTATTAGCATGTTGGTATTACCGGGTCGGTATTTAGGGGTTCCTCCTAGGCGGTGCCGATATCGGCGGGTCCCGTGATGCCGCTCTCTGGGGGTTGGAGGGCCTTTTGCAGCATGCAGGTATGGCCATTACCGGCATGGGGGCTCACGCGCGCTCGCGCACTCATAATCACCCACTATTAGCGGCATCATACGAGCACGGACCCGCTCGTTCCGCCATGCCGGTAATGACCACGGTTTTACCAAGCTAATCGTAATGAGGACCATAGAATCCAAGTTTCTTTCAGCGTGTAATAGGGACAATACACTTCGATCAGAATGTAAACTATTTCATATAAAAGGAAAATCATCTGTACTGCAGATGCTAGCAAGATAAAGAAACACATTATGGCTCTAGCGCGATTGGAACTGGTTTCCGTTGGATTTTAATGGTTACCATCAATGACTTCGAATTAGCATTTTCCTGTTACTATCATGGCATGGGGATCTCAATAGGTGACATTATCCAGCTTATAAATTGGTTACTTACAGCATCTAAAATTCATGATTAGCGTTTAATGTGCTGCAAAGGTGGTGCTTGCTTCATGATAGAGCGTTAACTTTCGATGTATGCATTGGTGTTATTGCTGTTATCAGAAGCAGATTATTGGAAAACAAATATTGTTGAGATCACAAATTAGTTGTTCAATCTCAAATACAAATTGTTTCTTCACACCTTGGACCATTCTGGTCAAGGTCTGTGGGTTGGCTCTTATATTTAGACGCTGTTTATTAGAAATACCATAACATAACATCATAATATGACAAATAATTGTATTTTTTCATAACAATTTTTGTAAAGTGATTCCACTTTCAAGAAAGAAACTCTGTAAACACCTATTTCATTGAAAAAGAAACTTAGTTTTAAATCTTTGAGTAGCAAAATGTCCACATGTCATATACTTGTACTGGGGATTGCTTAAATAGAGACTATGGCCCTCATAACGACCGTGGCGGTAAGTGAAAAACGATGCCGGTAAAGGATTACCGGCATTGCCTACCGCTAGGGCCGATTATGACCCGAGATAGCGCTATTAGCGGCACCGTAATCAATGGTGCCGTTAAAAGCGCCAAGGGCGCAGGCACGCGACTCCCATGCTGTAAATACTGCCATGGCGCTAAGTTGGGAACATTACGAGTCATGCGGACATGGAAATAACGCCTTTGTGAAGGCCGTAAAGTACCTTACCGCCATGGTGCTAATACCGCCATCGCGGACCAACCGTAAATGGCCATGTGCAGTGTTCCCAGCTGCCACAGGTGCACACAACCAGCACAGGTGGAGGCAATACAGACTGGGCAAGCACAAAAGGAGCACACCCCACCCCTTCCCACACACAGTTACACTCCACAATGAAACCAATACTACTAGCAATGCTGGGGCTGGAGGACCTGATTTCAGTGTTAGTGCTACAACAACAACTACAAGAAGTACAACAACAGGCAGCACAGAGGAGACGCAGGAGGAGAAGGAGGGCAAGGCAGGGCCAGCATGCCCCACCAACACAGCCAGTGCCACCACACAGGCAGCCCCCAATCCCACGCATCAGAGCCAGTCCATTCAACCTAACCGCTGAGTAGATCCACACCCTGTACCGCCTGGACCGGGACACCATCACCACCATTGTGGACATGATACATGACGACATAGTCAGCCTCGTTGAAAAACGCACCGCCATCCCACTCCTACTGAAGGTGGTGACTGTGCTCCACTTCCTGGCCACAGGCACCTACCAACACACAGTGGGGCAACTGCATGGCACTTCACAACCATTATTCTCACGTACGTTGAAGCAAGTGCTTGATGCCCTCCTCAAGCACACAGACGAACACATTTCCTTACCACGGTCTGCCCAGGAGATCTCAAACACCAAAGTGGGTTTCCATTCACTGGCCGGCATACCTGGTTGCATTGGCGCCATCGACTGCACCCATGTGAAATTGGTGGTCCCACATGCCATGGAGGTAGTGTACCACAACCGTAAACTATACCACTCAATCAACGTGCAAATGGTATGTGACTCAACAAGATCATCACACATTGTTGTGCTCGATTCCCCGGATCAACCCATGATTCAATGGTCCTGCGGAACTCCATGATTCCACGCTACATGGAGCGACATGCAGGGCACAGATCCTGGCTTCTGAGTGAGTCGCATGTTAGGCTCATGCAAATGTTATGTGGGTATGTGATTGAGGCATAGATGCAAACTTCACCTGGCTGAGATGGGGGGGGAGATGCATGCATAACCTAGCTGCGAGTGCCAGAGGGAATGGAGGAAGCTCACACCCCAAAATCCACCCACACTGGACCTGACCACATAATGCAAGATGCAAGCAGCCCTACAATGCGAATGAAGCGGTGTCCCAACCATCCCACAGACATCTGCATGTGCACTGTACCAAATCTGACTGCATCCCCCACAACAAAATACAGCCACAAGCAACGACTATAGCCAATACAAAGCACAAAACACCATGAACTGAAAGGCCAGTCCCCCATTACTGCGTACAAAGGAGTCACATGAGGGTCAAATACATCAATACACCGCAACACTGACACAGAAGTCCAACTAAATTGCATGACACCATTTGTTGTGCGTAGTGAGAGCATCATGAGGCTGACACCAACGTTGCCAGGATGACAGCATACAAATAAGTGGACATCTGCAAGATCACAGAAACAACGGACGTGGACTGACACAGTGCATGTGCACTCACAAGGAACTAGACCCCCCCGCGCACACTAATCAATGACATGCAAAACAGTCCATGAGAGGAATACACACATAGCAGTCTCATCGTGTGACTCCATCCATGTATGGAAATGGGGTTGAGATGAAGAAACAAATGCATGCCATGGTATCACTTAATGAGGTCAAACATGATAAGTTAACTTAAACATACATTGTTGCCCACATGCAGATGTTGCAGGCTATCCCTTGAAGCGGTGGCTCCTTACCCCACCCACAGAACAGGCACGAGGAGGACCATAATCGTGCCCATACACAAACCCGTGTGGTGATTGAGCAGACAATTGGCCTCTTGAAGGCACGGTTTCGCTGCCTCAGCAGGTCTGGTGGGGCACTCCTGTACCGCCATGAGAAGGTGGCAAAGATTGTCATGGCATGTGTGATGCTACACAATATGTGCATCAGACGGAATGTGCCCCTGCCCCCTGACGCAGAACAGCAACCACCTGACGAAGAGGATAAGGAGGGTGGGGATGGGGCAGCACCTCAGGGAGGAAGCGATGCACAGGAGGGACGTGACATGTGTCAGACTCTGATCAACCAATTCTTCTAGCACACATGGATGGGGGTGTCACATGGAGATGGCACTTGGGGCATTGGGTGTGTCAGGGACATGGACACTGTAGACTGTTCACCAATAAAGCACACGTACGCAATGAGCAATGTCCACACATGTGATTTGTGCATAACCAAAAAGTTTATTGAAAAGGTACATCTAAGTGAACACACCCTCTTCCCCCTTCCCCCTCAACTCCCCAATAAACCCACTCCTCTCTGCCCCCTCAACTCCCCAACACACCCACACCCCCTCCCCCCTCAACTCCTCAACACACCCACTTCCCCCTCCCCCCTCTACTCCCCATAACATGGTGTGGATGACTGTGCACAAGTGCATCATGTGGCATCAGTACACGAGGCTGCGCCTATTGGCACCCCCCTCTCCTGGCACCCCGTGCACCCCTGTCGGTACGCCGCAGGTTCCTGCCTGATCTGCGGACGGGGCTGGTTCGGGTTGAACTGGCAGCCGAGGAGGAACTGGGTTGCTCACATGGACGCATGTCCCGCATTGTTTGGACTAGCTCTGAAAGTACGTGCCGCACTGCGGCCAGTTCAGCACAAATGTCCATAGAAGTGGACTCGATGGCAGACCTAACAGTATCAGCACATTCGTGCATTTCGCCCCTAGCGCTGGCGCATTCTGTGACATGCTGTGTCAACAGGGCTGCAAGTTGCTGTTGCCACATGATTATTTCCTGCATTGACTCTCGGGTGTTGTGGCCTGTGGCTGATGGTTGTGGCGTGTCCATTATGCTGCTCTCCTCCTGCACATCTGCTATTGGGCAGGGAGTAGCCGGCCAAGAGTTTCCAGGAGATCACCCCTGTATGCTAGTGTCATGCTGGCTGCACGGGGACAGGTAGGTGGAATGCAGGGGGGCAGTGAGGGGATCCACGACAATATCTACATCCCCTTCCTCGTTGTCTGAGATAGCTGCGGTGGCAGCAGTCTCACCGATGGTGCTGCTTTCTGCGGATCCAGTGCCTTTAGTGGACACCACTGGGCGGATGGTTGAAGTCAGTGGCGCCAAAGTGGTTGACTTGCTGGACATCGGTGCCATGGCCTGTGCTGTGCTGTGGGATTTTTCCTTTTGTGGGGGTTTGCTTTATCTACCTGAGGTGGAGGGACGGTGTTGAGGCTCTTCAAGCCTGGGCTTCTTGGCAGGTGTTGTACCTGTGTCTTCATCGGCACTGTCTGAATGAGAGCCTGTGGTGGACCAAAGGAGGGAGAGAGTTAGTGATGGGTTTACGGACATTGAGCAGGCATTGTGATGGCTGCATTCATTTTGATTTCTAGATGGTTCACATTGGAGGCTGTGACATACAGGTTGTCTCACTCTTAGGTGGTAGAAGCATGGAGGCATGTGGGTGGCTACAGAAAGGGGGTGCATTATGCATGTGTACAAGGTGGAGGTCAGCACTGCCTGTAGGCAGTCTTGTGCTAATGTGTCCGGTGGACCCTGTTAGGCATCATTGCACTTCCCAACCATCTCGACATCATTGTGGTGAGATTGGCATAGTTGGACTTAAGGCACCTACCTGCATCGCCTGATGTCGGGTCTCCTCTCTCCATATCTCCAACTCCCTCAATGCTCTCCGTGCCTATGGTGGCGGCACGTATCTCCTCCCACGGCTGTAGTTTGACGGGGGACTCAGCTCCTCCGCCAGTCGCCATGCCGAGATTCCGATTGGCCGCCAGTATGATCCTGACGCGGAGACGTAGATCGTCCCACGTTTTTCAGCATTGTCTGGCATTGCGGGGTGTTGTGCCGACGGCACTGACCCTCTGGGCTACCATAGCACATATGGCCTTTTTTCTCTGCAGTGCCGGTCTGGTCATCTCCGTGGAAAACACATCAGCTTGTTCTTGGAGGGTTTTGGCCAACATAGTTAGCTCCTCCCTTGAAAAACGCTCCTGCCACAGCCGATCTCCACTCTTCTTCAGAACTTTTGGCATTGTGATGTGGAATCGGTGGTGTAGAAGGTTTGTGGGGGTTGTGGGGGTCAGGTGTCCACTGGTTACAGATGATGGCAATGGATTGTGTTTTTAAAGATGGCCGCCGTGCTCTTTCCCTTTCCTGTGCGGTGACGCTACTTCCGGATCCGCTTATTTACGGTCCCCGCTAATAGCGGTTCCCGTTAATTTCGGTTACCGCTATTAGCAGTGACCGCTAATGTCGATGGCTAGGGCGGCCGAGGTGCTATTTGCATGGCATACGATGCCGTTAAGTGTGATTTTACGGCCTTTAGCGGCATGGCAGAGATTAAATTACCGGCATGGCGCAATGCTCGTGCCCGAGAAGTTGTAATGTGCCGCTTTTAGCAGTCTCTGGGCAGCGCAGACACGTTATTTGCGCCATGCCGGTAATGGCCCATACTTACCGGCAGGGTCGTAATGAGGGCCCATATAAGTAAGTGCCTTATATAAGTGCGTAGTTGCCTTTGGGCTTTGTTCACGATACAAATAAATAAACAAATACATACATAAACAAATAAGTGCTAGCAAATGTAAGTGGTGTCTGACTTATAGCACATCATTAATCAAGCTAAATGTACCACTCACAAAAACAGTTGATGTGGTGCATACATTTTTCCACATAATTATAAAACATGCCATTTAATTTTGGCCCAAAAACGATGATCAACTATAAGCTACACTGCAAATTAGCCAAGCAACGTAGAAGAACAAAACCAGAAAATAACACACATATGTAGCTTCTACCAAATTAAGAGTGAAAGAAAATAAAAAGCATGTATCTCTGCTGTTAAATGGATCTAGAGAACAATGCAAGACTATAGTAAGTAGAAATGTACATCAGCACTCGAGATCAATAGATTGCCTCAAATAAGATTGACATACTGATAACATATCTTCTAGCACTTCTATCATTGCCGCCGGGCCTGCAGCGTGTAACTGAGGCATTGTACCTGCCTCTATCTGCCCTCATGATTGTCTGCTGTGGTACTCGAATTGCCTATTGGAGAGGGAGCCGGCTCGTGATCGCCGTCCCCCACCAAACGGGCTAACACCTAAGGGCAACTTCTCGCTCTGTCTGGCCCCTGTTCGGGCCCTGGAGCACCATGAGGACTCAATACTGAGTCCCTGCATCACTGCTTTCCAAGGAACATATTCAAGGGTAAGTGCTCGCTCTCTAACCCACAACTGTGTCCTACCACTGATTCCCCGGCTACCGGCAGTCACCACCGCTCCTAAGCGTCAACCAGGCTCAGACTGACCTTCCTTGTATACTGTTTTCCATCAGAGTTATGTGCCCCCTGCTGTCCTTCTACAAGTTGCACGGCACCTGGAGCCTGATTGACCTCCTCTCCCTGGTATAGCTACTGCTTGGCCAAGCTTTCTCCCCTTTGTTCACACTGCCGTGTCTCCTTCTCTTCCCTGTATGTCACGTTTAATCTCACATGCTGCCTCTCATACGTATCCGCTCTCACAACTACATGGTCCCAACCGGATACCACCTTGTTGAGCTGATGTATGTTCTGCCTCAAAATCAATATCTTCCAATACCTGCACAATTTTGAGTGCCTGCTTAATTTCGCATTTGGGTATGCTTTGAAAACTGTGCATCCTCCATTCTGCGCACCCTAGTGCTTGCATTAATTTGGCATTTAGATGTGTTTTGAAAACTGCATCCTCCATTCTGCTGCATCCTAGGGCTTGCATTAATGTCGCATTTAGATGTGTTTTGAAAACTGTGCATCCACCATTCTGCTGCATCCTAGTGCTTGCATTAATTTCGCATTTAGATGTGTTTTGAAAACTGCATCCACCATTCTGCTGCATCCTAGGGCTTGCATTAATGTCGCATTTAGATGTGTTTTGAAAACGGTGCATCCACCATTCTGCTGCATCCTAGGGCTTGCATTAATTTCGCATTTAGAAGTGTTTTGAAAACTGTGCATCCACCATTCTGCTGCATCCCAGGGCGTGCATTTATTTCACATTTGGCTGTGTTTTGAAAACTGTGAATACACTATTCTGCTGCATCCTAGGGCTTGCATTAATTTCGCATTTAGATGTGTTTTGAAAACTGTGCTGTGCATCCACCATTCTGCTGCATCCTAGGGCTTGCATTTATTTTTCATTTAGATGTGTTTTGAAAACTGTGCATCCACCATTCTGCTGCATCACAAGGCTTGCATTAATTTTGCATTTGGGTGTGTTTTATAACCTCTGTGTGATTTACACAAAAACTGCACCTATCTGGGCTTCTGAAGGACAGCCTACCACCGGCCTTAGACCTTGTTAAACCCACACCTGCCCCTTACAGTTGCCTGGTCGCCTTGTGAGTTTCATTCTTGTTCCTCCTGCCCCCACTCCCCTCCTCTATGGCCCTGATGACCGCACCCGGTGTATCGCCCTGAAAATCGATTTTAGCTCAGCATCCGAAATAACTGCTTCTAGATGTACGGCTGCTCACTTTGGTCATAGCATACTGCATGTATATGTGCCTCCACAAAAACCCAAATTACAAATAGCTGCCTACCCTCCTCTAGTCCTACAAAATCGAACCTAGTAGCCTAGTAGTGCCACTCAACAACCATCACTCAATGCTGCCCTCTATCACAACGTCACGCATCAGGCCTAGACTCACTCCTGCCTGGCCCCACCTAGACATGGCCAACATGAACCCAACAACCCGCCTCGCCAACCACTCTCAGCTCTCCACCACCAACTACAAACACACCCTACAAATGTCCAACAGTTTACCAGACTCTCACCACATCCCACCATCACGGTTCTTGCCCAGAGCTAACCCACCCAACACCCCAACTACTCCACTGGATAGAAGATACATGCCAAGTTCAAGTCCTAGTTGACCCTGCCCCCTTGACACTCAGAATAATAGGCTAGCATCTCGCCTTGCCACATGCTGGCAGTATCTTCAAACAACAACCCAGCCAATCACTTGGAGAAATGCACACCTCAACTCAAGAGCAACCTTACCCGACACCATGAAAAAACATGAACAACCTCTCTCATCCACCTCCCACAAACAATATGATGAACCAACACGTTCCCATATCTCCAATACCGTCACCAGACCCAAACAGAAACCTAATACGTTTTTCACCATTCGCAAAGTCAACGGCACAACACGTCTCACAGGAAATTCTTATCAATGCCAGATCACTTCCTGCCCACACCCTTGATGTCTCAGACCGTATCACCTCCAACCAACTAGACATCCTAGCAATCACTGAAACATGGCTCCACCCAGCTGCCAGCCATCCCTCTCTCTAGCCATCCCAGACAGCTATGCCATCTTCAGGAAAGATAGAGCAGCATCCAAAAGAGGCAGAGTCGCCTTTACCATGAAAAACACACTACCCATCCGGGACATTTCTAACCCCACCGTCTGCTCAGCCGAGTGTCTCTCAATCAAAATCACTGTATCTGCCACAGCTACCCTCACTATCCATCAAACCTACAGGCCCACTGTTCTCCTTCGAAGAAGACATTGCACTACACCTCTCCACGAACACAAAGCCCTCTACCAAAATTATTTTTATGGGCGATGTCAACCTAGCACTCAACGACCCAGCGGATCCCCATGCACTTGCTCTAGCCAACTCCATGGAATCCCATGGGTTCTCTCACCTCATTACAAGACCCACCCACAACAAAGGAAGCACACTAGTTTGGATAGAATACCTCAATAGCAACACTAACATTCTAACCAACAAACTGTCCACTTAGTCAGACCACAACATCATCAATTCAATATCACAGAAATTGCTCTTTCTTATATCCCACCCCAATCACACCAGCTGCCCTCTCAAGAAACTCATGGAGCATATCTCCACCAATCTACTACCCCTGCTGCAACTGCTAATTGCTCCTCCTGACACAATCCCTGACCCCACCACCTTGGCTGAGCTATACAACCAAACCTTCTTCAATGCCATCAACAAAGTAGCTCCTCGGAGCATCTGCAAACCCAAACCAACTGCCCACATCAATTCATGGTACACCCCAGTCTCTAAACCCTACGCTCATCCAAAAGAGTTCTGGATTCCACCTGGTTAAAGATACCCTCAGACGAGAACAAGCAGCATTTTACTGCGCTCTCCAAGCAATACAAACAAGCCATTCTGCAAACCAAAAGCACCACATACAACAGGAGAATTGAAGACGCTAATTTGGGCACATGAGAACTCTTCACTACCCTGCGCAAGCATGAATCACTAGCTTCTCCACCTGACAATTCCACCAAAGACACCAGCTGGTGTGAGAACATTCAAACCAATCTCCTTGACAAGATCCCCCAACTCCAAACCGCAATAATTGCAAAAAAACAAAATCCCAAATCAGACCAGTCCCCAGTCAAGCCTACTCCCTCCACCCCTCACTCCATTCCCAGCTTCAAATTCTCCCCGGTCACCCCGGCTCAAACTATACAAACTAGAAAAATTATCAAAGGACGGAAACCATCAAAATGTCAAGGAGACATTTGTCCGGCTACTCTAATAAAGGATTATGCTGAGAACGTTCCCCTTTCATTGTGCCGCAAATGAACAACTCCTTCACAACTAGCACTGTCCCAGAGAATCTAAAAGAAGCCTCGGTACTCCCCCTCCTCAAGAAGCCCAAACTAGATGCCTACATTTCCACGAACTACCGCACCATCACGACCATACCATTCCTACTTAAAATTCTTGATAGGGCAGCTTACCTACAAATCCCAAATGATCTAGAAACCCACAATCTCCTTGGCCTCTGCCAATCTGGCTTCTGCCCTGGTCACAGAATGAAGTCAGCCCTTTTGGATCTAAAAATCCAAATGGATGAAATCAAAGACAAAGCCTACATGGCCATCCTCCTCCTTCTCAACCTCTCTGCAGGCTTCGATGTGGTCAATCACCAAATCCTATGCCAGCACCTCTCCTCAGCCACTCATTTCTCAGACAAAGCCACAGCTTTGATAGAGTCCTTCCTATCTAACCGCACTATGAGAGTGTTTTGCACCACAACAGCAGCCCCACCCACCGCTGTCACCATCCACAAACCCTATATAACATCTTCACAAAACCACTCTTCGAACTTCTTGATGTCCTGGGCATCACATACACTAACTATGCGGACAACAACCAAATCTTCCTACCCATCTCAGGCAACTATGTCACCTACTCCAAAGCACTAAGCAAACTATACCAAACCATACAATCATAGATGGCACAGCACAGACTTTGCCTAAACAATGATAAAACTGAACTCCTCATAATTGGCACACAACATCGGCTAAACACACTCAATGACTCATACAAAACCTTCACCATCGATGAGAATAACATCACAGTTGCTGAAGAGGTAAAGACGTTGGGAGTATATCTAGACTGCACGCTCTCACTAACCAGACAAGTTAACGTTGTTGCTTTAGCAGCAGCATACATTACAAAATTGCTCAATGCCTGAAGGCTGTTCCTGTCCATGGACAGCTGCATCACATTCGTCTGAGCCCTCATACTATCCAGGATCAACTACTGCAACTCCCTATTTGCAAGCATCAATGCACGTAATATAATAAAAACTTCAGTTCATACAGAATAATGCAGTAAGAGCAGCGGTAAACATCTCCAAAAAAGAACACATCTCCACTGCCAGACGCGACATCCACTGGCTCCCAGTCCAAGAACGCGTCACCTTCAAAGCACTAGCACTAACCCATAAATGTAACTCTAACACGGCCCCTACCTATCTGTCCAGGAAATTCACCAAAGCCCAATCCGCCAGACCTACCCGCGCCACCTACTTACACCTCCTCGACATCCCTAGATACAGGCGGCAGAAAGCAGGTGGGAACAGCTTCCCAGTGATAGCAGACACACTCTGGAATAACCTCCCTCTATCCCTAAGATCTGATGACTCCTACTGGTCATTCCGCAAGACTCCCAAGCTCAGAAGAATCACCCAAATGCGACAACCTGTGATGCCAACCCGTCCAGAAACTTAGTCCTAGACCACTTGCACTTACTAATCTTGCTTACAACTACTGCTCCCTTTTCTATAACTAATGCTTTAACTATGTCACCAACTGTGTATCTACAACAACCAGTAACTCAGTACCAATAGCCTGTACTTTCTTAGTATGACTATAACCTGAAACTTTATCTGTAACTAATTAATGCATTACCTATGTCCGAAACCCTGTAACCACCATGTAAACCAGCGCCCAGAGCTTGTTGTGCTTTACAAATATAAAAAAAAATGTATACATGCAATGGAAGTACAAGTGTTTTGGTCTGTACTTAGTTCTAGCAGAACCCACAAGAGAAGCAGAGGTTCAATTGGGTATCTGCTATGGTTCTGGACACCAGATAAAGTCACTGCCACATTTTGAAAACAGGCCATCAATGGCAGCTAAATGTCAAATGAAGGCAATTCACCTAGTAGAATGCTGCCACTAGCTGGATACGTTGCACTTGCAGGTGGTGTCTAGGAGCAGCCTGATGACGCTTTGGAAGGCAATCCACCATCCCTGAGCTGATGCAGCCCCCACCAGCTCTCATAGGGTGAATTGCCACCTACTCCCAATTTTGACCTCGGAGATGTCAAAATAATTACCCCCTCACTCGGCTGCTCATGTGCAGTGCGATGGGGTACATTTCTTTAAGATATCTGAGGTTCGGGGAGGGAAGCACGAGGGGGGTTGTTTACAGCCATAGACAAAGTGCCTAGAATATGACCATTGGCTTCACTGCTGCACATTGCAGCTGGCACAATGCACTGTAGATGTGCTCACAGTGGCTCAGGTCACACAGCATGTGAAACACTAGATTCAGGACTTTTTGAAGCTTGTAAATAACATGATTGGGGTGGCACAAGTGTGAAAGATACATGTCAATGACAATGGTAAGTTACCATGTAGGATGGCCAAAACTCATGCACCCCTAACTTGCTGAACCATTTACCAGCAGCATCTCTGTTTTACTGATATTTAGTTTGAAGGGTTTGGGGCGCATCAGTGGTCAATTGCAGCAAGAAAAGACTTAAGATTAAGTAAACTTGCTCCCAATAAGATACACTAACCAAAATAAGGGAGCAAATAAACATGTGCATAAAGAAACCAGCTTTATTGATACATTCAGCCAGAAGAAAGTCCACAGATCTTCTAATTTCATGTTTTATCAGATCAAAGGTTATAAACTAAAACAAATCACATCATCATAATCATAAAAACTAAATTCACAAGCTACCATTGGCTGCTACACTAAATTGCCTATGTTACCCTATACATTTCGACTCTTGATTGGGTGTTCCTTATCTTTAACCATGCCCAGGGCCCATCCCATTATGCAATGTAGAATGATACATGACAGTACAAAACTCATATGTAGAGTAGTACATGACATTACATTACTTTCAATGGAGGCAGTGAAATGAATGCAAAGAAAGCAAGCAGCAACGTGCTGAGCATGTGTAAAATGGTTTATATTTTAGAGAATTTGTCATCTGTATAGTTTGCATTAAACAAACTAACCCAGATGAATCAACTAACTATTCCCTATTAAATAACATTCCAGTAATTAATTAATGTACCCTTTAAATAGCAGTGCAAATATCTCAGTTGGCAGATTCTGTTTGTTTTTCAGTGAAATTTAAATGTGCAAGAAAATGCATTTGCTGTCTTGTTCAGTTTGAAAGCACTAGTGTGTTTTTTTTGCAGGAAGCAGGTTGATACAAATGTCCTCGAGGAGTGGGGGTTAGAGAGGAGACAGGCCATGATTCTAGAAACTTACTGGGGTGACAGGAGACATCAGAATAAAATGCAGGATAAGTAAAGATTGACAGGACTATGGAATAAATATAGCTAGAAGACAGGTGCAAAGGAGAGCATGTGAGTTTTGCATCAGTTAGGCAGTTAGGATTAAATAGTATTTTAACAAACTCTTTCCTGTTTTTCTCACGCATGTGTAATGAAGGGGACGTTTACATGTTTTGTGCTGTGTGTATTATATCTTTTCTCTTAGACAAGTACACTCTGTAACCGCATCAATTTTTAAGGTCTTGGTAAGATAAATGAATGTAGTTAATTTTGAACAAAACTGACATGTATCTATTGTAACTGGTTTTAATATGTTCAGTACAAAAAACAAGGTGGGTGAGGCGCGCACTCCCGGTCCTGGTCAATTGAACCTGTTGTAAAAAATAAGTAGCTGGGTCAAATCCCAAAATGGACAAAAATTCACAGGGTTAGATCCCTTCTGCTGCAATTCAGGTACTTAGTAATAACAGGGTTAGATCCCTTGCTGCAAATCAGGTACTCAGTAATAACAGGGTTAGATCCCTCGGCTGCATTTCTGTGGTCTGTAGTTGTTCTCCTCCTAGCGCTTTCTTATCTCAAATAATCATCAGGGAGGCTGTTGAGCAGGTGTGTCTAATTAGACTCAAAGGATTCTGGTAGCTGTAGTGAAAACGTTTTTTTCTGTTCAGGTGACCAGTAAACGACACCCCTCCAAAGCACAAGTCCTTCCCAAATTTGGGGGAGGGGAGAGAACCATCTTTATGATTCTCCAAAGTGGGGCACAGTCACCCCGTGGCGCTGCCTCTGGAGCCCGGGACTCCCATAGCATTCAGTACAAAAAACAAGGTGGGTGAGGCGCGCACTCCCGGTCCTGGTCAATTGAACCTGTTGTAAAAAATAAGTAGCTGGGTCAAATCCCAAAATGGACAAACATTCACAGGGTTAGATCCCTTCTGCTGCAAATCAGGTACTTAGTAATAACAGGGTTAGATCCCTTGCTGCAAATCAGGTACTCAGTAATAACAGGGTTAGATCCCTTGGCTGCATTTCTGTGGTCTGTAGTTGTTCTCCTAGCGCTTTCTTATCTCAAATAATCATCAGGGAGGCTGTTGAGCAGGTGTGTCTAATTAGACTCAAAGGATTCTGGTAGCTGTAGTGAAAACGTTTTTTTCCGTTCAGGTGACCAGCAACCGACACCCCTCCAAAGCACAAGTTCTTCCCAAATTTGGGGGAGGGGAGAGAACCATCTTTATGATTCTACAAAGTGGGGCACAGTCACCCCGTGGCGCTGCCTCTGGAGCCCGGGACTCCCATAGCATTCAGTACAAAAAAGAAGGTGGGTGAGGCGCGCACTCCCGGTCCTGGTCAATTGAACCTGTTGTAAAAAATAAGTAGCTGGGTCAAATCCCAAAATGGACAAAAATTCACAGGGTTAGATCCCTTCTGCTGCAAATCAGGTAATTAGTAATAACAGGGTTAGATCCCTTGCTGCAAATCAGGTACTCAGTAATAACAGGGTTAGATCCCTCGGCTGCATTTCTGTGGTCTGTAGTTGTTCTCCTCCTAGCGCTTTCTTATCTCAAATAATCATCAGGGAGGCTGTTGAGCAGGTGTGTCTAATTAGACTCAAAGGATTCTGGTAGCTGTAGTGAAAACGTTTTTTTTCTGTTCAGGTGACCAGCAACCGACACCCCTCCAAAGCACAAGTCCTTCACAAATTTGGGGGAGGGGAGAGAACCATCTTTATGATTCTCCAAAGTGGGGCACAGTCACCCCGTGGCGCTGCCTCTGGAGCCCGGGACTCCCATTGCATTCAGTACAAAAAAGAAGATGGGTGAGGCGCGCACTTCCGGTCCTGGTCAATTGAACCTGTTGTAAAAAATAAGTAGCTGGGTCAAATCCCAAAATGGACAAAAATTCACAGGGTTAGATCCCTTCTGCTGCAAATCAGGTACTTAGTAATAAAAGGGTTAGATCCCTTGCTGCAAATCAGGTACTCAGTAATAGGGTTAGATCCCTCAGCTGCATTTCTGTGGTCTGTAGTTGTTCTCCTCCTAGCGCTTTCTTATCTCAAATAATCATCAGGGAAGGGATCTAACCCTGTGAATTTTTGTCCATTTTGGGATTTGACCCAGCTACTTATTTTTTACAACAGGTTCAATTGACCAGGACCGGGAGTGCGCGCCTCACCCACCTTCTTTTTTGTACTGAATGCTATGGGAGTCCCAGGCTCCAGAGGCAGCACCACGGGGTGACTGTGCCCCACTTTGGAGAATCATAAAGATGGTTCTCTCCCCTCCCCCAAATTTGGGAAGGACTTGTGCTTTGGAGGGGTGTCGGTTGCTGGTCACCTGAACAGAAAAAAAACGTTTTCACTACAGCTACCAGAATCCTTTGAGTCTAATTAGACACACCTGCTCAACAGCCTCCCTGATGATTATTTGAGATAAGAAAGCGCTAGGAGGAGAACAACTACAGACCACAGAAATGCAGCCGAGGGATCTAACCCTGTTATTACTGAGTACCTGATTTGCAGCAAGGGATCTAACCCTGTTATTAATAAGTACCTGATTTGCAGCAGAAGGGATCTAACCCTGTGAATTTTTGTCCATTTTGGGATTTGACCCAGCTACTTATTTTTTACAACAGGTTCAATTGACCAGGAATGGGAGTGCGCGCCTCACCCACCTTCTTTTTTGTACTGAATGCTATGGGAGTCCCGGGCTCCAGAGGCAGCGCCACGGGGTGACTGTGCCCCACTTTGGAGAATCATAAAGATGGTTCTCTCCCCTCCCCCAAATTTGGGAAGGACTTGTGCTTTGGAGGGGTGTCGGTTGCTGGTCACCTGAACAGAAAAAAAACGTTTTCACTACAGCTACCAGAATCCTTTGAGTCTAATTAGACACACCTGCTCAACAGCCTCCCTGATGATCATTTGAGATAAGAAAGCGCTAGGAGGAGAACAACTACAGACCACAGAAATGCAGCCGAGGGATCTAACCCTGTTATTACTGAGTACCTGATTTGCAGCAAGGGATCTAACCCTGTTATTACTAAGTACCTGATTTGCAGCAGAAGGGATCTAACCCTGTGAATTTTTGTCCATTTTGGGATTTGACCCAGCTACTTATTTTTTACAACAGGTTCAATTGACCAGGACCGGGAGTGCGCGCCTCACCCACCTTCTTTTTTGTACTGAATGCTATGGGAGTCCCGGGCTCCAGAGGCAGCGCCACGGGGTGACTGTGCCCCACTTTGGAGAATCATAAAGATGGTTCTCTCCCCTCCCCCAAATTTGGGAAGGACTTGTGCTTTGGAGGGGTGTCGGTTGCTGGTCACCTGAACAGAAAAAAACGTTTTCACTACAGCTACCAGAATCCTTTGAGTCTAATTAGACACACCTGCTCAACAGCCTCCCTGATGATTATGTGAGATAAGAAAGCGCTAGGAGGAGAACAACTACAGACCACAGAAATGCAGCCGAGGGATCTCACCCTGTTATTACTGAGTACCTGATTTGCAGCAAGGGATCTAACCCTGTTATTACTAAGTACCTGATTTGCAGCAGAAGGGATCTAACCCTGTGAATTTTTGTCCATTTTGGGATTTGACCCAGCTACTTATTTTTTACAACAGGTTCAATTGACCAGGACAGGGAGTGCGCGCCTCACCCACCTTCTTTTTTGTACTGAATGCTATGGGAGTCCCGGGCTCCAGAGGCAGCGCCACGGGGTGACTGTGCCCCACTTTGGAGAATCATAAAGATGGTTCTCTCCCCTCCCCCAAATTTGGGAAGGACTTGTGCTTTGGAGGGGTGTCGGTTGCTGGTCACCTGAACAGAAAAAAACGTTTTCACTACAGCTACCAGAATCCTATGAGTCTAATTAGACACACCTGCTCAACAGCCTCCCTGATGATTATTTGAGATAAGAAAGCGCTAGGAGGAGAATAACTACAGACCACAGAAATGCAGCCGAGGGATCTAACCCTGTTATTACTGAGTACCTGATTTGCAGCAAGGGATCTAACCCTGTTATTACTAAGTACCTGATTTGCAGCAGAAGGGATCTAACCTTGTGAATTTTTGTCCATTTTGGGATTTGACCCAGCTACTTATTTTTACAACAGGTTCAATTGACCAGGACCGGGAGTACGCGCCTCACCCACCTTCTTTTTTGTACTGAATGCTATGGGAGTCCCGGGCTCCAGAGGCAGCGCCACGGGGTGACTGTGCCCCACTTTGGAGAATCATAAAGATGGTTCTCTCCCCTCCCCCAAATTTGGGAAGGACTTGTGCTTTGGAGGGGTGTCGGTTGCTGGTCACCTGAACAGAAAAAAACGTTTTCACTACAGCTACCAGAATACTTTGAGTCTAATTAGACACACCTGCTCAACAGCCTCCCTGATGATTATTTGAGATAAGAAAGCGCTAGGAGGAGAACAACTACAGACCACAGAAATGCAGCAGAGGGATCTAACCCTGTTATTACTGAGTACCTGATTTGCAGCAAGGGATCTAACCCTGTTATTACTAAGTACCTGATTTGCAGCAGAAGGGATCTAACCCTGTGAATTTTTGTCCATTTTGGGATTTGACCCAGCTACTTATTTTTTACAACAGGTTCAATTGACCAGGACCGGGAGTGCGCGCCTCACCCACCTTCTTTTTTGTACTGAATGCTGTGGGAGTCCCGGGCTCCATAGGCAGCGCCACGGGGTGACTGTGCCCCACTTTGGAGAATCATAAAGATGGTTCTCTCCCCTTCCCCAAATTTGGGAAGGACTTGTGCTTTGGAGGGGTGTTGGTTGCTGGTCACCTGAACAGAAAAAAACGTTTTCACTACAGCTACCAGAATCCTTTGAGTCTAATTAGACACACCTGCTCAACAGCCTCCCTGATGATTATTTGAGATAAGAAAGCGCTAGGAGGAGAACAACTACAGACCACAGAAATGCAGCCGAGGGATCTAACCCTGTTATTACTGAGTACCTGATTTGCAGCAGAAGGGATCTAACCCTGTGAATCTTTGTCCATTTTGGGATTTGACCCAGCTACTTATTTTTTACAACAGGTTCAATTGACCAGGACCGGGAGTGCGCGCCTCACCCACCTTCTTTTTTGTACTGGTTTTAATATGTGCATTGCAAAAACTATTTTTGACATTATACTACGTACATAAAAACTGCAAAAAATGATTTAGTGGGATTGTTTTAGTGTGTCTACATGGATTGTTTTAAAATTGGAAATAATAAGAAGGGGTCATAGTGCAACTCTCATAGTGCAACCCAAAAGTGGTAAATTATTAACCACAGGTGGTAAAGTTTGGAGAACCAGTTAGCAAGCTAGAAATCCTGTGTGTGTGTGTGTCTCAGCTACGCATGCTGGTATCTGAGCAAACCCGTTAAAGATGGTAGGCTGGTTTTGTAAATAAGTCACCAGCAAAACAGCTGATGCTGCTTTGTTCCTATAAGTTTGAGGTCCATTAGTTACTATTGCAGTCAACCCTAGACAGAGTATAAAAATAAAGGAGGGGAGACTTGTTTCATCGTATAGAGCATTACCATCAATAAGCTCACCACTATACCACGATCCTAAAATACCAGTATTATACTACAATACTGCCATTTTACTGCAAGTCTAAATACCATCCAAATGATGTAATAGCCCCCAGACAAATCCCCTTACATGAAGATATCATACATCTGGCATCATTGGACCGCATTCTGATTAATTAGCACCATAACCTGCAAACACTATACCAAGACTGGTGTCTGTTACTGCTGTGGCCTTGGATATTGCACTTATCCACAATGGCCGAACAAGCTTCTGATGAGAAAGGAGGTATCGAAAAGTTTGCTTGGCCAAAAACTATCAACCTCACTCCCATCTCATATTTTGACACTGGGGCCCATTTTCCAAAACAGTTTGCCTAACCTTGGACAACTTGTCATATACTCCCTTTTGATGCATTCTACTGCCTGCAGGTTCTCGGTCTAATAGGGTCATGACATGAATAGCCTATTCATTATACTGTCAGGACAGTGTATGAGACCTTTTGCCTTCAATGTATGCAACCTATTTATGTGTTCTTCTTGAGTGTGTTGAACTGCTTTCACCATTGGGGGAGCTACAAATACATCTTGCTAATGTGACTTCGGAAATGTCACTGCGCGCCCCTGGCAATTAAACATATGTGTGTTTCTGTATTGTAACAACAAGAAAACCTGTATTGTTGCATATCTAAACTGGAACCTTGAGAACTGACTGTTTGTGCAGTTTTTAGCTATTCTCCTTTTTCTCCTCAGCCGTGATACTTTCAATCATCTGGACATCATTTGTGGACAGACAAAAATCGCTATTAAACTATTAAAACTAACATGCTGTGCTTTCTTAACCATGTACCGTACATGGCCTTTCAAAAGGGGAACATGGCATTTCACTTGTTCATTTATGATGCTGTTATACGTCCTACTTGTCTCACATTCTACATGGTGGTAGCATACACAAAATGTCACTTTATTCCAATTTCTTATTCTATTTGTTCAATCTCGTTTGGCGACAGGTGGTGCGGGACCTTGCGCCTTTATCTCCACCATCACAATTATATGCTGAAAGACCATTTCTATTCTGAAGGCACACAATAACTAGTGTATCATCATTGTAGGTGTCCATTTGAAACAATGGATGTGTGGAGCACGTCTACCAGAGGTGATAAATAGACATTACATGGAAGAGTGTCAATGCTATATCCTGCGGTTGATCCTGACACCCCTGACTCTTTCTACCCTAGAACAAAGAGGACAACCATCCCAAATCTGTGCCAGAGATACATGAGGCCTTTCTCCTAACACTGGATGTGTATGTTGTGATCAATAGTGTTTTCAGTCACTGAGATCTAAATTAGCATTAGAGATCTGTTGTATTGTTTTGCCCCACTGCTCTGCTACATGTACTGTCAAGCCCAGTTTACACCAGCAGGGCTCAACTGTCCCTTGATATAAGCAAGGGGAATATGGGGAGGTGGCTGCCTGCACTACATTAGGGGATGCTGTATCTATCAGATTATTATGCCTGACTTATACGATTTTCCCTGACAAACTATGGCACTGCTTATCCATTGATGACAGCCCTGTTGGTAAATTAAAATGTATCTACTTTTTGATTACTGTATCCAGCTTTTGAGGCAGGCTATACCTGAACGATGAAGGCAGTGCTTTGGCATTTGAGGCTACACTTCTCATATAATGTCAGTACTTGCGCATATGAGTCTTTGCATTTCAAACGATGATTATAACTGACATATGAGGCTTTCATGGCATAGCAAAGTAGTAGCTGGACAAACAGTAGTCTGGGTAATAAAGTAACATCACCATTTAATTGTAGCTGTGCTCTATTTTACTGTAAGGTTTACACACGCCACATCCATCCCCTGCAACACATTCAGGACCATTGTTTTGCATTCACGCTCTAAAACACTTGTGTACGAGCGCGATATAAATAAAATATAATTTAATTTCATTTCATTTCATTTCATTCCCTTGCTGCATGATTATAGCACCCTGAAGAAATGGAATACATGTTTTCTTCTTGTGCCTTCATATGCCATATGGGCAGAGGGACTCCCAGGACCCCCCTTGTTAATTTGCATATTCAAGTAACTTTGGGTCTCACCCTAAATTACTAGGGGAATCCAGACGTGGACCCCTTGCTCACTACTCTTAGAGAAGCACAGCTCCTCCCTACTGATGAGGTCCAACCAGACTGAAACACGTGTCTGGGGATGATGTTGGTACCCTTGTTCAGAGGAGAATTGCCTAGCATTTCGGTGCTGGACTGCCCCAGGGCAGGACAAAGATTGATATGTTTGGGATATTTCTTCTCTGTGAAAGATAGTGAGCTAAAGACTCTGGGTAAGTCTCTCGTAACCAGGACTAATGTCTGGCAGAGGGACTCCCAGGACCCCCCTTGTTAATTTGCCTTCATATGCCATGTCACCGACCATGGACGCAACATTTAGATTCTCTCTCCCATCTGCCTCTGACTACTGTTAGAGAAAAGCAGTAAATTTCCACCTGGCCTAAAGTTAATCAGGCCCCATTCACTAATGTCCCTTAATTGGCCCCCGGGCCGGTGGCAGATTGCAGGAAAGGAACCATAGACTTTCTTCTTTCCTCTGCTGCTGGCTGCTATTGGACCATCATCTTCACTTCGGTATCCCATTTAAGCAATCATTAACATTACTGTCATTGTTCCAAGCAGAAAGTTATTGCAGTTGCCAATCCTTTCCAATCAACTCTCTAATTGTTGTTTGGTGGCTGCTCTCAGCCAACATCTGTGGTCAGAGTTGGTGTGGGGATAGATTTGAGGGTGATGTGTGGGCAAGACTACAGCTATATTTGCACAGAGGGTGTCCTGGTGTACTATATTCTGATGTATGTACACAATAACATTAACTGTTAAATATATACTGCAGTACAGTTTTTCTGATTGGATATCCATATAGTACTTTATTTCCACATATGTGAAATTCAGCATTACTATATGATAACCTATTTGGCTACGATCGACAGATGTGCTCTTAGGCACACAGCGGCTGCTGTGTTGAAAAGACAAGATGAGCAGGGTCAATCCCATTAGCAGATTTATCGCCACTGCATAGTGCACTATGCCTCAAACCATAGCATTTGCAGACTGATAACGCATTCCTGAAATCATCAAAATAGGTTTTGTTGTCCTTTTGTTTGTGATCCAGCATAACACACACCTTGTTTTACTCACACATACCTTGTTTTAGTAAGGGAGCTGCAACATTTCACTCCCCACATGTGTTTGATGACAACTCCCTGTATCCCTAGCCACCATTGTCAATGGTGAGGGTTCTTGTAAGTTGTAGTCCAAAACATTCACAGAGCATCCCAACTTGAAGACTACCCACTATGAAGACTATGTTGTATGTTGACTTGTGCTTATGTACAGTGTGTGCTTGGTGTACTGTGTGCTCACTGTGTGTTACTTCCTTTCCAGCCATTAACTCCTGCCAGCGATTTGGAGTGCAATTAAAATATTTTCTAACGTGCATGCCCTGCCATCTAGGTGTTTTCATACTCTCTCTCTCTTCTTCCCCTACCTTCAATTTCTCCTTATCACTCCTTCTCGTGTGTGCATGTCCCAATTGAGTTCGCAATGTGGGCTCTACAAATAAATAATAAATAAATACATACATACCCTGTACTCAACACATGTCAGGTACATGGTTTCTATTACTTCTCAACCTCCCAAGGCATCCATTTTGGGATTTTATGACTCCTGAGCTGAGACCTGCAAAATATATAATTTTGCACACATCATTCCCTCACTGATCATGGTAAAGGCCCTCACCATCACATCCTCTCTTGGAAATGTCAGTGTCTTGTGACCTATCTATGAGTGGGAACAGCGAATATCACACATTAGACATTACAAACACAAACTGTCTTTGCCCTTTGAAAGTCGGGTGCAGGGTGATCTGGAATGCTAATAACATGCCTTGTGTCTTTATCTAAAATGATCTTTGAAAGACATGGGGCAGAACCCCTGCCCCATGACAATACAAGCTGGATGCTTGTAGCTTCAAAGATACAGCAGGTGCACAGGTGGCACACCTGTCCTTCATTAGTTGAGAAGAGCACTGTACAATGACTCTCCTCCCACACAGTACACAACAATAGGCAGTCAAATTCTGCAGTGACTGGGGTCCAATACAGCTGATTCAGAACACAGACTGCCAGAATAAAATGACTACAAACATTTTTCAATTCAGACCTCTACCCCTGCTGAAACCTGACTTTGGCATTGCTCATGTGTGAGACATCAAAAGACACTGTAATTAGCATCTGAAAATGTCTGATGCTAAGTGAAAATGCCCATGTGTGCTTAAGAGCCCAGTCAACTTTCTGATGTAACACTATTGCTATCAGTAGTGGATTATTCCCCGACGATTGAAGCGAGACATTTCTACAAGATCCACACCTAGCTATGGCAACCAGCAGGCTTGGTAGATAATGGTGCGATAAGTTGGATGAAAGGGCTTGCTTAATTACCTCTGATTACAAAGCGTATCTCTCCTGTTGATATAGAGGTAGTTGCTGCTAGTGGGAAAACACACACATTTTCTGTTTGGAAATTACTAGCATGTATTGTCTAATAGTATTTTCAATGTGCAGTATCTTCCTGGTTGCATATACCAGCATAGAGGTTCATAATGAAGAAAACAACATTTCAATAGTGAAATTAACAACTTCGAATTAAGAGAAATCTTCAACCGTTTCCCAACTGATTATTGACGCAGGTGTGGTGAAAAAGAAGCCCCTATTTTGGAGCACTTTTGGAAGCTGTATGTAAACTCAACTACCAATCAGGACAATTAAAACATTTGGCAGCCAGTGGTGTTTGCCATATTTAAATCTTCCCAGTTTTTATGGACATTTTTCAAAAGTCATTTGTTGAGGTTTTGGGCAAACCTTTAGTGGTATGCAGATCTCCCCTCGAGTAATTAATGTCTCCCAAAGTCATATCTGTGAAAAGCAGTGTAGTCTTCCTTCCTAGAAGGGCAAAGAGGTGGTAGTAAGGTACAACTGACATATCTCTAAGCATGGTTGCTCCTCTTTCAGAGGGCCCTGTTATAGCCAATTATCAAAATAGCGTAAACTGTCTTGGGTGGATAGCTCAGGGGCAACACGCTCGCCTTTGAAGCAAGACAACATGGAGCAACATAGGTTCAATCCCCGGGTCCGCGCTTAGAAACCTCTGGGTATTAAGCACATTATATATAACCAATTATAAAATAACCAATTACAATTATGCACTCAGCTCCATCAAAATGCTGTTTATAGTTGTCACACTTTCAGACTGGTGCCACCGTATAGAAAAGCGATGAGGCACATTTACTACACTCGTTATGGATATCAGCAACAGGACAAATGAAATCAAGCCTGCAAGGGATCTCATTGACAGGCAAAGGGACAGGGACGTCATTTCCTCAAAATGCCTGGGGTAGTGGAAGTGACATCATACGACCCTCGACCTCTGATGACATCACAGGAAGTGATGTCATTTGATCCCACCCCAAAGTGATATCACAGGAAGCAATGGAACACAATCTTTAACTCCTTGAAAAAACAGGAAGTGGAATCACATAGCATTGTTTCTAAGTACACTACGGAAAATATGTTTAAGATATCTTTTAAAGTGATATACATTTATACAAGAAAGGATCAATATATGTATCATTAATATCAGCACGTATAGGACCATATTACAAATTACTGTGAATGGAAACAGACGTCCAAGGCCAAACGATAATGATGTGTTATTATATAGCACTTATGCTTAAGCGCCTCATATAGAACAAATATACATACAATATTACCCATCCTGTGTTGGTACTCATTTATCAACCTCAGCAGGATGAAAGGCTGAGTCGATCTTGCCGGTAGACAAACCTGTAACCTGCAGACCACACACACATTGCATCAACGAGCGTTCAACCAACTGAGCTATCTTAATGGCTATAGCTATCAGACAACCAGCCACTCCAGAAACAAAGAGCCACATGCTGCTGGGCGAAGCCCATGAGCCTCAATTTAATAATAACAAAAAGAAAAATGTTTTCTTTAGGGGTAACAAGGGAGACCTCAAGGGTCACAGGTGCATTCCCTGGCGACCCCTAACTGACGTCCTTGCAAAGGGAACAACCTGTATTTGATGATATTTCAGCTTTCATTTAAATGTACGGTACTGGGTTAGCTCACTTCAGATATTCCAAATGTAGGCTCAGTTATGGATGCCAGCCATACCAGAGTCAACATGTAACACTCCTCTCAGATCAACTACGCCGTGTTTAAATATATTCAGAGCCAGACCTTCGCCATTAGCCTTCACCCACCATAGTTGTACAGGTTCAGATTTGGTTTTAAATCCTTTCATAAATACTTAGAGAGAGGGTGTGAGTTAATGGCTATGCCCAATTGTATTTTCTTGCTGTGCTATCAGTTGACATTTCCCACATGTCGTAGCCAATTGAGTTTTCACAGTGCATTTCAGAGCTGATAACACCACATTGACCTGTGTTATATGATGTGCAGGAAGGGCAATGTGACAAAATGTCTTAAAGCTTTTCGATACCAACTAATTTTCACTTATCACATTACATTACCAATTATAAACTGTTCATAATAGTTGCCTATTCTACACTTTCACCTGTGAGCATGAACATTGATTGTGGTTTTTAATAAATGTGGTATGTTCAATTTCCTGTGGTAAAACCCATTTTGTTTTCCTAATGGTATGTTGTTCCAATTCATAGGATTTTCAGAATAATCGAAATGGGAGAGATATGAAAACATGAAACATTATTTAAATGCCCAAGGTATGTTAAAACATGCCATGGAGAAGGGGGTCAAACACTCTCTGAATAAATGCAAAGCAATGCATACATTGACAATAGACATCCCTGTCCACTCAGCAGTTAACCATAAATGTGTCCCCTTTAAGAAGACGTATTTTCCTAAGCAGCCAGGGACTTATTTCACAACAAAGCACATATTATTATGTTATGTTATGTTAAGAGAATTTCTAAAGTGCATGGCCACCCTAAGGTATCTTGGTGCTAGAGGGCAAGGCACACGTCAAAGCCATAAAATAGCTCTGCCTAAAAAAGCAATGTATTTATGGCTTTTCTAAAGGCCAGATGATTAGGTAATTTCTTAATGGCCAATGGAAGCTCATTCCATAACACAGCTGCTGCTATGGAGAAAGCTTGACCTACAATCACCACATACCGGCAGGTTGGCACAACAAGGATGTCAGCTGAACCGGAGCGATTAGGATGGTAACGGATGAACTTTGCTCAATTCTGCCCCCTGGTCATGTAGTGCCCGATGGATGATACACAGTGTTTTAAACCTGATACGTTGGGTTACCAGAAGCCAATGAAGGGCTTGACACACCAGAGAAATGTGGGCTCCATAGGGTGTACCTGTTGCTACACAAGCTGCTAAGTTTTGTAAGCGTTGCAGTCACTGAATCAGCCCCTTTGGTTGCGCCAAATAGAGAGAATTACAATAGTCCAGCTGGGATAGCACCATAGCAGCCACCACCATGGACGAAGAGGGGCAGGGATCATGGGAAGTACTTTCCTTAATACTTTAAGCTGAAAGTGACCGGACGGCTGCAACTTGGCTGTCCAAATATAGAGATGCCGACAGGACTACACCCAAGTTTTATTGATATGTATGGGTCTTAATTGATGACAAATGGGCATTGTCACAATCTAGAAATCTAATTTAAGAGGGAGGAAGTGATAATATTTAAAGTGAAAAACATCCTGAGCAAGCCATTTTTTCAATAGGAGAACATTTAGTGCTGTGGTAATATTAGTATATCTCCCTATATTTCACAATACTCTAATAGAGCAAGGACAGTTGAAAGAGTATTAAGAGAAGTGAGAGAGTGTTACGTGGATAGTAGAGGGCAATCTTCTCACTTCAGGACGTTAATGATCATCAAAACACTTCCTCATAGTGCATATTTTCACATTGATCTCATTTGGCTAAAGAAGACTTTACTGGTGGTGATAGAACTGTAGGGTTAGTTCCAATTAGGGGCAGCCCAGGTCCAGTGCCACTATATGTAGGAAAGTCCCTGAAGTATTGTAAAAGGCTACATCACATTTACTGTTGGTAGATCTCTTGTCTTACCATCATCCACGGAATAAGACTGCTCCATCGAGTTTGTAGCAACAGTTTACTCCAGGTTGGGTTATTTGCTTATCTCCACAAATGTACTGACTCTAATTAAATAGATGATGTTTGTGCACAACTCTCTTTCAGGCATTGCACCTCCCAGTCTTTGATCCGTACTATCAATGTTTTATTTTATTGTTATTTATTTTATTGTATTGTTTAAAGCGTAGACCTAGCTTGAGAGCAGAGAAGTGGTATACAAAGTTGTGATCTCTGCTTCCATTGGGATTAGTCCATGGTCAGATGTTTTGGAAAAATACATGTTTTGAGTGAGTTTAGAAATTGGAGAATTGTGGGGGCATTCTGAGTCCATACTCTGATCGAGTTCTGGAGGGTTGGTGCGTGGCAGAAGAAGAATTGTTTGTGGGTCCTCTCCGTGTGGACTAGTTATAATTTGAGATGGATGGTCGATTTTGCTGAACAAGGAGTGTCTGCCACCAGATATGTGGAGCTTAGCTGCCAGGTATGCTGGTGTGCTACTCGTGACTGCGTTGTAGATGGCACATGCAATCTTGAAAAGTATCCTGGCCTGGAGAGAAAGTCAATGTAGTTTGCATTGGATGAGGGTAAAATGTCCATGCACCCGTAATAAGATGTGCTGCACTGTGGTGGACTGCTTTAAGGGGAGCACAGGAAGCGGTTGGGAGCCCTATCGGGAGGGCATTTCCCCCATCAATGTGTGAGACCACAAGGGCCTGCACCATGGTTTGGAAGTCCTGAAGCAGGATGAAGGGTATGATTTTACAAATGGGTGGAGAATTGGAACCCGGTTGTTTGTGCCTTCTCGACTTCGTGTTTCTGGAAAAACAGGCAGTTGTCAATGGTGAAGGCTAAGGATTTTTCTGTATATGAAAGTTGTGAATTAAATACTTCTAGGCGCATATCATTGAGCCATTGTTGGACACATTGTTGCTTAGTGGGAAGGACTGAAGAGGACACATTAGGTCTCAGCTGGGTTAAGTTAGAGGTATCTGCTAAACCTACACCTCCATGGAAGCAGTGTACTATTTTGCTGAAAAATACATTCCATGGCAAGACCACAGATCAGCAGGCCTTGATCAATATTAAATAGAAAAGTCAGAGACAAAATTCGTTGGGATGTGATGTGGGAATAAACAAAAATGATCTTCAGCAAACAATGCATCAGCTTGCCCACATTTCTGAAGATAATGGATAATTATTAATTATTAGATAAAGAGAATCTAATAAAGCTCCTGAAACAACACAAAACACAGGATCCACTAAGATCAATATACAGGTTAAGGTTTGTTTGCTTGTTTGTTTGTTTGTTTGTTTGTTAATTTCTAATGCGCACCAAACCCGAAGGTAGCAGAGTGCAGCAATACGGAGATACACAGCTTACAAGTTGCAAATGGGTCATAGTATGACAATCAAAACATAAAATACAATTTAGTTACAGGTATGAATACAGAGAAAGGAATGTACAGGTGTACATATTATAGTAAGTAGGGTTCAAGAAAGCAATATGTTTACAATATATTATTTGCAGTATATTTACATGGTAGTCTAGTGCAATATATAAACTAATGATCGGTGGAGTTGAGTAGATTGATATAGTTTTTTCTAAAGTATAGATATGGTTGGTCAGCTCTGAGCTCTTGTGGCAGGGAGTTCCAAAGTGTAGCTGCCTTCACAAGGAAGCAATTACCACCAATTTTGGTGAGTCTAAATCTAGGAACCACCAGACAGGTGATTACAAGTACATGCTCAACACTTCAGTTGGAAAAACATTCCGCTGGCATTGATTACAATGAAATTATGTTATTATGAATCTGGAGACAGACCCACACATTGTTTAGAATATAAGCGTTATAATATTTCTTTTTCTCATCTTATTAAACAACTTGGCACATCATTTTACAGTGACCATTAAGTGGCCTGGAGGTAGTTAAATATGTGGAGATGAGGTTTCTGAATTTGTGCTCCAGGTATTTTCAGCAAATTTCTCCTAATGGTGCAGAGCTGGGAAAGTGGGGACCTGACAACATCTACACCCAGATCTGATGTTCATCAGACAAAGAGGCTGTAATCGCAATACATTTGGGAAATTCTGCAAGCATAGAGCTGCAGATCAGTAGAGAGGTAAACATTGAAAATGGTGTGCATGGCATGGCATCTCGAGTTATTTTGTTTACTTTTTGGCACTGAATGTAAACATTAAGGGGGTAATTCATAGAATTCAGCGCACAAGTGGCGCACGCGGCTGGCGCACAGTGTGCGCGTGCGAATCCCTGCGCCAGCCGCGTGCGCCAAAACCCATTTCCGCGCACAGCATATTCATGGATTCCAGCCACCGAAACCAGCCGTGGCGCATAGTGGCGCAGCGACCTTGCAGCAGCGCCAGTTACGCCCCCAAGAACGCCTTCCGCGCAGGGAAAAGCCATCAAAATCCCCAATCCAGCGCAAAGGGCTGCGCTAACCCTGTACCAGCACGGCAAGCGGGCTACGTGTATTTCAGGGGTTCGCGTGAAGTTCCACACGCGAATAGCCTGGGCGCGTGTATTTCAGGGGTGCGCGGGAAGTTCCACATGCAAATAGCCTGGGCGCGTGTATTTCAGGGGTGTGCGGGAAGTTCCACACGCGAATAGCCTGGGCGCGTGTATTTCAGGGGTGCGCGTGAAGTTCCACACGCGAATAGCCTGGGCGCGTGTATTTCAGGGGTGCGCGGGAAGTTCCACACGCGAATAGCCTGGGCGCGTGTATTTCAGGGGTGCGCGGGAAGTTCCACACGCGAATAGCCTGGGCGCGTGTATTTCAGGGGTGCGCGTGAAGGTCCACACGCGAATAGCCTGGGCGCGTGAAAAAGTTCACGCGAACCCCTGTAATACACATAGCCCGCTCCCCCAGGCCCGATCGCGTGAAAAAGTTCATGCGAACCCCTGTAATACACGTAGCTCGCACAATTGCTGTATGTTGCCACGTTTGTAATGCGCAGGGACGCTACCGCCTGCCTTCTTGTGGTGGACATGTATCGGCTTGTGCGTGTCTTTCGCTGTGCGTGGCTTTGCCCTATTCGGTTCCATGAATACGTGTGGTTCGGGTGCGTGTGGGCGTTCCCTCTGCTTCCCTGCAGTACATCCCCAGTTACGCCCTTGTTTTCGCAAGTTGTTCCCCATTCCGCGCGTTACGCCCCGTGTTCCGCCCACTTTCTAGTGTATGCGCAGAGGTTGTGCGCTTTCACTGTGCGCGTCGCGCACGTCTTTCGGGATGTTGCAGTGACGTGTGCGCCATGCACGGGTTTGGCGCACATCCCGAGGAAGACACACGCAGGGACTTCCATGAATCGCACGTGCGCCTCTTTTTTTCCGCTTGCGCCTGCTTGCGCCTGCTTGCGCGTAGATTTTCGGTGCACGTTTGTTCCATGAATCGGCCCCTAAATATTGAACAAATTGTCACAACACAGGTTTTCTTGGAAATAAATTAAGAGTTTGAGAATAAAATGTCATGTTACATTGAACAAAATGTTGAATGTTTTTTTGTTCTCCAATTTAGAAACTGCACAGAATACATTAGAGTGTGTAAGTTGATTGAAGGAAACAATAAGTACCCAGATATGACGTGTGCTAACTTGAACAGAAAATCCAAAGCTTTATTTAATGAGGGGTGCTTTGCTAAGGAGATATGACTCGAAACTGCGAAAATGCAGGAAACACCACTCATATTGCTAAGACAGAGGCAGAATGTTACCTTGACTAATTCAGAGGCAATGCAAAGTGATGAGTATGATTGCAGGTGGGCGTAGAGGAAATATAAGTGAGTGACTTTGTAGGGACCCGTGATGTGAAACCTTGAATGACCCCCATAGATAATGAATTCATTATTTATAAGAAAAGCACATAATTTGATCCATTTACGAAAATATTTGCAGCAGCTAATAAGTGGAACTTGTTTTATTGATTCATTTGAAAACCTTTGTGCACTATTGATAAACACATTTGAATTCATATAATTACATCTGTCAACAGTTTGGGCTTTTTTGCAGGCATGCCAAAGTGATTTGTCTGGCAGTGTCGATTGGCTTTGTCAATGCTTTAACAGGAGTTCAGTAAAGGACACGTGTAGTGCTTTTAATCGAGTGGCTGAAGGCAGACCTGGCTAAGATATTATGGGGCCGATTCATGGAACAAACGTGCGCCGAAAGTCTACGCGCAAGCAGGCGCAAGCAGGCGCAAGCGGAAAAAAAGAGGCGCACGCGCACGCGTGCGATTCATGGAAGTCCCTGCGCGTGTCTTCCTCAGGATGTGCGCCAAACCCGTGCATGGCGCACACGTCACTGCATTATCCCGAAAGACGTGCGCGATGCGCACAGTGAAAGCGCACAACCTCTGCGCATACACTAGAAAGTGGGCGGAACACGGGGCGTAACGTGCGGAATGGGGAACAACTTGCGAAAACAAGGGCGTAACTGGGGATGTACTGCAGGGAAGCAGAGGGAACGCCCACACGCACCCGAACCACACGTATTCATGGAACCGAATAGGGCAAAGCCACGCACAGCGAAAGACACGCACAAGCCGATACACGTCCGCCACAAGAAGGCAGGCGGTAGCGTCCCTGCGCATTACAAACGTGGCAACATACAGCAATTGTGCAAGCGGGGCACGTGTATTTCGGGGTTGCGAGGGAAGTCACACACGCGATTGAGCGGGGTACGTGTATTCCGGGGGTTCGCGGGAAGTCACACACGCAACCTGGCCTGGGGGAGCGGGCTACGTGTATTACAGGGGTTCGCGTGAACTTTTACACGCGATCGGGCCTGGGGGAGCGGGCTACGTGTATTACAGGGGTTCGCGTGAACTTTTTCATGCGATCGGGCCTGGGGGAGCGGGCTACGTGTATTACAGGGGTTCGCGTGAACTTTTTCACGCGATCGGGCCTGGGGGAGCGGGCTACGTGTATTACAGGGTTTCACGTGAACTTTTTCACGCGCCCAGGCTATTCGCGTGTGGAACTTCACGCGCACCCCTGAAATACACGCGCCCAGGCTATTCGCGTGTGGAACTTCCCGCGCACCCCTGAAATACACGCGCCCAGGCTATTCGCGTGTGGAACTTCCCGCGCACCCCTGAAATACACGCGCCCAGGCTATTCACGTGTGGAACTTCACGCGCACCCCTGAAATACACGCGCCCAGGCTATTCGCGTGTGGAACTTCACGCGCACCCCTGAAATACACGCGCCCAGGCTATTCGCGTGTGGAACTTCCCGCGCACCCCTGAAATACACGCTCCCAGGCTATTCGCGTGTGGAACTTCACGCGCACCCCTGAAATACACGCGCCCAGGCTATTCGCGTGTGGAACTTCACGCGAACCCCTGAAATACACGTAGCCCGCTTGCCGTGCTGGTACAGGGTTAGCGCAGCCCTTTGCGCTGGATTGGGGATTTTGATGGCTTTTCCCTGGGCGGAAGGCGTTCTTGGGGGCATAACTGGCGCTGCTGCAAGGTCGCTGCGCCACTATGCGCCACGGCTGGTTTCGGTGGCTGGAATCCATGAATACGCTGTGCGCGGAAATGGGTTTTGGCGCACGCGGCTGGCGCAGGGATTCGCACGCGCACACTGTGCGCCAGCCGCGTGCGCCACTTGTGCGTTGAATTCTATGAATTACCCCCTTAATTACACCAGTAGCATGTTTACAGCTCCAATTCAGTCATAAACCTTCAGAATACTGCTTTGAAAAAAACCAAAACTGGTAGGCCGCCCAGGCACAAAGTTTGTTGACAAGAGGGTGTGTTTTGGGTGAGGAAGAGCATGATGTGGGAGGGACCCGAGACACTGTCTGCCTATATTTGGCACTGGTCAGTTTTGACTAATGTAAATCAGTCTGTTAGATAAAATTCAAGCCATTTGTGTCACCACTAATTTCATTTTTTACCAGTATGTCTGCTATCAAATAATGGTTAAAATGCTTGTTTCAGTGCACCAAATTTGGATCTGGTGGCGACAAATCTCCAAATCTTCTGAACAGATGTAGAATGCTGGAGAACACTGTGGGCTAAGGTACCAGTAGTTAACCTGCAGGTATTGGTGTCCATATTTGATAAAGTCTTCATAAAGGCTTTATAAAGGCTTGTCAGGTATCGGAAATAACGCATTAGACTATTCCATTTAGTTTCTTGTAAAGCGTGGGTTACAGTTGGTATCTCATACTGAATGCATGCATTCCTACAAGCAATGTACCTCTTCTTCTCATATCAATCCACAGTCCAGCACTCTCAGTCAGTCAGTGATACTTTATTTTGGCGAATCTGCCATAAAAGGTCATTGATAAGATAAAAAAAATGTACACACATTGGCTGAATGCCCATAAACATAGGGCCAGGAGGATATCTCAGGGTCAACATGTTTGTATTGGAAGCAAGACAATGCATAGAAACACAGGTTCAAATCCCGGTATGGTGCCTAGAAACTCATCTCTGATATGAAACGCATTATAAAAAAATTAAAATATTGTAGTCTTTATCAGAAAGATGCAGAAGAGATGTTAAAAGTATGTTCTCCCTCTGTATTGAAATCTTTTTTGGAGTTTATTAATCGTTGAAATACATTTCAGCTCGTTTCTCAGACTAATTTGGTTGCAGCTCAAACTTGGAAGACTAATTTGTTAGGTATTTTTACTTCCTTGACAGTCATAACTCCCCAAGCTACCACATGGAAGGATGCCAAGTGGTTGCTTAATTTTGACAAAGAGGAGATCCATGCTTTTATCCTCAAAGCTAAACCCTCTTGTGCTCCTGGCCCAGATGGTATTCCTATGCCAGTTTGTAAAGCTAATCCCTCTTTGTGGTTTAGATTAATTTTTGATCTATTTACTTATATTCTGCCACTGAAATCAACTCCTCGATCATGTAAGACTTGTATCTAGTGCTTATATTTAAGAAATGGGACAGATATTGTCCATCCAACTATAGACCAATACCTCTTCTTGATGCAACGTGCACATGTTCTCTGCTATAATGTAAGAATCCTAAACAAGTGGATCTCACAATATTCTATCAATTGCAAGCAACCAAGTTATCTAGCCTTTGTCGATCTGAATCAAGCCTTTGTTTGGGTCAACAGAGGACGACTTTGGCCAAGCTTTTTGATCTTCGGTGTATATTACCAATCATTTATTTATTTAATAATTTACATTAAAAAATATTGGCTCAGATTCTTCTGGATATGAGTGGCAAACTTATGGACCTCAATCCTTCATTTCAAGGTCTTTGGAAGGGCTGTGTATCAGTGCCTACACTTTTGAATGTATATGTATCAAATTTAGACTCAGTACTTGGGGGTTTTAATTATTTCCCTTCCAGGCAGGGGCAGCACAACATTCGGCATTTGGTATATGCCAATATATAATTTTAACTGTACAAATTCCTATATGTCGCCAAAGATTACTGAACTCGTTATCCCACTTCATGAGTAGTTTGGTGTTAGAGATTAACTCCCCCAAGACCAAGGTCCTAATCTACAAGAGACTGTAACTGTATGTGCGTTGGAAATTCCTTCTCCTTCACAGCAAATTACTAAAACCTCCTCTTATTTTGATCTTTACTATTTTAACAGAACTTAGGTGAACACAGTCTTGTTTGGTCCTTCACGTAGAATCTTCTTTCTAAAATTATGCCAGAAAGAAATCAATCTGATGGAATCCCCTCACAAAGTTAAAACAAATCTGAAACAATTGTATTGTATACTCACTAAATCCTTAAATATGAAATATAAACTGTTCAGAAATGCCTGTATGGAAGAAGAATATGTGGGTTATATTCCTTGTTATTTTACTAAATCACCTAACCGAAGAGGGAGAATACATTTCCATTAATTTAGCTTACATGTGCCTCTGACCCATGAAATTTCTGCAATCAGAACTAAGGGATGCATAACTTCATCTGTTTGTAGATTCTGTTCTGTAGATTGTGCTTTAGAAATTTTGGCACACCTGTTTTTGGTTTGTTCAGCACTTCAATATAAACGTGTTTTATAATTCTAGAAATGTGCTGTCTCTTTTAAAGATATGCTTTCGCAATCCATCTGGAGTCTTTTTGTAAGTGGAAGTCATTCCACCCTGAGTATTGCTGTGTTCAGCATTTTGACTTAATGTCAATCTATTGATTGCATTATGTATGAGATATTTTTCCCTTTTGTAGTCCAAAATGTATGCATGTTTTACTTGTATGTATTTATGTTTTATCTGTATTAGAATTGAACTTGTGCTACTGTCAAAGGTTTACTTGTTGCATCAACATGCAAATAAATAAATAAAAATAAATGTTGTGCATTTTCAAACTGAATAAAGTGCCAATAATCTATAAACAGCAGCACCGAACCACAATCCAGAATAAGACATGTTCACAAATAAGAAGAGCTTTTCAATAATAGAAACACATAAAGTCCTTTCTGCATTTGTCAATGCATTTGCGCTATGTTAACAAGGTTCATCCAACCAATTGAATATCCACCATCAATAAATACAAGAAAGCAACTCAACATTGGACAAAACCCTTATTTCTCAGACGGGTAATCAATGTTGTGGCTCTAATGTGGGCGTATACTGGACAGAAAAAAATAAAATGTAACTGATCTTCCTTAACAGCACCACATACCAAACATGGATTATCAGCAGGGAAACTGTACCACATAGCCATGATCTCTCTGAGGGCTAGGCAATTAAATTGTACTTGTGTTATCAGACACCGCTCATAGGTGTGATCAGACCAGAGTAAGTACTGCTGAATATTGGTAGATAGCTGCTTGTCTCTGATTAAAATATTTTGCTAATACTGTAGCTTCTCAATCAGCCTATAAATGGAGCCACAGTTAATTTATCAAAGGAGTTGCCATAAGTGTATGAGATTAGTTGGCTTAAAGTGCTGATGTGCATTTATTCTTGTAAGACATGTGTTGACATGCATAAACCAAGGTATGGCCATTCTGGAGTTGTTATCTAACAACACAATGATTATGAATTGGGTTAGGGTTTCTTAGAGTTACTCCAAATTTTCAACCAGTGCAGGTCAGGTTGCAGCATTAGCTCATCCTTAATTAAATTGATCCCAAGTTCATGGTGAACTGCATAGTTGAAAGGAGAGTCTGGGAGTTGTATCATGTTCTTTAAAACACAGTTTTTGGTGGTCTGCAATGAACTTAGCTTCCCAAATCCCTACAGTGAACCCCCATAATTCACAACCGAAAGAATTTGTTTTGTGAACCCTTCTATCATCAAATGTATTGGTTGTGACCTGCACATTTTAGAAAACCGAACGACCCTGGCAATGGCTTGTTTCATTATAATGGTTAACTTCCCCAAATAGCTAGCACTTTTATTGAAACAGTTACTCAAGTTGTTGAGTTCCTCGCCGACTGGTATAGAAGTACACTGTTGATGGCAGTGTAATTTGTTTCTCAGGTCTGCGACACACCAAAACAGGTGATTTAGAGGCATTAACCTCCAAATCTAGTTTCTTCATAAAATGTGTGAATTCATTGATATGTTTCTGCAGAGCCATGGGAGTGTGTGCAATCACAAAAGTGTCATCAGCATAGACGAAAGTGGGAAACATATTACTTTCGATTTTAGGGACGTCCGTTCCCAAGATTAGAATGTCTTGTGATACATCAGACAGATTTATTTTAGTTAAAACAAAACCCATGCCAAAGGATGTTTTTCTTCCATTAAGAGTGTGTGAGAGTAAAAGTCTTGTATAATTTAATAGGAAAATATAACATTTGTTGTTCCTCTCCCTAAGCATTTTTGTCAGATGCACTCATTTTTTTGTGGATGTAATGAAATGCATTTTAATAAGTTCATCTATACCTTTAGTGGTCCAAAATGTAAACATCCATTTGTTTAACGTTATTTTTCTTACATGGATTTAATTTTGCTTTTTTCTAATTATAGTGAATCCTTCGATTGTGGTGATTAAACAATAATTTAAACTATCACTAGGTAAAATGCATGCAACTGATTTCCCTACTAAACCCACTTTTCCATGTTATTGTTAAAAGGCCTGGATTTGTGTTGTGTTATTGGACACTCTTTACAGATATATAAAAATATTCATAATGAAAATACCGACTGTTTCTATTGATAGCGTCCATGGAAATGCTCCCATGTGTGTCACTAGAGTGTCATCTGCATATATCTGAACAAATATTGTGTTTGTCAAGGAAAATTTAAAAAACACACTGATATCGGGTTACCTCAGGAACTAGATCAGTCATGCTCATTAGGCCAATTGATATCAACATTATTAGTGAAACAAAGGACGTTGAATACCCAGAAGGATCAGTGTTATCTTCATTGTGTTAATGGAACAAACATTACAGAACTATGACTAAACTTGCAAACTACTATTGCTGCCTAGCACTCAAGTCTGACAATAATATTAGAGAAACCCAATGAACACATGAAAAATATGGCAGCAACAATTGTTGTTACTGAATATTTCCATGCAATGGAACACAATTTACGATATCAAGGATGCTTTCATTTAGATCATGCATTGAAGAAAACCGCATTATTTATAAGCATTTGATTTGGATTTTATAAGTGAGCTTTAATTTGTATGTGAATGTATGTTCCACTTGCTTGAGTGACAACTTATGCTGTTAAACAATTGCAATTTACAAATTAAAAATTGAAATTGTTTTCTCTTAACTCACTGATTTTCTGCTCCCACAATACAATCGTATGTGTCACTTTGTGTATCCTGTCACCGACTTTCTGCTCTCTTATACAAACGTGTTCTGAATTAATCTTCTACTACATGTGAGTCACTCTTTGAACTTGTACTCTGGGGGAGAGAGAGAGAGAGAGAGAGAGAGAGAGAGAGAGAGAGAGAGAGAGAGAGAGAGAGAGAGAGAGAGAGAGAGAGAGAGAGAGAGAGAGAGAGAGAGAGAGAGAGAGAGAGAGAGAGAGAGAGAGAGAGAGAGAGAGAGAGAGAGAGAGAGAGAGAGAGAGAGAGAGAGAGAGAGAGAGAGAGAGAGAGAGAGAGAGAGAGAGAGAGAGGAGAGAGAGAGAGAGAGAGAGAGAGAGAGAGAGAATGCATGGAACAGCCTTCCTGCCTCCCTGAAACTTGAGGAGAACCATCTCCGGTTCTGGTTCCGGAAGCACCTCAAAACCTTCCTTTTTGCTTTTGCTTTCTCTCCCCCTCTACCCCTCTCCCCTGCTAAATTCCTGATTGAAACGTGCATTGAATCTGCACTGGGCCACTCTCACTGTTCTCGGTCCCTGGTCCAGCCACTTGCCCCCTGCTCTGCCTCCTTGGCAACCCCTGCACTGCGGGACTGTCTCTGTATCCCTACAGCCCCCCTCTCAGCACTTGTCTGCACTTACCTTGCACTTGCCACCAGCTGGCCCTTATTATTTATCTTGGTATGCTACTACCCCTGTACTGTACTGCACTTTCCCCTCTCCCTTTCCTGTAGCACTTTCCCTTCCCCTCTTCCCATGCACTTGCGCCATCTGAATGACACCTGGCCTAGTAAGATCATTGTCTGTCTTCCCTTTGTCCCCCCTCCCTGCCTCATCGTGCCTTGAAACACTTGTTCCACGCCTTGAAACACTTGTTTCGCGCCTTCATATCATATCAAGTTTATATTTGAATCCAGTCATTGATATTCTAATACCTAAGCACAAAGGGATATATGTGTGTCTCTAAAGTATGTCAGTGTTGTTCTTCTACCTCATGCAATTGACAAGTGTATCATTCTCAGGGGCTCATGTTGATTTAAAAGGTAAATTGCAAGATGAAGACCACAGATGGTTGCACTTCCATGCAAGGGTTATCCTCTGCAAAACTCAAACCTTTTCCATAGAAAAAGAAAGCATAAACACAGGTGAATTGCCTCAATACCTTTGTTTCCCTCTATGTGTTGGAAAAAGAGCTAAAGCTGCTGAAAGCTGGCAATGTCTACAGGAGCCCAATACATTGTTAACGTGTTTTTTGTGAGGCGGAAGGGATGGGACTTGCCCCAGATCTGCCTGACTTAAAAAGAAATATTCTCGAGATCTGAAAGGTAGGCGCTAAGGCAAATGTCAAGCACTTGTGTTATCGCTTTTTTTTTCTTTTTTTCTAATCCAGGAACTGAAAAATAAACCAACCTGAATCCAGTTATGTTTGTTCATCTCAGTTACGAAAATGTGTCACTATGAATCGACTTTCAAACCCATTTCTTTTCTCTCATGAAAGGAAATGTGTGTATGTATGCACATGTTTGTGTGTGGGTGTGTGTTTGTATGTTTTGTATACAACCATCACTGATATTGTGCTCCCTTAAAAAGAAACCCTGGGCTGTTCTTAAACCACTATTCAACGTTCTTCTTCCGCAAGAAAGTGCGCGTAGCACTCGCTGACCCCATCAATGACTTTGTTAGGAAAAACATGTGTATCATTCTGACCTCAGTCATTGCTGTTATGCTCTCTCAGAAAAGAATATCACATGCTTAACACTGAGGACGCATTTACTGATGTTGTGTTCCTCTAATGTCAAATGTTCTGCTCTCTTTGGTGAAAACATGTATGGGTCTTTGGGCCTAGCTGATTGTCTCTTCTGTCCTTAACAAACATTAGCTTCTCTTCCTGCCACTATTTCTCTACTGCCTCAGGAACAGGCATCCAATGACACCTTCAGAACCTAACCAATCAGTTTCCTATCCCACAGAAAAAGGTAACATATGTGTCCAAACATAGTCATTGGTGGTTTAGATATAATAAATGCTTTTGTTCTACTCCCTCTGGAAAATAAAAACATTGTTGGCTCCTTCCGAAAGGAACGTTTATGTACTCTCTGAAAAAGCCACTGTTTTGCTGCTACCATAGACACAACAAGTATGTGCTTTATCAGTGCTTAATGTGTACAAAGAATAAGTGCCAGAGCTGATCATATTGTGTTGGCAGCCATCACGCTGCATATGGAAAGGGGACAACAAAGGCATGAAAGCTTTTTGGCTAGCACGCTTGTGACTATTTTACAGAACATTAGCACTTTTTTATCACATTAGGATCAGTATCATAGTAGAATCAGAAGCAACATGTGCTGAAGTTGTCAAGAGATGCGGTGCAAATAACCACCAAGTTCCACGACGGAGTGAAGCAAGTGAGCAAGCAGTGCTTCTTCCAGGAGGTTTTGAGGAGGTTCATGGCCTATCAAAAGTGGTCCTAATGGTTCATTTTAAAGCATCATTTACCCCCAACATTGGCTAAACACGTATGTGGTTTATAGAAACGTTTAATGGGAACGTAGAACACATACACAACAAGTAACATATATGCAACCTCCTGAGAGGACAGGAACAGCAGGGGCAGAAGAAGATAAAGCAACTCGTGCATATCATATTGAAGGGACAGCAGAGCAAACTTCCTTCAGACATAACAGCTGGAGTTGCAGGCGTAACAGGCCACATGTTCTTTGGTGTAGATGTGGAACTGGTACAGCGTGGGTAGCAGCAATCCAGGTTTCTCGTACAAGTGAAACTCACGCAGGAGCAGTGACACTTTTTAATGATTCCCTTGCACAGAAAGGGTCATCCTGAGCAGGGCAGCGCATGTCCCCATACAATAGACACATTGTGGGCAGCAACATGGCAAGTTTTAATTGAAGTAGAAATAAAGCTTATACATACAGAATTGACATCAACAGTGTGCGCGCGCACAGACACACACAAACACACACACACACACACACACAAAACAGGTCAACATGAACTTCCCTTGCATAGAGTGCTTCGTCATAGGCATCAGTAGAACACAATTTCATCAAAAAGAATAGGTAACAATGCACGCTTCTTCATGTAAAGAAGATGAACAGGGGCAGAAAAAGTGCATGTTTCCCACAAACAGGTCACCATGGACTCCAGCAGTGCAAGTTTCCCTCAGACAGAAGAAGCCAGCATGCTTCTCTGCAGTGAAAGTTTCCCACAAATTGAAGAGGGGACTGGGTGCTCCACTGGGACAATGTAACCTTCTCTCAACACAGACTCTGAGCATGCTCTCCAGCACTGCAAGATTCGATCAAATAGAATAAATACTGCAGGGGACTCAGCAGTGCAACCTTCCATCACATAGAATCGACACACGATGTACCTCATTAGTGCAACCTTCCTCCAATGAAATAAAACAGGCATATGGTTGCCTAAGCAGTGCAAGCTCCCCTTATGTAGAACAGCCATAGCATGGGCCTCAGAAGTGGAGACTCTCATCGTTTAGAAAATACTCAATTTGGGGATTAAGAGCAGAATCTCTCTATATCGAGAACAGTCACAGATTGACCTTGGCAGTGCCTGCTCCCCTCTTAGTGTACAGTAGTCACAGTGTGGGCCTTGACCATCTTTACCCTTCATGTAGAACAGACACAGTAGTGGCAGTGCAAAACGTGTCACAAAGATACACGCACAAAGTGATTTGCTCTTGTACACATGCAAACAGATTGCATTCACAGCACACACACTTTCATTTCAACTTACCTTTTCACACAGTGATGAGGCCAGATTTCCATCAGGCCTCCTCTTTAAAGAGATGTGAATCAATGCATGCAGGCATCAGATGTTTGGAGTGGAGGCAGCAGCGCGTGTGGTGCATAGGGATGTCATTTAGGGGTCTCCCTTGCCAGCCCTGTGGTCTCCCTGCTGCCCCTAAAAAAAATATTTTAAAAAAAGTAACTTTTGTTTTCTTTATTTTTTTACATTAACCGGAGGCTCCTGGGCTGTGGTCAGCAGCATGTGGCTCTTTGTTTCTGGAGTTTCTGGTTTTCTGATAGCTATAGCCTGTAAGATAGCTCAGGGGGTTGTGCGCTTGCATAAGCAATGTGTGTGTGATTTGCAGGTTCGATTCCCGGAAAAGTCAACTCAGCTTTTCATCCTGCTGAGGTTGATAAATTAATAACAATACCGGTTGGGTGATATTGTATGTATATTTTTTCTATATGAAGCACTTAAGCGTAAGTGCTACACAATAACACATTGGACGGCTACTTGCATTCACAGTAATTTGGTATTATGGGCCTATATGTGCTTATATTAATGATACATCTGGTGGTCCATTCTTGTATAAATGTGATATCATAACCATATTTTTCAAAGTGTACTTAGAAACAATGCAAAGTGATGCCACTTCATGCTTTGTCAAAGAGTGAAAGGTCATGTTCCATCGCTTCCTGTGATGTCACTTTGGGGTGGGGTCAAATGACATCACTTCTTGTGGTCAACAGAGGTCAAAGGCCGTGTGATGTCACTTCCACTAACCATGGCATTTTGGTGAAATGACGACCCTGGTGGCATCTATGGTTGGGGAGAGCCTGTGTCAGCAGGGATCCTGGGGAAGGGGATTCAATAAAGGACACAGTGTAATTTGCGTGTGTGCATGACCCTGGAATTTGCGCCGCCATTCCTGGAAAACTAGTTTATAAAAAGATTGTAATAAAAGTTGCTTCGGGTAAAAAAGGGAGAACCTCTGTTTGGAGGAAGACATGGTCAATGAGAGAGAGTCCAGGACAGTTCCTTCTCATTCAGCAGAGTGCCGCTCTGAGATAAGCACGTTCTTTTGAATTTAAGAAAACTTGATATAACACACGGTCCATACAATAAGTGTGACGCCTCAGAGCACGGTTTTACTAAACAAGTCAGAAAACAGATGGGGAAAGTGTTTGAAATGATCAGTAGGAGAAGCACACACAGCTTTTGAAGTCGCCAGTGTTTCCTTTAATCTGCCAGAGAAAGCTACACGCACTGCCGTGAGCCTAAGCCCGCAAGTCACCTGACTTCCTCCAGCTACCAGCACTGTGCCTGAAAAGGATGCTTTTCTTCCTTTTCTGTGTCCGTTCAGCAGGCTGCACGAAGGAGGAAGGAGGCAGGAGACAGAACGAGGAACAAGTTCAACAACATTACATCCGATCTGATATAATAAAAAAGGTATTGCAGGGCTTGCACTCAACTAATTCAGGTTTCAGGAGGTGCCACCGCTCAGCCCTGCGTATAAAATGGGTCCCGGGCCTGGACGCTGGCAAACATTGTCACAAATTTCTGCACTTTTATAGGCCCAGTCACAGAATGTCTACTGCTAGGTTAACATAAAAAGTGTGTCACTCTGAGTACACATGCAAAGAGTAACTATTTCGATTATGAAGAAAAAACTATTTGTTGCCTCTAAGATCCCGTATTTTCTTCTTCACCAGGAAAATCTTCAGTGTCTCCCACTCAAGTCCTGAAGCCTCAGGAATGATATATGGTTAAGTTGCTGTTTCCATAGGGAGGACACTTTTTGGGCGGCTTATAACTCCGCTCCCCCTGGACAAATACACATCAAAATTTGCAGTATATGGGCCACTGTGAATTGTTTTGCAAAGTTTGGTGATGTTTGGTCCAGGGGGGGAATTATAGTGGGGGTCCCAAAACGTCTTTTTTTCCCATAGACTGAATGGGGGAAAAACTTTGTGCATGTCTACAGCCGAAACCGCTGGACAAATTTGCGGCAGGAGCTTGGTGCCAATCCGTCCAGTAGTTTTCTTTAAAATTACCAAAAGTACATCTCAAAAAATTAGTGATATTTATGTCTGCTCTGTGGACACTCTTCCCTGTTCACTCTGCGGACAAGATACTGATTGGCTAATCCATAGCATCATGTTCGCGGACATGTGGCGCGTTGAATGTTTGGATGTTGAACGGTGTGAAGTGCGTCACATTCTTTCACTGCACCCACAATCTTTCATTCGTGTTTTGGTGTGCACGGACATTGCCGCTAACACATATAAAACAACATACCATTGCACTTGTTACCCATATGGAAAACTGTTTCGGAAGGTGAGGGTTAATGAGGCTGGGATGGGATGTGGCAGCAGGAAGTCAATAAATGGTGTTATCTTGTCACCAAAGTAATACGGTAAATTGGAAGTTGCTGCTCAATATACTGTCCACTAAGTACAGGTGAAGATTTACTGTGTCTGTGTTATAATGTATTTAAAATAATATTGCAGTCAGACTGGCATCCTAGAGTTTGAAATCTGAGGCAGCCACCTGCACTGTTTGATGGAAACAACGGTTCTGCAAGTGTGTGTGAGTAGCAGTTCTCATGCATGCATTCAGATATGTTGTTGCAAAGTCAGAATGTATTTTCATTCTGAGTGAAGGTCACTTGGTTTGCTTTTTTGTTTGCGAGCTCAGTAGGCCCACGCATCCCACTGAACCCATAAGGGTCAATTGTTTTTTGACCTTGAGCGAAAGGGAAAATTCAGTAAGAATGCAGGGAGTGAAAGTTTGGAGAAAATAGCATTTGATAAGGTTATGTATTCAAAACGTTTGTAAGACACATGTAATGCCAGTTCAAGAAGAATCTTTGGTGCACGTACATTGCTGTCTGGGTTTAACGAAGACAATGGAGACAGTAAATATTGTGTAAGATTCTCAGCGTCTGTAGCCTATCTCTAGGTTCACCCATGTTCAAAGCTATTATTTCTTTAAAATGTTATGTATGACCACATCGATTTGTGTATCAGTTTCCATGTTGTTTTTGTCTTTTTTGAAATTGTTTGGTAAAGGTTGGGTATTAATACGTATTTTCTGTTATGTTTTCCGAACAGCTACATTCTGCCGTACTGTGATTGCCATCGATTCCAGATGCCAAGTGATGGCTTCTTTGCACGCCAGATGCACATACTCGTGACCGGCTGCCTAACCATTTCTGTTTTGTGGGATGACTGGCCCTGCCCCATTTGTCCCTACCCTGGAGTGGCCATTAGGAGTAACATAACATCTTTTATGGTGGTGTAGGCCGAAGTTCATGCCGACGTCTTGGAAGTCACTGTGCGACCGAAGCGGTTGCTTTATCGAAAGCGAATGCTTTGTGAATTTGAAAAGATCAACGTGTGCCTCACGATTAACATTTTCGATGACGACCGAAGAAACAAAGTTACTATTTGATTCAAAATGGGAATAGTCTGATGGTCTCGGACAGTTTATTGTGAAATTAAAGTACTTTACAAATTCAAAAATGTTGATGTTTTCTTTTAAAACCAGTTTATTATTTCAAAATGTAACGTGCTACGTTGTACGTCGCTGTGTGTTCATTTGCAGGTTTTGCGTCACGGCACAGAGGTGCTTATGGGCGCATTTAGCTACGCTGTAGAAGAACGTCATCCAAAAAAGTGTACAATATCATTAGGGTTGGTTATGTAACGAGATGTGGGAGTGTTTTCGTATTACACAAGCGTCGTAATGTAGTTAAAAAATGCAGCAGTATATGTTTATTGACTGAGGGGTAGGCTGCAGCCATTGGGAGTGGGCCTCATGGAAAAGTATTTTGTTTAAAATTTAACGTGCTACGTTGCACGTCGCTGTGTGTTCATTTGCAGGTTCTGCATCACGGTATGTAGGTGCTTATGGGCGTATTTGGCTACGCTGGAGAGGAACGTCATCCAAAAAAGTGTACAATATCATTATGGCTGGTTATGTGACGAGATGTGTGAGTGTTTTCGTATTACACAAGTGTTATAATGTAGTTAAAAATAGTAACGGTATACATTTATTGACTAAGGGGTAGGCTGCAGCCATGGGGAGTGGGCAGAATGTCGGGAGTATGGGGACGGGGGAAATGTTGTGCATGTGTTATTGTAAGGTAGGGGCAGTGTTTCTCATGCTCCTTCATTACAGCAGTGGTGCTGTTTCTTGGGGAGGAGGGATGGCCCTAGCTCATGTCGTTTTCAGATAACTAGTACTTTTGCTAAAAGTATGTACTGTACTACATTGTTAATGGCTGACTACGAATAAGTGTTGGAGCTGTGCAAGAGAAATGTTGAAGGTGGAAGTTCCTACATCAGTAAAAAATGTATTTCCACACTGTCCATGAGGCATACATCTTATTGTTAAGTGTGTACGGATTCTCGGACACGTCACCATGATGTGCGCCAGCATATGTTCATGTGGCATTCTCTGCAAGGTGTGCAATGAAGTCAGATGTTACTTTACATTATGGTTACGTGCTACTACTACAAACCGATAAACTTTAGCAAAAAACTTTCTTAAAGAGACGTTATTGTTAAGTTGCGCTACTAAAAACCTATGAAATTCACACAAAAAAAACATTAACGGGACATTATGGTTCGAAGTAAAACCAAAAAACCCTTGACATTCGACAATTATGGTAAACTAAGCAACCATAACTTACGCCACCACCGTGCACTGCTAAGACTAACACCCAGGACATCAAAGATGACATCAGAAATGTCATTGATGACATCACTGATGACATCACATGTCTGGCTCCCCCTTTTATCCTTTACTGACATATCTAGGCCACATGGATTTCTTCAGTAACAGTCAGGAATTAAAAATAGAAAAGGTACTATATTTGTAGACTTATCCTTCAAGTAAAATCCGCAATTGAGTGGAGCATGGACCAAGTGAACTTCTTAGATCTAATAGTTTGAAAATCTGGCGATGGACTACAGACAACCCTCCATAGAAAACCTACAGATAGAAATGCCTTGCTTCATTTTTCCAGTTCCCACCTGGCCGGACTCAAACAGAATCTTCGATATCGCCAATTTCTAAGGATCCGGAGAAACTGTTTCCACAAAACATGAATTTGAATTACACACCAGCCAATTAAATGATAGGTTGACTGAGAGGGGCTACCCTAGAAAAATCATTAGAGATAAATATAAGAGGGTTGCTAACCCATACAGGGAATCCCCTGACACTGCGTGAGAACACAGCAAGTGACAGATTGATATGTGTCACTACTTTTAACCCCATAAGCAACAGCATCAACAAAAATTGTCAACAAGAACTGGCATTAGGTCAAGCAAACTGGGAGTCTTTTCAAAAACCCATGTTTGCGTTTAAACGAAACAGTCATCTGAGGCAAAAAAATGGGTCCATCCCTACAGAAACATCAATGGAGACCAGATGGTTTTGAAACAGTGGGGTCTCCCTCCTGTGATGGGACAACACAAATGTGGTAACTGTTCAGCATGTCCATACATGGAAACGAGACACCAGTTTGACCACAGATCTTTCAAATGGCAAATGAGTGAACACACTAATTGTCTAAAAAAAAACACAATTTACATTATTGAATGCCCATGTAATTTCATCTATGTGGGTAAAACAATCAGACAAGTACGACAAAGGATATCTGAGCACAGATTGCGTATCAGAAACAGGGTAGCTGCCAAACCCCTGCTGGACCGCTATGTGAAGTTAGGACACACAGATGAAGATCTCAGGTGTTTGTGTTGAAGACACTAAAACCACAAGTGCGTGGGGGTGATCTAGCCACACTTTTACATAAAACTGAACAGAGATGAATCTATTCTCTAAACATGGTACGTCACAGGCTTAACATTGCGGTGGAGTGGAACAACCTTATAAGTGCATGCTAGATGAGATGTGGGACATAGGTGGCATATAATGCACTAGCGCGATAGCTGCAGAGTTATCCCCCTCGAGAGGAGCATATTCAAATGAGCTACAGCACCACCACACTCTTTTAGCAGTGTGCCTCCCTACTTTGGCATAGGTATATCAGTACGCCATAGATGAAAATAGGGTGAGAGGATTTAGTTGTCACCAGTGACAGCCTGGTTCTGCACTCCATTCCACCATGTATGGAGATATGACAGCACTAGACACCTTTGTGGAGTTAAAGGGTAGTCCCCCCTCCCACCATTTACACTGGTGAGTTCAAAATAGGGCCTTTGTGTCAGAAACAGGAACCTGCTTTGGGTCATGAATAGATGATTACTGACTGATTACACTAACTGATTTCAAAACACTGTCACATCTTTCCTCAGCATCAAGACATATATTTTTCTTCCGAACCGCAGCCTATGCGGTACTGAGTTTCCCATGATCACCTGTGTCGCAGGGCATGTCTATTAAGCTTCAAACAGCTCGTACAGTAGGGATGACATGGGAATACATCAAATATTAACACTGTGTTGTCCACTACGACAGGACATAGCACTAAGATATAGTACTTTCATCATCTCTAATACAATTGATAACGTGGAACTACATTTCCCATGAGCACCGGAGCCACGGGGCACGTCCACCGAGTACTGGTTAACTTGGACAGCAGGTATACACAGGGCTTTCATTAATTATCGAACAGTAGCACTTTTATGGTACTATCCCTCAATTTAAATATAGAAGCATATTAGGCATTGAAGCATTTATGCAGACACAAGAAATCCAAACAGGAAGCTCACAGAACGATAAGTGTAGTCCTACTTCGATGCGCATGCTGTAGGAATATCTCCTCGGCTTTCAGGGGCGGAAATCAAGACGCCCACTGCACCAATCCACACGGAGGTGCGAGACGTGAATAAGTATGTGTCTTCTGTGTGATTGTTGGGGCCAGTGAAACAGACCCCCGCCATCTCCCCTGATTTCAGGTTCATCTAGGCGTCACTTTCCACCTGTTACAAAACACGCCATTTCTATGGCATTGACTAAGGTCTCTCAGGACACCCAGAATGGCGAAGGACCATTTTACAGCTTGGATGCATGACAATTTACAGTATCAGAGGTTGATATTCTGCCCCCAGATACTTATTACTATAGTTGAGGCACTAAATTATAGTGTGCAAAAAGGATTGTGGGCACACTATTTTGAACATACATTGTCTGATGTCAATATATCAGCATAGGTTGGGCAGTACTGATATCCCCTGCCTGTCTCCTTTCATTCAGATAGGGGCACAGATATGAGCAAGTTGTTACTCCCCCGCGTCCCAATTTATTCCTGGACAAAGGTCATCCCTGCTGATTTTTCCTTGGTTATGGCAGGCACTACCACCATGGTAAAGTCAGATTTATGTGGCATAAATATTTGATGAATACTTCTTTTCAGAAGAAGATACAACTGATTCCTTTGATGCTTGCTTCATTTTTACGACCGTCGAATAAGAACACAAGGTGGCACAGTTTGCTATAGTACTTCATAGCAGGAGATAAGTAAGTACTGTCCCTCCCCACACTATGTGTGTTAGGGGGGGTCTTATGTTCTGTGCGTTCTAAACAAGTACGCATGAGTCAAAAGTAGGAGGGACATGTTTCCTCACCCTTTGCCTTCGTTTAACAGGCTCTGCCAAGAAGCAATCGAGTCGGCGAGCATTTACGATTTAATTCACAGTTTTGAACCACCTCCAAGATTCAAGTTAGAGGTGAGTGCAACTCCATGTAACAATACAAGAGTTACATGCACACATTATGTGTGCCGCCTTTATTCAGAAGAATTGAGGATGGCAGGAAACTAGGTGGTAATAGGTTTCATTGTTTTAATTTGTAGATGATATCGCCCATTCCATGTAACTAGAAGTGAGACACAATGAGTGCTCAACTTCTGTCCCGAAGAAGGTTGGGAAAACAGAGCACTATATCCAGAAGCCCAGAGAAACCAATTGAAACATATGTCGGCTAGTACCATCTTTTGCAGATCAGATAGTCACATCTGTACAAGAAAGAGGTGCACAAATGTGTTGTATAGCATTGGCTATATGGTCATATATATTATGAAACCAAAATTTAATGCAGAGAAATAGTAGATATGTATGAATGATTGATTGAGTGTGTATGCTTGATGGAGGGAATTGGATGGAGTTTGATTTTTATTGTTATAGATGCATGTTCTGTGTAAACCTATGTGGTTCAGTACCACTAAAGGATTGTTAGAACTTGAAATAAATATATTTTTTTAGAAATATGTATTGATCAGCCTCTTGCCATCCTCGATTCTACAGTCCATTTTTTGTACATACCAAGAAAAAAGTGTGCCACCCACTGAGCCAATTGACTGAGTTTTTCCATCGCCCAGAGAAACCAATTGAAACATATGTCGGCTAGTACCATCTTTTGCAGATCAGATAGTCACATCTGTACAAGAAAGAGGTGCACAAATGTGTTGTATAGCATTGGCTATATGGTCATATATATTATGAAACCTAAATTTAATGCAGAGAAATAGTAGATATGTATGAATGATTGATTGAGTGTGTATGCTTGATGGAGGGAATTGAATGGAGTTTGATTTTTATTGTTATAGATGCATGTTCTGTGTAAACCTATGTGGGTTCAGTACCGGTAAAGGATTGTTAGAACTTGAAATAAATATATTTTTTTAGAAATATGTATTGATCAGCCTCTTGCCATCCTCGATTCTACAGTCCATTTTTTGTATATACCAAGAAAAAAGTGTGCCACCCACTGAGCCAATTGACTAAAACTTTGTCTGTCAGTCCAGTCCATGATTTTTTGCTCTCTCATTGAAACGACACATGCTTATTTCTTAACCCAGTCACTGTGTGGCTGCTGACTTACAAAAACATTTTGTAGATCTTTGAACAAACATCACATGTCTGCTCTCTCAGATAAAATATGTCTGTGGTACTCTCAATACCAGTCACAGATAGAACCAAAATCAATGTCATCTCTCTTCTCTTTCCACCTGGCAATCTATAGCTCTATTTAACTTTCTAATTTTCTCTGCATACATTTAGTTTACATTTTTCGTCATCACAAATGTAATATCATGATCACACATGCGATTGACATTGCAATTTAATATGCATTCAATTATGAATTAAGATTGGCTGCTATCAATGTATTCTACTGTACTTTATAGAATTTGCAGTATATCATTGAAAATCATTGTACATTTTTTGTTTTACTTTGTAACACAAAAGGTCAAAGTACAGTCCCTAAATAGAGGTTTGTGTTTTCCCTGAAACTGTTCTGAATCAAAAAGTAGCAAAATAAAGGCAAACGAGAAACAGCTAAAAAGTCGGAACAAAATGGTGCAAATTAATGTGAGAAAAATAACACATTGTTAAAGTGTGCTCAAATTCAAAATGCACACCTCTAACACACATTGTTTTGCTTATGCAGTGTTAGTATATCTGCAAAATGCACATGTTCGGGGTAGTCCAATATAGGGGAGTCACACTCTGGGGTACATCCTGTATTAACATAGTGATGCACTCTGGGATGTGCTGGCCCTGGAGCAGTTTCAGCTGCTTATGGATTGACTTTTTGAAGGCCACTAACGGGGATGCATATAGCAAGTAGGTTACCTTTAGATCCCTAGCAATTGTTGTGTATGGACAACAGGTTCATCCATTGCATGCATGCGTCATATGTGTTCTTCTCCATCATTGACATAGGGCTGGTAATGTAAAAATAGAGTTGCCATTGCAATTGCCAGAGAGCACCTTATCCGTGGGTTATTGGAAATGTTCCCACTCACGAATGGGTCAGGCGTTGACCTCCTTGCATTTGTATCCTGGCCTTCCTCTTTCACACCGTTCCTTACATGAATTATTGAATCAGCATGCCGCACCTTCTGGGGGCAGACTGTAGTGGAGTGCGCAGCTCGTCTCATTCACCTTCCAGGATGTTATTTCAATTGCATTCAGTCTATTCTTAACAGCACAAAAGAAGGTTGTTACAACTCAAGATATGTACTAGAATGGCGTAAGCTAAGAATACGACTTTGAAGCTTGGTTTCATATCATTGTGCTCAGCCTCCAGTATATGGCCAGGACATCTGAAATATATCCCATGTGGTGATAACTGCGTTTCTTTTTTATCCACAAAAATCATTATTTTGTGTCATTGACATCTACGTGCTTTCTCTCTTAGAGTGAAAAACATTGCTAATAAATAAAATGTGTAAAATTAATAATATATAGCTGCAATCAGAAAAGGAAAACAATTAAACGGAATTTGACATTAATCCACGTATAAGGTCAACTTCAAATATTTAGGAACATTTTTCAACCAGAATAAATGATGTCAAATCGACAGTGAATTTATCATGAAGATATTCAGTCATGTCACATCAAAACAATCATTCTTCAAATAGAAGAAATGCTTTCAAACTGTTAAATGCACTCAGGTTAATTTGTAGTAGAGGCTTTCTCTACAGATGTTTCCTTATTGGTCAAAGTGAGTTACTTTCAATAAATAAACCCACACTCCACAGTATATAACATATGAAATAGGTGACCAGTGTAAAGGTTAGATAAACAGTATTTGTCACTTTTATTCAGATGAAACCAAACATAGATGTGCACATCATGCCGCTCTCCTGGATCTTGCTTTTACTTGTGGGTAAACATATTCTGAGTTCTTTTCTGCTAGGAAATTCCCTGCCTGCATTTTACACAAGTATTTTCAATTTGCAACAGCCTGACGGAATATGTCAGGAAAAGTAGTTTGGAGTTCCTTCATTGCAGCATTGCCATAAATAAAATCAATTATTAGGTATTGGTTTTGATTTTGATTTAAAAGTATTGTTTCATATATGTTTATTAACCCTCCTTCATCCAACGTAGACAGTGTACGCTTAAAATAAGAGTAACACTGTTTTTCGATTAACACATATGTTACGTTATGTTACTTTGCATTTATATAACGCCTTATGTACCATTGGTATGATATGAAGAATATTCTGTAACTATTGCCAAACCTCAGTTGAGAGGGGTTTGAAATAACTTTTCTATGGAGAATTTACAAAACATAGAAGACAGAGAAATTGTCAGCTTCTTACTGATGGGATTGTGTCTCTATTAACAAATGTATCCTGAAATACTCTTGGGAGTGGATGCAAATTCAGTGCAAAATGAAAATATTTGGCAAACTCCCAAACAGTGATATTTAAAACTTCTCAGCTGTTTGGGACATTTTTCAAAAGGCCTATGTTCACGCCTTGGGCACCTTGTTAGTCGTAGGCAGAGTTCCCCTTACATTATTCCTGACTGGTATTACTATCTGGGCAGAGCAGTAAATTCTTCTCTGTCAGGTGGGGAGAGATAGGGTAGCAAAGGACAGCTGACTGCTGACACACCCATAAGCAAACAAAAGAGAACTGTCCACACAGCGTACTGCCAATATTTTACAGCCATAACATGCTCAATTATATGTTCTTATAAACCTCATAGCAGCATGTCATCAGCAATTCTACACATAAAGAAAGCTTTCAAAATATATCCTTTCCAAAGAACGAGGCCAATCCTAATAAACTTTAAAATTATTTCTAATAATAAACTCATCTTTTGAATAACGCCTAATTTGTACAATTGCATGCATTTTGAAAAAATCTTTAGCAAACACTATGAACGTTATGGTGGGGTTAAAAAGGCATGAAAAAAAACTTAGACTTGAAATGTGAAAGTAGATAAAGCCTTTTGAGTAAAATCTCGCACAGTACAGTGCCACCCAAGAGCCATCGCAGTAAGTTAATGCCCTGGCCAGAGTCAGTTGGGCAATGCATTGTGGGTATGCAAATACAATTTCTTTGCCTGTAGGGCAGCACCGTTTATCATTAGAAAGACTTCTAAATAATTCTGAGTGAATGTTTAAGATGACTCCGTTTATACATAGTCTTCTTTGCTCTGGATGCATCTCTTCATTTCATTAGCTTGTGGATCAAACGTTGTAATGAATAGTGAATTGTGAGACAGTTTTGGGTGATTTGGGAATCAAAGATAGCCAGCTGATCATAATCTTTGTGCAAAAAGGGTATGTAGTTGCCAATGTATAAAGTTTTAACTTAAAGTAAAATGAGTTTTTTATTTAGGAATAAAACAATACTGAAAAGTATATGAAATGTATGGTTTGACAATTGACATGTAAATAAGTGTTACCATTATCAGACAATTGATACACATGTTTGACATTGCGAGGAAATCCGTATTGCAAGGTCGTGACCTTAAGTGAATCTAGCCTCCATTTTAGGTTAAAGTTAGTTTATCGTGCAAAGTCACCCTGTGGCCTAAAATGGCCGACCTGTGTTCTCTTGTTCTTGCTTTAACCTCTTCAACCTCTGTAGGAGAGTTAATGTCCAACCTGCCTGCAGGCTACATGTTAGGGTCATGTAGACCTTGTCCTTTGTTGACCTCGGGATCAGGGGATTACTTGAATCGGCGATGTTAACCTACAAGTATACAAGAACAATAACGCTATCTAAACACGACATGCGAAACATCTGTTTGACCTGTATTAAAGCAATGTGTAAAAAGTGTAAAGTTAAACCCAGAGAATAATAGTGTTTGTTAGCAAATGTATTAAAAAGTAAACCGCATGCACGAGATATTTAAATTAGGAACAAACCTGGCGCGACCCTAGCCCAGTACATGATTAACTTGTAGGAGGCTGGACATCGTTATAAAGAAACTGTATAAATACGCTGATGTCCAGCTAGCAATTCCTGTTCACTGCTCACATTGAACCCTGCTGGTGGTCTCTGTGATGTATTGACGGCCAAATAGCTATGTGTGTACTTTGTTTTGTAAACTGTACAGCTTTGCAATAAAGATTCTGGGAATCTTTACAAGCCTGTGTCAGTGTATTTCTCTTTGCATGGTGTAAAAGCCTTAATATTGTATTTTCTGATTCCACAGTTCAACATGAATGTTTTGAACTTTGTACACAATCACAGACAGTAACATATTTGCACTGTAATTCCACCCTCTATGGATTTCCTCATAGGACCCCATGTAATTTTCCCACCATGAGTACCACTGATCTTCGCTTCTTGGTGTTCCATGGTAATTCTGCCCCAGTGTGAATGCGACTCGATGCACCTACTGTAATGTACCGCTGAAACATATCTTGCTACTGTTGACTTTGTAACACATGCTGCCTGCCCCCCATCTTTCTTCATGTGGTGCATCATGCAGTCTTTTGAAAGAGTTACCAGCCCTTGTTTACTCAAGAAAAAATATGCTTACTCTCGTGACCATTTTATTTCCTACTGTATTACTAAGCCATGAACCACCTCTTCTCCCTAACCATATTTTTTTTTTTAAAAGGCAAAATAGCCACACCACTTATCATTCTACAGGATGTGCTCATGTGTTATAAATCACCCTGTAACAGACACCTATGTATCTCACCTACCATCGTGTCACACATGACAGTTGGTGAGCTGGTGCAAGTCGATCCAGGTAACGTGATCTAAGCCCTTCCCAGCTGTCCATCAGTGATAATCATTTGGTGCCCTCTTGTTTTGCCATTCTTGTTTCCCTGATCAAGCAGCCTTTCATCATCTTTTCTTTTCCAGTTGGTGAGATGGTGCAAGTGGAACACGGCCATGTGACCTAAGCCCCACCCACCTGTCAATCAATGTTAATATTTTGGTCCCCTCTTGGTAAACCTCTGTTTATGTCCTTGCTTAAGAAGCCTTCCAGCCTTGTTTCCTTTGCAGTTGGTAAGCGGGTGCAAGTGGTTCTAGAGCACATGACCTAAGCCACACCCAACTGCTTAGCCCTGCCCCTTACTTTCCCTTTCTTAACTGTCAGATCACAGGGCATCTCTTGTCAGGGTGTAAAAAAGGAAGGGCGTACAAAAAAGGGCAATCCCTGTTTGGCCTGGCTAGGGCCAGGAAAGGGTGAAGGACCAGGTAATCGGCCTGTTTTACAACAGGTAAGCATCATCATGTATCTCCTCTCAATACAACCCATTCTCTCCAGGGATCACACAGCCAAACACCTAAAGATGCACCAAACAACTACCCCAGTGAACCTCATTACTATCCACGGCACACACTACATGTGCATATTACTTGTGTCCACCTAGTTGTGATTGTTAAGGCCCACTCACTGGTTGTACACATATGATATTGCCAAACTCATAACCAACAACAGTGTCATTACCATTTTAATTAACGAAATGTGGTTTACACCCTCCTCCTCCTATATATTTGATGTCCTCCTCCCCTATGGTTACATTATATAACATTCTCACCACACAGGAAAAACTGGAGGTGGAACAACAGTCATACGAAAATTGGCTGGCCCCCCCTGGAAATACCAACCTCTGCACATAGCCCCCTTGAATCCCTCTCATGCCCGTTCCCCATTTCAAACAATTACTCAATTACATTCCACCTTATTTACATGCCATTATCTCTCCTCATCAAGAGTTTCCTACTCTAATAACATCCTCTTTTCTGAGTCCGACCCAGCAAAATAATATCTATATAATCCGTATTCTCTTTGGACAACTCCATGGACATTAAACAGATCAAACTATCCCATATGCATGCCAAAGGCCACATGCTTGAACTCATATTCAACTTCTCTTCATCACTTTCATGCTCAAACCCTGCCCCCCTCAAACAGACAGATCACCCTGCAATCCCCTTTCTCAAATGACACACAAAGCTCCAAACAAAAGCCAAACTAATTGCCCTGTGATTGAGCACCTCTCCTTCAAAATCTGCCTGTTAGACACAGGAGAGACAAGGTTCAAAACATTCCCCACCACAGCCCTTCCTGATACATTTAAAAACTTCACCAAATAACTGTTGGACGTCCATGCACCTCTAAAAGTCTAGTTGCACTAAAGTCAAACCAAACACATTTCGATAAGCACCCAAATTTGCCACCATACACTGGTTGAAGAGATGACTCTTATGAACAGGCTGAACAGATCACTCACCTTGGTCTAGCGTTTGCCGAAATGATGACAACAGAAGCCCTAGCAGAAGGCACAGTGACATGGAGCCATCTGACAGGACACAGACGAAAACAAGAGCGGGTCAGGGGGGTTGAAAGCAAAAAATGGTCAAAACCCAGCTACCAAAGCAATGGCAGATTCACGCGGTGGATGCCGCCGAGGACTCAGAACAAAGGAGACAAGAGACAATTGGCAGCTCAGATTATCATAAGCTTTATTCTAAGTAGTCAAGCACTGCACCAATCCCATACCTGTCCCTGAGGTGCCGGTAACACAAGAGAAATATGATGGAATCAACATTTTCATAAATATAATTGATAGGATCAGTGGTCTCATTGATGCCTCTAAACCAGATAGAGCCCTGCTATACATCCCCATGAATCACTGCTCTACTGGACCATCCTACCCCTCTTCTCTCCTAAGGATCTCTCAGACCCATTTGCTTCCCTTAAACCTAATTATTTTATGTTGATTTACTCCTGGCTTCTTTCATTAAACAACTCAAGGGCACCAGAGCTCAACTCACTCCTCAGTATTGTGAATGCCTTCCTTAGATAAGGTACCCTCCCAGCCACATTAAAGACAGGTCTCATATGAATCCTTCTCAAAATCCCTCACTTGGCTCAGAGGTCCCAACCAATGAAAAGCCTGCAGTCATTGGGAAGCTTATGGACAAAGGAGTTGCAACCCAACTACTTTCCAACATCAATCAGCTTGACATGCTCCATGATAAGCAATCTGGCTCCTACCCTAAAAGCACCACTGAGACTCCAACAACCCAAGAGGTGGACAATGTGCTACACATCAGCAATACAGGAAATGTGTGACTCCTAGTTTTATCAGAACCTTCGGCTGCTTATGACATAGTTGACCACCTAACCCTCCTCTTCCGCTTTGCCACCAGGATGGGCTTCTCCAGAACTGTCCTAAAAAGGTGTGTGTCCTACCTATCTGGCAAACAGCTGGCTATGCAGATGGGATAATTCAGAACTATCTATCATGTGGGGTTCCAAAAGGTTCTATCCTTTCCCCAATCCTCTTCAAACTATACGTGCACCCCTTAGGAACTCTTCCAAATGACACCAACACAGCCACCCATCACTGCACTGATGATACTCAGATGTATCTTAAGTTCATTGGCCCCCAGGATGTTAGTCGCCTATGTGAATGCTGGGCTACCATCCAAACCTGGATGTCTAATTCCTACTTCAAACTGAAACCCACCAAAGTTGAATGCATCCTCATGGGCCCCCACACCATGTGCCTGGAAGGATTCCATGGTTAGCTGTGAAACTCAAACAAATCTATGGGTTTGATGTTGAAAGTAGCATTACCTTAGCAAAGCACCTTGCCAAAAAGGCATAAACTGTGTGGCTAAAGATTGCCTTCCTCCTATGCATGATTTCGTCACAGTGCTCCAAGTCATTGTGTTTTCACACATCAACAGGGTAAACACCCTCTTTACTGGGCTTCCAGAAGCAAACGTTGAATTCCTCAAGGAAGCCCACGACACAGGACAGCCCACAAATAAAACTGTAGCTCTCCAACACCATCAGCGCATCACTGGCTACCCCTCCTAACCAGGATTATATTCACAACTGCATGTATCACCTTCAAAGCAGTCTCACACTGAACATCAACATACTTGGCAGCTAAACTCCACTCAACATCTTCTGAGGCTCTTGCACCTCACATAACAAAACTATCAAATGGTTGGAGTCTAAGCCAGCCATGAAGAGAATATTCACAAGCAGTCCTTTCTGTGTCCTGTTCTGACCATCTGGAACTCAATTGCGGCAGAGGCTAAAAATGCACCCTCAATCCTCCAGCTCCGGGAAAAAACACTAAGCATGTGGCTTTTTTAATAATAAATGGCGGACAAAGAAAAATCCCTATCACTCTTCGCCAAGAGTGCTGCGCTACTGTATAAGGTGCAAATACCAAAGCGGGTACCCTCCGGTTAAACAGTGACCTGCTTCTCTTGATCTAGGTTTGCACTAAAAGTGATAACAATAAAAATGCAGTTATTTCACTGATTTAGGGCTGTTCCTTTAATAATATAGATGTTTTGTTCTTCTCTTTACCCATCACGTGTTGTTATGTGATTACACTGTCCATCCTTAAGAAGGGAATGAAATCCCTTGCCCCAGAGTGTGGAGGATACACCGCTTGGGTAGACGATGCAGCTGCGAAAGGCTTAACGGATCACTCACCTCTGTCCAGTGGGTTGCCAGAATGATGACAACAGATGGCTCAGCAGCAGACACAGAAGACATGGAGCCATCTGACCGGACACAGGCAAAACCACTGAAGTGGTGGAAAAGGAAAGACGATCCATACCCGGATCCCACAGCAATGACAGACTCGTGTGGTGGATGCTGCTGATGACTCAGAACAGACGAGACAATGGGCAAGTCATTGGGGATGGACCCCCCAGAAACGGGAATCCATTTTGGATGGCAGTGCAAACTCCAAATGGAGGGGGCAGAGTCATAATGGAACCAGCTCTTGTAAATGGGTTAAGAAACACACAGGGATTAGTGGTAAATGGGAACCAATCATATAAATGCAGTATCAGAGTGGAAGATGGTGCGCACACCTTTCACATATTCTATGAGGAGGTAACAAGGAAAGATGACTCTTCTCTGGAGTGGGCCTACCAGTATCCGGACGACTATAAGAAAGCAGAACAGAACTGTCTGAGGACCCTATACTGCGAGGACCCTGAGGTAAGTAAGAAGGAAGGTGAAGTAACCTGGACCTGAGCTCTCATGACCTCGATACATTGTACCAGAGAATACATCTTGTTATTCAACATGCTGGTGTTCTGTCATCTCTATACCCCGTATTTAGCAGTGGTTCTGGAAAGGTCTGTGGGTGGCTTAGGTCTAATATAACATAAATAGCACATGTTCAGTTCAGTATCCCGATCAATCTTTTTTGGCAGATAGAGAGGAAGGTGGTGGCTAGACCAGTAAAATGATTTGGCTTATGTTGAGGGATGAATAGAACATTAAAATAGGATTATATTTAGCACAAGGCAGAACAAGTAAATAAGGAAAGAGCACCCTTTTGTCCCTTCTACTGAATGCTCCAACCCAGTAACACCCTTGCCTGATATAAACCCACAGACAGTTGGCATCAGTGTGAGGATTGAAGCATCACTCTGTTGCTTGAGGACAGACAGCAAAATGCATTCAGTGGCTATACATCAGCCACACAAAGTAATCTGTTAGTTGCAAATGAAACTATATGACGCTTTCATAGAAACACATCCTATAATACTGTGGAGTTAAGTGAACAGATTCCTTGGCTGAAACTGTGTTTAATTTGTGTGTGTCCTCAGGAAGTATTATAAGGAAGGCAGAATACGCATTCAATATTTGTAAATCAGTGTGCCATCTTTCAGGGCCCCAAGAAACTTCTTGTTGCTTGTGTCTTATAGTTTTTTGGCAATAGGACATTTCATCCAGTGATTGCAAATTAGTGTGGTATACACACGCCATCTTCATGCAGCTGCAAAAAAATAACAGTTGTGATTGTCAACATGTCCAGACAACCTAAATGTATTAAGCTGACTGGGGTGGGGCCTGAATAGATATTTTTGTCACCAATGTCTTGTGCAGAAAGAGGAGGCGAGTTACATATTGGATCTACTGATGAGCTTAGAGAAACAACACATATTGCAGAGGCATTTGATATGATATGATATGATATGGCATGTGTAACGCGCCCATACACAAGTGTCTGATAGGCACACTTAGAGTCTCCTTTTCTGCCACAACTCCCGTCCAGTGATGATGAATGTGAGGATAATGATGACCAAGATAAATGTTACCCATCTGATTCCATGCTTTTTGGAACCAATGATACAGAGGAGAAGAAGGGGAGAACAGGGACACCATTACAGAGACATTGGAGATTTTGGGGGGCATTGCAAGCCAATACCAGGATCGAGTTCCAGAGGTCTGCTGCATGACAATAGAAGATTTCATATTTATGTTTTTTATTGTTTAAAGCACGGGCCTAGCTCAAGAGAACTGGAGCGCTCTACAGGGAGTGGGTAGACATTGTGTGGGCTAGCATCTTTTAACTGTAGTACATAACTGTGAGTTGTGTTCTGTACATGGATCTTTGCATCCATTGGAATTAGTTATTGGTCAAATGTTGTTGAAAAAGCCACCTTTTGAGAGTTTTGCAAAATTGGATAAAGGAGAGAGCAGAGACAGACAAATCTACACTTCCACCCTTATGCAGGGTCTTTCAATAACAGCCTGCCAAATATGAACATTTGAAATGTGAGTATATGGGAGTAAAATATCATCTTTACAACACCACCTTAATGGCAGTATGAGTGTGTGGGGGCATGCCTTTTTGGTCCAGCAAGAAATCCCAAAGTCTGAAAGTTGTTAATACTACTGTACAGAGAATGACAGCATCCAGCCACCAGCACCCCATCCAAAAAAAAATAAAAAAAAATATGGAGGCAGGCAGCGATCGTGTTGGGATCCATATCTTTGCCATGCCATATGATTCACCAGCATGGACAGGACTGGGATGATTCCACAAGACTCATAATGCATCCCTCTAACAAACAGCAATCACCATACCAGTTTTAGTCTATACTGTCTCCACATAAAATGTTGTTGCTATTGTGTGTTACCTCTAGTTAAACACTTATTTATTAATGCCACTAGCATTAGTGCTGCTCTTGAGTCCTACTATTTTACAACCACACAGTAATGCACAGAGAGACATCATCAATACCCTTGCCAATTGTATTCAATGTTCAGCTTTTCCTAAAATGTGCATTGTTTGATTATTCTTTGGCCAGTTACATGAGAGGATGCCAGTAAGAAATATGTCACGTCAATTTCAGCTGCAAACATGTTCTGTAATATTTGTTTCTGTTGATTTGTTTTGTATTGTTTTCTAAAATGGCAAATACCTCAATCATTTCTTACACAAATTTAACATCATCCCTAGGCCATCAATGAAATGATAGTTAATTCATAAAGCTAACCAAAAAATGGCCTTCAAGCAGCCTCACTAGACTATTTGATTGGAGGATCCTCTGAACTAATGCTATTATTAAAGCGAACCCAGAGGCTTGGGCTGAGTGTCTTAATACAATATTTAAAAATATTATGACTACAAAAACAATTCCACCATCCTGGCAGGAAGCCATATTGATTCCAATTTTTTAAAAAGGCGATAGTTCTAATCCAGGCAACTATCACTGTATTGCACTTTTAGATGTACCGGGAACATTTTTTGCAAGATTGATAATACCAGATTTTTCTAAATGGCTCATTGAAAAACAATGAATGGATTCCAACCAATCTTGCTTTGTACCAGGAATCGGTACAACCTTAAATCTCTTAATACTTTCTGCCATTAAAACTCAAGCTATCCAAACCAAGCAACCAGTTTACATGGCCTTAGTAGATTTTAAGCAAGCACTTGATTCGGTATCATGCTACATTTTATGGAATTAACTTTTTAGAGCAAACTGCCCTCCGTATATTTGTCCAAACCAATTGAAACTAATTCAGGACTAAAATAAGGCTGTCCATTTCCTTCAATACTTTTGAACATTTATATACATTATATTTATAACGCTTTTATCTCGGTCTGCTCTTTTTCATCTCGTTTAGGGACACATCAAATATTGTAACTCTGGCTTACAAAGAAAACGTGTAGCTTTAACTACCTATGCTGAAACAAACACATTAGAGATAAATACAAATAAATGAAATATTCTAATATTTCATCACACACGAAAGATAAAACATAATGTTAACTGGACCCTAGCTGGCAACTCTCTGACACAAATATCTGTATATAAATATGTTGGGAGTAAATGTTAATTCTCATCCTTTGGATCAGCCTTATAGAGATGATCTTGGCAAAAGAATGAGATTACTAGCCACCCAAGGCAAGGCTTTTCAAAGAAAATATGGTAAATTCTCTCTATTACCTGCTAGAATGTTTTATCTTCAGAAAGTCATTCCGATCATCACTTACAGGAGCCAGACCAAAACGCTCTCAAAACTGGTTACATGGGACATATTGAAGGTGTATACTGGAAAGCAAGTCTACCAGTACCTCCAAGTATTCCAATGGCATTAATACGCTATGAGTTTGTCCTAACATCTCTGGCTGGCCCTGTTTAGGTAGAGTTTGATCTCTACTAATGACACATAGAATGTATTCCTGGCACTGAAAAATCTGTTAGTAAAACCGCAAGCAGGTCCCCTTGAAAAATGGAAACAAACGTAACCACATTCTACAAGATGCTGATATTCAAATAAATGTACTACTAGAAGTTCCAGATAAAGCAAATCTTAAACTAAACAGGCAAGACTGGATTGCCACATCGGATCTCTGCACCACATATGCTGCATTTAGAATAGGATCCTTTCAAATTAAGGCACCGAACGAAATACCTTTATAGTTAAAGATATTCCCAGACTGAGTATATGCTCATACATTTCTGCGGTTCCATCTAAATTTTCTCGCAACAAAATCCAAAATTGCATCATTTACTAAAGAGCCCCTTATAAGTAAAAATCGTAGATATTGTGTATTGGAAGGAACAGAAGAGGCTACTGAGCATTTACTTAGAGAATGTAAATCACTAGTAGATCTAAGACGTCTCTTATATTTGATATAGTTAAGTTTTTTTATCCATCTGAATCTTAGTATACAACATACTATAGAGCCTTTTTTAAAGAACCAATATTGAAATGTATCAATTTCATTGATGAGACCTGCTATCCTTGTGCTTGGTGAGTGTAGGATGATTGATTTTAGTTGAGCTTTTTAGATCATTAGATGTCATTTTAATTAATGCTAGCATTTTGTTCTTTTGTTTTAGATTTTTAACAGCAATCTTAATTATGGATTTATTGTATATTAATTAATCGTAATGTTAAATCAAAATTGTGTTTTATCAATGTAATTTGTAAATTATGTTTTTCTCATCTGTACAGTAACTTTTTAAACATATCTCTGATATGTTTAAGATAAGAATATATGACCAAGTAACTGTAACACATGAAGACAAATCGTGTAATTGAAATAGTTGATTTATCATCTGAACCAATTTTCTTTTGATTAAAAAAAAAAGTATGTTAGATATTATGGGATCACTTTGACATCATGAGAGTCAAATATTTTCATACATGTATTTAAGTACAATATTGACCAATACGTGGAAGGGTAAAAGCTTATTAGAACATACAGCTCTTCAGTTATGCTGTGCTAATAGTGTGATTGTGCATCAACACAGAGTAAAGGGTAACATGTAAACAGATATTTAGAAAAAACCCTTTCTGAAAATGGCCAACATTGAGAATGGAATACAGGCTTAACAAAAAAGTTAGTAGAGAATGTTAGGTAGGAGGTGGAAACCATGTGAGAATAGTGGAAACCCCCGTAACATTCAAACATAAAGACAACCTTATTGTGGTGCCTTTGTTTCTAAAGAGGACTTTGAGGAAGACGTTTTCACATGGAGTCATACAAAGTAAACACTCTCCCAACTGTTCAGATGGAGAATTGTCATCTTTACAGTTCTGACATCTAGCATTAATTGGATGTGCATCTAGTATGTATATCATCCCACTGAATGTACATTGGTTAGTTTTCTATTACTATTTTCCAACAAGACTACTTTACAATACATTACTAAAGAAAATGTAGCTGCTCCTTGATCAATAGCCGATTGATCCTATACCTAAACAGGTATTACTTGGGCTTGGGTGGACCAACACATTTAGCGTGACATTCCGAGGCACTGCACGAAACTAGCACTGTTTGGAAAAGCTTGCACAACATTTCTGATATCGCTGCACGAAACTAAGACAGATCGAAAAAAGAAGGGCCTTGCAAAGTTTCTCATCGTGCTTCATGAAACTAACATGGGAACAAATCACAACGCTCCACAAAAAGCCGCACAAAACTGGGCAAAATTTCAGTGGCATTGGAACCGTAATGCCAATGTTGCGGAAGGGGCAGAAGCAGAATCCAGTGTGCATTCCGCACTTTTCGCTTCGCATGCAAACATTTTGCTCACCCCTAGTGGTAATGATTTTTAGGCACAAACAACTTGGCCATTATCAAACTAGTGATGGAGATGAGAAGCTGTTTATTAAAGAGTTAACCATTTTAGCAGCATATCCCTCTTTAGATATCGTTCATTTTATTTGCTCAGGAGTTGACATCGGGCCTGCCGGTTTTGCAGTGACCTGAACTTACTTGCATGCCTCTGACAAACTGGGACATAGAACCATTGCAGAGGGAAAGACTGTCATACATTACCGCCATACAGCCCTTTGTGTTCGACCTACTGTATGTCGCACACTGGTCTTCTCTCTTCCCCTTTCTGCTGCGCATTTTGTAGAGGTACCATTCAGGCCGGTTTTTCTACAATAATGCTGACAGCAGGTGTTGGTTGAAAAAGCTAATCCAGTTCAGAACACGTGTCAGCTTTACAACGACACAAGCGGCACTTATGTTTTATTGCCTTTAAACTGTATAGTAGTGCCATGCAATAGGTGAATCTCACACCATTAAGCCAGGGTTATATTTATTCACTCTTGTGAATCTGTGCGGCAAACACTCTAATTCACACCATCATTTTAAATCACACAACACAGGCTTGCTTTATTAAGTCTGTGTACCCCATTTTACTTTTTTGGTGCATTCACTTTAAATCTTAGTATAGCCAATGATTATGTTATTGTCACGCTTACGCATTAAAGGTTTTTAGTGTGCACATCAATAATCGTCTTCGTTCAACAAGTATTTCCTGGGCATCTCATACAGCTCCTTGGCACTCATAGTGGCTGATTCATGGCAGTGTTTTATAATGGCGCAATCCCATAGAAAAACGTTCCATAGTGCGCTGCGTGTCTAGTTAGAGAACACGTTTCACAACGTTCAGTTACAGCGAGCTATCATCCAGGGAAATGACTTGCTTTAACTAGGTAGAGTTCATTATATCATTTTTAGCAGTTTCTGGCTCCTTGAAACTTATGTGTGCATACAATGAGTCTTGCACATTGAACCAGAATCCAATGGTCAAGTTTTCAGTTGCTTCGTGAACAAAAACATATTGAGGCTCATATTGGAGCTCCCCGTAAAAAGACGGCGGAAACTCTTTTGTTTGCACTTTATTTATTTATTGAGGATTCATAATGCACCTCTAAGCATCAACTTGCAAAGGTACCCACCGCCTTATTTTGGTAATTTGCACGGGGGAAGTGCAAAAGGGCAGGACAGAAAAGCAGCGTGCACGCTTGTATGCTGCCTATTTGCAGTCTGCTGTGCAAATTGAGTAAATACTGCCTGCCATGTATATATGGCAGGCAGCGTTAACAATGGACTCCATAGGAATCCCCAGCAATTACGCCAGCATGAAAATCCATGCAGACGCAAATGCTGGCATATTTGTGTGGCGCAGAGGAAGGGAGCTGCGCAAAAGTAAGTCACATTCCACCCCTCTCCGCTATACAAACCCATGAAAATTGAGCCTTACGCAGAGGCTTTTCCACTGTAGATTCCCATAACGGCCCATTTCCACAGGGCTCAAAATTAGCTCCATTCTGTTTGTCAACAGGTAGTCCTCAGGAATTAAATTGATTGTTCAACTACTTAAATGATACCTGCATTCAGATGAATGACTTTTAATCTTTCAACATCAAGATATGGTAATATATTCATAATGTGCCTGAATTTCTACTTTGCCTTTGTTGGCAGTATTTCTTCTTACACGTTGGAGTTTTTCTTTCTCAGTTTAATTGTCTTATATCTGTGATTAAAAGTGGATTATTTGAGTAGTGTCAAACAAGAAATTAAGGCAAGCTTTGAGGTGTTGGTAAATGTGCAGAGTCCATACATTTATTTATGTAGATGTTCTTAAATGAATAATGGTTTGCTAAGAAAAAAAATATTTTTCATGGAAAAGTTCCAGGTGTGTCACTGCTTATTTGCAATATGCTAGGGTTGGGCATTGTAAGCGATATTCAATCAACACTACAGCTAAGTCAATGCCTAGCCTGGGATGCTGAGGAAAACCCTTACTGATGTATTTTTATATTCAATTCAGTACTCTGGATGACAACCCTTGTATAACACCCCCCTCTTAGAATCCCCCTGATCCCACTGAGCCAAGAAGTAGGTTTGTTTTGCAAATTAAAAGGTTTATTTGAAAATTTAAGCAATACATATATATCACACTTCTATGAATAAATTGATAATGGATATTACACGTGTGAATATGAGCGATAGTCAGCAAAAGGTAACTTATGAATAGGAACAGAAGAATAAGGTGGGAAAGAATGCTTTATGTGGTTCTAGGAAACGCAAGGTGGAATAAAATGCAGTACAGAAATAACTTGTTATGATTTTAGCAAAAGGTAATATGATCACTTTTTCTTTTGACAATTCACTCCCCCCTATGCAATACAAGAAATGGAAGGGGAGCACACAGTCTTCAAGAATCCCAACAAATCACACTTTATAATGCAATACACAGTTCCAGTTCTCCCAGCAAGCTTAGGGAAAACAGGGATGAGTTTTAAACACAGGCGAATTACTTTAATGTGGTTTGCAAGGAAGTGAAAAGGTGCTAAAATTGCTTTTAATTCCCTCTAGAGGTTCAGGGTAGGTGATGGCTACTTTATATTAGTTCAGGCTCACTTTAACAATACTCTATGAATGATTAGCAGATTGCAAACAAATTTTAGCAAAGAGAAGCAAAAAGCTGCTGATTTCTACAGATGAAGAAATCGGGCCAAATCGCAAATCGCGGTAAATTTCGCGAGTGCGTGTCTCGCGATTATGGAAAAAGTATAGTATGTAGGACGTCGGTTCTAGATTCGTTGGAAAGCCTAGATTCTAAGCTTTCAGAAGCGTTCCTAGCATAAACGGTTCCGGAGATACGGATGATTTAATAAAGGTAGATTTTCGGATTTAAAGTAAAACTCAAAATGACAGGTGACAGCTTGCAGCTGCAGAATTGACAGGTGACAGTTGTGCAGCTTTAAAAATGACAGATGACACGATTTCTAGGAGGCTGTTCTAATTAGGTTAAAATAGCTTGAATTAGATTATTTTAACTATGAGATTGGGTTCTGCACAGTTCTGGCGGATACTCACTCCTAATTTTGAAATGAATGGGCCTCGTCACAGATCTGGTCAACTGGACTGGACTTCGGTTCTCTCTGCTCGGCGGGTCAATCAGGCACCGGTTCTGCTCACAGCGGTCTGGGTCTCTCTGGATCTCTGGTCTGGTCTCTGGCAATTGTTCTTGGCAAAGAATTCAAACAGCTCGCCCGGCTGTGGAATAGTTTGCAAATGATTTTAAGGATGCTGAGGCCTGCTGAGAAGAGTTCTCAGTTTGTGGGTTTAGGCCCTTGCTTTAAGTTCTGAAGTAAAGTTCTGGTCTTTGGAGATTGATGGATGTGAAGTCTGGAGTCTCCCGGCAGAGCGTCCCGCAGAAAATGGAATTGAATGTCTCTACCTGTCCCAGCAGTCTCTTTTTATGTGTTTTGAAAGGTGGGTGGAGAGGCTAGCATCCCTAAGCCTGCCCCTCTCTTGATTTGATAGGTCAATAGATTCTTTGGTCCCTGATTTGGGAAGGGATAGTGTGTCAGAGTGATGTCATTTTTATGACCTGCAGAAATGACACTCCCCTGGTCAATGTGCACACAAATCTATTCCTGATCCAAATACATATTTCCCAGGTACACAGTTGTTTGACATCACATGCACACATCATATATCACTAAAGATAGTCCCTGTCCCGACTCTGGCGTTTCTAGGAGCTTGCATTCAAAAATGGCAACTTATTTTTGATTTTAGTGGGTTTTGCAACATTGGTTTTTCATCAAAAATTATACAAAGGTACATTTCCCTTCCACATATATCCCAGTAACGTTCCATGTCTCTAGTTTAAACACATTGTCTACAATAATCATAATTAGCAGGGTTTTGCCCCAGAACATGGTACAAATTGGAGTTTGGACTCAAATCGTGAGGGCATTTTTCAAACTAAGACTCTCGAAGTTGTACATTCCTGTCATTTGGTTACAATAAATTATCACTGTTTCTATAGACTATATATTTGTTGCAATTCAACCCCCCAAAGTGTTTGGGTCCGCCTCCAGGAGTCTGGGTGGGTCAGTGATCACATGTCTCTCCTTGCTGGCAGAGGGCTGTTGACAGGAAACACTCAAAATTAACATACCCCATTCAACAGAAAGGGGCTATTGTCTCTCTCATCCAGGCTGAAGGGGAAACCCTCTCCCTCTCACTCAGAAGGGCCATGTGATATCCTGCCTCATGTGGTGAGTCTCTGGGGTGTTAAGGTTTCCCAGCCTCTTGGCCTCTCGGAACAGCAGGTGGCTAAGGTTTCCAATTAACCAACAAGCTTTGAAGTCCCTGCCCCTCTTGCAACTCCTAAATACAGTTTCCCTGTCAGAGTTTAGATCGCTAGCGCCACCTTGGGGAATTTGTCGGTACTGCATCCATTTTTGAGTTTTCTTGAATTACTGCATTTCAATAGAGTGGTCTTTTGCTTTATAGTATAGGACCCTTGCTTAACATTGTTTTGATGGCATCCTTACAGTAAAGTGGTGATGTGGAACCCCCCAAAAGAAGGTTGTATCTTTGGAGTGGTCTTGTGCCAACTGCGCAGTTCTCCTATTCTGGCGTGAATGTGGGCGGCGATAGCTCATCCCCACATCCACCCAGTCTATTGATTTAGTTTGTTCTGGGATAGAATAATGGGCGGCGACTGCTCATCCCCACATCTACCCAGTCTATTGATTCAACATGGATCAAAACCCTTGACAGCGTCTTGTCATATATGTATGGGGATTTATGATCATATGGTACATTTCAGGTGTATTTAGTGAGGGCTACCTGGGTGAAGTTCTCACCGATAATGGTTCACAATTGAAATCAAAAGAAATGGAAATGTATTTCGAGAAGAGAGTCATTGTACATGAGACAAGTGCCATATATCATCCTAAACAAATGGATTTGTGGAGAGATATAATATCATTATTTAGGAAGCCATCAGGTGGGCATAGTCCAATGGAAAGGAATGGAAAGATGTGGTGAGGAGGATGATTGTTGCCCATAGGTTTACCCCACTCCGCACCACAGGCATTTCTCTGTTCAAACACAGTTGAAGGAGAAAGGGTACAACCAGGCTCTTTCCTGGCTGGATGGGAGATGTGTCAGGAATGGAAGTGAATTTGAGTGTTGTGGATGAGCAGATCAGAAATTGTCAATTGAAGAACAAAGCTGCTAGGACAACAGGCGGTTTAGAAGATAAAAGGTTCCCCTGGTGGGAGGTTGTTTCAGAATAAAGTTGCCAAGTACGATGCGTGGTGAAGGATGTGGATGGTCCAAACCTATCGAGGTGATTGAGGTGTTCAAGCATGCACTGAGGACAAAAGATGGTAGGGTGTGGAATATAGAAAGGGTGATGGACTCAAGATGGGTTGGAGAGAACGGAAGAAGGTTTTGAGAGGTGGGCATTAAGTTTGAAAAGATTGGAAAATGTTCCTTGTCAGATGCAGCAGATAGTTTGCCGTCCACCTTCAAGATGCGGAAGGAGCTATAGGAGACCACTTTACCTGGATGACTATGCCCATTAGTGGAAGCAACTGAAGCATACTGGTGAAAGAAAGGCGATGTGTAATGTTGGGTTACATCGTGTCATGGAACCATGACGCGATGTAAGTGGAACGAGCCCGAGCAAGGGAGCGCGAGGCAGAGGACAGAGGACCGGTGGTGTGGCTGGAGAGCGGGGCTCACACTATCCAACACAAACCCTTATTATTAGTAAAATAAAACAAGTACAAACATGCTTACCATCTCCAGGTCCCATGCTTCGACCACATTATCAACCTTCCCCTTCCATTAAGCATGCACTTAATAAGGACACTTTAAATGACTTTTGTGGAATTTGATTTTAGTGGTTAAGCTCCGTGATACCACCATGTTATGGCCATGAACGGGTGTACAATATAACTGTATTTCAGAAAGACTCAATGTACTGCCAGCACTCAGCCATCCCTTTGACCTCTCTCCAAGGAGGGCAGACTAGTCCATTTGGAAGTGCTCCTGTTGGTGGTAGGGACAAGACTGATTTGCACATGATATTCAAGCTGCCCAAAACAATTTCCACTGATTCAAAGCTTTACAACCATCATGTTTTTATATTAACTATGATTAATTGATCAGAACATGACAGATTCATATAAATAAGAACACACATGATAAAATGGATTAGTTATAAGCATTGCACAATGCACAGTGTGTAATTCAGATTATTAGAAATTAATTAAAACAGTATGCAGCCGTTTCAAAAATGTACAATGTGTAGTCTCAAAATGCATTAGCAGTGCAATAGTCATTTCAGCTCTCCAGTCATTTCAAGCAGTATGAATATGTATGTGATAGAGCTCTGACACTGGGCCTAAGCATACACAAATAATTAGAATTAAGCTAATAAAGGCTCCAATTCAAAACAAAATCTCAAATGCTGCAAAGATCTCTCCAAAATATTCCTTTGCCATTTCTTCTATTTGAAACTCATTTATATTTAATTAACTTGGAAATTATAGCATGTCAGAAAATGGATGTACCATAAATACATTTATGAGTCATGATATGATTTAGCGCGGTGTAGAAATGTGCCATGAAGTTTCATGGCTTCATGAATAACACACTATGAATGTGGTAAGTGACAAGCCAGATATCATGTGCGAAAAAGGCATATTAAAGGAATGAATGATTGTAATTGTGAAATTTTATTGAAAATTCTCCTTAATCCCCATGACCAAGAGTCATGCAGCATATTGGTCTACCCTAATGAACAACAACATTAATTTACAGTAAACTTTGTCTGGATTTTCATGCACCCCTGTTGATTACAGAATTTAAAAGCATTCTTCCCAGGAGTGGATCGACTGTACGATGTGAAGAATAATGTATGTATGAGAAGCCATGTTCAGTCGAGAAAAATATGCTTTCGAGTTAGCTCACCGAACAAACATTATTTTCATTACATTTGTAAAATTAAATCGGTTTGATTGGCTGATTTTTATAATTGGGTTATCCTGCCCATTGCTACTGAAGCTATTGTCTTCACCATGTCATTCTGTTTCTGCTGGTGCTTTCGGACATATCGTGAGATTTCTCTGCACATTCACAATGAGCGGAAGCTGCCTTTAATTACCATTAGAACCCCAGCCAGGGTCAACCAGAATGTAACAACCATCCTGATTGGCCCTTGCCAGGGCATTAACCGGCCGGGAATCCCTCGGCTGGGATTCCACTGCTTTGTTCCTGAATATTCGTAATGCGAAAATGTTACATTAATTGTGTGCAGAATAACACATTAGAGTGCACTAATACACTTGGACACTAAGCAGTAGGGGTTCAAGTACAAAAGAGGGGATTATATGTTTGCATGAGCCATGGATGTGCATGAACGATGGACAGAGCAAATCTCTAGCTATGATGAAAGATGACACATCATCTGCAACACTTTGATTAGGTAGATGGGGCGGGCCGGAAGCCAAGTTTTTGGTATGCACACAGGAGCCCATAAGTAAGGGAGACAGCCAGTTCCCGCCTCAAGTGCCAGCATTGAAGGAAGTCCACAGTGCCTGAAAACTGGAACAAGTTTCAAGTGGACAATGGCCGCCGGATAAGGTTTTACTACATGCCATGGAAATGTCCCTTTGGGGAGGTGGTTATATCACGTGGATGTGAACAGGTCTCGAATGCTGCTGTAACCTCTGGAGGATGCACCATAATCCAATGTAAATGTAACCGACTAAATGTATCATGCATATTGTTTCTGTATACCTTTCATTGGGTAAAACCCTATGAAAAACCTGTAATCTCTGTGCTTGCGGGCCATATTGTGGGAGAAGGCTACTAGCTGGTCTCTCTATCCCTTCTCTGTGCATATGTATGGAAAATAAACCGTATCTCTAGCTTTAGTAACTCGTTTCCTATTCGGTTACTTTGTGATCTGCTGCAGTATTCCACATTAGTTTACCTTTATTATTCTATCCTTCTGATTGTATCCAAGTTATAGTATCTTATTACTGAATACCTGTGTAGAGAGATTTGTTTCTGCATACAAAATGCAACACATACATACATGCAAACACACATACATATACAAACACATACAAACACACATACATTCCCATTCGAGCCCCCTATGGGGGGCTCGAATGGGAATGGTTCCCGATATGGGGACTTACCGGGTCCTCCAAGGTTGGAATGACCCGGTAAATTCCTATTTCAGGAACCCGGACCCGGAATGCGGTAAGGGGTTAGCCATGGCTACCTCCTACCATGAGTGCATTGGCCACTGGCAACCTTCCCTAGTTCTAAGCCTTCCTTGCAATTGGTCACCTTGCAATTGGTTATTTATAGCACGCTTAAAACTCAGAGGCTTCTAAGTGCGGACCCGGGGATCGAACCTGTGTTGCTACACATCGTCTTGCTTCCAAGGTGATCGCGTTGCCCCTGAGCTATTCTCCTAAATGGATTCTTCACATATATAAAGGGTACAGTGGGCCACACATTTCATAGCCCAATGATTGTGGCTTTTGCAATACAATACGCTATTTTCTGCTTTTTTGGGGCATATTACACCACTCTACGAACCCCTCAAAAGCAGTGCATGGTGCGGGATGGTCCAAAATCGATAGAAAAAGTGCCCCAAAAACAGAAAAAAACAAATGTGAATTTGCCACAAATGTATGTACGTGTCAGTGAAGCACAATGGAAGCTTTAGGAAACCTAAAAACAATCACATTACATGATTGTGAAGTAGCCAATCCAGTTCCCTGAAAAAGTTTGAAAAAGCTGGCACCAGGAAGTAAGTCTGCAAACAAAATCGAACTATAAATAATTCTTTTCACCTACTTTTTACCCATATACAAACAAAAAGCTGGCAGGTTATCCACCTAACTTGCAAAAGCAGGCTTTTTCAGACCAGGGCTCTGCTCCGTGAACACATTTCATGAACATCCGTTCAGTGGTTTGGGCTGTAGGCACAACATATTTGTTCTGGCAAAGTTAATTAAGCAATATGCCCCGAGCGGCAGGGGCATTAATGACTCAAGTAATGCCCCGTGGCCCATAGTACTTGTGGGATGTTTTTACCCATGCATCCAAGCCCTGCCTCAAAAACTGTGCAGTACTGGCATTGAAAACATCATGATGGCCAGAGCTTCCCAGAAAATGCCCAGGGAAGTGCATGAAGAATAGGCTGCCACCCATTTTGCCGATGTTATGGGCACAGAAGGGCACTGCCTAAAACCACCATTGGACTACCCACACAGTAGTCTGAAACCATTGGGAATGGCAATGCTGATTGCCAAAAGCAACCTAGAATTGTGGGGAACTCATTTTCTTAAATCCCAAAAATGGGTGCAGTGCCAGTACTCACCACTATCAGAAAGCCGGCGTTTTAAAACAGCACCAGATTTTTTTTATATGTGTAAAACTGAATAAATGAATGAAATAAATGAAGGCAGGCCAAAGAAAGACTTACTGAGAGGTGGATACAATCTAAAGTTATATTCTGAAGTGACTTGAAGGTTTATAACAAGACTGGCTGAGCTGTGGATTTCAGCAGTTTAAGTAAATTTGGACTGAAAGACACTAAAAACCTAAATGTTTAAAAGAAATGAGTGACCTACTTTTGAGTGTCACATAGGTTGCAATTGTTTTAATGTCATAGTTTTAAACTTAGAATCAGCATTCTAGCTGCATATGTAAACATTGTCTTGACTTAAACTGGGGAACAAAAGTGACATTAGCTGGGGCCTGGCTTAAGGAACTGAATTCTGCCCACCAGCTACCCCCGACAGGAGTTGGGACTTGCACAACAGCTGTGTTCCCAGGCCTATCTGCCTTTTGCTGCTCCCATCAAAAGGGATATGACACTTCCCTGATTGAATTACCTGGGCTCTGCAGGAAATTGAACAAAGCCCTGTCCTGACTCAGGCAAATGTTTTATTATGGGGGCCGTAAAAAGTGGCTTCCTCCCGAAGGAAAGGGGAGGAGCACTGCCTGTGAGAGCAAGCTGGCTTGGCAGAACTGGAAAAACCAGAAATTCAACCTTGTGCTGGGGGGAAACCACACCCCTGTAGCCAGAATATGGTTTTAGAAAAAGATGAATAACTCATAGTACGGACTTGTCATAATTATTTAAATGATACCATAATTCTTGTGATTTTTCTGCCCACATTTTAAGAGGTTTTTAGAACCGGTGGCATGATCTGGGGGCAAACTAGCAGTTAAGAGGGTATTACTTAAAATGTATGCATGTTAAAAGTCTGATACTTCACCAAGTAATGTCCATACTCCTTGCGCACATGTGTATACATTTGGGGTAATGTCCGATATTACGAAATCAGTTAAAAAGTGCAAATGTTGCCATTTCTGAATGCAAGCTCCCAGGAAGAGCAGATTTGGACAGGGTATACCTCCTGTGATATGTGAAGGGTGCATGTAATTTTAAACAAATGTGTACCTGTGCAGATATGTCTTTTGGATCAAATATAGATTGTGTGTAAAGTTGGCACGGGTCGGTTCTCTGTATCATAAACAGACATCATCATGATGACACTTCATTTCATTCCCCCAATCAAGGGGAAGTGGATGAAGTGGCCAATGACAAGTGGAGAGGGGTAGAGCTAAGTGATGCTGCACACACACCCATTTTCAAAACACATAAAAGCAGACAGACAGGACAGATAGGGACCTTCAAATCCATTTGCTGCCGGACGCTCTGCCGGGAAAATCCATACTTTACCTCCACCAATCTCTAGAGAAAGCTGTGCAGAAAGATCCAGACTTCAAATCCATCAATCTCCAGAATCCAGAGAGGCTAGAGGCAGAGCAGAGCTGACCCAGATCACTGTGAAGTGCAGAGACCAGACCAGAGTCCAGTCTAAAACCTGACCAGATCCGTGGCGAGGCCCATTCTAATTCAAGAATATAGTGTGAGTACCTAGCAAGACTGTGCAGAACCAATCTCTTAGTTAAAATAATATAATTCAATCTATTTTATTCTAAGTAGAACTGCCTCCTAACTGTCACCTGTCATTTGTAAAGCTGTCACCTGTCATTTTCTAGTTGCAAGCTGCACTTGTCACTTTGAATTTTAACATTCCAAATCCGAAAAACTACCTTTATTTAATCGTTCATAACTCGGTAACCGTATGTCCTAGAGACTTGCAGTAACTTTCCTTTGAAAGCTGGGAATCATAGCTTTTCAGCGAACCTAGAACCGATTGCAAATTTCTCAACGTGTGAAAACAGCAGTTTTCTTGCTTTCATTTGCCAAAAATTCGTTTAACCTGCTAGTTACTCCTAGATCCTTGCTAAAGTGAGCCTGGACTAATATTAACTTGATACCACTCACCCTGAACCTCTAGAGGGAATTAAAAGCATTTTAGCATATTTTTCACTTCATTGCCAGCACATATAAAAGCATTTTGGGCCTGTGTTGTAAACTTCTGTAGTCTAAGCTGCTGGGGTGAACTGAATTACTTTTGATTGCATTTCTGAGAACGGTGTGCTTTCCTTCCATTTCCTTGCATTGCATAAAGTGGGGAGGGGATTGCCAGAGAAAAGTGATTACATTGTTTTGTTGAACGCATATTGAGTATTTTCTGTACTGCATTTTCATTCCACCTTGCATCCATTTGAAACCATAAAGTATTGTTGCTATCTTATCCATCCTATAACCACTCATCATTGATTATAAAGAAGTGTGCTAGTGCCAGACTATCCATTATTGATTACTGCTCAGATTCAGTGTGATATTCAATTATTAAATTAGTATAAAGTGTAATATATATATCTATTGTTTAAATTATCAAATAAACCTTTTAACTTGCAAAACAGAACTACTTCTTGGCTCAGTGGGGTCAGGGGGATTCCAAGGGAGGGGTGTTATATAGGGGTAGTCATCCAGAACACATGAACTGGACATAAAGATATATCAATAAGGGTTTCCATTCAGTATCCCAGACTAGGCATTGACTTAGCTGTAGTGTTGAATTGAATCCTCTTACATACTTTTAGCTTTTTTTTTTGTCCTGAAAGGCTGCAGCGTTTCAAAAATATAAATAAAGATGGCAAAGAAAATGGCCACCGGGAAAGGGAAAACGGAGTCCGTTTTCCCTTTCCATGGTGGCCATCGGGAGCGGTCGCGCTGGAAACAGAAGCGTTTCCAGCGCATCCGCTCCCAAAAAAAAAGAAAAGAAGGTAAGTGCAGTTGGGAGGGCGGAAGGGAGGGAAGGGGAAAAAAAGAAAAAACAAAATGTACCTGGGTCCCCGGCGGGGGATGATGGAAGCCTCCAGCCGTGTGGAGGCTCGGAGCGGTGATGGCCCTGCTCTGAGTCTCCACACGGCAGGATGCTGCCATCGCCCCCTGCTGGGGACCGAGGGATAGAAGGTAAGTGGGGTGGGGAGGACAGGGAGGAGGGAGGAAAGGGAAGGGAGGGGGAAAAAAAAGCCTTACCTGAGCCCCCAGCGGGGGGCGAAGTTAGCCTCTCAGACGTGGGGAGGCTCGGAGCGGGGATGGCCCTGCTTCGAGTATCCTCATTGGCTGAGGGGCTGCCACACCCTCCTGCCGAAGACAAAGGCTGTGGAATCCCGACTGAGGGATTCCCGGCCTGGTAATGACTTGGCAAGGGCCAATCACAATGGCTCTTTTATTCTGATTGCGCCCTCGCCAGGTACTAATTGGGATTACACAAAGTTTGGGACCGGACCCCATTACTTTCACATGCATGGTATACATTTTGATGTTGATCAAGAAATGTATCCTGCATACCTCCCTAAATTCATCAAAGAGTTGTGAAAAATAACGAAACAATTACGATATCAATTTACATTATTGTTGTATCTATGCATGAAATTAATAAATGCATGTGTGCATTTTGTTTTTTTTTGCACTAATCAAGCAAGAGAGAGACAAGGTGTTGTACAAGGTGGAGTAACTGATGAGCAGGGAGGACACGCCAACAGTCCCAAGAGTGCATTCTAGTTGAGGAAGAGGCTCTTCTAATATGGAGGAAAGGAGGTTGGGGGAAGGTTGCTGTAGGGTTATATGTGAATTATATGTTTCTAGAAGGGCCTGTGTTACCCACTTTGGACGCTAAAAATAGTATTTCTTGAAATGTTTACTTACTTGTAATTTACCCAACCTTTACCCACTTGTAAGCTAGATAAAGTAATATTTGCAATTGATCCAATTCATACATTGGGCCTCATCACGACTTGGGCGGTAACGCCGGCGGTATTACCGCCGGCAGTATTAGCCCTACCGCCGAACTCCCCGAAGCTAATTGCGCCGGATCATGAGTTTGGCGGTAATGTTATTCCCCATTGAGCCCATTCGGGAATGCCCCATTCCCCATTGGGCTCAATGTGGAAATGTTGCTCTAATACCGCCGGCGGATTTCCTGCCGGCGGTAATAGCGCAAATTTTCAGAGGATTTCCCCCCAGCTCAGAGCTGGGGAGAAATCCGCCGAAGTCCTGCTTTGGCGGACCCTTAAATCCGGCGGTAATAACACTACCACCGGATTTAAGGGTTACCGCCAAAGTCGTGATGAGGCCCAATTGTGTCAAATAATGTTACACTTCTTGAATAGCTTGAAAGAAAAAGAAAGGTGCACGGTTAGCATAAATACGGGTCAAGAGAGACACTGAAATCCTTGGGCAGACGCATGATGTATATGTTGATGAAAGGATTGCAAATATTAATATGCATTTTTGTAAGAATCGATCGGCAGGCACCTAAGCAAATTATAATATGTAATCATGCAACTGACTTCACTGAAGAGGATTTTGAACGAATTCATTTTGGCATGAACATCACTCTCCTGAACCAAGATGCTGCATGTTCATGTCATGCCCTCTCATCGACCCACTATCTCTTTCTTTTGCAGTGCTTCCGAATATTATGATTACGGACAAGGGTCAAGTGAAGAAGATTATAATACCTATGGTAGGGAACGTCTTATTTTTTAATAGTATTGTTAATTGCTTTGGGAATTTACTGTGCAAAATGCATTCATGAAACTCAAGGCAAGCCATTAACCAGTTATAAGAGTGAATCAGAGGTTGATGTCATATAAGGACAATCCGGCCCACAAAATCAGACAATGCCTTAGCAGGATCCGTTTAATCTTTGAGGAAGTGGCAATCTAAAGAGTGTGAGGAATATGGAATTCTGTCAGGCTTCAGTAACATTAAATAAACAGGCAGCCTTGAGTGTCATGGTTTACACGCAGCATTGTGTAGCACAGCAACTCAGCCATTTCCATCATGTGGCCTCAGGTATGTGTAGCACAGCAACTCAGCCATTTCCATCATGTGGCCTCAGGTATTGTCATCATTTGCTTCTCAATGTGTACAGGGCTGAATCCAGCCCTATGCAGTCTGCTGTGGCAATCAGTGGCTCACCGCTGCTAACCTGGGTGAATACGTTACGCCAATCTTCAAATGTTCACTGTATTCGGGTGAGTGGACTTCAGCCGAACCTTTAAATGATGCAGGTGCACAGATTCGGATTAAAGGTATGCCAATTCGGGATGATGAAATATTGCTGTAAATATGAGTTTGACAAGGACAGACGTTTTCGTTCCAGCACAAATTCATAGCAAAGGGGTTGGAATAGGTCAGGAGTTCAGAGCCTTTCCTCCTCAAAGGAAGCAGCGCGTCTTAATGACTAGCAACTTTCACCTGACTTTTTTTAAAATATAGAAACGAACATTACTCTTCGTTTGGAGCTGATACAACGATTGCAAACTTTTCAAACAAACAGTAATAGAAGTAATGCAAATAAAAATGACCCAGTCACCTTATTCGCAAAGGATCCCTCCGCATTTCCAGGGGGGCTGTGCAGCGGCCCAAATGATGTGCTGGAGAGCCCCTTGCATAGATCAGAGTTGGCAGCGTATGTATTGCTACCTGCTCCAATAGGCCTCTAAATGTAGATATGTTGAGCTTGTTTTTGCAAGGTACAGAGCAGTTCCTTTAAGTCTACATTATGAAACCTTGACGCGTGACTGGCTCAGCCTCATCTATAGTGGCCTTTCTGAGTTCATTGACCTGCACATTTGAGCTGTCCCAATTATTAAATATTTATTTTTCGACAGGGCTCTTTATGAAATATTTTGCCCAAAAAAAACATCCGAAAATGTATTTTTTATTTTTTTTTATTTTGGGGGTTTGCCCCCAAGCATCCCATCCCCTATCGTTTTCTTACTATCCCTGCCTCCCAACTCTTTATATGACCTTTCCCACCCCCCTATGTTTTTTGCAGATTTTTTTTGCCCAAACGTTTTCGTAAAAAAAATTGCTGTCGATGAAAGGACGCGGTACCAACATCATACACCTCTAATGAATGACTCTAGTACCGAGCCATTACCTATATTGAAATATTATAAACCTCAATTATACGTGTCAACATTTTAATGATGAAAAGCACACCCAGGCATACCTATCGTATGACTGACCATACTGGCCTTACAATTCCCCATTTTAACGAAGTTATTCTTATCCAGATTCAAACCTGGGACCTGCATGGCACACATATCTCTGCAGTATGAGCAGTAATCTACTGAGAAATCTTACTGCAAAGTGTAATGTGCTGTGCTACTTGGATGACAGCCACAGAGGCACAGGACTCCACATGCCCTTGATAAACCCCAAATACACATACATACTCACCAACCCCCTCACTTTACCCTACCCTTTCGCTCCATCCCTGAACATGTTTAATTCTTAACTGTATCTTCTTTTTACAAATCAGTCCAAACCTGTCCAAGTTCTCCCATACTTGCAATTCAGTGTCATCAAGAGGAAAGTGAAGTGAGCCTGAATGACGGCAGTGAGAGTGAGTTGGTCCTCCTACATCAATTTTAAAGGTTAGAGTCATTAACACTAGCTGTAGCCAGTAAATCACTCACCATGATAAGGGACATGGTTAGCTATGTATCTCTTGATGAAGCTGCTTCAGTCCTTGTAGGAAGACGTGCCAGGAATGTATCATGACAGCAAGCCAAGACCTTTTTCAGTGTACTGATGTCTAGGAAGTACAACAAGGTGCCATTAAAAGGCAGGCTCCCATAAAACAGGTTCATCCCGGATCTACTGCCCCCTTTCTGGTGTCATATGCAGTGTCACAGAGGGTCAAAGACGCCATGTGGCATTGTGTGTGGTGCACACACAGGCAAGGTGGCAAGAAAAATACAGGATCAAAGGATGTCTTAGGTTCAAGTGCATGTATTCTGGAGAGGGGCAATGATTTCACGTTATCATTGGGTTGATAGGCTTTGAAAAACAGATTCCACTGTGTTTATTGTGCAGATACTGTGTTGCCATTCATCACCCAACTGCTCAACATATGAAACCGGTCATCAAATACTGACCCCATTTTGCCCTGGTAAACACATAATACAGATCAACATATGTTGCTGTTTGGTATTTGCTAAACTGCAATTATGAAGCTGGGGGAGGTTATCCTAGGGCTTTTTACATAAACGTGTTCAAGTTCACTCAGCCACATGGATTAACAAATCTGTTGGAGTTACTGTTGGGTTGAGCCATGCCGCAAACACTCTGCTGTACCTGTGGATACATACAAGCAAACACAAGATCTGTGCCTACCTTTTCAGCCGGATGGAAGTGGGTCTTGCAGTTGATGGGTGCAGTTGGGGCTATGTGGTGGGACTTCATGGAGTGGGCAAGAGGCAATGACGGCTGGTAAGAGGCAATGGTGGCTGGGAGTAAGAAAGGTATAATTGGATTTGCACAATATGATAATTTGGGGAGGGAGGCTGATGATTAGAAAACCAGGCAGTATGTTCAAGAACTGGGTATCATGGTATGCTGATGTCAAGGATGGCTATGAACACCGTGATGGAGGGTTCTGGGAGGGTGCAGATCTTGGAGGAGTATGCGAGAGTTTATGGAAAACCCCATTAGAAATCAAAGAAACAAAAGCAATTTGGAGTTGACGGAGCAGTCCATCAGTTTCAAAGTGTCAATCAGTACCGGGCAAGATGGGCATTGTTTCATGTATATTCCTCTTTTTGATAAGTATGATCTAGGGGGCAGTTTATGTTGGACAGATGAGGTATGGATGAAAAACTAAAGACACATAGACATACGGCCTCTGTACATTGGCGCATTCCAGGTATGCAGATCTACAAATGCTTATGGCCACTGTACACTGTATCCAGGTGGTGTTCAACTTGGAGATGGTATATCAATTCTAAAAATGCCCCTCAGGCTGTGGAGAAGGCATTCTCCATGATGGTATACGTAATGTCACATGAGAGGAGTTTCTGCAAGATAAAGGCCACCACGTGTGACTGTGTGGTGTGAGGGAATCATGTGGCATATTCTGCCCACACCACTGAAGAATGATCATGCTTCATGATGTGGGCAGGTGTGGGTCTTTATGGTAAAACACAAGAGCCACTGTGGAAGGACATCTTAAGGAATTTAAGGCTTGTTGAGATTGGGGGGACCAAACAAAAATCTCCCCCTTCTTGGTCACTTGAAAGGGAAGAAACACCATACCCAGTAAGCCCATGTTAAACCATTAACAGTAGTCAGGAAGATAAGGAAGTTTTTCAGACTTAAGGGCCACTGGCACAAGATATTCCAGTAAAGCCGTTGGATTATCCCTTGCGGAGACAACATGTTGCTCTTATGCCTTCCACTGTGGGTGTATACACAATGCATACTATCCTAAAGCTTATGTAGAACTGTCCTAACATTTGTATTGTGGGTTTGATGGTCAGCTGAATAGATCATATGATTCTCAGAGCCTGACAATAAAGGGCTAAATACTTTCAGACCTTGTACAGCATGAAGAACACCATCCGATATTTAAACAAACTGATTATGATGTGGGTTTTCATTCATCTTTCGACTCATTTGTGAATAAGATTGTAGGCACCTCTTAGGTGTTTATTATTATTATTATTATTATTATTATTATTATTATTATTATTATTATTATTATTATTATTATTATTTTTGTATTTATAGAGCACAGTCCTAGCTTTGAGAAGCAACAGAGCATTTTAAGAGGGATACACCAATACCAGTACATAATGGAGCACTTCACAGAGGTATACATTATTACAGATGCACAACAGAGTGCTTTTTAGTGGTAACAGCAGAACAGATATACAGTGGGGGGTAGGATACAGAGGGGGACAGGGGAAGGGTACACCTGTACCGAGTGGCAGGAACGAGAGGGTCTATTTGATGGACTTGGTGTTGAGGAGGAGAGACTCCCTGAAGACTTGGGTCTTGAGTTCTTTCCTGAATTGTAGAAGCATGGGAACGAGTGTAATGCTGTTGGGGAGGAGGTTCCATAGTCTGGGGCATAGGCAGAGAAGGCTTATTTTCTGGTCCTTTTCTTTGTGCAGCAGTGGATTTCAGGTCTTCACGTGCCCTAGCTTCTGGTGGTGTGTTGTCCTCCGGAGAGGCAGAGTGTCTGTGTAATGTAACTGGGTGACTTGATGTTGACTGCCTTGTAGATGGTGCAGCAAGACTTGAAGGTGATTTATGTGTGCAGTGGGAGCCAGTGACGGTCTATGAGGGCCAGGGTTATGTGGTTGTATCTGCAGAGACCCTTGATGCGGCCACATGTAGCACACTTCTCAAGGGCGCAATAGAGGATGACGGGAGGCCTTCGAGGAGTACATTGCCCTTATCCAGGTGGGATAGGACCAGTGCTTGAAAGGTGGATATAAAGCTATCCAGAGGGAGCAATGGCTTGACTTTTGACAGGAGGGAGAGCTGATAACAAGATGTCTCAGTTTTCTTAGCTATGTGTGTATTATAGGTGTAATTCGGTAAAGCTGTGGGGTGGTAATGCTTGTTATAACAGGATGTTTTTTTTTCGGAAGATGAGGATACCATTTTTTAATGGTGATATTGTTCAATGCCTTGTATTTGATAAAGAGGTGGAATTACCCTCCCTTAATTGAAACAAAAAAAGGGAAAAGTGTGGAGAATTACTTGAATACTTTGATGAGACTGTTTTTTTAATGCTTATTGCTGGTACTGCTGGAGATACTCACCCTTTTGTTGGGTAATGGGGTAAAAAGATGTGAACAGCATTTTACAGCCTAGGGCGAGTTATATGGGCTATTGAAATACTGGATGATCTGGGAGCTGTTCGGCATCCGCATCAATAGTCAGTGTTAATCCTGGTAACAAACAGGGAGCAATATCTTGAGGGCCTCAATCTGACATTCCAATAAATATAGTACAGGGAAAGGAGGCAGACAGCTGCTTTCTCTATGTGGTTAAAATGAGGGGATAATCCAATTTGGTGTTTGCACCCGATTCAACTGCGTGGCATGTCAGGTAATGAAGGGTAACCTAAAATGGGTCCAAACAAGACCAAAGAATGAAGGCATCAATCAATTAAAAAGAAAGTACCTCCTAGTTTTCCTCTTAACAATTCTTTTGGTTCTCCATGGCTTGCTTCAGTAGATGAAATTGATTCTATCAACAGCACAACCTTCAGGTAGGTGAAGCTTTGAATAAGGTAGAGCATGAATACTGCATACAATTTCCAATATAAATGAAGTTGGTGGTGCCCCCAGAATCCAGAAAGGTACGGTGTAGGCAAAGATATGTGCCACGGAAAGAACAAAACAACATGCATATTTAAATGCTAAAGTACTGTTTACATGGTTTTAGCTAATCCTGCCATCTTGGGTTGCTGGAAAGGGTGATGTAAGGTCCTGCCTTGCCGAAATACAGACAGTGTTTCAAGGAACTCATTTGTATAGGTCATCGGGTAAGAGGTTAGCCCTCACCCCACAAATCTGCATGGGCTCATCAGTGTCTTTCCTCAAGCGTACTTTGGTTTATCCTGTTAATGACTCCAATCAAGCATTCCCACTAAGTCAGTGCCTTGTCTGGGATTTCTCAAGGGAAGCCCTTATTTATATATTTTTATGACAAGTTATAATCTGGATAATGAACCCTTGTATAACGCCCCTCTCTTAGAATCCCCCCTGACCCCACTGAGCCAAGAAGTAGGTTTGTTTTGCAAAATAAAAGATTTATTGGAAAAATTATACAATAGATATATATCACACTTTATAATAAATTAATATTTGATATCACACTTAGACATATGACAGTGATCAACAATGGATGATGTTATACTAGCACACTGGTTTAATTACTTAGGAGTAGTATATAGGATAAGGTAGCTGAGAATGCTTTATATGGTACAAGGAAATGCAAGGTGGAAAAGAAGCAACACAGGAATAAACTTGATATGATTTCAGCAAAACATAATATAATCACTTTTCCCCTTTTGGCAATTCACCCCCCCTCTATGCAATGTAAGGAGGTGGAAGTAACACACACAGTTTTCAGGAATACAATCACAGTACAATACGAATTTAGTTCCCCCCTAGCAAGCTTAGAGAAACAGGGATGATTTTAAACACAGGCAAAGTACTTTAAAGGTGGTATGCAAAGAAGGGAAAATATGCTAAAATGATTTTAATTCCCTCTAGAGGTTCGGGGTGAGTGAGAGATACTTTAAATCAGTTCAGGCCAGCCCTATCAATGATTCAGGGATGGTTACCAGATTGAAAACAGAATTCCGTAATGGAGGCAAAAGACGAATATTTTTACACGTGGCTGAAATGAAGCAAAATGTCCAATCGCGGCAATTTAGTCGCGTGCATCGAGCGCAATTACGGAGGAAGTATAAGGAGTAGCAAGTCGATTTAGAGCTTGTTAGAAAGCACATGGTGGAATTTCTAGTTTATCCACTTCCCCCAAGCTCAGCTTGCTCCCAGATGCAGTGCCCCTCCCCGTTTCCTTCCAAGAGAAAGCCATTTACGACTCCCCTAATTTAACATTTGCCTGGGCCAAGGACAGTGCTTTGTTTAGTTTCCTGCAGTCCCCAGGTGGCACTCCCCTAATCCAATCAGGGAGGTGTCATCTCCTTTTGGTGGGGCAGCAGAATGCAGCCAGGCCTGGGAACAGTGGCTGAGCAAGTTTCAACTCCTGTCGGGGGTAGTTGCCGGGCAGAATACACTCTCTTTAAGCCAGGCTTCAGCTAAATGTCACTTTTGTTCCCTTTTTTTTCTTCATCCAAATCAAACTTACAATTTTTACACATGCAGCTAGAACGCTGATTCTAAGTTCAAAACTATGACATTTAACAGTTGCAAACTATGTGACACTCAACTGTAGGTCACTCATTTATTTTAAACATTTGGATTTTAGTGTCTTTCAGTCCAATTTCACTTCAGCTGCTGACATCCACAGCTCAGCCAGTTTTGTTATAAACATTGTTTTGGGCTGTTTCTCTTTCCAGATTTTGTATGCACACAAGTCTACCTTCTGCCAAATGTCTGATGGTGTTCATTGAGATTTTTGAATATCTTGCAATGTTTAAAATAGGCATTTTTAGCTTGCGTTTCAGAGAAACAAAGGTGATTTCAAAGCGCTTTCTGAGCTAACCGGCACTGCTGTTTTTCCTTTGGCACACATTTCACCCACGGCACTCCTGGCCAATCACGCTCGCACTGGTGGGTGGCAGGTCAGGGGAAAATGTTGGTGTGCACCAAAACTGCACGGTTTTCCTGGATTCTGGCGCAATGTGGGCTTTTCCGCCATCTTGGATTTTCTAAACCCACAGCACCAAATGTTGCAGCATAATAGCTCGAACACGGGTCAAAACCCCTGACAATCCAACCACTTTTGCACTTTATTTCGCTCTATATTTCGTGCTTAGTTGAGTTTAAGCTAATCATTATCAACATTATGTTGATCATTTATTACATTTCCCATTGTGCTTGTAGTCATATTTGATCCAACACCATACCGCCACTGTGGCGTGTGGTGGCCATATTTTGCTATCTCTGCACATAAAGACATTGGTAGTTTATACTTCGTCATTTCCATCGGAGTTCACATTTTTCAAGTCTCCACCATTATATACAGCATTGCAGTGTTTTAAATTACCTGTTTCCCATACCGTATGAGGTTACGGAGGAAACCATATAAGCACACACGTATCACTTTTTGAATCCCGTCGACCTGCTAACATTGAAATAATAATAGAAGAAGCAGGTTAGACAGCAATTCTGGAGGATTGATGTGTACTACAATACTTACGATCTGGATACATACTGATGTGATGGTATGACTCTTCTTGCAGCTGGTTTTTGGACCTTTCTAAAGCTGTGGTCTTTTGATTATATAGAACCCTAATGTAATTATGTTTGACTTTCATTGATACTCTCTCATACAATAGCTTGGGTAGCGATTCTTGAACTCTTTCCTCTAAATTATTTCTAGCTGTTTTCTTACCAGCTTTAGCAACAGCAAATGATGATTCACTGTGAATAGAATACCTTAAATTGTGGTTCCAGGTATTTATCAATATATCGCTTTGATCAATTTCCTTTTCCTTCTTGGAGTTGCATGCATATTAATACTAGACACTACATGTATATGTGGCCTCTGCACATGGTTGCTTTTTTAATTAGGGGATTTTAAGATATAATTCATGTATGCTTTCACTACTCACTGGTGCCTTCCTTAGTATGGGACTTACAGACATATTACAACAGCTCACTGCTACAATTAGATTTTCATTTTATTGATGGTTCTCCACAACATGGATATTTGACATTATAAGTTTAATACATGATATATAATTTGCTTTGAAGACACTACTATGCATTATTTCAACGTACCGTTGTATTACTTTGTAGACTTTGAATTGCACCTGATGAATGGACCCTGGATCCTGAAACGTGTTGTGCTGATGATATTGCATATAAAGACAAATTTGCCAATTGAATTGCTTACATATCAGCAAACTAATGGACCCTATACACATATCTGTATAACTACAACGTTCTACCTATTTTGGTTAACTTTTCAGTATAAAGGTGTGCTGGGGACTGGAGTATCCATGACTTTTGGAGACTTTCTTTGTTAGTTGATAGTAACCCAGGTGCTGTCAGCGCTGGAAGATTTCATAATTGCCAACATAGATGACGTTGCAGTATTCAGCCACACCCGAGAAGAACATCTATCCCATTTTGAACAGGTGTTTCAAGCCATGCAGAAGGCTGGCTTGACTATCATGCTTCCGAGTACCAAATAGCACAGGGTACTGTGACATACTTGGGACACCAAGTCCATGTATTAATGGGTGTGGGACTCTTGCTCTCCCCATAAATGATGCAACATCAAAGAAACCATAGAAGAAGGTCACCTGGACCCCAACCTACCAGTCCTCCTTCCATAGCTTGAAGGATGGCCTTCGCCAGGCCCCATTTGTAAAGATGCCAGATTTTGGGCAAGAGTTTTTCATTCAGAAAGTATCCTGTGAATTTGGTGTCAGTGAAGTCCTAGTGCAACTGAACTCTAAAGTGGTAGAAGAACAGTGTGAGTGGCTGAGTTGACAAAATTGAGAATGAGTGGTTTGCAGTGGTTTCAGCTGTGCACTAGCTGAAGCTGTACATTTCTGGGACCCACTTCACTGTCCAAACAGACCACAGACCTCTTAGGTGGCTTATGGCCATGAAGGGAAAGAATCCCAAGCTACTCCATTGGTCCATATCCCCACATGGATTGGACATGTATATCCAACACAAACCTGACCTGGGTTGCAGCACTCCAATGCAGATTTCCCCAGTCAATACGTTCACCAGGAGGATTAGCCAGACCCTTACAAGGGTGAGTCTCAACCTTTTTGGCTGGGAGGCATGTGAGAAATTGCCATCTGGCAAGAGTGTGAAGTTCTGGCTCTTTTTATATTTAATAATTAATAAAATGATGTGGGCAATTCCATCTCTGAAGGGGTAATGTGCTGACCAGATTCCCCATGATAAACTCCATGGCAAAAGCATAGTGCATATCTGTGTCTTTCTGCATCAGTACCCCGATTTGCAGTGCCTGCTCTCCGAGTGGCACAGAGCAGGCTCAGAGGTCATAGAGGTCTGCATTTATGATATGCCCCCTGTACCCAAACTATGTTGATCATAAGTATCCATGATGGTGGCAGTGTAAACTCTAAAATAAAGCCATGCCTGAGTTAAGGAATGGTGCATCACAGTACTTATAATCATTGCAGTCACATTGCACTTGATATCACACATGTGTTAGAGCCTGCAATCCAGTTTGGATGGAGAAGGTGATGCATGTTCTGGACAGACAGGCAGAGCCTACCAATTGACAGGATAGGAACCGGACTAGCCATCCCTCTTTCTTGATCTCTTTGTGAGGTCAGTAAACACACTTCACCAGAGACAGAACAACAGGCAGCTGTCCTGAACCCAGAACTGAAAGGAGCACACCCATTCAATGGGAGTATCCTCATACCAGGGTGCTGCATTTCTAAAGGCCTTTGCTCCTAGTGAGACGGGGACTCCCATTCCTGCATGGAACTTCCGGTGCAGAACAAAATATCTGTCAACAAGGGAATTGGACAGACTGTATTTGCATCTGTTTTCAATTCAACAAACAGTGAAATTTCTTGAAACTATTTAGCTTCAGGTAATGCTGGATCATGCCTGAACACACCAGTCAAAGAGCATCAACACACCCATTTTATTTGTGATACTATTTTGGATTCACTGAATAGTAACATTTCCGCAAACCCCTTGGCTTCAGGTAATGCTGGATCTCACCTGAATTCCACAGTCAAATAGTAACAACACACCCATTTCTGAGGACGTGCACAAAACCACAAGAAACTGAATTAGAGAGGAAGAATCCTATGCAGAGGCAAGTCTCTGACAGAGAGACAACATGGAGGGGCAGAGCCATGCTAGACCATGGAGCCAGCAGTATCAAAGTGCTCAGAAGATGCTGGAAGGCTGGTGTCTGGACCGACAAAGAAGCAAAGAGAGATGAAAAAGCAGCCATCTTAACTGGTGGCGTGACCACACAGAATCCATAGAGGGCCTGGAGTTCGTTATCTGATGCTGATACTCGACATCAGCAGAGTGCCCGGAAGCCGGAACCCAGTACGAGAAGTGTATGTGCTGCCAAGCAAAGCAGTGGAAGGGAAGGGAGCACTCCCAAAGAGGTAACGGCATTGAGAGGGACCAATAGAGACATTCGAGACTGGGAAAGTCACAAGCAGTAGAGCGCTTGGAAGCCCGAACTTCACACTGGAAGCGTATTAGCTGTCGAGCCAAGCAGCAGAAGGGAAGTGAGCACTCCCAAAGAGGTAACGCCGTTGAGATGGGTGAATAGAGATGTTTGAGGCTGAGAAAGCCGCAAAGTTTACAGAAGCCTGATAAACCTCAGCGGACAGATGCCCTATCTAAGTCAAGTTGAAGCACGAGTATTAGAAGATCATAGGGCTTTGAACAACCTCAAGGAATCAAGACACTTTAACATTCGAGGCTGGGTAAGCCACAAAGGTTATGAGAGTCTGATAAACCCGAGCGGGCAGACGTCCTACCAAAGTCAAGTTGAAGCAAGATGATTAGAAGGTAAGAGGGATTCGAAGGGCCCAGAGAAACTGGGAGACTTTAACAGTTGAGAATTGGAAAGCCAGAACTGAGAAAACATGTAAAGGCAGACACCCTACCGAGACCAAGATAAAGTAAGCTTGTCAGTGAGCCAGGGAACTTTGGTGAAGCCCAAGAGCCACGAAATATATCAAACAGCACTCGATAAAGATAAAGAGATCATTTAAGAGGGTTCCAGTGCATAGGTATGAAACAAGAACACTGTTGAGGATTCCTGTGCTTAGCTATAAAACAGAACCAAGTCAAAATTGGTAGAATTGTATTAGGAACACTTTTTTTCACAGAGAGAGAGAATTATAAAGAACTGAGATTTGCCATAATGAACCCACAGAGAGGTTTTGAACTGTGTTTTGTGAAATTGCGTAGCTTTTAAGACCTATGAAAAAGAGATCCAAGTGATTGGGCCAGTTAGATGAAAAGGACAGAGGCTATTGCTCTGGCCGCCTTCTTTTTCCTTAGTTTTCCTAAGTTGTAGGGCCAGTTAGCTGAAAATGATTTTTCAGGACTATTTGGACTTTGGTGAGCACCCTTATTGTTTGTTGGTTAGGCAGGGAATTTCCCTCACAGCAGTAGGGCTGCGTAGGTATTTTCTTTTATTCTTTTTATTGGAATAAAACATCTGTCCTCATTAGAATCCTTGCCCACATGGACAGATGGATGTCCACGTGTGCTGCTGTGTCTTCTCAGTGTGCAGTCCATTTTTATAAGGGTGGACATCAGTGCACCTGCTAAACTACCTTATTTCAGCACGCTTCACGTACAACTATGAATGGATAGAAACAGAGCTGAAAGAGTTCCCATGAGGAAGAGTTTTGGGCGGACAGAGACTGGAATGGGTGGGAATAGCCATAGGGATTAGCAAGGTTATGGGCCGTCAATGAGGGGGTCTCATAGCCAAACAACACCTATACACTGTGTGTCTCTCCTCAAATGTCATTCCTCTCTGTCCCTCGTCATATGCCATTCCTCCATATGTGTACTTGAATATGTATTGAATTGAATAGTTTGGGCTTTATAGGTGTCGAAAGCAACACCTAATAGCCCAAACAAGCACATGGGAATGTATGCTTCATAGAATAGAATAGCGCTGAAAAATGGGGGCAACCGTGCAAAACGTGTGCAAGTGCCCATTTGTTGATTCATGGAACACATAGCGCGAGGCTTACCAAAGACTTGCGCTGAATTCGCGTGGGTCCAACACGTCAACGCAACACCACAAACGCCTTGCGCGAGACGCCCAGCGAAGGCGCATATCGTCTAGCGCAGTCATTTAAAAAGGGGGCCAAACGTGTGGAATGGGGAACAACTAGCATAAATATGGGCGTTACGTGGGAAATACCACAGGAAAATACTTGCAACGCCCGCACGGGCACTATCAAAACGTATTCATGGAATGAACAGGGCTCTCCTGCGCGCGCAAAAAAACACGATAATCCGGTAACACGTCCGCCAGGCGAAAGCAGGTGTAAGCATCACTGCGCATTAAAAACAATGCAGAAAAAGAGCGCACAAACACAAACGCATTTATACAGCTACAAAGAATGTCCAATTTTTCGCAGCAGTGATCACGGGACACCGCAGGAGGAGGAGGATAGCCATGGGCCGGATTTTTCTACCCAGGACCAGACTTTTTGGGATGCCAGATGACCAGGTCTATGGCAGGTATAGGTTTCCACTCCATATCATATTAGACCCGGTCACAGAGTGGGAAGATGACATCACATCACCCACCCTGTGCTCCCAAGCACTGGGTCCCTTGGAAAAGGTGCTCAATGTACTGCATGTTTTGGCCACTGGGTCATTTCAGTGGACAACTGCCATTGTCGGGGGTATTTCACAGGCCACGCAGTCACGCTGCCTACACCAGGTGTTGGCAATCATGACTGCACGCCTCTCAGTCCACAGGAACAGATACATGCCCAGAACACCCGCAGAAAGGCAGGCCGTGGTCCAAGACTTTTACGGGGTGGCGCACTTCCCTAAAGTGCTTGGTGCCATTGATTGCACCCATGTGGCCCTACGTCTACCTCGGGCCATGTTAGGCAGAATTACATACAGTATCCTTTGGGAACACTACACACAATTAAGACTACAGGTGTAAGCATAATCTCACCTTTGGTACAAGGCTGTACTACACAGTTATGTGGTAGCAGTGTCTGAGCAGCCAGACCTATCTCAAGAGTAAAGTGAGCAGTATCAACAGTTACACAAAGGACAGCAATTACTATCGTTCAAACAAACACTGACTCAAGGTTTCTGAGTAAAAGAATATTCATGTATTTACACATCAGTTGTAAAACAATTCACTAAGTAAAGCAGCAGAAAAATCACACTCTTCATATACTACACAACACCCAAGGAATTCTGGACAAGTTAAGCTCAAAATGAAGTGTGAGAAAAAAGGGCACTCCAGCAATTAAAAAGGGAGGGAAAGACAAGGTTATACAAAATTAAGCAGCACCAACAAGTAAGAAGGAAGGGCAATCTAGAAAAGGCTTGCTACAATGAGGATTCAAATCAATAGGCCTGGGCCAATGTTAATGGTACAGAGTCTTTGCAGAGGATCACACAGTTCAGAGTAGTTCGCGTTTAAGTCTTTGCCAAGAGTTCGAAACAAAGTTGGCCGAATGAAAAGTTATTTAAAAGAGTAGAGAAGGACAAGCCCTCGGATTAGCGAAAGATTTCAAACACTTTCACCGCGGTTGGGCGGAACGAACAACCGGGTTAGAACAGTACCTTAAATGAAGAAGAAGGCTGTAGCTGAGGCAGAAGTTCCTGGCAGGTCCTGCAGGCTCACGGTTCCTGAGGTGACTGTTGGACTAACAAGAAGTAGGAAGACTGGAAGGTCCTGCACTGCCCAGGGAAGAAACCAGCAGCAGAGCAAAGCAACACCTAAAAGGTGCACTCCTTAAAACCCAAACAGGGTCCGAACTTCTTGGCTATCTGGTTCACTGCAGTGATGCACAGCTAATTCGACCAGGGGAGGGAGGCCTTGTTTGGTGTTTGGCATACTGGTTGGTCCCACCAGCTCAAGGGAAGAAGATTCCTTGCAGATCTTCTCTTTCGTCAAAGTTTGGAGATTCGGACCCACAGCAGGGCTTCACCGGGAGGTTCAGCCATGGTAGTGGTCCTCTTCTTTCAGCTTCTCTTCGGTTCTCTCGATCCAGTGGTGACTCTGCCTACCTAGTCCCAGAGACCTGCTTTTTATGCAGTTTTCCCCCATTCACACAACCTGGCTGTCAATCACACAGCAGGGTGACTGTCCTGCCAGGACAGTCACCTAGCCAATCAAACCAAAGTGAGACTTGGGTTTCCAAGGGAACCCTGTGCAGGGGGCCTAAAATCCCTCCCTCACATCCTGTCCACCCAGACATGCAGGCGCCTAAGGAGGGCATCTGTGCAGAAGCCCACCAAAGGACGGAGAACAAAGGAACCCAACCTGGTTTGGCGCACAGAGCAAAACACGAGAAAGACCTTTACAAAAAGAAATGGCGAATAAACCCAGCCGGAACCAAATAAAAGTAAATGGAGTCCAGCGGGTTTATGTTCGAGGCTACTAATGTAGCCTAAAATAGTACCAAGGCTATTTAGATACCACTGCCACCAGTCAAATCTTTAAGAAAGGGGAACGAAATAATGTTCAATGAGAGACAGACAAAAGGGGCTAGCGATTAACCCTTTCCAGTACTCTATGGAAGATAGTTTGTACTGGATCTGTGAATTTAAAAAGACTAATCAAGTCAATGTCAAATTTACATGTTCTGAGAGGCAGTAGTCAATGGCAGAAGATGGAGTTTAGAGTGGGGAGTATGAAAAATACAACCCTGTGTCACTGCACAAATGGTGCTGTGTGACACAGTAAAAAGATGATGCCTATGGAATAGGTGAAGCTCCACAGTCTATGAACACAAAAAATGTTAAACACATCGCAAAACACATCTAAGAGTTGGAAAAAAGGCTCATACTCTTACCAGGTGAAAAAAATAAATCCTAGAAATCCAGCAAAGCTGCTGAGGGACTCATTAGGCAAGGGTAATAGCCATTCTGGAGAAATCTCCCTAACACTCCCCCCAGACTAAGGGACAGGAGGATGTAATCCACTCCTGGATGAATCTCTTTACTCCAGTCGGTCAAACATCCCGGAGAGACCATCAGCATTTTGGTGGTTAGACCCAGACCTGTGTTCAGTGGTAAAATCAAACCCTTGCAGGCTGATTGACCATCTCAGTAGTTTAGGGTTTTCCCCTTTTATTTGCATCAACCATCTCAAGGGTTGGTGGTCAGTCTGAATCACAAAAGTAGATCCACACAAGTATGGTCTAAACTTCTTCAGTGAACACACAATAGCAACACATTCTCTCTCAATGGTTCCCCTCCTTGTTTCAGGTTTTTTCAGTTTCCTGCTGATGAAGCAAATGGGGTGCTCCCTACCTTTCACATCCAGCTGACTCAGAACTGCACCTATACCTGTATTGGAAGCATCTGTTTGCACAATGAAGGTTTGGTTGTAGTCAGGAGCTCTTAAAACTGGAGCTTGACAAAAGGCTTTCTTAAGTCCTTCAAAGCCTTGAGTGCACCCCACATTCCATCTGACCTTTTTAGGAAATGTGGGTGAGGAGATCACATTCAAGGGAGAAGCTATAGTCCCATAGTTCTCTATAAAGTTCATATAGTAACCAGTGAGATCTAGGAAGGCTCCCACTTGGGGTTGAGTAGTAGGGGCAACCCAGTTTTGTACAGCTTGTACTTTGCTAGGCAATGGCCTGATTTCACCTCCTCCTACCTCATGTCCAAGGTAGACCACTTTACTCTGACCAATTTGACATTTACTTGCCTTTATGGTCAGATGGGCCTGTTCATGGGCCTGCAAAACATATCATAAGTGGTCAATATGTTCTTTCGAAGTAGGGCTGAACACTGCAATGTCATCCAAGTATGCCATGCAGAAGTCTTCCATCCCGTTCAGAACTTTATTAACCATCCTTTGGAATGTTGCAGGTGCATTATTTAGTCCAGAAGGCATTACCTTAAACTGGTAGAGGCCTGCTGGGGTTGAGAATGCAGTTTTCTCCTTGGCATGGTCTGTCAGTGCTAGTTGCCAATAGCCTGAAGTGAGATGAAATGTACTAAGGTACTTGGCTGAACCAAGTTTATCCACCAGTTCATCTATTCTTGGTAAAGGATGGGCATCACGCTTTGTGACTGCATTAAAAGCTCTATAGTCCACACAGAATCTCAACTCCTTGGATCCTGCCTTTGGCACTAGTACACTGGACTAGACCATCGACTGGTCGATGGCTCTATTACCCCGAGATCAAACATCTTGCTGACCTCTTCCTTTTTGTGGGTTCTTACATGATCTCACATCCTGTAACCTCTGCTTTTAACAGGTAAACAGTCACCAGTGAGAATATCATGCTGGCCCCAAGGGGTCAAGCCTGGTGATAGTGAAAACAGGGAGGCAAACTGATTTAACAGAAACGTGTACTACTCCTTTTGTTCCAGTGCAGATTAGAAGAGAGATTGATTCCTTCTATCTTCTCATCTAAAGGCTGTACTCTCAGTAGGTCAGGTAGAGGTTCACTCTCCTCCTCCTCTTGAACTGAAGCTAGAGGCAAAGCTCCTACTTCTGGTCTTGAGACATAATCTTTTAGACGGTTGGTGTGAAAGACTCTGGGAGCCTCCTTAGGATTGCCTAAGTCCACCAGATAGTTGACCTTTCCAGGTTTTTCCACAACCTTGAAGGGTCCTATCCACTTTTTCTGTAAGGCCCTCTGCCTTGTAGGTACCTTAACTAAAACTTGCTGGTCTTGAGTAAACTCAACCATGTTGGCCTTCTGGTCATGCCAATGCGTCATCAGCGCCTGATCTGCTTTTAAGTTATCTGATGCTTCTGCCATCATGTGTGACATTCTCCTCTGGAGACCTATCACTTAGTAAGTGACTCTCACTGGATTGGGGGAAGGAGCACTCTCCAACCCCTCCTTAATTCAGACCAAGGGACCTCTAACTGTATGGCCATAGAGAAGCTCAAAGGGACTAAATCCAACTCCCTCCTGAGGGACTTCTCTATAAGCAAACAGAAGGCATGGCAGTAGAAGGGCCCACTTTCTTCTAAGGGGTTCCTCTAAAGCACCTATCATGCTCTTCATTGTACGGTTAAACCTCTCTACCAATCCATTTGTCTGTGGATGGTAGGCAGTGGAGAATGTGTAAGTCACTCCACAGTTCTTCCACATGGCCCACATGTAGCCTACCCTGGTAAAAATACCAAGTGGAGCCTTAGAAACAGCCTGAGCTGTAACAGTCCTCATATGTATTGCTTCAGTATACCTAGTAGCATGGTCTACTACAACCAGGATAAACCTTTTGCCTGAAGAGGTTGGAGGGTCTAAGGGACCACCAATGTTGATTCCTACCCTCTCAAAAGGGACTCCCACCACTGGGAGAGGTACCAAGGGTGCCACATTCTTGGCTCCACTCTTGCCAGATGTCTGACAAGTGTGACAGCTCCTACAGAATTTATCTACATCAGACCTAAACTTAGGCCAGTAGAAAGACAGAGAAAGCCTTTCCTTAGTCTAGACCAGCCAAAGGAATCTCATGGGCTAACTGTAGGATCCGGTGTCTGCTTTCTAGAGGCACTACTACAAGTCTTGTGTAGTCCCCTGGAATAGACTCAGTAGGTTCACTGTAGAAGAGGCCATCTTCCCAGTATAACCTATGCTTCCCTGGCCCGTGCCCTTCCAGCTGGGAAGCTGCTGGTTGGCGAAGAAACTCCCTTTGACCTCTGTTGAAGTCTGCCCTACAAGGTCCACCTTCTGCCAGAAAAGACTGCAGCTCATGATGGTCTGCAGGATCCAGATCTCCAACAGGGGCAAGGTCTCCTTCCAGCTCTGATTCCTCGGCAGCTGATTCAACCATACCAGGTTGTTCCTCACACTCAGTCTCAGCTGGTGTAGGAGTCACAGGTATGACTTTGGACATTCCTCTCGGGGATGTCCTTCTAGGTAGCACAGCAGTGCTGGCTCGCTTCTTCCTTGAGGTTTTAGGTTTCCCCTTTTCCTCATTTTTCTTAGAAATTGCAGTCAGTAAGTCCTGTTGACTGGGGGTTATAGTTTCCTCATTCTCTGGCCTTCCTTGTCTGCTCCTGTTTCCTTTTGCTGGGAGGCCTGGGGGTGCTTGATACAACTTCAAGCGTTTTTAAGTAATTCCCCTACAGGACTCTCCACACTAACATGTATCTTGACAGTCATGTCATTGCACTGGATGAGATCTGGTAACTGGGGAAGCATTTGGACAGGGTCTCCAGCAAGCTTAGTAAGGTATTTGGGTGCCTTAGCAACATCCTCTACCTTGAAAAAGGATGTGTCCACTACAGTAATACTGGCCCCAGTGTCTCTGATGGCAGGGGTCTCCTGACCATGCACAAGAACACTGTCTTTGTAATACTCTTTAGTACTGTCTGGGATGGAATAATAGACATCTAAGTTCTGTTTTTCCCCCAGGGACACTAAAGAAACACTAGCTGAGACGCAGCCAGTAAGTGAAAGTTTCCACTTGCCATTTGTACTTCTTTCTCTGGGGAGACGGCTAAGCAGACAGTGTGGGTCCCTGAAGGTTTACCCTTACATCTGGGATCCCCATTAAAATGGTCAGTTGACCCACAAGCATAACATTTACCAAATGTCTTTATGAATGGGGGTTTGGTCTGACCTCCTTTGGTTTAGCACCAGAGGGTACACTAGCCTGATTTGGTTTCTCATGTGGCTTACCCCTGTTATGTTTGTTGCCCTCTTTTTGAGTGGAGGTATTGGAATTATTTTTGTTATCTTTCTTGGACTGCTTTCCCTCATCCTTCTTCTGAGTAGTCCCAGAATCCTTGTGAGTATCCCTGTTGGCAACCCACAAGTCAGCAGCCTTTCTAAACTTCTTTGGATCAATTTCCTTAGAGTCAGCCAAGGGCTGTCTCAGCTCAGGAGAGCAGGCATCATAGATAGATTCTAACATGAACAGATTTCTCATACCTTCATAAGTGTTAACTCTGTAACCCTTAAACCAACCATCTAAGTTTTTCAAACATTCACACACCTAAGTAGCCCAAGCGGTACCATCATGCTTTTTGAGGGTTCTAAACCTCTTAAGATACTGGGAAGGAGTTTTCCCAAACCTAGCTATCAAAGCTAGTTTCTCATTTTCATACTCCATCCTGTCTATTTTCCCCAACTCCATTACAGCATCAGTTGCAACCTGGTGTAGCCTAGAAAAAAGCCAAGGAATCAGCTGATTCCCTGTATTTTCCTGAATCCCATAGTTATACTCAAAAGCAGCCAACCAATCCAAAATATCAAGGTTAACCTCATACATACTTACTGCATCTTTGGGCATGCAAGGCCTCTTAGAACTGGAAGACCTAGAAGACTCTGGGAGAGAACCATTCTCAAGAGCAATTTCTTCTTTTCAAGAGCATGTTTTAATTCCATTTCCCTTAGTTTAAGTTCTTGATGTTTACTTTCAGTTTGTGCTTGGAGCCTTTAGAATTCTAACTTAAGTCTCATCCTATCAAGAGGGACAAACGCTGGACTCAGTACTGGACCTGGTATGGTCCCTGTGGCTAAAGGTTGAGGCCTAAGAGCAGGTTGAGGTAAAGTGAGGCCTACATCTTGAGACTCCTCTGCCTCATCCAACTCCTCAATAACATTTGAGTTAGACTCTAAAACATTATCATCCTCCTCATCATTTCCCACATTTTCATCAGAAGTAGGTACAGCAGACCCTTTTCTTTGACCTTGACATTCCAACAATTTTTCTATCAACTCATTTTTGCCGTTAACAGTGGGGCTCCTAGTTTTACACATTTCTTTCAGTTGATCAACTGGTAAAATGACTAGGGTCTCCTGTCTGTAGCTATCCATATTAGGTATGATAAAACAATTGCTTCTCCAGTGGGGCTTTGCCTTGTGAAGATGATTTGAACAAAAGTAAGAGCAGCACTCTAAATGTAACAACTATACTTTGACCTCACCACTTGCCACCTGTGTTAGGCAGAATTACATGCAGTACCCTTTGGGAACACTACACACAATTAAGACTACAGGTGTAAGCACAATCTTACCATTGGCACAAGCCTGTACTACACAGTTATGTGGTAGCAGTGGCTGAGCAGCCAGACTTATCTCAAGAGGGATGTGAGCAGTACAAGATGTTACACAAAGGACTTGCAACCACAGTAGTTCAAACGACCACTTAATCAAGGTTTCTTGCTAAAAGAATATACATTTATTTACATATTCAGTTAGAAAACATTCCACTGGTAATAATCAGCTCAATATTACACTATCATACACTACAGTACTCAACCAACACGTTTCTGAACAAGTTAAGCTCCCCTGAAGTTGGAGCAAAATGGCACTTCAGTAACTTTCAAAAGGGGTAGAAAGACAAAGGTTATAAGAATCAACACACAGCCACTTTCATAGGCAGGGCAAATAGTTTCAGTTCACTACAAGAGGCAATTAAATTCAATAGGCCTGCCCAAAGACAATGGTTCAGAGTCTTGGATAGGATAGCACAGTTAAGGTAGTAAACGGTTAAGTCTTTGCCAATGTTCTTAGAAGTAGTTTGCAAGAAAAAGAGTTATAGGCCGGATTAGGATGAACAAGACTCCAAAGTTGGGAAAGTTTCACAAACTTTCACTGCGGCAAAGAGGATTTCTTTACCGCATCTGCACAGTACCTTATAGATGAAGAAAAGCTGTAGCTGAGGCAGTTGTTCCTGGCAGTTCCTGCAGATCTTGCTTTTTCTGAGCCTCAGTCGTGGGGACAAGAGGGAGGACATCGGTTCCTGCACCGCACATGGAAGAAGCCACCATCTTGGCAAAATATTGGTTTAAGGTATGAGTGCCACAATCTGGTATCCTTCTCACTGGCTATCCGGTTTTCAACGGCACTGATGAAAATCCGACCAGTATGGATATGATTTCCAGGTGGATTGCGAGTTGGTTGTTCCCACCAGTTCAAAGGAAGAAGTCTACCTTGAAGGGCTTCTCTCTCGAGGGAGTTTCAGGCAATTCGAGCTTGCAGCAGGGCTTCACCGAGCAAACCAACGGTCCAGGAGTTGCAGAAGTCGTCTTCCTTCAGCTCATCTTCGGTTCTTTCGTTCCAGTGGTCGACTCTGCCTTCCAAGTCAAAGAGACCTGCTTTTAAACAGTTTTCTCCCATTCATTACAGCTTAGCTGTCACTCACCCAGCAGGGTGGCTGTCCTTGCCGGACAGTCAGACAGCCAATCACGCCAGAGTGCATTCAGGTCTCCTAGGAGAGTAAATGAAAGGGAGTTTCAGGTACCTCTCTCACATCCTGTCCACCCCAGACACTCAGGTGCCAGAGGAGGGCTTCAGCACTGAAGCCCACCAAAAGGCCAATGAACAAAGGGGCCAAACCTGGTTTGGCATGCAGAGATAAACACTAGAAGAGCCTTTCCAAAAAGAAATGGTAAAAAAATATGACTGGAGTCTTTTTTTTACAGAGGGATCTTGGGCACCATATTGAAAAACATGGCTGACCTGATTTTTAGCTACCGGTGTTCGCGGTCGGGAAAAGTCATGGTAGTTAGTCGTAAAACCATTGCCACCAGCCATTTCAAGGGGAAAGGGTAGCATTTGACTGCTACATAAGTGTTTAGACCCAGGGGATGCTAGGCAACTCCTCCAGCACTCTATTGGAAGATAGTGTGTGCCGGGTGTATGAATTTAAAGAGACTAGTAAAGTCAATATAACTTTACATTCACTGGGAGACTGTAGTCAGCCCCAGAGAATGTATTTAAACCTTGGCAAGTCCAAAAGACATCCCTGTGCCACTGCACTGAGGGTGCTGTGTGGCACACAAGAAAAAGAAGATGCACTGGCATTCCATCAACGTGCAGGTTGTATGTGATGCCAAGGGAATCATCACCTCTGTATATGCCAACTATCCTGGGTCCACCCATGATAGTTTCATATTCAGAATGTCACCCCTACAGCGGGCCCTGGAAGCTGGGAGGCATGGCAACACATGGATCATTTGTGAGTACAAATGGCCCTGCAAATGCATGCATGTCTCACACAGACAAAACCACACCACTGCCAACCCATCTCAACTCTACAGGGGATAGTATCTACCCTCTGAGCACCTACATGATGACGCCAATACGGAACCCCACCACACCACCCCAGATAAGATACAACACAGCCCATATTGCAACTAGGGGCATAGTGGAGTGCACATTCGGAGTGCTAAAGTCACGCTTCTGCTCCCTTGACCACTCTGGTGGTGAGCTACTATATGCGCCACCAGTAGTGTGTAGGATCATTGTGGCAGCATGTGTTCTGCACAATGTTGAAACATGGAGTGGCGTACCAGTGGACATAGTGGTGCCCCCACATCCCTGACCACACGCATGGCAGCTGCGCATGGGTGGGGAAAGGGCACATGGTAAGGCTGCCCCAACTCAGCTTGTGGCACAATTTTTCCCCTAAAATCCAACCCCTGCGGACTGCACACAGGCCTGGCACAATCCAGGTGACAATCGATGATGACAAAGGGACAATCATCTGTCCCAACCTTAACACCCTTAGAATGTGTCCTCAGAAGTGCTACATTGTGTGCATCCCTTAGTACTAAAAGTATCTCAATCTGGTGTGTACAAAAGGAACACATGGAAGATGGAGCATGCCAGAAAGGGCATGACAAAGTACACATCTAAATGCCGGTATGTCACCTAAACCCTCCCACACTTCATGTCACCTGCTTGACACACCATGCCATGGCATGCAATGTCTAAACAGAGAAATAAATGGCCAACACATAACACTACTGTCAGAAAGTGTGCAACGATAAACCTAAAACGTCGAGAAATAACTCACTCATCAATATAATCATGTACACAGGAACATCAATTGGCCAGTACAACAAACCAGAAACACAGGACCCAAGAGTTAATCTGTCTGACCGTGACCATACCCAAATGAACATGATCATCAATGTGTCATGACTTGCACATGCCACCCTTCTAAATTTGAGTGGCACTGCTAACCAAAGAGGGCCAAGGAAGGGCACACAGCATGAAGGCTAACAACAATGGAGACAGTCAAGGCAATACATTAAGATGGAACATGAACAAAGGATGCATCTCAATGTACGAACATAAAATTATGGCAGTTTACCAATTTGAGCAAGGATTTTCCTCTTTTTTCGGGGGCTAGGGTGTGTGAGGAGCGAACTATATAAAGAGCACAAAACCACACCAGCAACCCAGCTTCCCTACACAGTGGTAATGGGATGGGTGCTCCTATTAGTGGTTATTAATTCCACTTAGCTGTATAGATCACATTCACATTGGTATCACATTTTTTTTTATTAATATATACGTGTTTAAAACGACCATCTGTAAGCCAGTCACTTCAATGGGCTGACTAAAACACAAGAAAGATATCAGCGTTTTTTAGGGGTACTTCAGAGTACAAATCAAGAAATCAACATCAACATATGTCACAAAAGCATAGTAATTGCAGATTTTCAGTTTTTTGAATGGATAGTTATCTCATTGTTTCTATTCCATGACATCATAGCCCTTTGTCATGACGTGTCATGACAAAGGGCTATGATGTCATGCTAACCAAATGTCACCTTGGTACTAACATCACAATTGTCTAAATAGAAACAATGAGATAATTATCCATTCAAAAAACTGAAAAGCTGCAAATCCCACTAGGGGTGTATATACAGGTCGGACTTCAGACTGCCCACAGATAGAACGGAAGCCCAATGCCACTGTGTAAGTTACTTTCACATGATGCACTCCTAGCAAGCCCATTGAAAAGGGAAGCAGGAGTGGCATATGTGTCTGGACCCAAGGCACAAACACCAACACGAGACAAGCCTCTATGGGACCAGATGGAACCTACAGTGGATGCCCTTGGCTGCCACACAAAGCAACACACTGTCACATTAATTCACAATAGACAAAAAACTGATTTAAAAAATCAAAAATGCCAATAGGGGACTGGGGGAGGGAGCAACCCAGGAGGGAGGAGCTGCAGGGTGCATGTCAACAACCACATGTGTGGATATCAAAAAAGAACCCTCCATGGGTTAATGTTCCACACGGCTATGAGGGAGTGGGAGACCCGCCACTGCTGTTGCCATCCTCTTGTGCTGCATCAGAATGTGGTCGTGGAAAGGGAAGATAACCACGCATAGCCCTGGTCTGGTCCTCCATGGCAGTGGCCATGCGGGAGTGAGATGCTTGCTTCTGCAACATGATGTGCCAGAGGTCTCCATGCAACACCACACAGGATGCAAGCAGTTCCTCCGTGATGGTACGAGTCATCAGTTGCATCTTGTGTTCAGACCGTCTACTGCTGGATGCCTCGAGTGCAGCCAGTGTGGTCCTGAGAGACCTATACTCTGGCCTCATGGCTTCCCTGTTGGTCCGACCGTCTGCAGCCAAGGATGCACGCAGAGCCCTCAGTTCCGCCCATCGGCTTCTGTTGCTGGCCACCATGTTCAGCCTGTGTGAGCGGCATGTGGAACACAATGCCTGCTGCTGGTGCTTCACCTGTCTTGCTGGGGGTAACATGGAATTGGCCACCCTATCCATGCCCTGAGCCAACATCTCATGTGAAGCAGCCAGTGGTTGTGCAACAGCGTACATGGACTTCTCCCACACAGTATCGCCAGCTAACACATGGCGACCGTCTTGGCAGACCCCACACCTACCTAGGCCAAGGGCACTTGGCCCTTGATGTGATGAAGCTGTCTGTGGCTACAGGACTGCATTCCTCCCTTGATCTGCTGCACCAGGACCAGGAGTCAATACTGTGGTGCCTGACCCTGCAACCGTGACCACCATAGACGGATGTGCCGACAGTGACTGGCTCTGTGAGGGGTTGTCCCCCCTCTAGACATTTAGAATGCAACAGCACCCACAGTCGATGCACTCACCTCCAACACCACAGAGGTATCCATATCTGATTCACCACCAGAACCTAAGGCTTCCTCTGAGGCAGATTCAGACTGACTCTGGGCCGGGATGGCCTTTAGCACCAGTGGAACTTCATGGGCTACCACACCATGTCCTCCACAAGTGGTTGGTTGTGGCGCACAATCCTGTTCCTCCTCCACCTCCTCCTCTGCATCCAGTGCCTCATCACCTGCACATGGACAGCAAGAATATGAAGAGCCATGTAAATACCATCGACCACACTCATAGGCATCACAATGTCTTCATGTAATACATCAACCTGCCATGTCACAAACTCCTGCACCTACGCAATGTCAATGCAAGTAAAGGTTCGCTTGAAAGCACCCATGGACCTGTGTGGAAGGGCTAAATACAACCTGTAGTGCATGGTGCATAGCACCTGCTACACACATGAGCACCTGACTGGCATAGTTCATCACCAACATCACAGATATATGCCACGTACCATAGCCATGCCTGATCTGTAATACTGCATTAGATGTGACTTGCTGACTACTGTCCCAGAGCCATGTACAATGGATGTGACATGACATGGCATGTAAATCACAAATTCAATACACACAGGTGTCACATGATGCAACAATGCAAGGGTGTTGGAATGGAGTGAAGCCAGACACACCCCTCCCATGACGCCAGCTCACATTGACATCACACAAGTGAATAGGCATGGTGAAGGTGAGACCTGGGGTTGAAGTGGGAGTGAGCAGTGCAGTACATGGGAATGGGAGAATGGCATACCAAATAAATACAACTACATTATCATCAATGAACATGTGGTTTGCTGGTGGAAGTGTATGTGCAGACACCAGCTGTCAATAGATGGTGGAGGGTTGTAGGGATACAGTTAACAGCCACAGAGTGTGGACTATGGCAGGGAGGCAGTAGATCATAGTGCGGGCAGTTAACTAGTGCATTCTCTCAGTCATCCAGGACTCCAGCAGGGGAGAGGAGGTAGAGAAAGCAGAACACATGAGGAAGGATCATAAGAGCCCCCAGACCCAGAGAAGGTTCACCTCCAGTGCCATTGAGGCAGGGAGGCTGTAGCAGAGGGGGCCCCAGCCGAAGAGAGACATTAACCACCAACTAATTGCTCTGAGAAGTAACTGACCCTGAGAGAGTAGGAAAGGGATGATCAAATACCATGAGAAGGAAGCAAATTGGGAAGATGGAGTTGAAGGAACTGTGGCACCAGGAGCCATAAGGCCCTGTGGACAATGCAGAGCGATTGACAATGAACAGTCATAGCCACTGGGAGCCAGTGCCATCATCACAGTCCTAGGGAGACACAATATCTGGCACCAAGACAAAAGGACACTGACCACTGCCCAGGGCAGGATGAATTGCAGAGGGAAGAGAGTAGAGGCACAGAAACTGGGCAAAGGCCATTGCAGTAACCCACCATAAGTATGACCAGTCCTCTGGAGACACTGAGCCACTGAGGGAATCAGAGGAAAGGAGGAATCCCCCTGAGTAGGTGCAGCTGGCAGGGTGACCCGTCAGAGATGTGCGGAGAGAAGGCCAGTGTGGAGTGCAAGATTGTCACAGGCTATCCACCATCAGAGGTTGGAGCAGGAAGAGGGCCAAGAGAGCCTGGACAGAGTGACATGGAAGGAGTGAGCAGATGTGGTGATGGAGTTCCTCACAGTATGCATCACATTGTGCATATGCAGTCTGCAGGTCAACTAGCATGTGTCAGTTCACTGTGACATGGTCCAGAACTGCCAGAGAACCAACACACTTAATCCAAGCAACATACACATGACCTGGACACACACGCATCACCACTTACCAGACATTCCCTCATAGATTGGTAGGGCTCCCATGCCATAGATCTGTTCCACATCAATCATAGAAACTATGACCTCCTCCTGTGGAGCGAGTTCTTCGTCTTCTTCTGGTAACCCATATCCAGTCACCAGAGTAGAGGCGTAGTTGGCACCCATCTTACCTTTGGCTCAGCGCCTCAGGTCATACCAACGCTTCATTGCATCAGTAGTTGAGCGCCTCTCATGGCTCAAGATGTTAATAAGGTCAGCGACAAACTGCCAGTGGGCCATACTCTGGGTAGGCATATGTGTGCTCCCTGCCTGCACAAGCATGTTGTGTTGGTGTACCTGCATGTACCTGCATGTAGTCCACGAGGACCTGGAGCTCCTCACCACTAAAGCTCCTCTTCCTCGATGTGCAGGTCTCCTGTGCCATGCCTTGGGACTGAGCCTGTTTGCCTACTGTACGCTTTGCCTTCTTATGAGGCTGTGCACATCCCGAGTGGCTGGGACAACTTGGGTAAGTAGGGGCTGGAGCACTGGTGGCCTGGGCTGTGGCATCACGCAATGATGGTGTGACTGTAGGTGCACTTACAGGTGGCTGTACCTGGGTGCTGGTGCCATGACACTGCACAGCATGTCCCTTCTCCCTCGATGCACGGATAGCATCTGTCCCTGCATCTCCGTACACTCAGCTGTCGACCTAGTATACAGCGCAATGGAAAAACGTATTTGATATATGGATTCAATTATTTGAAAGATGTGCCACTCGTATCACACCCCTTATTTATTTAAGAATACCCCGGGTCACGCTGGACCAGAAATCAGGCTGGTTTGCTAAGGTAAATATTTATTTATGTATTTAAAATTTAATCACAATATGTTTTAATAGATATACATCAGTCACCAATGGGGTGACAGAACACTGAATAATATCTTTGATATACAAGGAGTAATTAATGAGCAAAACAAATGTAGCACAGAAAATAATACTTTTGTGTTAGTTCAGATCAGATAGCACTATGGTTAGCAGATCCCTCTGCAACACCCCTCAACCCCCAAATAGGCAATGTAAAGAGATAGGAGGAGAGAGCAGGTATTCAGGAAGAACATAAATCAAACAGAATATCAGTCCCACTTTCCCCCAGCAACACAAGAGAAAAACGGAATTGACTTTCAGCTGTCAGACTGGCTTTCCAGATTGACTTTTAGAATGGACTGGGCAAAAACATCAAATATGGTCAAAATTGCTGAAATTGTTACAAATTCTTATGGGAGCCACTTTGGATAGTTGTACAAACGCACAAGCAATGGGTTGGTCAGCAGAAAACACTTGAAATCTTAAGGTCCAAGTCAGAAGCAGTTAAAAGCTCTTTTACACGTGTAAAAATTCTCAAAATGGACTTTCGTGGCAAACTTTTCAGTGCACGATATTCACGATAACGGGAGAATCGCACTGAGTTGAAATGCTATGTGACACAATTCTTCCTATTTATACTCACTGGATACATTTTTAAATGGGACCGTCAGCTCTGGTCTAAGAAAAACAGCACATCAGGCATCGGACTGGAACCTCTAGGCCGGTCACCGTTTGGCACAGGGTCAGGAAGCTGCAGGGGCAGCTGCATCAACCACTATCGATCTGCTCTCCTAGTCTGTGGGTATTTGGATCAGCTGAATGGCGAGTTCCTCAGGCAAGCCTAGTGGTGGCAAGCCAGAGAATTTCTGGATACTGGTTCAAAAGGCCTTCTCACCTACACAGTGCTTTACTGAGTGAAGAGAATCAATTTGAGGATTGGGGCCTTGCTGGAAATCAATAGTCTCTATTGCTGGCAAGAGATTTGCATCTGGATCTGGATGAGTATTTAAAGCTGGATGAAGAAATTTGGATCAGAGTGCTTCACCGGAATCAGGAAAGTTGCCTGTCAGTGAGTCCCTATCTGCTCTCTGCTGTCTCAATTTGTGCCCCATAAATGACATCACAATGGGGGTGTATGGTTCGGCTTAGCTGGGCTTGCCCCTGTAAAGGTGATTGGATCAGAGTCTACTCTCTGCCTTGATAGGAGGAGAGAAACAGAGTGTCATCTTTATGGTACAATTTTATGATGCTGAGAATCCACCCCTAGCCACTGGAACACAAAGTCTAATTTTGGCAAAATACATATTTACACATGTGCAACCTCTATAAAATCACATACACAGATTGCATATTTTCTGGAGCATCTGCTCATCAAAATCTCGCAGCTGTAGGATCTGGTATCAACTTTCTACAGAATTGTGTCCTTTTCGCTATGTACACAATGTCCACATTTTATGCAATTTACCACAAATGTGTGTGTTTAACATGGGAATGAGTGTATAAAGTTTCATAATTCTAGCGGAAATACAGACCCCATAAACCCACATTTATTGCCATTCCTGTTCAGAACATGGCACACAGTTCTGGCGCCTCTTCACCCGTGCAGCCAGAAATTAAATTAACAATTCATTTTTTATATTTTTCACCATTTTGCATAGCAAGTTATATGTTTTTTTAAAATGTGTTCTTTGTTCAGGATCAGCAACAGATGGTCGCTTGGCTCCGCCTCTTTTTGTCTCCCTGCAGTCCAGGATCATGCTCCTCCTGGCTTCTTCCTTCTGGAGGCCATTTACAACCCCTGTTCACACTTCCAATTTCCTGGGTTGCAACTCTGTCATTGTTCCTGTAGACCAGATTCTGTCCCAACCTAGCAATTAGCACCTCCCCGTGAGTTTCTGTTGAGGAGAAGGCCCTCCCTCTGGGAAATAAACCTGCTTTTAAAGTTCTTGCTCAGCCAGGTTTAATTTAATTGTTAAATTATATTGGCTTTTCCTTAGCACAAAACAAACTTGTTGTATCAAATAACAGATAGAATTCTCATTCAAGATTTTAACCCTGTGGGATCAAAAACAACTATACTATGGGTTACTATCAGTAACAGTCCTCTTATATTGCAAACATTTGACTTTCATTTTATAACATGTTAAAGTTTAATCAGGAAGGCCCCTCACAGCTGTCATCACAAGTAGCCCTCTTCTGCACAGAGACCCTTAGCACAAAACAAACTTATTGTATCAAATAACAGATAGAATTCTCATTCAAGATTTTAACACTGTGGGTTCAAAAACAACTATAATATGGGTTACTATCAGTAACAGGCCTCTTATATTGCAAATATTTGACTTTCATTTTATAACATGTTAAAGTTTAATCAGGAAGGTGCCTGACAGCTGTCATCCCAGGTAGCCCTCTGCTGCACAGAGATTCTTTGTACACATCCACTGGCAGGCCACTTTTGCTGTGGAGATCTCTTTATGCTTTTAGCCTTCCAGGACCTTGTGAGTTCACAGTGATTCCTTGAACTAAGTGAATTGTAGCACCAAGCGAGAATTTTTAATATTTGGAAGGCGTTCTGTACCGGCATTCTGAAGTTTCAGCAGCAAAGAAAAGGTGATTTAAAGCAATATTGGAGTTTTCTCCTTCTGCCCTCCAATTTCAATTGTTGTGGAGCTCAGTGACACATTTCAGTAGTGAGAGCTCTGTTCCACCACTGACAACATGTGCAGCAGATTGGGCAGCCACCTTTTTGTGCGTTGAAAAGCACGATTTTCAGGGGTTTTGGAGCGCACAAGGGTTTTGTGGCCATTTTGCTGTTTCTGGCACCACCATAACAGAGTGATGCAGCATAGCAGAGCAAAAGTGGGTAAATACATCCACAGCTGGTGCCATGTCGCTGCACAGCATTTCCCTTCACCCTCAATGCACGGATAGCATTTGTCCCTTAGTCTCCGTGGACTGGGGTGGGGAGCACCACAGGCAAGGCTGGGTGACCCGGAGGCTGGGTGGTGGCTGCTACAGCTGTCCCTGCAGCTACCTGACCCTGATGGGTGCATGCAGCAGGTTACACTTCTGCATCTGGACCCTGGGTGCCGGTGCCATGACGCTGCACAGCATGTAGCTTCCCCCTTGATGCACGGATAGCATCTGCCCCTGCGTCTCTGTGGACCGGTGCGAGGAGCACCAGAGGCATGGCTGAGTGACATGGACGCTCGATAGTGGTTGATGCAGCTGCCCCTGTAGCTTCCTGACCCTGTTTGGTGGAGGGCATGGTTCTCCCTGCATGGTGCCGGACACCTCTGCCACCTCGGGTGCCTCAGCCACCTCAGGCGCCTCCGCCACCTCAGGCACCTCCACCACCTCAGCCACCTGGGGTGCCTCCACCACCCCTTCCCACCTGTTGCCCTCCCAGTTATGGCACAGGTGAGGGGGCAGTGTACGTGATGTCAAGTGTACCATTGTGCCCTAGCAAGTCTCAATGTAACCCCAGGGGAGAAAATAAACGGGCCGCGTAACACACAGGTACCCCAAATATGAAAAAAAAAACTGTACGCGACCCCTCTGCAGGCCACATGTAAAGAAAAAACCTAACGCAGTACGCTGTGGCACCCAGCAACTCAAATAATATTTTCGTGAAGGACATGTAAGCTACAGTGATGTTAAATAAGGGGTCATACGACACACAGGGGGACCCACAGATTTCAAAATGCGTACGCAACTCACTGTCAGCCTCAAAAGTGAACGCACGGAGGCAATCCCCACCAAATGAAGAGGCTTGCACGCATTGAAGCGATCGCGTGGAAACAAAGTCCACACGTCCATCCGCTATAACTCGGCAAGCATATGATGCTCTCCTACGCACTACTTTATCCCGACCCTGAACGCCACACCCAACGTTCAGCGCATGTCACATAAATGATGTGCTTAGGGCCTTTCCTCTAACTCCACGCTAACATGCTGGTTCTGCACGTGCAGAGTCACTCTGTTTCCGGCTGGCTACGCAAGTAACATGGAAGACCCACACTCATGCCTGCCAGCCAATTTATCTGCCTCCAACTGCCCCGAGCTTCCTTCTATGAGCCATCTGCTGCTGCCTACCCACTCTGTGTGCCTGCTGCCCATGTGCCCTAAATTTGTGCGCCTGCTCATCAGCCATTGCTAGTGATTCTGTCATTGTGACCACCTCTGCTGATCCTGAAGACTCCCGGCTGCCATACCACCGCTCCACAGTTCAGATCTAGGACCACCTTGCTCACCCACACCTGCCTCGGGGGTTGCCATGTCTGACACAACACCATCAGAGGCAATTAGCAACCCCCCCTGCAGAGAGGCAGAGGGCTGTCAGCTTCTCACCCAGGGAAGTTGGCATCCTGGTGGAGCAAGTCCTGGGGCATTATGATGCCCTCTTCCCCGGACCATTGCAAGTCGGCAATGAAGGACACAAGAAAATCTGGGCAGAGATTGTGGGTGCCATCAACGCAGAGGGGGTGGCACCCCGTGACTACACACATGTCCACATGTGCTGGGAAGACTTCAAGTCCAGGACCCACAACAAGACACAGTGCTTCCGCAAAGCTGGTGATGACCGAAGGGGGCGCCGGGGCCAGTTGACCAACAATGAGATGCGGGTCCTGGAGCGCTTCTACCCAGCGCTGTACACCCAGGTCTTGGAGTTGGTGCTCCGTCTGGAGTTGACTGGTAAGTGTCCATGTGTTCTTGTCCACCATAGTGCATGTGCATGTTGACGTGTGGCTGGAGTGTGCACCTTGGCCTTATGTCTGGCATGCCTCCTGTACAGATGTCTGTGTGCATGTCCCAGACACTGCTGCATGTGAGTCCATTCAAGTGTATGCAACATCAATGGTGTCTGTGTTGAAATGCGTGATGCGCGCCAGCATGTGACGACATTCACATGTTTGCATACCTGAGTCTGGACTGAGGCATGCCAGAGGTGGGACACAAGGGTGCTTTGGCCGATATCCTGGACATGCATGGTGTACATGTTCATGTGTCTGAGTAGTGTGTGTGTGACTGGACAACACTCTGTGATGTATGTTACTTGAGCTTTTGATTGTGTGATTGCCTCACACTGCCAATTTGACCTCAAGTGCACTCTGACGTGATAGCTCCATTGCCTGCCTCATGACTGTCAGGTGATGTGTGCGAATGAGATGTGTATTTCCCATGATGCGTGTGAGCTGAATGCACAGTTCTGATTAGCTGGCAGTGCCTTGTCCAAGTATGTGAATGTCTGTTGCAAATGACAGACATGATTGTGCATGAATGGCACTTCCCTGTGTGTAGTTGTTAGGGAGAATTCTCAAGAATGTGCTAATTTCCCTTAACTTTTGAGACCCCCATCAACTTTGCTGGTTTTCCATGATTTTAATTTCTACCTGGAAAGAGTGTGAGCCTTCTTTCCCACTATCATTTTTTTCTGTGTGTCACACAGGACCCTCAGTGAAGTGGCACAGGGGTGTCTTTCAGACTCCCTTCTCTGGGACTGACTACTGTCTCCCAGAGCATGTAAAGTTAAATTGACTTTACTAGTCTTTTTAAATGTACAGACCCAGCACACACTATCTTCCTATAGAGTGCTGGAGGGGTTGCCTAGCTTCCCCTGAGTCTAAACACTCATTTAACAGTTAAATGTTACCCTTTCCCACTTAAAATGGCTGGTGCAAGTGGTTTTAAACAAACTTCCATGATTTTTCCCGACCGCGAACACCGGAAGCTAAAAATCGGGTCAGCCATGTTTTCCAATATGGCGCCCAAGACCTGTAAAAACAGACTCCGGTCAACTTTTTTTGCAATTTTTTTGGAAATTTGGAAAGGTCCTTCTTGTGTTTGCCTCTGCGTGCCAAACCAGGTTTGATCTCATTGTTCTTTGGCCTTTGGTAGGCTTCAGTGCTGAAGCCTTCCTCTGGCGAGTGAGTGTCTGGGGTGGACAGGTTGTGAGGGAGGTGCCGGAAACTCCCTGTGCTTAGTCTCCTAGGAGACCTGAATGCACTCTGGCGTGATTGGTCAGCTGGCTGTCCGGCCAGGGCAGCCACCCTGCTGTCTGAGTGACAGCCAGGCTGGAATGAATGGGGGAAAACTATTTAAAAGCTGGTCTCTGGGACTTGGAAGGCAGAGTCGACCACTGGAACGAAAGAACCGAAGACGAGCTGAAGGAAGACGACTGCTGCAACTCCTGGTCCACCGGTGAAGCCATGCTGCAGGTCGGAATTGCCTGAAACTCCATCGACAGAGAAGCCCTTTAAGGTTAACTTCTTCCCTTGAGTTTGGTGGGAACAAACAACTCGTAAGCCACCTGGACACCGTCCCCATACTGGTCGAATTTTCCTCAGAATGCTGTTGAAAACTAGATAGCCAGTGGGAAGGATACCAGTTTGTGGTCTTTAAGGCACTCACACCATAAACCGATGTTTTGCCAAGCTTTTGGCCTCTTCCGTGGGCAATGCAGGAACCTTCCGACGTCCTCCTTCTTGTCCCCATGACTGAAGCTCAGGAACAGCGAGATCTGCAAGATCTGCCAGGAACAATTGCCTCAGCTACAGTTTTACTTCACTTACAAGGTACTGTGCAAGTGCAGTGCAGAAATCTGGTAGGTTGCAGTGAAAGTTTGTGCAACTTTCCCAACTGTGAAGGCTTGTCCTTCCCTAAACCAACATCTAACTTTTCGTCTGACCAAATTCTTCTAAGATCTGTGGCAAAGACTTAACCGTTTACTACCAGAACTGTGCTATCCTAAACAAGACTCTGAACCATTGACTTTGGCCCAGGCCTATTCATTTGAATTGCTGGTTGTAGTGAACTGAAACCATTTGCCCTGCCTATGAAAGTATTTGTGCCTTGATTTCTTTTAACCTTGTCTTTTTACCCCTTTTAACAGTAACTGAAGTGCCATTTTGCTCCTACTTCAGGGGAGCTTAACTTGTTCAGGAACTGATTGGTTGTGTATTGTAGTGCAGTAGAGTGTGGTATTGGGCTGCTCTTGCTAGTGCAATGTTTTCCAAATGACTGTGTACATAAATGTATATTCTTTTACCAAGAAAACTTGAGTAAGTGTTTGTTTGAATCACTGCAATTGCTAGTCCTTTGTGTAGCCTATTGTACTGCTCACTTTACTTTTGAGATAAGTCTGGCTGCACAGCCACTGCTATAACATTACTGGGTAGTACAGGCGTGTACCAAAGGTGAAATTGTACTTACACTTGTAGTCTTGAATGTGTGTAGTGTTCCCAAAAGGTACTGCATATGATTCTGCCTAACAGTAGTGGACGGTGATGATGGTTGTGACCTTTGACAGTGCCACTGATGTACATTTGCATTGTGACAAACACACATATGTTCAATCCCCTGATGTATGTGTTCTATGTTTCTCTATCCACAGTGATAATGGGAGTAGAGGGCGTAGAAGGTGCTCTGGAGCACAGCAGCAGGGATGCCTCCACCAGGCGTAGATGCAAGGCCCAGTCTGCCTCCCAGGTAGTGTCATCTTCCGAGAGCCGCAGTTGCAGAGGGAATGTCCAAGATGGTGAAGGTGGTGGAGGACTCCTCAGCATTGGGAGGGACAGGTGAGCCTGCACAGTGGAAAGACATTGCGTAAGACAGTGGGGAGGCATCCAGGTTGGATGGGGAGGAAGAGGAGAAGGAGGCCACATTAGCTCAGGCCATGCGGCCCGGCGGGGGTGATGACCTAGGTATGACTGGTGCATTCCAGGGTCAGGGGCCGGAAGCAGTGCAGGTCACCGTGGAGGGGCCTATATCTAATCCTGTCCCTGGTACTGCGACTGCACAGCTATGCAACTGCGGGCATGCCCCAGTCCGGACCCATCCGCAGGTGGCGGATGTTTCCACCGAGACGGAAACACCAATGCCTGCGGATGTCGCCATTCGGTATAGGGTGGAACCTGTGCTAGCTGGTATCACGAGGTGGGCAGACTACATCCATGATAATGTGCAGGCTTCCAATTGGGGGCTTGCATGTCATCATAAGGAGATCTGCCGTCTCGTGAACTGGCTAGCACATTTCCTGGTATTGTAATGGGTGCATAGCCTGGCCACTTATGTGACCCCATCCTCGTCTGCCTCCTCTGTGCACCAGTCGTTCTCCCTGCCGTCTTACGGCCCACATACCACAAGTGCCCCCTGTGTACCTGTCCCAACCCCGGCAGCCAGTCTGGTGGAGACCACATCACTGCCACGATCGGGAGTCTAAGGAAGATCAGCAGAGGTGGTGACCACGGAGATCCATCCTGCGACAGGACATCTGGCAATGGTGGAAGAGCAGGCACCAAGCAGCAGGGCACATGCACGGCAGTCCTGAGGGTTGTCATCATCCCGGAGGCTGTTCCGGAGGCGCAGGCACCGGGCTATTGGGCTGCAGCAGGCTCGGTGTAGGAGGCGACAGAACTCGGGCTTCCAATAGAGGGGAGGCAGGTATCAGCCATCGGACAGGAGGCACACGTGGACCTTTCAACAAGGATGTCTTCCGTGTTGGAGGAATTTGGCCAGCAGATCAGAGCAGCAGCGGGCACGGGGGGCACAACTCACCATGGCCAGGGCAGAGAATACCCTGTGTCGGGCAGAGAGGCAGGCTGAGTTACTTGAGAAGTCTTGCAGGGAGTTTGAGAGGAGCACATTGGAGTCCCTGCAAGCCCTCGAGGGGAGAGCACAGGCCCGCCTATTGGAAATCGACACAGAGTTTGATGATGCCCTAGCCGAGACCTTGAGGGGAAAAGATGAGTCAATGGACTAGCCTTCTGCCATTGTACATAGTTTTTTAGGTGTAAGTCTCCCTTTTTTTTTCTTTCTTTGGAGATTTTGGACTCCACGTTTTGTATATAGTTCTTTGTAGTTTTTATTCTTCATAATTTTTGGACATGGTTTGGGAGAATGGGCCCTTGTTTTTTGTACATAGTTCTCTTTTCAAAGGATCATCTTCAGTTCACCATGGAGTAATGGTTTTCTTTTTATTTGTGTTTTCATTTTGAGCTGCTTTATGGACATTGACAACATCTTTACTTTCATCTTAATTTGTTTGACTTACCACTTTTTTTCTTTTTGATGATATTTTATTAATTGGATCATTTGATGCTCATTTCATTTATTTGTTTTATATGAGTATGACTTCAATACTGTTTTTACAATATATATTTTGATTGAAAATCAAAGTGGTGTCTGGTCTCGATGGTTTCGCCCAAAATACACTCCTGCTTACTCTGTTCTATGTCCATGATGCTGGCCTATGGTGTTCATGTTTGTGCACACATGCATGCATGCGTCATGTTTGACTTCAAATGGCATGTGGCATGTCGTGGTGTGCATTACCAATGGATGTGTGTTAAGGTGCACTTTGAGTGTGCAGCGTGTGGTGGCATTTCATTTCACATCTGCTGCATTTATGTTTATCCGTACACAGTGTGTTGGGGGCGCAGACATGTGGCGGGGCCTGCCTGCAGGTTGCCATGACAGGTGGGGCGACAACATGAGGCAGGGCCTGCATGCAGGTTGCAGTCACAGGTGATGGTGGGGGTCCCATGTGGTGTGGGCTGCCTGCAGGGTATGGTCACGGGTGATGGTGGGGGTCCCATGTGGTGTGGGCTGCCTGCATGGTATGGTCACAGTGATGGGGGGACCATGTGGTGTGGGCTGCCTGCAGTTTATGGTCACAGGTTATGGGGGTCCCACGTGGTGTGGGCTGCCAATGGGCTATGGTCACGGGTGATGGTGTGGGTCCCATGTGGTGTGGGCTGCCTGCAGAGTATGGTCACGGGTGATGGTGGGGGTCCCATGTGGTGTGGGCTGCCTGCGGGGTATGGTTATGGGTGATGGGGGTTCCATGTGGTGTGGGCTGCCTTCGGGGTATGGTCATGGGTGATGGTGGGGGTCCCATGTTGTGTGGGCTGCCTGCAGGGTATGTTCACGGGTAATGGTGGGGGTCCCTTGTTGTGTGGGCTTCCTGCGGGGTATGGTCACGGGTGGTGGGGTTCCCATGTGGTGTGGGCTGACTGCGGGGTATGGTCACGGATGATTGGGGGCCATGTGGTTTGGGTGATTTGGCTGGTGCCAGCGGGGTACAGGATTACGCTGGGGTGCAGACGGGGTACGCGCAGGCCTTTCCACGCGATTTGGCTGGTGCGACTGGGGTACGCTCTGATTTTTCACACAATTACGATGGAGGGGACTGTGTGCTTGGCCACGGATGGTGCAGGGCCTTGCGCCGTATTGGGCATTTCACTGGCTTTTTCTAGTGCATGGGGGTGTGTTGGGGGCGTTATTGGTGCTTGGTGTTCATTGCGCCACTGGCTACTGATGCCTCGGAAAATCCATGAATACGCGTGCCGTGCAATTGCTGGTGTGTGTCACAGCTGGTGCACGCGTGGTGCATTGTCCTTCTCGGCGCACAGTGCTTGCACAACTTCTGTGCTGGATTCTATGAATTTGGCCGTAACTAATGTTAACACTTCTGTTAAGACTTCAACATAACTTTGCTGCACATCAGATAATCAGTAGAAAATATACCTGCCTATTCTAAATTACAGCAATTCCATTTACCACACCTTGCTATCTGAAAACACATGTTTGTTCAGGTCTAATTAGATGGTAGGAATCCAAAATACAGGTATGTATTTGCTGCAGTGGTAGTACAGTACATACTCTACTTATCAAAAGTGAAGCAAAAGCCAGTGATATTCCATTGAGAAAGAGCCACAAACGACAATGGCCTTTTTGTGTACATCTCCTGTTTCACATCCCATATGCTCCACAAACAAACTACTTGGGGAGAAGGGAGAACTATATTTTAGTCAATAGATTTAAAGAATGGAAATATTTCAAAACACTTTGCCTGTCCTCCATTCATTCTCCTAGTGTGTGTGTGTGGTCTATGTGTGTGCGTGTGTGTGTCTTGGGAATGTTTGAACTTCCCTGAACATCCTCGACAGTTCCCCACTGACAGATTCCACCCACTTGGTTTTCTCAGTGTAAATCTTGACCCAGGACTCCAAGTGGTTCAAGTCGTCCATGCAATTAGGAGATACAAGTCTCAAATTGAGAGTTTGAGCAGACAATCAGAGGACTTCAACCTTTCTACAAAGGGTGTTTGGTACTTTATAAAATCCTGCGTACTTCCTGCTTGATTTGGGGTTTTGTTTGGTTGTCGTGTTATGATTGGCAAGGCCAGCCTAACAAATTGTGTTCATTTTGAAGTTATTTTGACACTTGTGGTAGAGTTCGGCGGGAGTTTGTAAGTGCTTTTGATTTGTGCATGTGTCGTGTTCATTTATGCCTGCTTTAACCCATTGTCTGTTTGTATTATTTGTGTTGTTTCATGTTCCCGGTTGCATTCCCATTAGTCTGCTTTGCTGTGTTTTGGGGCCTCTCTTTCTAATCTTCCATTCATACCACTGTCCATTACATACAGATTTAAAAGCAAAAACAAGGGTGGCTTGTACTGTACCCTACCTCTATTCCCATTGTTTTAAATGTCTGTAAAGGGTCCGTTGGTACCTTGCTGTGCTGCTTTTCTTTTTGTGCAGCCTGTTTTAGTGGGTGAGTGGATGGAGGTTGAAGAGGGCAGAGGTTGAAACGGAGCATGAGAAGGGGGACATATTGCTTGAGTGGGAGAGATATCAGTTGATGTGGCATTTGGCAGAGATGTATGTGGGGGAAGTAGATGAGAGTGGAAGAGATTGGTTATTTGTAGTGGGCCAAATAAGGGCAAGATGGCTCAGTGGTTCAGGAAAGTTGTCTGGTGCAGGGGGAGAATGTGGCTACAAATCAGGAGGAGGTTTTAGTAGTTGAACATTTGAATAGTACCACAGTCGCGGCAGGGAGAGGTAGCCACAGAAAAGCAGGGTATGGTCCTGCAGGAGACCAAGTAGAACCAAGTTGAGGAGGTGAGGTAGTGATGGTCCCTGAGTGGGTAAGGCAGTCTCAGGATTTCTTGGAAAAGGAAAAGACTGCTCAGATGTAATTTCACCTATCACCTAACTGCCCATCTGTTCCTCGCTGCAAGACTACCGCAGCTTGTCAGAGGGTAAGACTGTTGGGAGCGAGGAAATCATGGTAAAATAGAAAAAACTCTGCTAGAAGATAGTTAAGTGGGTTCATGCCTAGAAGAGTACATTGAGCACCTGGTCATTCCACACACGTTGCAAGGTTAGGAAAGATGTTGTGTTGCAGGAGCATCCAACGTGTATGACCAAGCTGCTGAAGTACCCATATCCAGAGGGGAGACAAAGGATTGTCAGTTACCACACTAATTCATTGCTGCCCATGCTCTAGCATATAACACTTAACCCCTCAACTTAGAGCCTTCCCAAAATCTTCCTGACTCCTGTGTCTGGTACAGCACAACCTCACCTGCTGGCACCATGGACTAGCAAGACCATCTTATCACCACTAGCACGTGGTGGTAATAAGGTTCACCTGATTAGCTCACTTGACTAGCTGGATCGGTATTGGCAAAGGAAGCAGGATTTCAGAAGAAGGCGGATGCACGTTCGCCCGCAAGTCGGGGAGTGCATCTTTGAGTGTACAGTCTGGTAGCAGCACTCTGCTAGCTTCAGCTTTGCTTTCTGGACTTGATACATAGCATTGAAATCGAAACATACTATTTGCTATCCTTGCTTTGGTGCTCTGTTCATTTTGCCCGAGTCCTGGAATTCTGGTGTTCCATTAGCTCACCTGACTATCTGGATTGTTGTTGGCAAAGAAAACAGAACTTCAAAAGGAGGCTGACGGCCGTCTGCATGCGAGTCAAGGAGTGCATTCAGTCAACATCAGGACACAGAGTGCACCAAGCATTTTTCACAAACATAATTATTTCATAATTATGGCTATTTATGTTTGATTGAACGTTCTCAACACCTTCAAGAACTTTTGCATGAAGTTTAAAATTGCATATTTTTTATTTGCCAATGATATGGTGGAATGAGCATATATTTTGAAAAGAATGAAACCTACTAAGAAGTGTACTTGTACGCTTCGAAGCAATGCAGCGTGCTAAGGGAAACGTACACGTATTCCGTCTTCCACTTTAGAAAGTGGTGCACTCGGAGAGACGCCCCATACCAAGAAAGACACATGGATGCCGTTGCCATGGCTCAGCCCAAAATAACTGGTTTCTTTGATGCCATCCCACCCACTGTACTGGGCAATTTTGAGATTATGTCCTTAGCCTCCCTGCACCTGTTTTGTAATAACATCTCAGCACAACAGACTCAACATTCATCTCCCACTACTGACGATAACAACTCGCTGCTAAACTTGTGCCTGAATCTTCAACGTGACTCCTTAGGTGGTAATGGCAGAACATCTGAAATTCCAAGCCAATCATAGGCCCAAATCTCCCAGCTACTCCCAACATTCATCTGCTGGTTTCCATTCCTGACTCATGAGTGTGAGAGTGGAGCAGATTCTTCCCCCACCTCAGAGACCACATTTGAGGAGGTGGAATCCTTGGGCCCTACTCTAAATGCAGTGGCTGTGACGGTGGATGCACTAATTGGTCTATGCTCTAGAGTGGCAAAGGAGCAATTAGACCTCAAGTGGATATTGTCAAGGGTGCTGGGCATCATTTTAGAAAACTATAATGGCGGGACTATGAGCCGTGAAACTCTGTGCCCACATCCCTCAAATGCTCTCTCCACTAATCCTGTTAATACTCAAGATGCCATAACTGCCTTGTTTCTTCCAGATAGCGAATCAAAATCAGTTACTATCGCTCCGCCTAATGAGCCGGGATTGAACACACATGCCTTTCCTTCATCATAAACTGAGTGTCTGTGACACTCCACCTGTCATTAATGACGGGCGAACAAGACGGCGACTGTGTCGGACCGGCCTGAAATTTCTTTTGTGCAAAACATCAATCTTGGGGAAAGATGCAAGTATGAACATGGCTCGAAGAGTAAGATGCCATCCCTAACAAGTGATATAAATACTCTAGCAGATGGCAACATTCGCCAGGTACAATTAGGGGTCGAGTAGACCGATGGCTGAGACCTATTGGAAGGCCTCCTGAACCAATGTGTTTTTCTGTGACCCAAATATCTGAAACCTCTGGAACTGTTTTGTATGATTTTGATCAGGCGAATGGACCCACATGTAATGCAAATCTAAAGAATCAACTGCCTGATGAGCGTAATAACATCAAGCTTACATGTGCCAAACTTGGCCACCCTACAACACAAATTCTTCTTACGTGAACACAGCACTTGAAACTGTCTTTAAAGAATCTATTCCGAATAGAATCACAAACGATGATCAATGGAAGGGTCATCCCGTGAGTGCCTACCTATTGCTGGGCAAATGGATACCACTAGAAGAGCTTCAACCAACGTCTATGAGCCCATTCTTAAAAGAGCATTCTTATTGGATATGTTTAAGCAAATTGCCCATCTTACTTCCATCTGCTCAGACAACATTGTGCACATTGAATTGCCATACAATGATAGCCCTACAAACTGTGTCTTAGCCGAATTAGTTTCACCGGTGATAGTTGATCTGCTCAGTAATTGTTACTTGGAGTTTCAATCACTGGACTATTCGCTAACAGCGTGCCACAAGCACCTTCCGTTTGTACCCCCTTGGCATCTTTGCATCCTTCTACGCAATCTGTGAGTAGCCCTTCTCTTGCGAGAGACTTGGGTTCAAACCTATAAAATCGACAGCTACGCCACTCTTTGCTGACCAGCAGTAATGAAAGAGAGAGGATGCCCAGAGGGAAGCCTGACTATTGGGGTATTTGCCCGATTTAAATTGAGTGAATGCGCTGCAGGCTCACGCATTCCTCCGCTATTAGCTGCTGTACTGGAGACTTCATTAATGCCTTTAAACCGACTATTACTTATAAATGTATATGATCCTCCTGGCGGGTCTTTCACTGCAATCCTTACGAAATCCATGGAGTGCATGTTATTAAAATGGCTGGAGCAATTTCCGGATCAGTGACTTTAATGCACTTTGCCACCCATCATCTCTGGTAATAAAAGATGGGGATCCCATCCTCAGCAACCCATCAAATGTATGCAGTGCAGGGACGACGGTGGATTTTGTTTGTGGTGAATGTATGAACATGTTCGATTTTGGTTGCTTGAATATAAAATATTCTACAAGGAAAGATCTCTGCCCAACATGGACAGATAGGAAATTCTCATCAACATTAGATTACGTTTTCATTCATCTCCCCAGTTGTGCTCAGGTAAGTTTTATGAAAGTGTCACTTACTGACCAAAGTGATCGTAGATTACTTACTTGCTCGGATCTCTTCTTTGCAGATTATTCAAAGGCATTTGATTGCGTGTCCCAAATTAAATTATGTAGTAAACTGGAGCGCTGGGGCCTAGACCCTATGATTGATTGATATATATGTTATTCATAATGTGCCTATATAAGTTTTTCAAGGCACAACCAGGCAAGGCAGGGAAAAAAAGGGAGGACAAAACAAACAACCTTGATAGGCCTAGTATCATTTAGATTGTGCAAATGCACAGACAAGTAGTGCAGGGGAGAGGGTACAGGGAGAAGTGCAGCCAGAGCAGCAGGGCCCTGAGTTAAGTGAAAGGAAGGCTGGGACTCCAAGGGGAACCACACCCTGGAAGTGCACGGTAGGCCAGGCGGCACTGCATAAATGCCAGCAGGCAAGTGCAGGTTGAGTGGAGAGTGGACGTTCCTGATGTCCTGTAAGACTCAGGGGAACACCAAACAGCCAGTCAAAAGAACAATGTAGGAGGAAGGGAAGGTTATCAGGGGAGAGGAAGAGAGAAAGAAGAGGAAGGTCTTGAGGAGCGTCCGAAACTTAAGGAGATCCAGCTCAAAGCGGAGAGAGGCAGGGAGTCTGTTCCAGAGGGAGGCGCCTGAAGAGGAGAGAGATCTACCCCCAATCTCTGCTTAAATAAGCAACTCACCCAGAGAGAGAAGTAGACAAGCAGAAGGCTCTAGTAGGAAGGTACCTAGGAAGAGAGAGTTGGAGATAGAGATGGCCCCAGCCACAGAAAGCCTTGTGGATGATGCAGAGGGACTTGAACTTGATACTTGCAGCCAGTGGAGGCATTTCAGGGCCACAGAGATGCAGTCCCACAGCTTGTGCATAGGGATAAGTCTCACAGCCCTGTTCTGGATGAGTAGAGGACAAAGGGTAGAGTTAGAGAGATTGAGAAAGAGGCTGTTTCAGTAGTCCAGCCTGGAGAGACCCAGGGTTCTGGAGAAAGTGAACTTCTGGGGGTAGGTGAGAAAAGGGAGAATACCTCTAAGGAGGTGCAGATGGAAATGGGCCTTTCTGGCAAAGTCTGTGATGTGGGGAAGGAAGGAAACAGTGGAGTCAAAGATTACCCCAAGGTTGTTTGCCTCACAGGAACATGAAGGCAGAGGACCCAGGGAGGTTGGCCAGAGTGAGAGGGGAAAAATGGGAGCAGCAGTCCAATAAGAAGGATCTCACTCTTACTGGTCTTAAGCCAACCACATTTCTCTAAAGATAATGGAAAAGTGTTTATCAATAAAGCAAGGTCATAACATGGAAGGCTGTTGTACGCTCTATACCACTTGTAATGTACTATACCTGCTGTACGCCCTATAAACTCTGCCCTCCACCCATACCTCTTGGTTCAAAAAGTTTGAAGGAAAGATGTTATTCTCCTTGCTGGCTGTCCCTAAAGCAGTACCAGTAGAGGCACTAAGGAGTGAATTGAGGGTGACATCTATTTGGGCCATCTGGCTAATCCAGCGAAGTGTATTTTTCAAAGGTTTTTATGCCAACTCTACGGATAATTCAACTTTGCTGAGGGTATTAGCTACTCACCTGCCGGATAGTCAATTAAATCACTTTCTGGCAGATCTATAAACAACTCTCCTAAACCACTTTGAGAACATTGGCTTAACCCTTGACCACGCTTGGACACTTCCTAATTTCCATGCCATATTGAAGAATAAAACAAAGATATAGGACAGTTCTGAGAATATGTCCAAACTGTCCCACAAGAAGCGCTATATTCAGTATTGTACACAGGGCAATATTCCCAATGCCCCTTGTACTTATTTAAAAAACTTGTGCTCCAGGAAACTTATAAGATGTATTATTTAACTCTGATTCAACATTCTGCCTATGACGGAGCATCGGTGGTTGCACAAAAATTGCCTACATTGATAGGAAATTCCACTTATGCCAAAAATCTATAGAATCTAGTCGCCACATTTTGACATCCTATAGTGCTCTCGACCCCTATTATGCCAAGGGCTAGAGAGATTTTGTGCATGCAGGGAATTGCACTACCGATCAATTTTAGAGCACGATTTATGGAGCTGAGTCTCTGGTCATTACCTCAGCTGCTTACAGCGTATAGAAAATTACTGGATCCTAGCACTTTATGATATGTATTAGCACTTACCACTTTACCTGTTTTATAATGTTGATTTTGGGATGCTCAACCATGTTTAAATGTTGTAACTATTTAAGCCATTTCTATTGTGCTTATTCTTTTTATATAATGGAGTTTAATGATAACTGATACTTGTTTTATGACATCCATATAAATGTTTGTATACATTTTCTTATGTATAGTGCAAAAGGTTGAGGGGCCAATTCATGGAACAAATGTGCGGTGAAAATCTTGGCGCAAGCGTAAAAAAGCAAGTGCAAGCGCACGCGTGCGATTTATGGAAGGCTTTGCGCTTGTTTCCCCTGGGAAGTGCGCCAAATCTGTGCGTGGCACACACGGGCGCACAGGTCATTGCAACATCCAGAAAGCCGTGAGCAAGGTGGACAACGAAAGCGCACACACAAAAAAGTGGGCGTAACACGGGGCGTAACGTGCGGAAAGGGGAACAACGTGTGGAAATAAGGGCGTAACTGTGGATGTAATGCTGGGAAGCACACAGAACGCTCACATGCACGCGAACCACACATATTCATGGAATCGAATAGGGGACACCCACGCACGGCCAAAGACACGCACAGGCCTAAACACATCCGCCACACGAAGGCAGGAGGTAGCATCCCTGCACATTACAAAAGTGTGCACAAACAAAAAACACGTATATACAGCTACGATGAATGTCCAATTCTGTGGCCACCTAGGAGAAATGACGTGTCACGCAATGCACATGCATTCCAGAAAATCAAGAAAAAGAGATAAGTGACTCCTGTTGCCCACTTGCATGTAAAAAAACACACGCAGTATGCTGTGGCAGCCAGGAACACATAAAATACGTACGCGATCAACACGCAGGCTAGTATGCTCGTAAAAAAGAGGTACGCGACAAACATGGACACCCGCAGTGGGAAAAATAGGATGTACGACTCATCATCTGCCTTGCGTGTAGAAGAAGAACGCATAGCGAACACCCACCCGCTGTGAAGTAATCGCATGTGAACCCCAACGCTTGGAAAACACACGAAAAGCATGTACAGAGCGATGGAAACCCACATGGGATCTTCAACCCCTGCCAGGGGAATGCCCGTGTGTGTCACGTCACAGACGCACTTACACGCTAAGGGCCTTCCCTCGAATTACACGCTGACATGCAGTTTTTTCACATGCCTATTCACTCCGTATCAAGCTGGCCACATGACAACACACAGAAGACCACGCTCCCCAGAGCCCCGAGCAGCGTCCCACAAGCCATCTGCTGCTGCCTGCCTGTCTGCTGCCACCGTGCCCTGCCATTTGGTGCCTGCACATCTGCCATCTCCAGGGGTCCAGTTGCTGTGACCACCCCTGCTGGAACAGAGGACTCCCGACTGGTATTCCATTGCTTCACAGCCTTGCCCCAGGACCCAGTTGCCCACCCAGACCTGCCTCGGGGGTTGCCATGTCCGACACAACACCATCTGGCACCAGTGGCAACCCCCGAGCTGAGAGGCAGAAGGCCGCCGTCGTGCTGGCAGAGGCAGTTGCGTTGGAGGCAGCGGCAGGCTCAGCGTGGGAGGCATCATGGCTCGGGGCCATCAACATCAGAGGGGCAGGCATCGGCCGGAGGGGAGGAGGACCCTGGAATGGGAGTGTGGAAGCGGTTGGGCCAGCGGATAGAGGCGGAGCGGCGGCGTGCAGAGGAGGCATGGATCACTATGGTCAGGGCGGAGAACTCCATGCGCAGGGCATTGAGGCGGGCTGAGTGCCTCGAGGCAACTCACAGGGAGTTGGAACAGGCCATGACTGCATCCCTGCGAAACCTTGAGGACAGGGAAGAGGCCCACCTCCAGGACATCGACGTGGAGTTCGATGATGCCCTGGCCCGGAACATCACAGAGTGAACCGTAGGACTTGCCCGCCACCATTGTATATAGTTCATTAGTCTTAGGTTTTCTTTCTTTTTCTTTTATTTTGGAGTTAATGGACATTGCTCCACTTTGTGTATATAATATTTTCTTCATAGAACTTTTTTTTAGGTGTCCTTTTGTTTGTGGATCATGGGCCATTTGGAGTTCCATTGCATATAGTGCATACTTTCTTTTCATATGTTCCCATGGATTAATGTTTTTTAAAAATTTGGATTATGTTTTTATTATGGACATTGGCAATGGACCACTTTTTTATTGTACATGTTTATTGTACATGATATTTTTGTTTTACTTCATTGGATTTGAAATGTTTTTTTCTGAATCTGTCATTGTACATTGATTTTCATTTTACTATTCCTCCAAGTCAGTTCATTATGTTTTTAATACATTTTTTCTAACTTCTAAATTGGTGTTGTGTTCGGTCATTGGTTTTGTGCATGTCTCATTGAACATTTCCTCAGTCATGTGTTGCCACTGTGTGGCTCCGTTGTGCATTCCTGCATGGGCATGGTGGTTCATTTAGACTATCATGGCATGGGTAATTTGGGTGAGGGTTCTGTGTATGGTTCATGCTTGGACTGGGGGGCAAGGGGGATTAGGGTTGGCTTTAGTGACATGGGTCTGTTTTGTTAGGACATGTTGTTTGTTGGGACATGGGGGTGCAGGGGGACATGATTCGGGGCCTGCTGGTAGGTGCCTGTCACTGCTGGGTGGGTCGGGGTGCAGGGGGACATGAGTCGGGGCCTGCTGGTAGGTGCCCGTCACTGCTGGGTGGGTGGGGGTGCAGGAGGACATGAGTCGGGGCCTGCGGGCAGGTGGCCATCAAAGGTGGGTGGGACATGTGTTGGGGCTCACAAGTGCATGGTGCCATGTGGGCTGCCTGCAGGGCATGCCCAGGGTGGAAGGGTTGCCTGTGGGGCATGCCCAGGGTGGATGGGCTGCCTGCAGGGCACGGTCAGGGGTGTAGGGTAGTCCCCTGTGGTGTGGGCTGCCTGCAGGGCCTGGGGAAGGGGTAGTGGGCACACCTGGGAGGACCCACACTGCCAAATTGCATGTAATACTCCAAGCGCACCCCTCAGAATACACGTACCCCTCTCGCGTTAGTGAAAAACGCTTGTAAAACTTCCAGTGCACCCCTTAGAATACACATACCCTGCTTGTGCCAACGAAATTGCGTGTAAAACTGCCCGCGCGCACCTCAGAACACACGGACCCTGCTCACACCAGCGAAATCGCGTTCTAAAACTGCCCGAGCACCCCTCAGAATACATGTACCCAACTCGCATAAGGTCTATCGCGTGTGAAACTTCCCGCGCACCACCAAAATTCCTGCAGGCTGCCCATACACCCTCCCCATGCCCCACAGGCAGCCCATCCACCCTAGCCATGCCCACAGGCAGCCCACACCACAGGGGGGACTTTTTCCACACAATTTACCTGGCGCGAGCGGGGTCCGTGTATTCCGAGGGGTGCGCAGGCAGTTTTACACACGTTTTTGCTAGTGCGAGAGGGGTACGTGTATTCTGAGGGGTGCGCAGGCAGTTTTGCACGTGTTTTCTCTAGCGCAAGAGGGGTACATGTATTCTGAGCGGTGCGCGGGCAGTTTTACACGTGTTTTCGCTAGCGCGAGAGGGGTATGTGTATTCTGAGGGATGCGCGGGCAGTTTTACATGCAATGGGCCTGGTGCAAGTGGGGTACGTGTATTCTGGGGTGTGCATGGGGTATTTTACACGCGATGGGCTTGGCGCAAGTGGGGTGCGTGTATTCTGGGGCCTGCTCGGGGAGTTTTACATGCGATGGGCCTGGCGCAAGCAGGGTACGTGTATTCTGGGGCGTGCGCGGGGAGTTTTACATGCATTTTCGCTAGCGCGAGAGGGTTACGTGTATTCTAAGGGTTGCGGGGGCAGTTTTATACGCATTTCCACTAGCGCGAGCGGGGTAGGTGTATTCCGAGGGGTGTGTGGGCAGATTTGCATGCATTTTCGCTAGCGCGAGAGGGTTACGTGTATTCTAAGGGGTGTGCGGGGAGTTTTACACGCATTTTCAATAGCGCGAGCGGGGTACGTGTATTCTGAGGCGTGCGCGGGGAGTTTTACACTTGTTTTCGTGGTTGGGGGCTGTATGCTGGTCCACTGGCCTTTTCATCAGGTACGGGATTTGTGCGATTTCTTTTGCGCACGGGGCGGGGTTGGGGGCGAAACTGGCGCTGCTGCAGGGTCGCTGCGCCACTCTCCACCACGGCTGCCTATGGATGTTTTAATCCATGAATACGCTGTGCGCCTAAAGGGGTTTTGGCGCACGCGGCTGGCGCAGACTGTTCTTTTAACCAAAAGGACTTAATAAAAAAATAAATGTAGATAGAAATGTTCAGGGTGTGCACCATTTGGTCAAGGGTGACAGAGTTAGAGCAACGCAGGCCCATACTGCCTGAACTGTCTGCCATCGGTCAGTGAAGAAAGATTGATTTTGTGACAATTGCGGATGCCATGGAGAGGCATGTACTGTAGCATCATGCTGCCCTCTTTCAGGTTATTGGACAAGATGATATTAAAAAGAAGATACAAAGAAAACATTGAGAATACAGACAAAATAAAGAGTGGATCTGCTTATTTGTATAGGCCAATACATTGATGAGGAACCATGCAGAACCTCAAGTTTTTCAGTGCAATGGTAAGACGTAGCGGAGAGCCTGCACTGGTAGTTGGAGCCAAATAAATTGAGGTGGAAACTGCACTAATCAAATGATGCTGTTATGTTGACAAGGGACGGCACAAACATAACACTATGTAGAGGATGTTGCAAGTATGTTATGTGGAATTAGAGGGTGTTTCCTCCAGTTGTATAATAATTACACTTAGAGTGCTACTATTACCTTGGATCAACTAACCACAAGGCTAAACATCACCAAAAAGCACATTTTAATCATGTCTGATATGGAAAGCTACAGTCAGGAGTCCCTCCTAAATTAGACTGTGGATTATCTGAAAAGTCTGTGTAGAGAAAGTAATCTCTCTGTTAAAGGCAAAAAGTCAGAATTAATTGAAAGGTTGTTAGAGAAACACAGTCTGGAGAGTGAGTCTGAAATACGTGACCCTCCGCAAATGTGGAAAATGATGAGGATGATAATGTGTCAGTTATTATGGTTGAGTTAGATGAGGCAGATGTGTCTCATAATGAGGGCCTTACTGCTTCTCTACCTGCTCACCAACCTCAACCAGTGTCCACTGGGACCCCTACTGGTCCTACACTCAGTCCTGAATTCATTGCTCTAGAAAAGATGAGGCTTGAATTGGAATTCTAACGTATTGATGCTCAAACTGAACAAAAGCATCAAGAACTGAAACTCAGAGAAATGGAGATGAACCATGCCCTAGAAATGAAAAAGTTATCTATTGAAAATACTTCTCTCCCAGAGTCTTCTAGGTGTTCCAGTCCTAAGTGACCTTGTATGCCTAAAGAAATTGTTGATATGTATGAGGCTAAGCTTGATATTTTGGATTGGTTGGCAATGTTTGAATATAACCATGGGATTCAAGAAATTACATGGAATCAGTTGCTTCCTTGGCTCTTCTCTAGGCTACTCACTGTTGCATCTGAGGTTGTGATGGAGTTGGGGGAGGTGGATAGGATGGATTATGAGTGTGTGAAGCTAGCTTTAATTGCTAGATTTGGGAAGATCCCTTCCTAGTACCTTATGAGGTTTAGGACCCCCCAAAAGCATGATGTTACCCCTTGGGCTATCTGGGTATGTGAATGTTGGAAAACCTTAGATGGTTGGGTTAAGGGTTACAGAGTAAACACTTAAGAAGGTATGAGAAATCTTGTTATGTTGGAGTCAATTTATGATGCCTGCTATTATGAGCTCAGACAGCACTTGGCTGATTCTAAGGAGATAGATCCAAAGAAGGTAGCTAAGGCTGCTGAATTGTGGGTTGCCAACAGGGCTACTCACAAGGATTCTGGGGCAACTCAGAAGAAGGATGAGGTAAAGCAGCCAAAGAAAGATAACAAGGAGAATTCTAGTACCTACAATCCAGAAGAGGCCCCCAAACATAACCAGGGGGAAGTCCCATGGGAAACCAAATAGTGCTAGTGAATCCTCTGGTGCCCAACAAGAGGGGGGTCGGCAGAAACCCCCATTCCAGAGAGCATTTGGTAAATGCTATGTTTGTGGGTCAACTGACCATGTGAAAGGAGATCCCAGGTGCGAGGGTAAACCTGCAGGGATCAGCACTGCCTCCTTAGCCTTCTCCCCAGAGGAAGAAGTACAAATGGCTAGTGCTCACTTTCAACTATTTGCTGAAGCACCCTTGGGTCTTCAGGAAAATGTATCTTTAGAGTCCATGGGTCTGGGTAGGAAACATAATATGGATGTGTACAACTCCATTCCAGAAAACTATAGAGGGTATTATATGGACAGTGTTCTTGTCACTGGCCAGGATGGTCCTGCAGGAGAGACACTGGGGCCAGCAGAACAGTAGTGGTTGAAAGTTTTTTCAAGCCTGAGGATGTTGCTAAGGTACCCAAATGTCGCACTAAATTCTCTGGAGGCCCTGTCCAGTTGGTTCCAATTCTGCCAGCTCTCATTCAGTGTAATAATATGACAGTGAGCATTCCTGTCAGTGTCCAGAATGAGGTGCCTGGAACAGTCCTGTTGGGGAATTATCTAAAACCTCTAGGAGTAGTATCCAGTACCTCCATGCCCCCCAGTGAGAACAAACAGAACCAAATCAAACTGGCTAGAGAGGCAACCTTAAGAGATCACTCTGAACCTGTGGGAACCTCTACAGAGAACCCCACTGCAAGCCCTGGTGTTAGTAAGTTGACCTCTAACCCAGGCAAATCTGAGGCTAGTATAGTAGGGAAATGGGAGCCCCAACCAAGCTCCATCATTGCCCATCCAATTGTAAAGTCTTTGACTCCCCCTGCATCTGGGGAAGGGATGGATAGACAAATTGGACCACTCTCTAGGCCTGTGAGAACTGGTAATTCTCAAAGCTGGTGGAAAACCAGGAAAAATAGGTCTAAGGCTAAACACCTTAAGACGTTTGGAGCTTCTACTGAAGACTCCAATGTAAATCCTAGGAGTGAAACTTCTAAAATAGGTAAGGTCAGATCTCAGAGGAAGTGGCAGTATGTACCCTGCTTGACCACATCCCTTCCAACCAAGATACCTGAGACCCAACCTGCTTTTGAGAGAGAGGTGGGGAGGAACCTTGGACGCCCCTCTAGATCTAATTGACCCCTTGAAAAAGTCTATTGTAGGTTCAGAAGTTGTTACAACTTCTGAGGGGCTGTTAGAACAGATCCCCTATAAATTAAAAAAGAGAGATGTACCACAACAGGTTTGTAGGTCATATAGTCTACAAATGAAAATCATTGATAAAACATTTCCTAGCAAGGGTTACAAAAGGTTGCTGCTGTACTCAGCAGGCCATTTAACCAACTTGCAACAGGAGATCCATCCTGGCAGGGATTAGATCCTCCTATTCCTTAGTCTGGGGGGGGGCGAGTGTTAGGGAGAATTCTCCAGAATGGCTAATGTCCCTTACCTACTGAGTCCCTCAGCAGCTTTGCTGGATTTCTAGGATTTTTTTTTCACATGGTAATAGTGTGAGCCATTTTTCCCACTCTTTTTTTGTGTTCATAGTCTGTGGAGCTTCACTTACTCCATAGGCATCATCTTTTTACTGTGTGTCACACAGCACCTTTAAACTCTAAACTCCATCTTCTGCCATTGACTACTGTCTCTCAGAACATGTAAAGTTGCCATTGACTTTATTAGACTTTTTAAATTCACAGATTCAGTACAAACTATCTTAAATAGAGTACTGGAAAGGGTTAATAGCTATCCCTTTTTGTCTGTATCTTATTGAACATTATTTTGTTCCCCTTTCTTTAAGATTTGGCTGGTGGCAGTGGTAGCTACCATATTTTTCCTAATGCGGTCTATGTAAATAGCCTTGTTACTGTTTTAGCCTACGTTAGTAGCCTCAAACTTGATTCCGCTGGACACCCTTTACTTTTATTTGGTTCCGGCTGGGCTTATTCACCATTTCTTTTTGTAAAGGTCTTTCTCGTGTTTTACTCTATGCGCCAAACCAGGTTCGGTTCCTTTGTTCGCCATCCTTTGGCGGGCTTCTGTACCGAAGCCCTCCTCAGGTGCCTGAGATTCTGGGTGGACAGGATGTGAGGGAGGTGTTTTAGGGCCCCTGCACAGGGTTCCCTTGGAAACCCAAGTTGCACGTTGGTTTGATTGGCTAGGTGTCTGTCCTGGCAGGACAGCCACCCTGCTGTGTGATTGAGAGCCAGGCTGTGTGAATGGGGGAAAACTGCATAAAAAGCAGGTCTCTGGGACTAGGAAGGCAGAGTCGCCACTGGATCGAGAGAACCGAAGAGAAGCTGAAAGAAGAGGACCACTACCACGACTGAACTTCCCGGGGAAGCCCTGCTGCGGGTCCGAATCTCTAAACTTCGACAACAGAGAAGATCTGCAAGGAATCTTCTTCCCTTGAGCTGGTGGGACCAACCAGTTTGCCAAACACCAAGCAAGGCCTCCCTCCCCTGGTCGAATTTACTGTGCATCGCTGCAGTGAACCGGATAGCCAGGTGGTTCGGACCTTGTTTGGGTTTTAAGGAGCGCACCTTTTAGTCGTTGCTTTGCTCTGCTGCTGGTTTCTTCCCTGGGCAGTGCAGGACCCTCCAGTCTTCCTACTTCGTGTTAGTCTGACAGTCACTTCAGGAACTTTGCGCCTGCCAGGAACTTCTACCTCAGCTACAGCCTTCTTCTTCATTTAAGGTACTGTTCTAACCCGGTTGTTCGTTTCGCCCTACCGCGGTGAAAGTGTTTGAAATCTTTCCCCAATCCGAGGGCTTGTCCTTCTCTACTCTTTTAATTAACTTTTCTTTCGGACAACTTTGTTTCGCGCTCTTGGCAAAGACCTAACCGCAAACTACTCTGAACTGTGTGATCCTCTGCAAAGACATTAACATTGGACCAGGCCTATTGATTTGAATCCTCATTGTAGCAAGCCTTTTCTAGATTGCCCTTCCTAATTACTTGTTGGTGCTGCTTAATTTTGTATAACTTTGTCTTTCCCTCCCTTTTTAATTGCTGTAGAGCCATTTTTGCTCATACTTCATTTTGACTTAACTAGTCCAGAATTCCTTGGGTGTTGTGTAATATATTAAGAGTGTGATTTTTCTGCTGCTTTACTTAGTGAATTGTTTTACAACTGATGTTTAAATAAATGTATATACTTTTACTCAGAAACCTTGAATCAGTGTTTATTTGAACCATAGTAATTGCTGTCCTTTGTGCAACTGTAGATACTGCTCACTTTACTCTTGAGATAAGTCTGGCTGCTCAGTCATCGCTACCACTTTACTGTGTAGTACAGGCTTGTAGCAAAGGTGTATTTGTACTTGCACTTGTAGTCTTAATTGTGTGTGGTGTTCCCAAAGGGTACAGCATATGATTCTGCCTAACAGCCATCAAATAAATATCCTCTTTCTTGTCTGATAGATCCATGATATTGTTTGCGCCCTGCGCAGCCTACACAACAAATTAATCTATGCCAGCAGACCCTTTCTCTCACCGGACAGCTGCCTTCACATTGTCTAAGCACTCATCGCCTCCAGGCTTGATTAGTGCAATGCCCTATTTGCAGGCACCTCCACTCGTAACATAAACAAGCTTCATGTCATACAAAACATTGCTCACAGAGCTGCATTAAACATTCCCAAAAGGGAGCACATATCGGCTGCTAGGAAACAGTCCCACTGGCTCCCTATATGCGAGCACATCATGGTAAAAACTCTTGCTATCAGGCACAAATGCCTACCCAGCAAGGCCGCTGCTTACCTGTCATACACATTAAAAAAATGCAATCCACAAGACCTTCCTGAACGGCCAACACTTTCAAGCTTATCACCCTTCGATGAAACCGGGAAAGATCACGTGGCTCCAGCTTCCCTGCTATCTCATCCAAATACTGAACACTTTGCCACCTGCTCTGTACACCAGGAACGCGGTTAGGTACTCTGGACGAAAGTACTCTCCAACTATCCCACCAAACATGTACCGGTAAAATGCTACATCCGGGTGTGAAACTCCTTGCTAAACCGCCTGAAATGAGAACCCAACCAGCTCAAATTTAGGAAATCCTTGAAAATAGTCTTGTTGAAGAAGCATTGACCATCGAAATGGGATACAGCTTTCATCTTTGACTGCTCCCCTTTGTATTGCACGTATGTTGATCTTATAAACAAGAAGGGAATTGGCTCCTGGCAACCCTTGTAAATGATTGGTCATGTCTGATAGTTCGTTGCTCCTCTTTCCACTGGCCCCCACCATTAACTGACTGCTATCTGATTTATTCAGTATACATGAAGTACATTACAAATCAACGCTAAATGAATACATGGATTGACACATTTAAGGCAAAGAGCAAGGTACACAGATGTCTATTCATAGTCTATTTACAGTATTTGTGAAACACGTACGGATCCAATTGTTACATATGTTCATGAAACATGAGCAAAAGAGATTGATAGGGTAATGTGAGCAGCAGTTATGTGCGTCGATATATAATACTGTAGCTTGTCTGATACTTGAGATGCATTCCCGAGCAAGGGCATGCTCATTCTACAAGGAGACTCTTGAATAATGATGACAATCAGAGTGTGAAAAATAAGCCCTGCATTGATCAATCTGTGAAGGCAGCAGGAGCAAGAGAAAGATAACAACAGATAGGAATTGTGCTTCAAACCTTTGCGATGGAACTGAAGATTGTGGTGAATCGGATGTGACTAATTATTTTCAATCAGTGCCTCTTCAACTGAAAAATATGTTAAACGTAACCGAACCAGCATTCCATTTGCATCTCTGTTATTTAGTTTAGGTCCTTAAATGTGGTTATTTCTCCTCTTCACTCATCATCAGCACACCTTAAGTCATCGACGAATGTGTATTTCTGATCAGCCAAATGTACAGTTGCTTTAAAGCAAAGAATATGGCGAGGGTGATTAAATAAATCCCTTGGATTTGTATTCTGAGGAATTTGCAAGGGTGTAGAAACACTGGCTTTTTGATTTGTATTAACTACTAAAATGATGTGATTCATTCCATCTTATGAATTCCATGACAATAGCATAAGATACACCTGGGCCTTGCTGCATCAGTCTCCTGATCTGCAGATCCTGCTCTCCAGTTGCATCGGGCAGATTCCGAGGTCACAGTTAGCCTGTTTCGCAGCTGCTGTGGCGGCCAGGTCATTGCAGTGCAGAGAGGTTGCATGTATGTTTACATCTCTTTTCTAAATTCCATATGGTTATCATAAACTCCTCACTTGGTGGCAAGGCATTCTGAAAATATAATTCACATCCTCTGTGGTATAGTAGTGAAGGGTTAACATAATTATTAAGAGACACATCTGATTTATATCAAACCTGTGTCAGTACTGTGAGACCAGAAGCTTTCCTCTTCAACTTTAGTCTCTACCTCTGGCCTTCCTGCAGCCACCTCTCCTCCCCGCTTCTCTTCCATTCTTTTGTTCACCCCTGAGGAGGCTTCTAGACAAGTCTGATCTATGTGTCATCAAAACAGGTTCTTCCCTGTTCATCCAACACCATCAGGGACCATATTGACGTCCTTGTTACAGCCTTGGCGGACTTGTACAACCACTCTTTTGCCACTGGAACCTTCCCTTCTCCCCTGAAGCACTCTCTTGCCCACCCTCTTCTCAAGAAACCCACACCTGACCACTCCTTTCTGACTAAGTGTTCTATCCCAGTGTCAAGGATGGCACTCTGTCAAGAGTGGCACAGGGCTCCCAGGTAGGGTTTGGGTGGCTGTGCTGATGTAAGGGGACAGATACGTACACACACAGCAGGAAACTCAACAAGAAAGAAAAGTAGGCAACTGTAGTTGTGAACAGAAAGGGGCAGGAAATACAAAGATACAAACAAACTGGATTCCCTCTTGGGGTGTATGCAGATATGGAAAAAGAGTGTTCAACGAACCTTTGGAAACTCCAGCCTTCTGAATGGATTACTATTACAGAGGCCCACTCTGTCTGCTCATGGCTGGGAACAACAGCTGTGGGTGTCTGTTAAACAGAAAACGCGACAAGGGAAAGGGCAGAGGTTGCCTGCTGGAAACCAACAGTCAAGCTCTCTACAAAGGATCAACATAAAACACAAGAGAGACAAGAACAGAAATAACCAGGGACAAGGAAGTCTAAGACAAATCTAGCAGAAGGGAATGAAGGAAGAAACAGTACGATAGAAATGGGTAAACTAAAGGGGAGGACAGAGGAGTCAAGGAAGAGAAGGACAGGGATCAAGAACAAGGGGTTGCAAATAAGGAAGAGAGCAAAGGAGCAGCAGCCAGGAAAGAGGGGGGCTGCAAACAAGAAAGCAGGGCTGCAGTACCGAATGGTACAAGGTACAGAAAAACTGTAGTGGATTGCAGAGGACTGTAGTAGGCTGCAAGGCAGAGAGTCCAGAGGAGCAGGACTGAGAGCTGTAGTAGGCGGCAGACAGAGAGCCCAGAGGAGTAGGGCAGCAAGGAGCGAACCCAAAAGAGCAGGGCGTAGAGGCAGAGAGACCAGAGGGTCAGGGCTGAAAGCAGAAGAGAGTAGCAGGCTGCAAGGCAGGGAGCCCAGTGGAGCACAGTAGCAAGGAGCAAGCTCAGAGGAGCAGAGCAGCAAGGCAGGGAGCCCGGAAGGCTATGGCTGTAGGCAGCAGGGTGTAGCAGGCTGCAAGGCAGGAAGCCCAGTGGAGCAGGGCTGTGAGGCAGGGAGCCCACAAGACTAGGGCTGTAGGCAGCAGGGTGTAGAAGGCTGCAAGGCAGGAAGCCCAGAGGAGCAGGGCTGTGATGCAGGATGCCCAAAAGGCTAGGGCTGTAGACAGCAGCGTGTAGCAGGCTGCAAGGCAGGAAGCCCAGAAAGAGTACTGGAACAAAAGCAGGGAAATGCAGCAGCAGGAACAGCATACAATTTCGAGACAAAAAGGGGCTGGGAGGACTCTTGATGCAAGGGACTGAGCTCCTGCAGGCAGCTGCTTAAATACCGCCCTGCCCTGTACTGAGGCAGGCTAATTGGCAGCACCTGGAGCAGCACACCTGAATACAATCTGCCTCCTCCCTCTCTGGTCCCGAGATAGTGGAAGCAGCACTGATCCCTAGGGCTTCTGGGGATTGTGGTTACAATGCTGACTAATGGGAATGGCCAGGAATTGATAGCTGTAGCAAGGTGCATTGTGGTACATGTAGTTAGTTGAATTATATAGGAAGGCACCAAAGTCACGCAAATGGGAATTAAGTACCAAAGTGTGAATTGGGGTTGTTCCAAGAGTATTCTGAAGATAAATGAATAACAAATAGTCCATGATGGTTGCCAATGTGTGCGCCCATGGCGCAGGCTTGAACGTATGCCCCTCTCCAGGCCCCTCTGCAGGCTCCCTGAAGACTGACCAACAAGAAGAGCAAGACCAAGACCTGCCACAGAGTGAAACAGTCTTATACCAAAAAGGCAAATCATGAAGCTCCAAAAACTGTTTAAAGCTGCAAGGTGAGAGTCTTGAAGGGAGGAGACAATACCAATGTTCCGAACCTTTGAGGTAGAAGTCAGAAAGGACAAAGTTTCAAGGGCCCAAAACCCAACAGTGCGTTCATGAACTGAGAGACTGAAGATCTGCTGCAGGCTCCCTGGCATATATTTCTTTGAAAGTAGTGGTTTTCCTTAGGGCTGGCAAAGGGACAGTGCTGAAAGGTGGAACCAGAGGTACAGCTGAATAGGTTGCTCTAGGAGGGTCTTCCAAATATTCAGAAGCAGCAATAGCAACATTAAGATTTGCAGCAGGGACTTCAGGAGTCACAAATGTTGCAGGGACACCCTTAGTAGCAGGCAGTTCAGAAGCCACAGCAGCCGGTAGATCATGAATGGCAGTCGGACGTTCAGGTGCTGTAGCAGCTGGGAGTATAGGTGCCACAGGAGTACCAGCGGGCAGGGACGCAACTGAGACTGAAGGAGTACAGTCTGGTAGTTTAGGTGCTGCAGAGGGACCAGCAGTAACAACTGGAGCTGTAGCCTTAATAGGAGAGCTGTTAACTGGCGTTGCAACAGGTATTGTTCTTGCACGCAGAGAGGAAGGGGGTGCTTCAACTGCAGTAATAGTGATTTGAGATTCTGCTTCAGTAGCAGATTTAGGAGTACTAGCAGGAGGAGCAGCAGAGTTTGAGCTTGCAGATTCTGTAACAGGTAGCATGGCTGACGGAGGATGAGGGAAGGGTAGGCTTTCTGATGGCTGGCCTTCAAAGTCTTGTGTGCTCCGGTGGATAGATGGGTCTGGGATATTGACTGTTGGCAAAGCTGGATTCCAGACAGGTACTGGGTATAGTTCAGGATCTGACACATGGTCTGGTGCACAAAAGTCCATAGAAGCAGAGTATCTCTCTGACTTGGTCACCTCTTTAGAGGCTGTAAGTGTGAGTAAAGGGTAAGAACGGGACAATCCTTTGACTCAGCAGGATCTCCAGCCAGATGATTACACTTGATTTGTGGTGTAAAGGCAGTGTGAGTGATTTGGCCCACCGAAGAAGTTAATTCTTCACTATCTGAGCAACAGCCTGAATTACTGTGGCTAGTAAGTGAATGAGCCAAGTTAAACTTTAGAAGGTATGCATATGCCAAGTTCAGGTCTTCCATCTGCTCAGTATAAGTCTGTATCCTTTTCTGTATTACCCTTCCAGGCCTTATCATGCCAATCTCTAAAGAGAGAATGTCGGGGGTTGGGCATAGTGCCAGATGGTCTGGTAAATTATGTCCCTTGGCTAGATTCTTACTATGCAAATAGACAAATTCATCATAGAGGTCTTCTGTTTGTCTTTTAAGGCTTAAGAGTTGTTCTTGTAACAGGTATGTTCCATTAGCCTGTTCTACAGCTTCAGAATCTGGTGTAGCAGAAAATTCGGGTGTTGCAATAGGAAGACTGACCTTAGAGTTAACATGGTTAGTAGTTACAGAGGAAGCATTAAGACAACCGATGGTCAGTATTGGTCTTTTGTACCCAGGACCAGCTGCACTAACCTCAGGATTCTGAATGCCTTGTCCTGTTAAATGAGTGTTTCCAGCAGTCTGGGGAGGTTGTGTAGCTTGCCAAGCTGATCTTGAGCATATCACTTTGGCAACAGCGTACTCTGGTTGGGAGTCTGCCACAATGAGTGCAATATCCTTGGCTGTAGCAGTGTTACGACTTTGGTCCTGAGACAGGGTAGCCTGGGATAAAGGAATACAAGGTTTGTGTACCGGCTGAATGTCGAATGCAGTGTCAGAAGAAATACCAGAAAACGCATGAGTGTTTTCCACTGGTTGGGCTAACAAAATCTGCAGGAATTCATTTTCTTGCTGTAGTTCTTCTACAGATAGAGACTGCGGATCATAGTTGCAAATGTCATAGTAGTTACACATAGAAGGGTCAGCGAGCCAGTGAGTGTAGTACTGTGCTTGTAAACCTTTGTTTATTAGGGCGAGTCTGTCTTTTAAACTAGGGTTTTTGTTTGCAGTCCTTAAGAAAACTTTAGATTTTTGCAGAGGTTTCTTGAATCGAAAGGAAAGGATTTTTGGTCTGTGTGTGCCTTTCCTGCCTATGGAACAAGAATTCTTTGGCTCTTGCATTCTGTCAAGGATGGCACTCTGTCAAGAGTGGCACAGGGCTCCCAGGTAGAGTTTGGGTGGCTGTGCTGATGTAAGGTGCCAGATAAGTACACACACAGCAGGAAACTCAACAAGAAAGAAAAGTAGGCAACTGTAGTTGTGAACAGAAAGGGGAAGGAAATACAAAGATACAAACAAACTGGATTCCCTCTTGGGGTGTATGCAGATATGGAAAAAGAGTGTTCCACGGACCTTTGGAAACTTCAGCCTTCTGCACAGATTACTATTACAGAGGCCCACTCTGTCTGCTCATGGCTGGGAACAACAGCTGTGGGTGTCTGTTAAACAGAAAACGCGACAAGGGAAAGGGCAGAGGTTGCCTGCCGGAAACCAACAGTCAAGCTCTGTACAAAGGATCAACATAAAACACAAGAGAGACAAGAATAGAAATAACCAGGGACAAGGAAGTCTAAGAGAAATCTAGCAGAAGGGAATGAAGGAAGAAACAGTACGATAGAAATGGGTAAACTAAAGGGGAGGACAGAGGAGTCAAGGAAGAGAAGGACAGGGATCAAGAACAAGGGGTTGCAAATAAGGAAGAGAGCAAGGGAGCAGCAGCAGGAAAGAGGGGGGCTGCAAACAAGGAAGCAGGGCTGCAGTACCGAATGGTACATGGTACAGAAAAACTGTAGTGGATTGCAGAGGACTGTAGTAGGCTGCAAGGCAGAGAGTCCAGAGGAGCAGGACTGAGAGCTGTAGTAGGCGGCAGACAGAGAGCCCAGAGGAGTAGGGCAGCAAGGAGCGAACCCAAAGGAACAGGGCGTAGAGGCAGAAAGACCAGAGGGTCAGGGCTGAAAGCAGAAGAGAGTAGCAGGCTGCAAGGCAGGGTGCTCAGAGGAGCAGAGTAGCAAGGAGCAAGCTCAGAGGAGCAGAGCAGCGAGGCAGGGAGCCCGGAAGGCTATGGCTGTAGGCAGTGGAGTGTAACAGGCTGCAAGGCAGGAAGCCCAGAGGAGCAGGGCTGTGAGGCAGGGAGCCCAAAAGGATAGGGCTGTAGGCAGCAGGGTGTAGCAGGCTGCAAGGCAGGAAGCCCAGTGGAGCAGAGCTGTGAGGCAGGGAGCCCACAAGACTAGGGCTGTAGGCAGCAGGGTGTAGCAGGCTGCAAGGCAGGAAGCCCAGAGGAGCAGGGCTGTGAGGCAGGAAGCCCAAAAGGCTAGGGCTGTAGGCAGCAGGGTGTAGCAGGCTGCAAGCCAGGAAGCCCATTAAGAGTACTGGAACAAAAGCAGGGAAATGCAGCAGCAGGAACAGCATACAATTTCGAGACAAAAAGGGGCTGGGAGGACTCTTGATGCAAGAGACTGAGCTCCTGCAGGCAGCTGCTTAAATACCGCCCTGCCCTGTACTGAAGCAGGCTAATTGGAAGCACCTGGAGTAGCACACCAGAATACAATCTGCCTCCTCCCTCTCTGGTCCCGAGATGGTGGAAGCAGCACTGATCCCTAGGGCTTCTGGGGATTGTGGTTCCAATGCTGAAGAATGGGAATGGCCAGGAAGTGATAGCTGTAGCAAGGTGCATTGTGGTACATGTAGTTAGTTGAGTTATATAAGAAGGCACCAAAGTCACGCAAATGGGAATTAAGTACCAAAGTGTGAATTGGGGTTGTTCCAAGAGTATTCTGAAGATAAATGAATAACAAATAGTCCATGATGGTTGCCAGTGTGTGCTCCCATGGCGCAGGCATGACACCCAGAGCTCTAACAAGATGCAGAAATAATCTATGGTAGAGGAGTCCCGGTGATTATTAAATGTGTAATTTCTTGGGACATTGGGAGCAATGCATCTGTTTACCAAACGCATACCCCATTCCATAAGCGAGATACACATCTGCAGGCCTTTTGCACATACCCACCCATCCTTCATTATAGGAATGGGGATGTTCTGTGACAGTCCTCTAATGGGTTGAGCAGATCCTCTGATGGTCCGACACCCATTTTGAGGTTAAAATCCCTACCCCATATACAGTGTGATTTGCAGTTCCTCCTATTTGTTAATAGCTCATCAATAAAGACCTTGAGCTTTTCCAGCCTAGTCACCTCTGCCTTATGAGGGCTGTTATAGAAGTTTCAAATAAATATTGTGTTCCCCCAGGATGGGAAGGTACGTAACAGCTGTAGGTAGTCCATGTTTGTCTCAACTACTCTACCCTGCATGTTAAAGAGGCCTTAATCAAGATAGCCGGGCCACCAAAACATCTGCCTCTGACATTTGTCTTTGCTGGAATCCCATAGGATACATACCCATCTAGAAGGGGGTCTTCAATGCCCAGGTCTCTTGCAAAAGGATGACATTGTAAAACACAATGTCTTGCGTTTCGAATTGTCCCCTTGCCCCAGCTATATTCCATGACAACAGGCCTGCCACTCAAGGGGCAGCCTCTGGTGCCACTGGCACCAAACCTTTCTCTATGCCTGAGGTGGCCCCTCCTCCTCACTACCCTCCTGGTCCTTTGTGCAAGGACGGTGGGCCGTCCGTCAGTCTAACTCTTCGCAAGAAGTTAGAGGATCGAACCGGTTAGCGAGTTTGACTCCCATGGTGGGTGGCCCTCTACACTTTGGAATCAGTCTTTCTAAATTGTGGTTGGACCTAGGCCCAGGGATATGTCTGTTACTACATTTTGAATGACAAATCCCCTGCAAATGGGCTCCCCTCTGCTCTTCCCTCATCCCAGCATGCTCTCCCCAGCCATCACTTGTTCATCCACCCCCCCGTATATGGGTACAAAAAGTCCAATGATACCAGCCTACTATGAAGTCTGATAATTTACAGTCGTTGGGTCTCCTGATTTTTGGAATTTTGGAGACCCAATTTTAGTTGGGATCGATACTCGGGCCCATCATGTTTGCATTAATCCAATGGCTTGTTATTCATCAGTGAAATTGTGGCTTTGAACCCCCCCCCTTGAGTAACCCGGGTACACCCATAATAATCCCCATGGGTGGGGCAGCTACAGGCCGTAAAATCAGTATACTCTTCTCCGGCACCCAAATGGTCCCTTCAGCCATGAATTCCTGTACCAGAGCACCGTTGCTGAGTCTTAGTTCAATCCTTGTATCCCCAGCATGGCCTTTGTTGTTATTGCAGGTTTTGGCTTTAATGGCCCCTCCATGTCCATTTCATGCTCATGTACCCCTCTGTACACCTGGACAATGTCCTACACCACCCACCGTGGCTGCCTAGCCATTTTTCTTGGTCCTACACAGACCAATTTCCACCACTCTTTTCTTTAGGTCTCTTATTGAGTCAACCAGTATGGCCAGGGTGTTCATTATCCCACACTTAAACGCCTGCAGCGACTCAAGTATGGTCTGCAGGGGCTTAAGCTTTTCGTCTAAGAGGGATCCCAACCAGAGCTTGTCCTCCTCTCACGCAGAGGAGGTGTTTGGATCCTGACACATTCCCCTTGTCGGGCTCTCACCCAGACAACTGCTCACTGATAAGTCTTTGGGGCAGCAACCTCCCTCCCCCTCAACACCTTCCCTTTTCCATCACCCCCCTTTCTACTTCCTTGACACCCGATTCTACCGGGTCAGTTATCGTGTTTTCCCTTAGCGCATTACCTTGGCAACTTTTATCTTGTCATTGTCCACCAAGCTCTGTGTTTTCCTCAAGCCCTCCAAACGTATATTCTGTCCAACACTGCTGTCAACACTACTGCCACCTTTGGAAATCCCCCCTAGGCCCAAGGCAGCATCCACAAAGGACATTTTTCGGTGACAAGAATGTGATTTTCTATTTCCCGGCCATGTCTTCCATATACAGTTCTAGGATGAGTTGTGAAAGGTGGGGGTTGTCTTTAACTTTTTCCCAGCCTGATTTTGTTAGCTTGGGTTTTTTAGCATGTGTTGCCAGTTTCCCTGTTCTACCCTCATCCCTAGCTTTCCTTTTCACCATATTGGCACCAAATTAAATATGAACATAATACACTTTAAAAGAAAAATCAATATAGCTATAAAATCTGTAGGGTTAAAAGACACCTAAAAACAATAAAGCTATTAAACTGTTAAAACATTCCAGAGTTGGCCTAAAATTACATCTGTGTCCAATTAGCCCACATGGGGCTAAAGTCCGTCAAGCATACACGGCTAGACAAACATTCCATAAGCAGAGATAAGCAGAGATGCAGATACGACCCGCCCTGGGTTCATGTATTAATGAGTCTGAGCCATTGGAAAAGTCTGCATCAAATATGCCCGAAGAGGGGGCCAGGAAATGCCAGAAAGCTCAAAGAGCAGCCTCAGTCCGTCTCTCCCCCCTGCCCCTCCCTCATGTAAATACAGCCGTTAAAGGTTAGTCAGCGCTGATGGGGAAGAATGTTTAGAAAGTACACCCCAACCTCTAACGGGACTTAAGAGGTAAGTAAATCAGTCAGGTACAGTCAGGTACACTCAAGCTTTTGCTGGAGTTACACCTCCAGCGAGAATAACGATCCTCAAAATATAGGCAGAGGCCTGTATTACAACGCAATCACAGTCACAATGGGGATGCACGTAATTTACTGTCCACCTCTTATTGGGCACCCCTTCCACACCGCTCCACCAGTAACCACATCCTCCTCCACTTCTGTTCCAGGATGCACTCCTCGCTCAGATCGGGGTTATGTGGACTGGGACGCCAAATGTGCTCCTCCTCCAATAACAGTGGGCAGTGAAAACAGAATGCCACCAGCCCTCCACCAGGAACCACTTCCTCCTCCACTTCTGATCTGCACCGCGCTCTGCGATCAGTTTGGGGTTATGTGCACTGGGACACCAAACGTACTCCTCCTCCAATAACAGTGGGCAGTGAAGACAGACTGCCACCAGACCACCACAAGTAACCACTTCCTCCTCCACTTCTGCTCTGTGCCGCGCTCAGATGGGGTTTATGTGCACTGGGATGCCAAACGTGCTCCTCCTCCAATAACAGTGGCCAGTGAAGACAGACTGCCACCAAACCTCTACCAGGAACCACTTCCTCCTTCCCTTCTGCTCTGTGCATTAAATATTATAAGCATGTTTCAATTCAACACACCATGGGATTTTTCCCAATTATTGATTTGTCTCCTACTGGTAATGACCTGTGACCATGACCAGTGGTCACGTTGTGATAACGAAGAACCAGGATGAATATGCATGCAAAATTTGAAATTGTAGTATACATTTTGAATGGGATTTTTGTGACCGACCTTTGTTCTTGCAAAATCAGGAGATTTTACAGTAAAAGTTTACATCCAGTATTTGCCATGAGAATTTAAAAGGGTAAGAGCATCAGCGTATTTTGCAAAATTACCAAAACGAATACCAAGAAATACTATCCTTATCCGAATGAAAAATCTCAGACTCCCCAATTGGTATTGTTGTAGCCACCACCCATCCACCCTGAAGGAAAACACCCCCTTATATAATTTTCAGAACATAATTTCTAATTATTGTGAGAACATTCAAAAGCACTTCTCATATTGATGGGAAAATGAAAAAAAAACGAAAATCCTGAAAACACTCCCTTGCTCCATTGGGGGAATCCACTTCTCTCCCAAAATTTAAAAAAAACAACTAGTTGGATATGCAGAAAAGTGCCAATTTGCACATCTGCACAACTGTGCAAACTTGTTTAAAATGTAAAGCAATTCTGACCAGCGGTTTAGGTTGTGCACCCTGTTGAAGGTATGTATATTTTCCAAATGGGGGAGAAATAATGCAAAAAGTGAAAATAAACCACCCCTTTTTTATCACTTGTGCAAAGTTACAGCAAACATTCCAAAATTGGAAGAGCCTGAAACATCAGGTTTCAAAACAAAGTACGTGGATTTTAGGTTAATCCCTAACTTTGAGGTGACAACTGCCACCCTAAAATATGCATATAAATATAAATTGCCTACCATTTGCTCAATTCATCGAATTGCAGTCAGTAACTAAGATCATGCATCTTGCCCAATGCTGCACACCCACCCCCAAATCCTCCAGGCAGATATCGCCGACGGTGCACCTCTGCCACCCTAAGGCCAAATCCACCACCAAACAAGTACCTCACACACAGTGCTCAGAGACCACTAAGGTGGTAGATACCCTCAGGCAGAAACCGCCCATCAGCTTTCATGGTGCCCTCATCAATGCCCGCTCCCTTGGAGCTCACGCAATTGAAATACATAACCTCATCACAGAATTACAACTAGAATTACTAGTAGTCACAGAATCTTGGCTTCACCAAGCCTCTGGTCCTCTCCTGACTCTAGCAATTCCACCTGACTACTCCATCCTCAGGTCTGATAGGTCCCATTCGCATGGAGGCAGCGTAGCCATCATTGCCAAGACCAAGCTTCAACTGAGATCCTGCTCTATTGAAAACATTGCAGGCTACAAACTACTCCTGGCCAAATTCACCACCAATGAAAAAACCACAATCAATCTCATAGTGATCTACAGGTCACCCAACTCCAACAGCCATCCTGAATCAGACATCCCTTTAGTTCTAGCTCCTCTTATCAAACCAAACACCAAAAGCATCATCCTTGGACACTTGAACCTAGGATTTAATGACAACCTAGACCCCAAAGCAGAAGCCCTACACTTATCCATTAAGGATACGAGCTTTACACGACTAGTGCATGTCCCTACTCACATTAAAGGAAGAACATTAGATGGGATCCTTTCACTCAACAATACCATAACTAATGATTCTATTTCACTGTTAGACTGGATGGATCACCACAATATCATGTTCACGCTATTCTCGAATGAACCCCCTCCCACCAAACCTAAAATAACTGACACCTACAAAACTAGAAATCTTCGCACACTCACACATGAGAATCTCACCCCTATGCTCAATAAAGCTTTAGATTCCATGCTGCTATCCAGTGGCAACCCCTGCCATCCAGCAGACACTTACCATAACTGCCTCACATCTACTGTCAATGCCGTAGCTCCTCTAACAACTAAAACTAAATGCACTGACAAACACTTGTGTTTTTGGTTTAATGATGACCTTGTCTTACTCAGGAGAACTAAGTGCGCCCTCGAACATGCCCACAAAAAACACCCTACCACACAGTCTGGCATAGACTTCTAGGCGGCAAAGGCAAATAAAATGTATAAACAGCTATCATCACTCATAAAGCCAATGCCTTTAATGCCCGAATCAGTAACGCTACATCTGATTCTAAAGAAATGTCCTTGAGTTTAAGAGAACTGGAAACTCCCACAGCAGCCTCCAATATTTCGATCGCTAGTAAAGAGTGGTGCACCACCATTCAATAGGCACTAGCTGCTAAAATTGATCTTCTACAAAACAAAATTACAACTAAAAGGCAACTATTAGCTGACAAATCCTCCACCGATAACCACATCCGGAAAGCGAATGTAAACTCCAACCCCCTCTTCTTCTTTACACCAGTCTCCCAAGAAACAGTACTGATACTATTTCCAAACTCAAAGCCTCGAATTGCAAAGGAGAATATGTCCCAGCACAAGTAGTCAAATCCTGCACCTATACCCTCACACCGATCATTACTAATTTTGTCAATGCCTCTTTTAATTCCAATCTACTCCCAGCCAGTATTAAAGAAGCCTGGGTCACACCCCTACTAAAAAAAAACACCTGCGATCCTACTGTGCCCACCAATTACCGCCCAATAACAACAGTTCTGTTTTTACTTAAAATCCTTAACAAAATAGGCTAAAATCAAATCCAAGCACATCTGGGACATAACCAGCTCCTTGGTACCAGACAATCTGGTTTTAGGCCCATTCACAGCACGGAAATTGTCCTCCTTGACCTGAAAATCCAGATGGATACTATCAGGAACATTGAAAAACTCTGCGTTCTCCTCCTACAGTACCTATCCGCAGTGTTTGACCTTGTGGACCATAATGAACTCTGCTCTGCCGTAGCTAAAGATTTTAATTTCTCTGCTGATGCCACCAGGTGGATTAAATCCTTCCTTGTTGAACGAACCTCCACAGTTTCCATCGGCAAAGATGCTGCAGACCCCATCCCGGTCCCCATTGGAGTACCCCAAGGTTCTTGCCTCTCACCAACTCTTTATAATGCATACACTTTTCACAGCTCTAGACGATGTGGGTGTCATCTACACAAACTTCGCAGATGACACTCGGATCCTCATTCCACTCTCAGGGAATTACACCCAAGATACTCTGATCATCAATAAAATCTATGCCATAATACAGAACTGGATGGCGCTAAACAGTCTCTGCCTCAACAATGAGAAGACATACATTTTCACTGTGGGTTCCCAGTCTTAAATTAGTGCACTCCACCCAGATTATTCCTCCATCAACATTGATGGCACAATGATAACTGTACTGAAGCAAGTACAAACTTTAGGAGTCTATCTAGATGCAAACCTTACAATGACTAAACACATTAGTAACCTCTCCTCAACCACGTTTTACACCACCAAACTAATTGCCCTAAGCTGCCAGTTTCTAACCACCACCAATTGCATCATGCTGGCCAGGGCTTTTATCCTATCTAGACTTGACTATTGCAATGTGTTACTACTCGGTACATCTTCTACTAATATTAAAAAGTTACAACTAATTCAAAATAAGGCTCTATGGACTGCCTTAGGAATAAAGAAATCCGATCACATATCCAAGATCAGAAGAGACACGCACTGGTTTCCTATCGAAGCAAGAGTCATATTCAAAACTCTATGCATCACCTACAAGTGCTTCCATAAAAAGCCCCCATCTACCTGAATAATGCCATAACTGAGAAATACACAAGAACACTTAGATCCAATAACCACCTACTGTTAACTACGCCCGCTTCTGAAACACCAGAGCAGGGGGCAGCAGCTTCCAATAGATAGCTCCCAAACATTCGAACTCCCTTCCAAGCAGTATCAAAAAACAGGATACATTCACAGGCTTTAAAAAACTGTTAAAAAGGTGGTTATGAAACCTATATTAAGAAAGGCACAACCTTCTTACTTGTAAATAATTACTGCATATGTACTGTACTAATATGTTAATTCATTGTATGTTTGCCTGTATCCATGCTATAATTGTGCTTCAACTATTGCTATAGTTGTGCTTCAACTATTATTCCCAACAAGCTGCCTGTAACCTCACCGTGATACCTAAGGGTCTGGGCGTGTAACAAATGTAATAAATAACTAACACTGTGCAAAAGTCAGTAGCGGTACAACAGTACCATTCATTCACCATACTGGCAAAAGGCACATCACACACAAAAAAGCAGCCAAAATGCATCTGGTGTAGCAACACTGCATGCTTTCAAGCTAAGTTGCATAAACATAATGATCTATTCACTGATTCTGATCTGACGGTGAACTCCCAGGGATGGGTTGCTCGTTAACATTTGTGACTTGTTATCTGGTCTACCCTACAATATATACATAGAAAGAGCTATAAAGGAGGGCATTTGCATGTTGGGAATTGAAACCCTAGTTCCCATACTCAGTTGCTAAAAAGACTGAAAAGAGAAACACTGAATGCTGGGAACTGAAGTCCAAGTTTCCAGACACTGTTCATTACAACACTGAAGCAATAAATATTGCATGTAATATATTGTAATGTAAACCAGTTTTCTTGAGTGTCATTTGCCTCTGCCTTGTTAGTATTGCTGATTTCCAACAGCAATGATTGTTCCTGTCTGGACTCTGATGACAAATAATATTGGTCTTGAGCATCATCCATCTCATCAACATTATTGTCTCAACCAGTGGATAGAGAGCAGGGGGATTTCCTATCTCCTTCCTCTGTTTATGTACTCTGTCTTGTGATCTTCCCTGATCATCAGTATATATGATTTCCATATCTCCCCCTTCTGCCACTGAGATGGATGCACCTGAAAGTGCAACCTGCTCTGTTGGTCTTAGTAGATGTTCATTGTCAAGGTGGAATGACCGCATTTTCTTGTCATGGCACTTGTACCCCAGGGTGAATTGTAACAGGGGTGTGAAATGTGAGTTGGATGACACCTTCAATTGGGTACATGCAATTCTGGTGTCCAGGTGCACACAGCAAGTACTGCTGTATGAGTAAAAAGACAGTGATGAGCTCATATGCCCATGTCTAGCATGTGTGGATGCTGATGTGCTGTTCTAGATGTGTCCAAATGGGTGTCAACTGTTGTCTTTCAGAATCTCTGCTGTCCCCTCCCAGAAAAAGAGCTGCCCAGCCGAATTCTCAAATCCTCCCGTTTATCTCAAGTGTCCCCCAATGGCATGTGTCTCGTCCACTTAGTTCAAGCGACAGGCATTGACTTGTATGTCACCCACCTCCCTAAATATTTGCTGATGCCACTTCTGTTGTTCACTGACTCCACATTTATGAAAGTGTCACACCCTCTGAGTGGGCCCCAGTCACTCACTACCTCTTCCTGTCCTTCCTACATCTATTTTAAATGCATCCAGTTTGTTAGGCCATCCTGAAATATCCTAAGCCTGTTTCCAGAAACAACTTCCCACTTCTCTGAAACCTTCCCAAAACTGAATGGGAGTTCCAACCACGAGTCTTCCTTTAAGCCATTTGGTCGAACTTCTGATCCATTTACTTTGGTTTGTTTGAGGTTTGTCCTTGGCAAATCACCCAAAATGTGGCTAATTTGTGTTTGTTGCATGGAAGTTCATCCAGGATTATTGACATCACAAGGGCCACAGACATTCAGTGGGGCACAACCCAGAAACAAAAACGTAGTGGGGCATACCCGAATGTAAAATCACAATGCAGCCCAGAAATGCAGCGGGGCACAACCTAGGATTAAAATTGCAGTCGAGTAGTCCTAGGAATTAGAATTAAGTTTGGCATAGAAATACCATGGGAACTAAGGAGTTAAGTCACAGCAAGCACAATCTAGAATGAGGTGCTTCTCTTCGGATATCACGTGGGTGTGGGTCCCCTTGATAATTACCCTCCCTTGGTTTGAACGGCTTTTTTCAAAGAGAAGCAACCAAAGCCCTGTATCCGTCTATGTAATTTATTAAATTTTTTGTTAAAGTCTATGTAAATCCAATTAACTTGTCATGTATGGAAAGCCAGAGACTGAACATGTGTTTCGCCAAAAAATGCTCTGTAGTCAGCATGAACAGAACATGTTGCAGGCGGTAATGTGTGTAGCATATAAATATATACGGTCATGAATTGATCTCCTACTCTGTGATATATGATTTTATGGTGACAGTTTAACTCCCTATGCTAGTGATGACTACATGCATAGAGGCAAATTGCATTTGCTTTGCCTCTGTGAAAACTCAATAAAATATAATGATTGCTAATGAGAAATGAAAGAATGATTTATCACGTAAAATAAAACAATGATTACAATGAGAAAAAACAATTCTGCATTTGTGCCATCATCAATATATATTTCATTGATTGGGGTGGTTTCATTTTGATTTGCTGCATATGTGCCAATGTTTTCTATCACACCAATGTGTTAAACGTACAAATAAATAAACAATTGCGTGGGATCTTTCATAGTGGGTTATTTGGGATTCTGCCTAAACTCCCCAAGGCCGGATGAGATGAGGCCAATTTAGTCTGACAGCTCATAGAGGGACATAATTAATGAAAGGTAACTCTTGTAAAATGATGCTTGCTATTATGTCAACACTGCACGTTTTCTCGCTGTTTTTAATAGGCAGGAGAGTGAAATTGGTTTCTTGGCTCACAAACTACCCTTCAGGGCAAATTAATTTTGTTAGCCACAGATCATTACATTTTAGAGGAGATAAGTGGTGTGGCTACAATGTCAGACACAGCAAGCCTACTTTTTATATTGCTCATTTTGGCAGCATTCTTTAATTGGTTGCATTCAAACAAACTGGTGAATTGTACCATTCTCACACATCACATGTATCGTATGCAACTACCACAAAATAAAGTAGCCAAAATCAAACCATAATTATGTCAAGAATGAACATCAGCAAGCCAAGACAGAGCACGCATTTTTCGAAGCAGGGCTTCCTGAGATGCACGTTCACAATGCACTTATTGTGTGCGAAATATACTTTTTTTTTGTTTGTTTAGTAAATTTGTATTAATATTATTGATACATTGAGATACAGAATATAAATGGCAGTAGTACATGTGTCATTCATCACCATGTGAAACATAGTTAAGAACTCATACTTTCTATGCTACGTGAGAAGAAAGATTGACATAGCCTCATCACGACTTGGCCGGTAATGGTAACGCTATTAGCGCGGGCGGTATTAGCCTCCCGCCAAACTCCCCAGCGCTAATAGCGCCGGATCACGAGTTCAGCGGTAATGTCAATCCCCATTCCCCATTGAACCCATTCGGGAATGTCCCATTCCCCATTGGTCTCAATGGGGAAATTTCGCGCTAATACTGCCGGCGGATTTCCCGTCGGCGGTAATAGCGCGAATTTTCGGCGGATTTCCCCCCAGCTCAGAGCTGGGGAGAAATCCGCCGAAGTCCTGCTTTGGCGGACCCTTAAATCCGGCGGTAATAGCGCTACCGCCGGATTTATGGGTTACCGCCGAAGTCGTGATGAGGCCCATTAACAGAATACAAGTTAATCAGTTTAAATAATATATCTGATCAAGAAACCATTGCCCAGATACTAAATAGGGCATGGGAAACATGAAGAAGAGAGTATATATAGCACGTCTGGTATGCATAAATACATAATACATTGGCAGTATCTACTGCAGTAATGAATAAATGTAAGGGGCCAATAGGGGAAAGACGAAACAAAAAAAGACAAACGTGTTACATTCTGAAAAAAGGGAGGGTAAGAGAAGTACATCATAGTTATTTTAAAGGTAACCAACGAAGTGCAACAGACCACAACTAGAGATACATTCAAACATTAATTAGCAAGCTGCAGATTGTCACCAAATGTTCATGAGCCATGTTATTAAAGGTCAAATAATTAGTGAAATGAAACCGTTTGGTATCATGTTCAGCTGATAGATTAAGAATTCTGGCCATACATTGTTCAAGTCTTTGTATGTGACAAATATTATTCCACCAGCCTTTTACTGTGACATTTTGAAATTTAATAACAGTAGCAATAAAAAGATCATAAAGAATAAGCAAAATATTAACGTCATCTCTATTAAATGCAATGCTAGCCAGTAGAATATGTGTAAAAGACAGGAGAAGACTCATTTTAAAAACATTTCTCAAATGTTTCCAAACATCCTGCAAAAACCATTGAATATATTTACATTCATAAAACATGTGTTTAAAAGAATCAGGACTATTCAGACATGATCAACAGTTTCCATCAAATCCTGGTTTAGATTTATGCAATTTCATTGGGGTTACATTTGCTCTAAGTAAAAAGAAAAAGAGGCTTTGTGAGATGTTGGCTGAAGTGGATGTACGTTTTACTTTAGAGCATAATAGCAACCATGTCCATGTCCTTTCATCAAACACATCACTGCAATCTATTTCCGTTGCCATTCAGATGCACGCTTCATAGTCAGTGACCTAATATGCAACAACACATTATAAAATATAGCAGCTTTAACCTCAGAAGCTTATGTTGTAATCCAGTGGGATCAGGTATTCATTCATTATAGTACAATGGTCAAATTTATCTGGACATGAATTAATATATTGTAGAAGCTGAGATCTGATAGGTAAAGTGAAATTGGGTCCATGAAATATTTGATGAACATACATGATACCTTTGTTTAGCCAGAGCTTCCGATACAGGGTTCTCCCGATAAATGTGTTTGATGATTTATGCCATAGATAGGGTGTGAACCAATTTGAAAGAGACCTTGTAAAGGGGAAGAGGAAAACTTTCAAAATGTTAGAGGAGGCCTTAATAGGAATAGGACAAGAACATCTAGAGGAGACATGACCAGAAATGCACATTAGATCACAGATAGTAATTGGGGAAATAATTTCCTTTAATAGAATATGCCAGTGATTTCATTTGTTCCATAAGAATAGAACCATTTAGGACCCTGTTTCAGTAAAAATTCACTGTGATAGCATTTAAAGTCCGGAAATCGGACTGCTCCGTTAACATAGGGAGCCTTGAGTTTGCTGATGGCATTTCCCTTACTCTCCCTGTACCCCACAAGAATTTAACCAGGATTGAGTTGATGGATCTGAAAAATGAAGCTGGAAGGGGAACTCTGAGAATTTTCAGATAGTAAAGAACAACTGGTGATAGCATCATTTTAAAAGTTTCCAAATGTCCCCACCAGAACACGTATAGAAGTGACCAGGGGGACGTCACATCTCTAAGCCTCCTAAGGAGATCGCCAGTATTAGGTTTAATGGTGCTGCAAACCAATGAGGCAAATTGTAGTCCAAGATACTTAAAATAACTTTTACACCATTTAAGACCAAACAAATCTAATTCATGCTTAAGACAGAATGGGTTAAGGGGCAGTACCTCAAATGTATCGCTGTTGAGATTATACCCTGATAGTGAAGAAAAGAGATCCAAATGTATTCAGTAATATAGTAAGCTAGTCTTTAGGATTTTTTATAAGTATGTCATTGATGTAAGCAGCGATTTTAGTATGATGTTCGCCACATGTAATCCCTGTGTTAAGTATATCAATTCTCATAAATTCCAAGAATGCTTCAAGAGAAAGGATATATACATATGAGACAAGGAACAACCTTTTTGAGTTCCCCTTTTGAGAGGAAAAATAATAAGCCCTGACCATTAATCAAAATAGATGTTCTGGGATTTGAAATAAGGAATTGAAACCGACACCAAAATCGTGCCACCGTAATACATGGAAAAGATAATTCCAATCAACCATATCAACAGACTTCTTGGCATCTAAGGCAACTGCAACATAACCTTCTCTGTATTTTTTCTTAACAAGGTGAAAAACATCAAATAATAATCTAGCATTGGATTAAATATGTCTTCCTTTGATAAACCCAACTTGATCAGATTATATTATTTTGGGTAGAAAATACTCAATTCTATTAGAGAATGTTGTCAAATATCTTACATTCAATACAAATTATGGATATGGGTCTATAGTTCTTTGGGAGATCTGTATCTTTCTGAGACTTTGAAAAAAGAATGAATAGTGGCTCAACTAACGTACCAGAAGAAAATCCTCTGTTAGAAAAATATGTGAAGAGTGCTTCCAGCTTAGAGGATAGTATTTTGGAGAAGTGACTAAAGATTTCAATGGATAAGCCATCTGGGCTTGGGGATTTCCCTTTATGTAAATATTTAATGGCTTTATTAATTTCACTCATAGTGATCTTTTCATCCAGGCCACTAAGATCTAAATTCACGTAAGAGTTTCTGCTGATGTTAAGATTAGATGGAGGGCAAATCATTTCAGGGGCATACAAATTACAATATACATTTTTAAAGACTTCCATAATCACTCCTATATTCTAGACTGTAGTACAACTCTCATTCCTAATGTGGTATATTAAGGCTTTTCTCTATTCAGCTTTCAGGTAAGCAGCAAGTGCTCTGGTGACTTTGATGGGATGTTTGGTGATCTTAGACTTATATTTTGGAATGACACCTGAAGCTTGTTCAGTTAATTTCTCATTGATTTGAAAGCGTAAAGACAAAACCCTATGACATCCCTGCTCAGTGGCGGTTGGTGTGTGGAAGCTAAATATGGTCATAGGGTTATATGTATGTAGAGTATTTGGAAGTGATTGGTGGATGGATGTGTGACAGTTTGAAAGCTGGCATTGATGGAGTGTTACAAATATAACATTAAAAAGAGTAGAAGGGCTGCCCTATGTGATGGTGTGCAAATGTCATCCGGGTGTTTTAATGTTTCAAGTCCTGGAAAGGGGACTGTGGAGATGTGTCAGGAACCGTAGATGGAGCTGTGGCATTACTGGAAGAATAATGCCACGTAGAACCTTGGTTCGCGTTCTAGTCCTCAAACATCAGGGCTGCCGCCATTATAAGAGCAGGCCCCGCCCACAACCCGGCGTGTTGTATCTGTGTGTTTACTTGCCGATACTTGCGCTCCTCCGCTAACCTTCTTTAGCAGCCTTCTTATACCTTTTGCAGCTTCTGCCTTCACCCCAGTTCGCACTTGCTCCCTCTTTGTCTTCCACCTTCTGTAACCGCTTATCCTTTTCTCTCTCGGCACTCTGCCGCTCCCGATTCATTCTTCCTTACTTTAGCCCTCGGCAGTCTCACCATTCAATCTAGCGGCTCCTTACTCCGCCTCCCTCGCGGTTCTTCGCCTTCCTCCCTAATTCGCTTGTGGTTCCTACTTTTCCTGGGTAGTGGGGGCTTTAGCCTTTATTTATTTTCTTCCTTTACTTTTTCCTTTTCTTACTCACCGTACAACGTACGACTTCCGTACTCTTTCTCCTCCCACTCTACCTACTTTCAGCATTGCGGATAGTGACATCACGACCCCCATTCCTTCTCTGCTGTATATGGCAGCATAGGGGCTTCTCTGAGGCTCCCGGCTTACCTGAGTCTTTCTGCTACCTGAGTCTTCCTGATACCTGAGTCTTCCTGTTTTACCCGAGTCTTCCTGTTTCACCCAAGTCAACTTCTTACTGGAGTAACCATTCATACCTGCAGTTTGTAGAAGTTCATCCTCCTTACCGGAAGATCCATCAGCCTCTTTGTTGTTTCGTTCGTGTATTTAACCAGTTCCGGCATCAAGGACAACTACAGGGTTTTTTGACGCTGCTCGGCTTTTTCCCTGTCAACTGGGGTATGGCTCCTCGGGGCCCCTCGAGACAGGTTTCACTTCCTGTCAAGGTGGCCTCCGAGGGAGCCAGACCTTATTTACATGACAGAATGTCCAACGAGAAACTAACCATAAGCCCTTCTAAACCCTTACGAAAGCAGCCTTTACCCCCCAAAGACAGCGAAACGGAAGCCACAGGTGAGGAGCAGGGGGAGGACCGGGTTCAGCCTGACAACATGGTGGATAGTTATAAAGGTTCATCAATGATAGTCCTTATTGTATGTTAGAGAAAAGTATTTGGGACAGAAATTTGTTTCTGTCCTTTATATTTTTCTCTAGTATACAATTGTTCATTCGTACCATGGGCAGGGGAGCCAGCCAATCAGGTGGCTAGGAATGTGGGCTTCACCGAAAACGTGGGTTGCTGGGCCGTTATCCCGGTTCTAGCCTTTAGAAGGTCATCAATGACATTTGTGATATCATATTTCATGTCCTTGGTGTTAGCCTTAGCAGTGCACGTTGCTGGCGAGAGTTATGGTTGCTTATCTTACCATAAATGGCAAATTTCTGGGGGTTTTCGGTTTTACTTTTTAAGGATAACATCCCTTTAACAAAGTCTTTTCATTGATATAAATATTCTGTTGCCTTTCCACATTAGACTATTCTCTTCCTGTGCTTTAGTGACAATGAGTTGCAATTGAATGCATTTCAGCATTAAGAAGATCCATGTGTGCAGCGCTGAGCACGAAACCTGAAGGCCAGCTTTTGGTCCAATGCAGTGTGCCCATTGAATATTAAGGGCTACTTCTGGTGGAATACAGAGAAGGAACGGGAGCATTTTCTTTGGGTATAGAATTGTACAAATCCCTTCCCGGCTCTCCGGCAGATCGGATAAACAAAGATTGTTACGTCTGCCCCTATTTTCCAATCCCTCATAATGCTTTTGTAGCTGGTTGACAGCCATTCAAGGTGCAATACTCTGGATGATATGTCTTCCATAACACGTATTCTATTTTTGAATTTCACCCATCCTGTTTTCAAATACAACCCATCTGTTATCAAGTTGTTATAGCTTTTGGTGTGTGGCTTCCATAAAGGGCTTCAGTGACCTTATTTCTTGTAAGAGCACATTCATGCCATGGCAAGATGCTACAAGTGGGGGAGGGGTTTCACTTGTTGGCCTTTTATGAGTAGTAGAAGGGGCCAACGCTTGAACCTCTTTAGCAAAAGGAGTATTTTGTCCCCCTCTCCGAGAGGCCATTATTACTAACAAAATATGCTATTTGGTTGTGCAGACAAGAGCAGGGCTCCAGAGAGTGTGTGAGAAAGCAGTAAAATTCAAATGTGAACAAACTCTGATTTGATACTTGAAAACCTCTCACAGAATCACGCTGCAGATTACTATTTATAGAACCTGTTCATTATGGCATGATAATAGTGCGGAAAGCAGGAAAACATTTTTTTTTCCGACTGTAAACACTAATTCTACCATTAGATGCTGCAAACCAGGCCCAGCACGACAATGAGAGAAACCTTGAAAAAGTCACACAGAATAATGCTGCTATTTAAAGAACCAATTTGTTACAGCATAATAATAGTTCTGAAAGCAGGAATAAAAAATATTCCCACTGTAAACCCTTATCCTGCCAATAGATGGCACATCCCGCTGTATGAGCCAGGTCCAGCACGATGAGCGATATTGTGTCAGTTTAGCAACTGTCCCTCTCCTCATGCAGAGCTGTCACCAGCGACTAAACCCACCCCTGTTGCCTCCGAAGTCATCCGGACATGTCGCAGCGAGCCACAGCAGGGAAAGAACAGCAAGATACATGCGCTGACATGTTTATAAAGCATGTGGCAGCATTTTTATAGGAAACTATAGACCAAGTGTATTACAGAATGAATAAAGATTACAAATTGGGTGGGAGAAACCCACCTAGGCGGTCATCTTACACAGTGCCAAGCCACGCCCCCATGCAATATATTCTGAGTAGCAACTGATCCACCTGCTTAACACCAGCATTGTGCTCTCTCTCCGAGGCCAATACAGGTAAGTTAAAGATAAGAACATTAGGTTAAAAGGACACAGAGACATCCACTGGCACCCTCTCTCCCAGGCAGCTGTCCTCTCAACTGACATAAAAAGAACACTGATGGGGAATCACACATCAACATTCCACAATTCAACATTCCACAGGCATTCCAAGAGCTCACACGCTCACAACACAGACATAAGGAAATTAGCACATTAGAGCACTCAGCAAAGGGCCGTCTGGGAAATTCACGCATGTTAATTCCATCATGTCACGTGCAGAGGGCCTGATTTACAAAAGGTTTCACAGTGGCCCAATCCCATTGAAAAACGTATTGTAAATAAGGGGAAATCCCATTGGAAGCACACTTTATGAATCAGTCTTTCCTTGTTGATTGCACACACAGTTCTACATCTTTCAGGAAATGTTGGTAGACCTGCAGCCACCTATGTGCTTATCATTATAAATAATAATGTATAGTCGGCCATAAAACCTAAAGCAGGTCCGGTCCACAGGCGTCCTGAAGTAGACACCAATAAAGATGTTCTCGAGCCCAGTCATTCGGATGCTTTTCTGTAACACAGGTCAGAGTATTTGGAGACCCTTCGTATTTCTACTCTGTGATTGGTTTGTGAAATTGATCACTGTGGGTTGGCATGGGTTCATTTGAAAATGGATGCCTGCAGGTGTTTTTGTTTCTCCTTTCCACTCATATTCGTGCCTGCCTGTCTTTTTTCTGTGCTCCTGAAACCTCCTGCCCTTCCTCAATTTTCTCAATGTGCTGTCTATATTTCAGGAGACCTTTTCCATCTTTTCTCCAAATCCCTTTGTCTCAACTGTTTTCCACTGTCATTACTTATTCCTTTCTAAACATCATCAATTCCTACTATCACTTTGCCTTCTTCACGTTTATCCTTCTGTTTGTGTTTCGTCCTCTCTCCTTCAGGGAAGTTCTTTCATCTCCACTGCCATTCCCCTGTTTCCCCTTTCTGCCTACCCTTCTCTTGTCTCTTCCCCTGTTACATCCTTGCATCTCTCTCTCTTTTTCATCTCCCATATGTCTTCTGGTTCTTTCTATATCCCTAATTTTCCCGCTCATTTCCATTCGCTTCCACCTCACCTTTCCAATCTCCATCTTGTCTCTCATTGTATCCTCTTTTTCCATCATCAGTCTTTACTCTAATTTGCCATCCTATTTCCATAACTGTTTCTCCTTCCGTTCCATCCACTCACCTATCTCCTTTCCTCCTCATCCATCTGCATTCCTCTGAGGTTTTCCAACTTTCTGTGACTCTCCTCTTTTCTCTGGGCTGTCATGCACTCTCTCACTGGGCCAACAGATATTACTGATGGAGGTTTTGACCATAATATGTGCCTGTAATATGCAGGCCATGTTTAATGACTACTAAGAATTTAGTATTTTTGCGCATGTGTTTTGTGTACCTGTCCAAGAAGATGCCCCTTAGTAGCAGCTCCAGGTGGCCATAGCAGCTTTGGTTTGTCAATGAGCAAGATGAAACTAGTGGGTTCAATAGGCCCACAACGGCAACAAATGGTCCCTAAAACTCATTTAACCTGCTCCCTCATGGCAGGGATATCAGTCAGTTCCCAAATCAAAGCAAATATATTTCCAAAATGGAGACATGAACTGTTGACATAATCGATAGGAGCTGTCTAAGGAATAGGCCCAAGCAACTTCTAAGCGGTCTGGAAAATATTTTACACATGGTCGACAGATACCTGAATATGTCTTCCCTGTAATGTAGGAACCACTGCCCATTGCCTCCTGAAACAATAATGACAAAATGGCAATCTCTTCTTCGCTGCCCAAAAAAACCTCAAACGGCTGTGTGCCCAAGTCTTGAAATGTACACTTTGACAAACACACATTTCGTTTTCACCCAAGAGCCATAAAAATAAATCATAGGGGCTCACTGCAAAGCATGTAAGTGTATCATGTGTTAAACCTTCAAAGAACTGGCAGGAGTTTATTGTCCACAATCTGAATTCCCAGTAACTTTCTTTCATGAAAAAAAAACCTTGTCAATATGTAATAGCAACGGAAAAACTGGCCATCCCCTCCAGTGGGCAAAACTCCAAGTCTTGTGACATTTTTAGTGGGGCATGACTATGGAATCAATTTACATATAAAGCACAGAAGCCTACTAGTACATACTATATGTTGTGTATTTCAAAATATAGGACAATGGGCCTCATTAGGACCCAGGCATTAAGGGGCTAACAGCGCTGTAAAAGGTGCCGGCGCCGTTAAACCCTTAACGCCTTACTACGAGGTCCCTTTGCGGGACCCAACCTTAACGGCTGGTCTAGACCAGCCATTAAAGTAGGGGCCCACAAAGGGATTCTCGAGGTAAGTACGGTACCGCAATTTGCGGTACCATACTTACCGCCTTCCGCATTCCCATTATGCCCTATGGGGCCAAAATGGGAATGGGGAAGGGCCATGGTGGCATGGGGAATTACCGCCCACCAACCTTGGAATGGGGTGGTAATTCCCCATTCCGCCATGGCGGACTCCGGCATCGACCATGGTGCTAATAGCACCATGGTTTTCCGCCGGAGTCCTAATGAGGCCCAATATATTTAAAAGTACAGAATATAGATTTTAATGTACACAATATGTGTTTTCATATGGAATATATAAGGATATTTACTTTACAGTATGTATTCTGTGCAGATGGGCCTCTAATTGCCTTAACCCAAAGCAGGCCCACCACTTCAGAAACAAATGCACATCTGTAGGTAAAGCAAGTGTATTGTACAATCAGTGAAGATGCTAGATGACGCTATAGAGTCAAACTAACTTGGGTCTCCAGGACCACACAAACACTTCACATTATATACCTTTTGCAACCGTTAAATCACTTCTACATATATTATTAGACATCATCCTCCCGCACATGATTGGTCAAGCCGATACAAAAGAAATCCAATCTTCCCTAATTTCCAACTTCTCATTGGTTACATTCATGTATCTACCATCATCAGCTCATATTTGTATCACACCCCTTTTCTGGAGTTTTCCTTTGTAGGTTGTGACATCATCACACACATTTAAACATAAACATAATTCATTATAAGTTCCAGCTGGCCTGGGACCTTCTGACCCCAGACGTGATTGTATATGGTTTGAAGGGACACACATTATTGGTGGGGGGCATAAATATGTTTCCTTTTGAACTATTGATAACTATCTCACCCCCCCAGACTTGCTGGAGTCCATATTTCACTATAATCTACCAACTGCCAATTCAACATGCATGACCTCCAGGCACAACCTAAGAAAATATTCGAAATCCTTAAATTATCGGTCAACTTTGTCCTTAGGTGTCTCTTCACCCCAGGTGTATTACTCAGCCTCAAACAGATAGCTGAATTCCCTTGGACAATAAATACCAAGCTCTCATGCACTTAAAATGATCACATTTCCTTTCTGCAATACTGCCAAGTCATAAAAACCCTGGCTGGCTGTAACTGAACATCTGATAATGCTGCAGCTACTTATTCCCTTCCCTTGTTCTCCAACCTTGCAAAACACAGTTTTCCCAGTCACACAGAGTTCATCTTGCAAACCCTGACTGCAGGGACTGGCAAAACTATGAAAAGCACACGGCGTGCAGATTTGTACATGCCCCTTGTATCCCAAACTTTACTCAACATATATCTTTTGAGACCCCCATATATTTATGTTGGTGCATGCATGTTTTAAAACTACTGCGTCCTCTTCACAGTGGTTCCTTCATGACAAATCTCCTTTCTCGCATGCACATTATGAAGTTCTTCTTTGTTCAGTTTCTAGGCACTTCATGGTGCACCATACCCATATTGTATTTCATCAACGATTTTTATATTTATCTTGCTACGTGCATGCATTCTAAAAGTAGCAACTTAAACACAAAGTAAAACTAAAGTAACACATATCCGATTCTCATTAACTATGCTAGATACATTTAAAATTGCAACATCGCACCAATTTCGCTACTCCCCAGTCACCATTATGGCATGCGCAACGTGAACCCATCTTTCTCACTTGGACCTTTCCTGATCAACCCAACAATTATGCCTTGTAGTAAATGATTTTAATATACCAAATGTATATCTCGGTTAACTGCATAAGCAATGTGTCCTTATGCCATGTTTACAATTTCTCATTATATCATGTATACATTTCAGCACACTGTGTGGATGATTTATTAAAATGCATCATGTGTATCTCTCTGTCAACTATACACATGTTGGTATACAATGGATGTATTTCAACCTGCAGTGTATGTATTTTAATGTATAATGTATGCTTCTGAAAGTGCATTATACACATGCCAGCAAACAGTGAATGCAGATAGGTGTGATGTGCATATATTTTTATATATTATGTATGCATCTTAATATACAGTACATACATCTTATTATTAAAAAAAAGTGATGGGTGGAAGTTTTTGAATACATCTGAGCCCTGGCACTGCTCTGGGCAACCTTCCATAACACAGTTTTTCAGCCTGTCTGCACTATTACAAAAGGGGTCCAACCAAATGCAAATCAGTCAGGGATGCCACCGATGGAAGTAGCCCAGCACATCTGCTAGACCATGTCCCATCTGCACGGAAATACGAGCAACCCCAGACATGTTTCAACTTAGTTGGGGCTCATCATTGAGGTGCAACTTGGTTCTATTTGGTGTAGCAAAAAAGGGGCCCACATCTGGGCATATCCTCTCTCACACAAGGAGACAATATATAGCCAAACAATTGATGGGTGGAAGATTTTAAATAAATACTGAACACTACTTTGGGCAATGTTACACAACACTGTTTTTTAGCCCATCTGCACCATTGCAAAAGAGATCCAGCCATATGTAAATCACTCAGCTACTGCTACCAATAGGAGCAGTTCAACCCAAATTGCTAGGCCAGGTACCCTCTGCACAGAAACAAAAGGAACCCCACACATGTTTAGGTCTAGTTGGGCCTCCTCATTGAGGTGCAGCTTGCATCCTTCTGGTGTAGCAAGCCAGGGGCCCACATCTGGGCATACTCGCTCTCACAGAGGGAGACAAACTATAACAAAAAGAGTGATAGGTGGAAGCTTTTGCCAGAGGTTAAGATTCATTCTAAAACTTCCACCACCACCTTTTTTGTTTTCCTAGAGAGAGGCTGAGTGGGATGCATAGGCCTAGGTGTGGGTCTGTGTTTGCTGGGCCTAGAGACCCAAGCTACTCCTCACTGATGATGCCTTATGAGAACAAAACATGTCTGGGGATGCTTGTGGTCCCGTGCAGAAGGGATGTGACCAAGCAGTTCAGGCTGGACTGCCCTTTTGGGGTGGGAATAAGCCTGATTTGCATATGATGTTTTCCCTTTTGTAATGGCTTGACAGAAAAAGAACAATGGTCTGGAGGGTTGTCTAGAGCAATGCCAGAGTTTAAGATTAATTCTAAACCTTCCAGCCATCACCTCTTTTGTTTTGCTATAGTCACCCAGAGTGGGGCGCGTATGCCCACATATGGGTCCCGTGCCTGCTGGGCATAGGGAACCAGCTACTCCTCACTGATGACACCCAATGAGGCCAAAACATGTCTGGGGATGCTTGCGGTTTCATGCAGAAGGGATGTAACCAAGCAGTTCAGGCTGGACTGACTCTTTTGGGGATGGACCCAGCCTGATTGTCAAATAGTCTTTACCCATTTGTAATGGCTTGGCAGGTGAGAAACGAGGGTCAGGAGGGTTGCCCAGAACAATTCCAGAGGTTAAGATAGATTACTCACCATCACCTCTTTTGTTTTCCTACACATCTAATTATACAAAATATATATTTCAGTGTACCATGTACATACCTTATGTTATGCTGATTTATACCGCACACCACTACCACCTAGGGGCAGTATCCAGGCACTCACACGGCTCTGCAAGAAAAGAGGTCGGGGTGTGTTAGTGAGGATAGCATTATAGGATTGGTTCATAACCAGGAGAAACTGGCATCTGCGTGTGTTGTATTGCGTGTGGGTTGGTTGTGCGGCTCAGCTTGTTGTAACCATCAGGGTAAGACTCAGTGCCTTTGTTGTGTACTACTGTTTATGTAGGGGTTGTGAGTCACATGCGGTTAGGGTGGATGTATAATCATTGACACTGGTTTGGGGGGAGTCCAGTGTCACAGTTGTTTGTTACATGTTTGAGGGAGTTGTGTTGCTGTGCCTTTGTGTTTGGTAAGGATGGGGTTGTTATGGATTGTGTGCACTGGTATGTTCAATCTGAGGTTAGGTCCAGTGTCTCTGAAGTTTGTTGAGTGCCAAAGTTCATTTATGTTTGGTGTGTGTATGTGTAGTTTGGCTAGTCCATAGTCGTGTATAGTGGTTGTGGAATGTGTCGGAGGAGGAGTGGGGTGGATGTGTTAGTACATTGGTTAATCTCGACAGTATATGATATATGCATCGTAATATAGAATATATACATAGGTAAATCATTTATGGATTTCACAATATGGTATTTAGATTTTCAAATCTTGAATGATGTTCCTAAAGCCTCCAAAGATGTATATGGTTTAATTATATCTGGCATTCTCATACAACACAGTTTGCTGTGTATGTTGTACAAACGTTAAATTAGTTGCTTGGTTGGTTATAAAAATTGTCTCTCACAAAAATGTTCCTGGTCATCATATACACATTACTTTTCTATCTACATTTCCATGTGTGTTTAGACCTGATAACCGTAGTTTTCCAAGTGTTAAAACAGTTGCTGAAACCGATTGTAGTATATCATCTTTGTCAGGTTGCTTATGATGGAAGACAGAAAATGATACCTGCGTTGTAGTCAATCCTAAAACTTGACCACCCTCTTATTTTGCCCCATGTTGTAGTCAATCATACAACTTTACAAATCAGAAAGTAGATCTTACTTAATCATCATGCTTAAACTGAGTCCACTGTTGCATACGATTTTTGAAATATATTAGACTCCTAATTGAAAAAAGAACATACACCAATGACACATAATTATATAATTCAAGCGGATTATTGTTGTGGTTTATTCTATAAAAGGTCCAGGCCGTTGAAATAGAGTGTCACCTGTATTATATTAGAAAGGTTTGTCTGGTGGGCCAGACCTCGAATTAATGTCTGATAGTCAGACACTATTATTTCTTTCCCCCAGTTTCTCATTTTAGTCTCATTATCACATGTAGCTAGAAACTGACTTTTGGTTCTAGGATGCCATCTTTCTCTTCGTAGACTCCTTATCAAATGTAGTTATGAAATGTGAACTCACGTTTCTGGAAGCAATCTTTCTACTTATCAGGTACACTTAGGATTGTGAACTTCAAATGTCAGGATTCAATGTTTTCCCCTTACTCCCTTAAGCAGTTAATCTGAAAAAACTTCACATCAATGTTCCATTGTTCAGTGTATTTCACTTCAATTAAGTCCTCAATTGGTTCCCGTAACTTTTCCTGTATTGAGGATAGTTCTTCCTAAATTCCAATATGCAGTATTTTGTTGTTTTAATTTCATTGTCATAGGCTATTGGAGGTTTGTACCTCAAAAATCTATGTGGCCTTGTCCTTGGTCCACATCCTCGAAAATGATGGGCGTGCACAAACTTCCCTGCAACATTGGTTCCACTTGTCCTTTCTCCATGGCTGGTATGCTGAATCGCTGATTCTGCCCATTCAGGAAAAATTGGCTTTGTGCTCTTGCGGCAATGGCATTTTTTCTATATCTCTCAGTCTTGATTTTTCTTTGCATTGTGCTGTTAACGGAGCATCTGTATGAGAGTCTGACCCATTCGTAGCTACTTCTCACAAATACTGCGTCTGACATCCCCCGCTTTTCTGCTGCTCTGACTGGCTACCTTGGCTCTCCATGACTCACCCCCGCATTCACCAGTTTTTCATCGCTGTCAGTACTCCTTTCATTTGCTTCCTCTTGTTTCTCTTTTCTTTACAGTCCACAGAGTGCAATAGGCCTCGTCACATTACTATGGCCAATGACAACAGACGATTCATTTTGTGCCGTGCTCACTGTCACAGAGGGTTTAGGACATTCTCTCACTCACAGTGAATTCATTATTGTAGAAAGATGTGAAAGATGGTGATTTGTATTGATGCTGCTCCCGAGAAGAAGACAATGGATGGTATTTTAATGTATTACACATGAGCATATGCCCTTTGCAAATACAAAATTGCAATTATGTGTGTGCAATCCCATTGGCTTCAAAGCATATGGATTTGCACCTGTCCTAAAATGATTGCACATGTGTAAATGGCTCTTGCACATTTGCAAACATATGAAATGTAGCAAAAATCCAAAATCATCCAACATTTGCAAACATTCAAATGGTACGATGGGATAAATAGTAATTTTGGAGTGATTTCACAAATAATCAAATTTAACTTAGTTGACTAAAGCATTTTGAATGTACCTTGCATGAAATGGTGTGTTTGTATGCATGCACACACTGCAGCTATCTATGAATAGCATGGATACAGAATGGTGTGATCCAAGGTATATATAGGTACAAATAGACAGTCACATGTTTACAAAAAATGGGTTTCACTTGGGATTCCTATCGTTCAAAATAAAACGATTCTATACTAACTTATATCCCCACATTCTGGAAAATGGGTGTGCCAGCACTTGACTGGCATATGCAAACTGCATAGCAAATTGATGTCGAACGTGAACTCCCTATGCTGTATAACAACACTAGGGTCCTAAACAAAGTATTCTAGTCTACTGAATCTTATCTCAGATTTCAGACACACCCTTGACTTGTCACAGAAGTATTATGTTTTATTTGCTAATTCTGTTAAATACACGTTAAAAACAAACAAAAAAACTCAAGATGCTACAAAATATGTAATTGAAAAGTATGCAGTTGACATATAGAATTTGAAACTTCACGCATATGACAGAATGTCAGTATCAGATATTTGAGGGTGCTGCTGTCAGGCTCTTGAGGTGCTGCTGAGTATTTGACAGACCTTGTAATGGACCAGAGGACCAGGCTGCATGGGCAAACACGGTGTGTTGTTTTCTATATTGTTTTCATTAATTGTCTATGCTGTAACATGGTATTGGTGCATACAGAAGAAACAGATATATATTTTTTTCCTAGTATGAAACTCTTCAAAAGAAACATTTTGAGATACAAAATTGTGATTTTATTTTTGTAAAAGAAGCTATCAGAACAAGGAAACTAATTAGTTGTGCATGGATTGTAAACTGTCAGCTTTTGCAATTTTGAAATGTGCATTTCTAACAATCACTTCCGGAATATATTGGTGTCATCATAATAATGTTACGCTTGTATTACTGAGCAAAGAACATCAACAAAACCTAGAAAAACAATGCAAAAATGTGCTGAGTGAAGGTTATAGTCCTAGCGTACTCCTTCGAAATACCGTTCTGATATGGTGTAAGGGAACAAATAGCATGCATAATGTTTCCTGTCTGTTTTTCATGAAACAAAATAGCATTCCTGGTATATAATAATGACCACATATCATTCAATATATTTGACCGATATTACTGTGATAAAATGGTTGTATGATTGAGTCACTAAGTACATAATGCACACTTGACTTGGTGCTCATTTGATTTTTGACAACACTCACCCTTAAAAATAAAGTGTCATCATGGACCATACATGCTCATTTAGACAGACTCTGGATTTTGATGTGATGATAAAAAGCTGTGACAACTGTCACTCCATTGTGGTGTGCGGCCCTATCTGCTTCTCGTTTTCTGGGTTTGGCAGCCTCACAGAATTTTTGGCAGAGGTCTGTCTGTTTCTCCTCGTAAGGACGGCTGTGTTCATGCCCAGTCTGCAATTCACAGACATCATAAGAGAACTGTAGATGGGATTGGAGGGAAGATTTCATACAGGGCTAGTGGTCTAAAGTGCGTTTCTGGCAGCATCCACAAGGAACTAAAACATGAGCACACAACATCAATGAATTCATGTGCTTTTGCCACATGCACTTTAACATTTTTAGTGCATTACAAAAGGTTTGTACATGAATGTATTTTTACCTTGGCGAGGTGTGATATTTGCATTTGAGAGATTGGATGAGATGATTCAAGCAAGACCCCCACAATTGTTTTTTACGAAAAATGTGCAATCGGTGTGCCATCTAAGATTAATATTACCAAGGATGAAATCTTCTGGCTCATGCTAGGGGGACATATGTCTGTTCTGGAAATGATGGAAGTAAAATCATGTTGCTTACATGCTAGCTTTTAGAATCTACCTTTTTCTTGAATCTGAGACAGAACCTGAGTATCACTGTGTGGAAAGTCTTGATACCCTCTGCATTTGATGCCCATGGAATATCCTAAGCCAGTATTGGGCAACCTACATCTCTCCAGATGTTTTGAACTACAGTTCCTATGATTCCTCCTTTGACTATGCTGCCTAGAGCTGATGAAAGTTGTAGGCCAAAACACCCGGAGGGCCGTAGTTTGACCACAACTGGCTTAAACATTCTATTTTTTTTTCTGAATATCAGTTCTTCTTGTCATCTGCCCATGAATTATGTGTTTATATTCTTCCATTTCTCTTTCTTTTCACATTTCCTCTCCTGCGCATTACTGGTGCTACCAACTTTATAAAATCCACATGATCTGTCTCTTATTGTCACTCTAATTTTTCTCGGCTTGACTATTTCTCTTTTCTTCTTCTTGGACATCCAGCATATGTTGTTTCCCTTTAGAATTCTATTTTCGGTTTTTGCTTCATCTTCTTTTCCAGCTTTCAGACCATTCTTCTAGTTCTCTTTGCTTAGCCTTCCTCTCTACTTTCCTACCCGTCTTCAATTTGGTGTTCCGATTGAATTCTAAATGTATTCATGGCTATGTTCCACATCACCACTCCTCTCTTGTTTTGGTTTCTGCATGTCTTACTCCTAAATATCTTCCTCTTTATTTTTATTAGTACTGCCCTGTCCTCCCTCTGCCCATGCCAATGTTTGCTCTTTCTCTCTCCCTGTTCTGAAATTCAGTTACGGTCACCCTTTTAATCTTTACTCTCCCCTTAATTTTGCTTCTTTTCCTTCATACATCAAAACCTATCTTCTTTCTACCTGTAATCATTAAGACTGTAACTTCATGCTAGTTGCATTTGACCTATTCATGAAATTTGAACTGTTTCTGTAATGTCTGCACCGCGGTTAGCCATAAACGCGTGATACATGTAAATGCATAAATAAGCTAGAATGCACCAGCCATAACATTCCGAAACAAACCCTCTTAAGGCAATTTACTGATGCTATGTTAAGTCATACCAAAATATAAGCATGTATTTTATTCATACTATGACATAGAACAATTGTTTGGTTCTAAACAATACATCAAATCACAAATATGTTACTTGCATAATTTTTCGTTTGAAGCCACAAACCAGCACCCAATTATATAAACAACTCCTTTATATTCAATTTGTCCAAATGAAATCACACCAAAATCATACATGTTGCCAATATGACAGAAAAAGTAGGTCCTTTTGAAACATGCAATTCTTGCACACGACCTTCACACACAGAGTGCAAGACAAATGTGTGTAGGTTTTTTACTCTGCATATGATTTTGTATATTGGTGAGGAAGAGTCTGGGAGTGGATTGAAATTTAGGATCTTGCTACCCCCATCCAATTTGTCTGATGAATACAAGAGTAGCCCTACCTGCATGCCATCTTGACGTGGGCAGAGATGATATAGAGTAACATGGTGTCCATGGATCAACCATTTGCATATCAATCTCTCTCCCGCCCACTTGAGCAGTCCAGCATCAAAATGCTATGGCAATTCTCCTTTGAACAAGAGCACCAACAGCCATCCCAGCCACGTTTTTCTGCCTAGTCGGGCCTCATCAGTGAGCTGGAACTGTGCCTCTCTGTGCACAGTGAGCAAGGTGTCCACATCTGGATAACCCTATGTAACTTAGGGTGACCAACCCCACGTTCCTTTTACATACAAACAGATTCAGGGCAACCCTCTGCAAGAAAGAACACAGCATGATAACCTGCTATGTGGGAATGTACCCACTCATGGTCTGCAGCCACATGTTTTAGCTCACTGTACCTTTCACAAAGGAAGATCAACCATTTGCATATCACTCTTTGTCCCATCCACTTGAGCAGTCCAGCACCGAAATGCTATGGCAATCCTGCTTTAAGCAAGAGTACCAACAGCAGCCAGAGACACGTGTTTCGGCCTAGTCCGGCCTCAATAGTGAGGTGGAGCTGTGCCTCTCTGAGAACAGCGAGCAGGTTGTCCACATCCGGATAACCCAAGGTAATTTAGGGTGACCAAACCCAAGTTCCTTTTACGTACAAAAATAGTTAAGGGCACCCCTCAACAAGAAAGAACACAGCATGATAACCTGTTCTGTGGGAATGTACCCACTCAGAGTCTGCAGCCACATGTTTTAGCTTCTCCTTTGAACAAGAGTAGCAACTAACCCCATGTTTCCAAATAATTTCATAGGGATCTATATTAGGATGAGAAGCTCCATCCTGTTAGCTTTGAATAACCTATATAACAAGATTTGTTAAATGATTTCCTTTCATAATCAAGTAGTCTTCTCTCTCCAAACTCATGGGAAAGGGACCGGGTGAAGCCTTATCTCATTTTAACAATAGTGCTTGCTTCCAAAATTAAAGGGCCTGATTAAGACAAATGTTTTCAATGGGAATTCCCCATGTTAATTTTTGTTTTTAAATCAGGCCCTAAGTGTCTGTACCTATTTGTGTCTGTGGTCCCACTACTGTTGTTTCTAAGAGTAGAACTCAACTTCCAATAGAGATGGAAATTCTGCTCAGATACTGATGTGATGCTTTCTAACCTGTAATACATTTTTTGGAGATTGTGTCTATGTTTTTAAAATGAAAGTGGCATGTGTGGATATTCCCAAATCACTTATTTGTAGTAGATGATATCCTGACACAAGAATTCAGATTTCTATATCTGTGGTTGACTTGCGGTTATCAATGGCTTTTCTCTTAATGAGTTAGATTTATTAATAACTACGTATGTGTACATTTATTTTTATTGGGAACAAACCATAGTGCATATATTAAACAGCAGATGCATACAATTTACATAATTGGTCATTATATTATGAATCTTTTATTTAATATATGGCCCTGGGGAGTGATATGCCACTCTGCCATTGAACAATTTCCGGGTTATACAAGACAGTATGGCTCTGAAAGTCCATATAGCCCAGAAAATGAGGGAAGGCTTTCCATTCACCTGGCAGCACAGCTCTCAGTGCGGCACTCCTGTGATGAGAGGGAGCACTGCCTGACAGCCAAACAGTCATGGCACTCAGAGTGGCACTCCCCGTCTTCACATGTCTGCCACGCTGACAAACATACTATCATACTTCTTTGTAAATCTGTCCAATTATCTTATATGTCGTTTTGAATACTTTGATTACACCTTCCATAATATATAACTATATCGCTTTTCTTAACATATAGGTTCTGATTCACAACGTGTTTTTCAATGGTATTTTCTCATTTAAAAATGCTTTGTAAATCAGGCCCATAATATCTTTGACTCTTTAAATGGAGTGGACAGCATGAAATGGATTTAGGACAGTTGAGTTTCAGCCTTATCTCACATACCATAAGTAGCCTGCAAACCACCACTCCAATCTAGACAAGGGTTGGCGATCCTCGCCAGGCCGATAAAGAGATCATGCAATTATCCTCTGGATGCAAACCAACATTCTCAGAGTCTATTGTGTTTGTGGACATTGACTACTAGATCAAAATGTGTGTTTATAAAACTATGTGTATAATCTTCAAATGATTGCATTTGAAAAGAAGAATCATGATAATATACAAAATAGAGCTTAGAGCAGTTTCTTTTCAAGAAGGATAAGGGAAACCATTGGGTGTGCTTTACAGCATAGTCTCAATATCTAGGATACTGCATTAAACATAGACCAACTGTCTATGGTGTAACTACACACCAAATCGAAAGCAGGATACTCACAAAACAAATTCAAAAACAAATTCAAAATCTAGAACATTTCAAATTTCCAAATATAGAATGACCATAGCAGTCGAACATTTAACTACACAGATATAAGCTTTAGGAATGTAGAACAAGAAAGAGGCAGCCAGATAATGTATTGCTTTATACAGTTGGATAATGATAAGGAAAACATGGGTTTTCGAAGGGTGCAACCTCCCCCACATCCCCACTTTCAAGAACACGTTTGATTTAATACGTTCAGAAAAGGTAAAAGGTAAAAGAGCTAAGCATAGTTGGAGTTATATAACCCATTATCTGCTTATGTTCAAAGTTTTAACCATTTGAATTTACATTTCACTTTTACTCTATTCTATTCTATTCTATAGAATTTTTATTAAGCGGCAACCTGCCCGCATGCCTCAGAGCGCTGACAGACAAGACAAACATAGAACATAAGAAGGGCAGTGGAAAGTCGTGAAAAAAAAGAAATATGTCAGTAACCAGCAGGGCGAAGGAGGAATAAGGCTTAGATTTCTCCTCCATCAAACAAATGGGTGTTTAGTGCTATTTTAAACTGAGTGAGTGAGGGAAATTGCCCGATAGATAGGTGTAGGTTTTTCCAGACCCGTGACCCCCAACCATGGAGGCTCAGATCTCCAAATCTCTGAAGTTTAAAGCGTGGTTGCAGGAGTACATTCTTGTTGTCAGACCACAAGTACTGTCTGCAAGGTAGTCTACTGATCCGTGAATTAAGGTAGTTTGGTGCATTAACTGCAAGGCATTCTCCAGTCAGGATGCTGGAAAGTGAACCCTTTACTGAATCTGCAACAAATGTAATTTCCTCTGGGCCTCCGAGACATTATCTCTACATCTGATGCCACATACAGCTCTAACAGCCCCATTCTTGATGACTTGCAGTTTTTTTTAACATTAGCTTGTATGGTGTCAACCAGGATCCCATTACAGTAATCAAGCCTGGAATTCATGGTCATAGAGGCTAACAGAGCCCTGTTTCCTTCTGACAGATATGGTTGAATCTGCCACAAGAGCTGAGTCATATAGGTACAATTAGAGGTTAGGTAGGAGAGATGTTTCTTGAAATGAAGATGGCAATCAAAGACCACTCCCAGAGTTTTAACCTGACTGGAGACCTGAATTCTGGATGATGCGATCAGAAAGGCCTCCTATTGAGGGCCCAGTGACTTAAGCTTAGCTGGACTGCCAATAATTAAGATCTCGTTTTTGTTATTGTTTAATTCCATGGAGTTTCTTCCCATCCAATCTTTGATGGTATCAAAATCCCCATTGATCAGTCATGAATCTGCCTCTTAGGAACCCGATAATTCCCGAATGATTGGGGTGTCGGCAGCGCAGTTTTTATATTTGACACCCATGCTGTCCAAGAGATCAAAAACGGGATTGGAATAGATATTGTAGAGCAATAGAGATATGCTGGACTGCTGCGGAACACCACAACCAAGGAGGAGCTATTGGGACTTAAAGTCCCCCAAGGCTACTTTAGCTCTAGCTGGTCCCAGAAAAGATCTAAACTAATCAGTAGCTAACTTGGAGCACTCCCCAACCTTACTTAGCCTGTCCGCCAGCATATTGTGATCTAGCAGATTGAATGCGGCGGGCAGGTCTAACAGCAGCAACATAGCCAGGCTACCTTGATCGACAATTCCAACAAGGGCGGATCTAATTTCCACCAAGGCTGTTTCTGTTCTGTGATTTTTCCTAAAGCCAGACTGACCACTGGACAGAAAGTCCCTTTCTTCAACAAGGGCAGTTTACTGAGTAGAGGCAACTTTGTCAATGATTTTCAAAAGGAAAGGGACATTTGTTATCGGGTGGTAATTCAGAGGATCCTGGGGATCTAGACTTCCTTCTTTAATAAAGGGTTAATCCAGGATTACTTAATACAATCTGGCACCTTCCCCTCCTGGAAGGACAGACTCATAAGGGATGTCACTGATGTAGCAATACGAGAGAAGTATTCCTTAAACAATGTTGAGGGAAAAACATCCCTTTTGCATTGAGTGGGTTTAATCTTAGCAACCGTTTAGGATAATTTTTAGACGAAGAATTGGTGTCAAAGTCTTTGTCTAAATCAAGAGTTCCAGTATCCGTATCCACTGCATAAAGGGTATGGGGATTAGTGGGGATACTGCCTTGGTGTTGTCTGACCTTTAGAGCCATGCTGTCATGGATCTTTTGGCAACAAGCGTCGTCCACAACTAGCTGTGACTCTTTTATTTTCCCCTTTAGCTTGTTCAAAATTTTAAACATCTCTCTAGTTCTTGATTTTGCTCCGAAAATGTGTTCTTCCAATTTAGCTGTTTATGCTGCAATGATAGCGACTTTGTAATGCTTAGCTGATTCTTTATATAGGGCTAATGTGTTTTTGTCTATGTTTTTTCGCCACTCTCTGTCAGCAGCCCATTTGAGCTGTCTAGCAGCCAGGATATCCAGGGAAATCCACTGGGTGACAGTAGGATGTACTTCTTTCCTTACTGAGTTTTTCAAAGGTTATAGCTCATCAAGTGCAGCATTTAAAATATCTCTCAACTGAGCATTGGAAGATTCAAAAGACCCGCGACCCTCAAAATCTTCCAGTTGGGGAGAGACAATGGACTGAAAGGCCTCTTTAGAGATGTTGCGAGTAGCTCTGTGCAAGCTGGATATAGGGTGGGTGCATACATTTTCTTCAACGTAACTAAGTAACATATTTGAAAAGAGAACAGTATGATGGTCTGACCAGCAGCACGTTTTTATGTCTATTGGCATAATAGGCTGATTTCTGGATAAAACCCAGTCAAGTATGTTACCTGCTTGATGAGTAGGGACAGTAACCTGTTGTTTCAGCCCCATACTCTCCAAGAGTTTAAGAAGAGTGCCAGCCTCCGAGTCCCGTAGGTCATTAGCCACTTAAAATGTAATGCATAGCAATTCAGACATTCAGCATTTTTTCATTAATGGCTTTGACTAGTCAGTCTTTAAATGGTCAATATGTTCATATAGAATCATCTTCAGCAGACCACCATAAGAATGTAATGACATATCATTCGATGGTGTACATGCAGAAGACACTGATCAACAGCTGTTGCATAGTCATTTGCGACTAGTAACTAACATGAGATTTAAGGCTGAACCAGAAATCTGATAGTGACGTGACAGACGTCAGGACCAAAGGTTGATGGAGATGAAATGTACAGTTATCCCTAATCAGGCTAGAGCATGGAACAGGCTTGCACATATATACATGCTGTACAGAATCTTGCCAACTAGCCACATATCGCAACATCATTGCTTACTCAGTGCTACTGTTCACTGTTCTAATATTTATTCGAATGTGCACTGAACACATTGTGCAGCATTGCAGCAGATGGTTTGGCATCAGAAAACAGTAAAAATGCCTATCATGTGTGTGTCAAAAACATGTTGGTAAATAGGAAGTCTCTATTGGGCTTGGTTGTTATTTTCTGTCATCAAACACTGTCTTGCTATTATTCTCACCTGTGCCATCCTGAAGCCAAGTTGTTGTTTTTTTCAAAATATAATCCTCCTATTGTCCCTGTTAAGTTTAACAGAAGGTGCATCTTTCTTTTCTTTTGCTTTAGGACATGAAGAGTGGCCTTTGACTCGCCCCAGTTTAAAAGTACACACTCTAAGGTCAGCCAGAGGGGGCTACAGAGAACATCCCTATGGTAGATATTGAAGGGCCTGCACTCCTGGGACTTCATCTCAAAACCACTTTATAGCCTCTGGTCAGCACAAACATAACAGCAATGAGACAAGTAATAGTCCATTTCTTTTCTATCCGAGGGATCACTGCATTACAGTTGTCCTGTGTTCTTGTATTTCTTAAAGCAATTGGCGTCACATTGGCCCTAGGATTGTTTTATAACATGGACTTAACATCTGGCAAACATTCTTTAGAGACAATCCCGCAGGATGCTCCTTCTCTTGGTGATTCACTGTTGTCTGTAAATATTTTAAAGCAGAGCATGAAGGTGTAACAGATCGGAAGACGATTCACATACGTACACGCGGCACACGTGTTCTTGGTTAGGTGTGCTGGCAGATTGTGACATGATTTTTGAAACAGGAGATAATCAAGGTGTAGATAAGATGTTTTAAACTGTCTTTTTTAATATGTTTCATTAAGATGTTCAATATTCAGTTTGTAAATTTAATTTAAAATGCTGTTACAAAGGGGTTCAACTCAAGAAGCTACTGTATGTCTGTAGCTAACTGAATTGGTTCAGTGTTTTAACCTGTATTTGTTAAAATTAATCACATAAAGATCCATGTGTAAGCTTCTCTAAATAGGAAACCATAATTTGTCAAATGTTTGCCATAATTTGTCAATAAAGCTGAAACCTTTTGTAACAAACTAAATTTTGAATTACGTGTTTTCTAACTTTTAAATGACTGCTTTATTTCTTCTTCGAGAGATGGCTAAATTGTTTTATATATAAACTTACAAAAATTGAACCCAAGCGTGTTTTAAGAATTTTTCTGTGTAAGACGTTAAAAGTTGTATCAATAACTTATGGTTGTTAAATAATTTAAAAAGGTAACCAACTAAACTGTTACATGACTCATGGTTAGAAAAGCCTAATGTATAACGTGTTAATGAAAGTGGATTTAGAAATAAATGGATTTTAAACTATCCTCTAAGTTTGATCTTGCTAAACACAAACTCTCATTGACTTGTTTGTATTAGCATGTCTCCCGTGAGAATGTAATGGACTTTAATGAGGTAAGATTAGCACTTACCAGAATGTCTAAATGCCTAGTTCTTCAACCTTTGAGTTTCCCCTGCGCATTAATTATCCCATTTAACTTTGTAAGCATTGCATAGATTCACCTTCTTGTTTTCCACTCAAAGGAGTCTCTCGACTGCATCGGCGTAGCTCATAACAATTTGTATTTTACAAACTAACATTCAGTGTCACTTCCCGGTTCTTTGCTCTTCACCTTCAAAAACTTTATTTGTAATTTTCAGTGCTTAATATCAGCGCCCTTGAAGGCAGTTTAGCGGGCTGGTATTTCTTATGAGACTATCAGACTTGATGACTGATGAGTATTAAGGAAATATGTCGCAGCACTCAAAGGATGACTAGACGTTAAACAGGTAACATTAATAGTAACTCTGTAATTTTGACAATGTAAGTAATGTTAAATATTCTCTATTATTAAGCTACTGATAGTTAAAAAAGTAAACCTACCAAAATATAACAAAATAGGATTTAGGATCTTAAAACATCTAATTAACATTAACTAGTGTCAACAACTTATTATTATTTCTCTTTTTTGCAATATCTAACCTTCCAGGTAATAAACAGAACTAAAATGAACAATAACGGTAATGCAACTCTTGCTAACTATAAATATATATATATATAACCTAAATGATTTCTGGAAAATGAATGGAAGCATGATGTAGGGATAGCACGACTGTTACTATTTGACATACAGTTTGTTTGTTAAAAGGGGACCTGGTGGCTTTTGTCAATGTGATTGGTTTACTTTTTTGATAAGAGTAAAGTAATATGAATGATACCGATCAGCGTGTGCTGAAAATCTCTTCCATCTGGAGTTGCATGCTAATAGTTACTCCAAATTTGCAAAGCTTGTGACACTCATCTCTTGATATTTAAAAGTAAAATGTGCTTCTGCTGGCTCCCTTCAGGTTCTGGTAGCTAACTTCTGTACGGTCTGCTTGGATATTTCAGGTGCCCGCTGTGGATGGAGTGCTAATCGGGACATCTGGTTCAGTTGGTTCAGGTAAGATGAGCAGCTGGCTGTTGCTCATGTCTTCTTTAAGCACAATCAATCTGTGCCTATTGTAAACCCGGCATTGGTTTACAGACTGTTTGTAGCGATGCATTTCTTAGTTATCGTATAGTGTTAATGCTGAAATGTATGCACGCTCTCAAATATTGTATTTCCAAAACTTAGTTCCTTTTCTTATTAATGATCATGGGGAAATACTGTTTTCCACATTAGCATCTCGTTTGAGCACCTCCGATCATCAAGATGCTTGAAGGATGGATTGATCATTCAGTATGAACCTATTTTCTAAGATGCTTTTCCGACAATGCCTTCAGCAAAGCCTGCCCCTCCAACAACATGCAGACGGTCTCCACTGCCCTGCAATCCCCCCCCCCAGCGCCTCCTTTGCTGCACAGTCCTCCTGCCACCATACCCCTACCAAATTGCTTTTTAAACGTGCTTTTTTTGGCCCGAATGTTTCCCTTCACTGTGCTGAGTCTCTTCTTTTTCCTTGTCCGCCATAGAAACAGAAAAGGGATTTGCTTTTTTCAGACAAGATCCTGTTTCTGCATTGACGAACCTTTTTAGTTGTTTAGTTTTCTTGTCAGGGAATGATGTGTGCACCTGGCAAATTCCCCTAATGCAAAAGTCTTAGCAAATGGCCTCTATGGCAATAATGTCCACTGTGACTGGCTGTACCGGTTTAACATCCTGAAACCCTCTATGAAGACATAATATTAACGCAAGTAGTGGGTCATAACCTCCTGGTAAAGCCGAGAAAGATGGGCATTATTGATTAATAATAATATTGGAATAGTTGTGATGCATGGTGAAAATTATGAGTTACAAAAGATCTGTTAACCACTGTTACCTTTAGCTTCTAAACATGTTTTCAAAATGTCTTTAATCAACAGATGCTTGACAAATGAGAAACTCAGCATATCCACACACTACTGTGAGCTTTTAAAAACGCATTGTTTAGCACATTTGGAAAGGGTGAACACCGTTTTAGGTATTATTTTCAGTTTTATTCTGATTTAGAAGCTTGCGCATTCAATTTATTTTTTATTTTTAGTGCGTCGTTCTTCACTTTCTATCAGAAGGGAATCATCTTGTGTTGGCAACCAATTAAGAGACCATGTTATGCCTGCAGAGTAGGCGCATACAATGGCAGTATATTAAAGGCATGTAGAAGGAGAGCACTTCTATGGCCATCAGTCCCAGGATAGTCCAGAACAGTAAGCAGACTTGGTCACCATTAATCCCATTTCCTCAGTCTGAAAATCATCAGCAGAATAAAAAGATTCAGTTTACATTGCACTATTGAAACAATAAACCTAGATGTTTCTATTGCTAATTAGTACCCGGCGAGGGACAAACATATTGCTACAAACAATCATATTGCTACAAACAATCTGATTGGCCCTCAATGGATCGGTACCAGGCCGACAAAGACTCACCTGCTGTGCTCTGATCAGAGCACTGTGTCCCGCAGAGTTCCTTCCGTTTCTTCACCAGCTGCCATGGAAAGGGAGAAGGGACTACCTGTAGTCCCTTCGTTCCGTTCCATGGTGGCCATTTTCTTCGCTTTCATTTGTTTTCTATCTTTTTAATGGCTGCCATGGAAAATGAGAAGGGACTACAGGTAGTCCCTTCTCCCCAATCCATGGTGGCCATTGATTTTGCTTTTTTTGCCGCAATCAGGCTTATAACTATCACCCCAGGGGCATTACATGACCGGTAATGCCCCCACTCTCGAGTTCTATTGCTTTAATCATGGATGAAAGATAATTATTCTTTTATATCTGACCTTATACAATTAGGACACAAAAGCATTGCCAAGCAAAGCGATAACAAAAAGGGGTTGGCCTAGCACTCATTACCAGTGGTACATGTATGCACCACATCCGCGCACTTCACAACTAAAGAATTCAAGACATTACAATTGCTTGGTGTTCACAAGTAAGTCAGAACACTTCCCATTAGAAAGGGAATGCTCTGCACTTGATTTTTAGCCTAGAGAAGTCAAACCACTCTTCCAGGCAGACTGGTCAGACCTCTACAGTATCCCTCTTCATTTAAGATAAGTGAAATTGATAAATCCCTAGCACATGCTCCTGCTTACTAAGTCAGAACATGGAAAAGTCTAAACATTGATAGACTGGCAAAAACCCTAACAACACTTTCTGGCACTAAACTACAACCAAATTATAAACACGTCTTTCAGAACAAATCTGTGACCAATTATCAAACACCATGTCATGTTAAAAAGAACCCATGATTCAATAAAGAAATAGCACAAACAAAACACAGAAAGTGAAGAGCTGATCAACACTGCGGGTGGACGTGTGATCGTGGCCTCATACTTCATTATATTACGAAAATAAATATCTATGAAGACTCGATAGGAAAAGGCAAATAAAGGTGTATCTAGTGATTACCTTAAAACATCTGCTACCTCATGGCAAAGAGATTTTTTTTAAATTTTGAATACGTTTCAAATGCTAAGGAACGCCAGTTTGATATTGCAACCTTTATGCGCGTACCCGCTCAGCAGTTATGTAACTCTGCAAACAATTTCTTTACCCACAAAATTATAGATATCAGAAAACAAATCGATATCTAAAATCGCAACTCCCAGTACACACATTGGTCATTGAACAGCAGAGAACCCCAGTCTACACAATACACTTTAAGGGTGTGTCTCTGGACAGCTTACAGATGGCGATTCAGACAAGTAAAAAGCTTGTACTCCCTACCAGACGCATGCCCAGCCACAGTGATTAGGAGAATTGTACAGTTTCCATGATTTTTAATGACAGTATTAGGAATCATCAATATCACTCGATCTCGTCAACACTGCCCAAAATGCGTCGACTTTCCATAATGGCACAATTGCTCACACATTCAATTACAATCCTAACGAAATGGCATATATACACTCTTTGCAAACAGTCCTTGCACAGTAAATGATATGTATATATGGTTCTTGTAATGTGCCCATGCAAACGAATGATTGCTTCACAGCACAAAAGCAAAAGAAAATAAAGCAGACACCCAGATCAGAAAAAGGCCTGGGAGGAGTGGAAACAGGAAGAAGACAGATGTTAAATGCAAGTGAGAAATGTAGAGACTGGGTGGATTCTCAGAAGAAAGGAGCGTTTCTTTATGTCAAAGATGGTAGGGTAATAGTTTCATAGGCAGACATTTTCATGGTGAATTATTGTTTAGATGATCGGGCAATATATAGAAGGGGCGAATTTGTTATCTGAGCTGTCTTGCTGAATGGTAGGTCTTGATGATTATCTTGAAGGCATCAAACCCTTTCTTTTGAATAGTGCTTTGGCATTGAGAAAAACCTTCTGAAGGAACTGAAAGTTTATGTTCAGATTAACTGCATCCTTTGCGTAAACCAGGCAACATTTTGGCCTGTGCACTGGGCCAAGGCAGCAGTGGTAACAGTGATACATGATCTGAGGTTAGTAGCAGATGGGTGCTAAAATACGCTGTGATAGTTCTGGACCTCTCTGTGGCATTCAATACCATAGGTCATCAGAACATGAAGGCCAGACTCAACAACATAAAATAGAGAACAAGCCAGTCCACATTTGTTTTTGAAATTCGGCCATTCTGCATTTGGTGTATGGCAACGGCGGGCAATCCCTTGTTTAGCATGTACATTCTGCCTCTAATTCAGTAAATTAAATCCTTGAGATGAAATACGTAAACTATGCATATGACAGACAGCTTTTGTTAAGAATATTTCCTTTTACCTCACCAATACATTCAAACATTACTGTCTGTATGTGGGAAATAGTTGAATGTATGGCCAATATTAAACTACTGGTGCACATGGCCTAGACAGAAATTATATTTGTGGAAGCCACTGTCCAAGACTGACCACAAGTCTAAACCCTGTCCCACAAGTATGGAAAATAGGTGTCCTCATGGACGCAAATATTTCAATTCAGTCCCAATCATTGCTGTCCAGAAGTCAGGTGTTTGCTTCCAGATTCTGCTCCTGAGAATATTTCCCTTCCTACTAACAAAGCAAGGCAATGTTGTTATTTGTGATGTCTTGTTTGGATTATGTAGTCATCATATATCTCTGACTCGTTTAATATCTTCCCTACCTTAATATCCACCACAAGGTTGAAATCAATGGAGCAATAGGAAGTACAACACTTCAATAGTTTATACTTTGCTCCCCCAAAATATATTATCCACACCATGCAGCTGATTCAAAATAAGGCTGACTTGCTCATATTGGGCCTCAAACCCCACAAAGATAATGCCACTACCACCATAAAGGCCTTGCATTGGCTCCCCTTGAAAGACAAGATTGATTTCAATGTTCTGTGCATTGTGATGAGGAGACGTCAGAACTTAATTGGAGGAGTAACAGTGCCCCCCAATCATCCTGAGGAAGACACTCTGAAATCTGTGAGAAAAACCATCCAGAATTTAAAAGCCTAAAAGGGTTGAGGACTTCAACCCCCATAATCACTCAGGCCCTGAGATGAGGAGGAGGACAGGGTGTTTGTGCAAAGTCATAAGAGTTTGTGCAAAGTTTTCAGAGCGCAAAATACAACATGCAAACTAGTTGTTTTACCAAAGCAGCAATGAGTGGGGCATTTAAAAATTTAAAAATGTTGACTGCACTATGGAAGAGAGAGGTGCAGAGAGCAGTGCATAAGGAGATGATACCATGCACGCTGGGGCTCCTGATTGTGAAGCACATAGACAGAGCTGGCAAAGCAGAAGAGGCGGTTGGGAAAGGAAGAGGAATGCTGCGTATGAGCAAGATGGACATTGGAGATACCGGGAGCAGAGCAAGAGCTCCTGGAGATTCGGTCACTCGACAAGGCAGCAGACTTCATCCTAGCCGGAGGAGGAGAGCTGGCATGTGGCCATGGAGCCGTTCGGTGCTGGGGGACCATCCGCACACTCCAACCTGGAATGCAGAAGAAGAAGCCATAATGCAGAGGCACAAGCAATGTCAAAGATACTGGAAAAGACCATTGAGCCTGCTCACATTAGATGGGGACCGATGGGCATTCCGACAACCGCATCAACAAGTGATTGAATCGTGAAAGGTTGATAATGCAGAAAATATGCAAAGGCAAAGTGCGTCTGAATGCAGCCAAAGCAAAGTACGAAGGCACAGTATGTTTGAACGCAGCCAAGGCAAAGTACAAAGGCAAGGCGCATAAAGAGTATACCCGGCAGTTGAAGTTGTACAAAGATTCCTGGCAGGAGATTACACCAGGTGATCTGAGAATCCTAAAGAGAAGTCCTGGAATGTGACTACACCATGAGTTGAGAGTTGTATGATGATTACTGGCAGGAGAGTATACCAGGTAATCTGCAAAGATACATGAACTTTTACAGAAAGACTTTTATAGAACGTTTTGCTTAAACAGAACTTTTTGGTTGAACAAGAACTGTGTGTGTCTAGTAAAGACACCAAGGAACTGTTAGCTAAAGAGACATTGTGGAGTCTTGGGTCTTTACCCTGCAGAACATTTTTGTTAGAGTAATTCTTGTACTTTTGGTTTTGAACAATTTTTCTAAGATTAAGTTAAAAGACATTTTCTGGCACCTTTTGTAGTTTGTTAGTAGGGCGAGGTTCAGGATACATTGTTTTGGTCACAAGGATGGCTTTTCAGTTACTCACACCCTGACACAGACAGATCCTTAGTTTTAGTTTCTAGGTGGGGAAGTTATGCTTTAGAATAGGGCTAGAGAATCATTTTTACAAACAATTAAAAAAAAATTTCTGTACTTAAGAATACAACAACCTTGTGTCTGTCTCTCATATCCATTTCTGACCCTTGCATATAGCGTCAGAAGTGGGATCGAGCACAGTTGACATAAACTGCAGAACCCTTAGGTTTGATTAAATCAGTAAACAAGCTTCCAATAGAATCATTGCCACTGACACTCTATCAAATTTGACATATGCAGTAGTAGGGGAGAACTGATTCAACCTGGGGAGCAGGTTTTGATACCAACATACTTAGTCCTTATCCTCCCTCATGGAAACTACATTAAACCTGCTTCTAAGTCAGGTTCAGCTTAGTGATATGGCTTAGACGTATTAGCAGGCATCATAGACCCTGACTACGGAAACAATGTAAAGGTGCTGTGTAAAGACTGGTAGGGGTGTCTGTACTTCTGCTCTCTATATGGTAGAGGAGAGGCACAGAGGACCCCAGTCAAGATTCTCTATTATTGGTAATGTAGTCGAGCAATCAAGGCCTAGTTTCTGAGGAGGTGATGCAGGCTGGTTCTTAAGTACAGTGTAGTCCTCGAACCCCCACAAAGGAATGTCCACACACTGTATTACTGAAAACACAGTCTTTATATAATTAATATTCAAAGGTATGTACACGATCACAATAACGTGCTTTGTACTTGGAATTCAACAATGATAAATATATACAATTTTAAAGTGGTACCACTAATGTTATTGAATCTCATTAAAGTGCATCAACTGTACCGTTAAAATGTCACACAGATCAATAATGAGTAAACCAGCAATAGAGATAGGAAGGAACACAAGGGGACTGAAACAATAGGCAGAATACTGACCCCTACCACTAGGCACAGTTCTGTGTGGAGATCCCCCCACCTGGGCAACCTGTAGATAAAGATATATCGCACAAGCCCAGTCCATATGTTCAATAGTCTCACTTCTTCCTATTAAGGTTTTACCCCCCAATGTACCTGGTGGAGTAGAGTTCTCCAACGATGCACCGACCGATCCTTCTTGAGTGCCTCCCTTTCAGGCGGGAGCCACGGATCGTCGAGAGGTGTCAGGGAACTTGGCGTTCGGTGTCAGGGAATCGACGACCCTTCTTGAGTGCCCTCCCTTTAAGGCGGGAGTCACAGGTCGTCGAACGTCCGACGGTGAACAGGGTGAACTACGGCAGGGAAGTGACAGCTTCGTTCCTAGCGGTGCTCATCGATGACAGAGCGTCGGCGTCCTGCAAGGAAGAGGCGTGCGGGGCACCTCAGTGACGATAGTTCTGGACCGCAAAGAGATGATGAAGAACTGTGGCCCAGCAAGGGCGTCAAGTCGTCGGCGTCTCTGCGGTCTGTAGGTGGGGCCTTCTCCAGCGGGAGACAAGCAGATGCCGATGCAGACGAGAGCGTCCGATGATCAATTGAAGTTCTTAGGCAAACGGGAGCACAGCGGCTCCGGTCGGCGACGGCGGTCGTCGACAGTGGCGGACAACAGTCCGAGTGCTTCTCCTTGGAGCTCCGCAGCAGACCCCGTATCGGGTCGGCAGCCTGTCGAAGGTCTGTCTACAAGGGAACGTTGGCAAAGATCAGCTGTGCACAATGGTCCCTCGTAGCTCGGGAAGAGGGCGCCTTACCAGGTCCTCCCTGGGTCAGTCCTTGGAGGCAAAGCAGCTTTCGGATTCTGAAGGAGAGCAACAGCAATTCTTCTCATCCAGCAGGGCTTCAAGGTCAAGCGTCAGTTAATCCAGTTACTCGTTGTAGTGGACTTCAGCTTCTGAACACGATTCCTAGCAGTAAGAGGTCCCCAGATATACTGTTGATCTCCAATTCGTTCCGCTGGGTCACACTCAAGCATCCAATCACGACTACGGGCATTCATGCAGGCAGGCAGACAATCAGGCACATGAGGTATTCAGGCCATTCACTTCTCTCCAGACACTCACAACAAGTTATGTGTATTGGGACAAGTACCGAGCCATTCAACACTACAAGCTGCATTCATACCGGTTTCGGGCAGGGTTGTCTCAGTCATTGTGTCAACCACCAGATACTAGACACCCACAACACAGAATGCATATTCGTCACACACTCTATTCACCCAGGTCCTACCCACAGGAGGTACCCACAACATACACCGGGAAGGCTCCAGCTAGTCTGACCGGGCCTTCACAATAACACCATATATGGCACTTCCACCCAACAGCCAGTCAGGGGGAAGGGACAGAGTCAGGGCTTCCCAGGACTTTGGGAAAACAAGGTAATAGGTAATAGGGTAATAGAAAGCAAGAGGCCACCGGTGCCATCTTGTTTTCCATCAGGAATCAACTGATCCCAATGGCAGGGCCGGGGTATCCCAAAATGGAGGATACTCCGCGCACCTGTCAAATTCAGCATGGAGCTGCCGCCAGCCCATACCCTGCTCTGTGGGCCATCCACAGGTGCCCAAAAACATACACTAGGGGCACAGGGTTGTACCCCCACCCATGGGTGCCCTAAGGGTATCCCACAGGTCCGTTCACCAAACCAAAAGAAAGAGAGCTGCACCGCCAGGAGTCCCACATGAACTCCTGCGCGGAAAACACAACAGAACACACGATGAAAAGCAGTAAATGACAAGGATATGGAGGCCCTGTCCCTCCGATGCATTTCCAGCATCACATGCTGATGCTAAATAATGGCAAAGATGCCTATAAAATCAAGGCACAGGAGATAATAGCCCAGCGGGTTTTGGGGAAGTCTCTGTTCCCTAAACCCCAATAATCTAATAACTCTAGTGAAACCAGGAAAAACTAAAGGATTTGGGGAGGCAGATATAGAGCCTGAAGTTAGACCTGAGGCAGCTCCATCTCCTATGGCAGAGAAATATCCTGGCATTATCCATGTTTTAGCCTTTGCCCAAAGGAACGATCTCTTGCTTGACAAGCCTTTTCTTCAGGTATTACTCGGGGAGAAGGGAAGGGAGCAGGGTGGTCCATTTATTTCTTGAATACTGGGCTGCTGCAAATGGTGGACATATAACCTGGTGATATCCCTAGGTCACAAGCTGTGGAACCCAAAAGCCATAGGAAAATTGTGTTGGAGATTGCCCATTCCCACCTAACAGGTGGACATCTAGGGACAGCTAAAACCCAGGTCCAGATTCTGAACCAGTTCTATTGGTCCAGGATATACACAGACGTAAATAACATTGTGGTTACTTGTGCCCTATGGCAGAAGGCTGGTACTCAAATGCCCCAGCCCACTTGAAGCCCTTACCCATCGCAGATATACCCTTTTCATCCCTAGGTATAGCTATAGTTGGACCTTTAGAACCATCAAATTTGGGAAACTGATACATATTGGTGATATTAGACTATGCAACCCGTTACCCTTTACCCTCTACAGAACTACACAACACGATCTCAAGCATTAAATTTGAATTTTTCAAGAGGTGGGTTTCCAAAGGAAATCTTAACAGATAAATGATCTACCTTTATGAGTAACCTCATGTCTGAGGTAAAGAAAACACTTCAGATTAGGACTTTGCCCACTTATAATCACAAGACCCTAAAGCATATTTTAAAGAAACTAGTTGAGGTTTCTAGAATGAATTGGGATGTTATGACATCATGGGGGATGTTATGACATCCTAGGCCCTTTTCGCCATTACTAAAACAACAGAATCCTCCATGGAATTTTCCCCATTCAGGAATTTTTATGGGAGACAACCACAAGATGTCTTAGATATCTTAAGTGAAACCTGGGAGGACCGAGAGAAAGTCAGTTTACCATTATCCCAAACTGCCAAGATACTGAAAGAACACATGGCAGCACTTAGATCCATAGTGCAGACTAACCTGATTAAGACCTAGGACCAACAGAAGGGGTATAATGATAGAAAACTGCATTAAGATCCTTTTCTATTGGACAAAGAGTCCTAGTCCTCCTCCTCTCTTCTGAAAACCGAATGCTCTCTTGGTGGCATGGTGCCTATAAGATAAAAGATCAGACAGGGACTTATTATCATAGAGTCTCGCAACCAGACATAAAAATCAAGACACACATTTATCATGTGAATCTTCTCAAGTAACTGAAAGAAAATCCCATTGAAGACACTACTGTGGTATTAACCGGTTGTTATCTGATGAAACCAGCACCAATACTTTGATGCCCACCGATTTGACTCAGACTCAGAAGGCGTACCCAAAGGGCCACAGTTCCCTAATATTTTCAGAACAGAACCAGGGAGAGTAAAGGGGATATATCATTACAACCCTACCCCTCCAGGAAAAGTGGTACATATGAATACATATTGGATACCTGAGAGTAGAAAGAGCATCATTGAAGAGGAGTTAGAAAATAGGTTAAGGGCTGATATTATCGAGACCTCTGAATGCCCCATGGCCCTCCCTGATTGTGTTAGTCACAAAGCCAGATCAATTGTGGAGGTTCTGCATGGATTTCAGGAACGTAAACATGGTCTCCCAATTTCATAGCCACCCTATGCCTAGAATTGATGATCTTCTTGGTTGCTTGGGTACTGCTGTTTACGTGTCTGTGATTGATCTGATGAAGGGGTTCCGGCAAGTCCTTGTAAATCCAGCAGATAAACCAAAATCTGCTTTTTCTACTCCCATGGGGCTTTTCCAATTTAAAGAATTGCCTTTTGGTGTACATGGGGCACTGCTATCTTTCAAAGGTTAAATCCTCCGGCCATATGCCTCGTGCTGTGGAGCATATATAAATGATATCATAATCCACAGTAAGTCTTGGAAGGAGCATGTATTTGGTTTATTTCTTTATTTCTGTCTTTATTATTTATTTATAGGTTTATAACGCACCAGAGGCCACAGGCATCAGGGTGCCCAAATACACAGAGTGAACAACAAGATCACAGGACAAGTGACCTGGTGGCGGTGTGCAGACAGGGTTTACTCAAAAGAAATGTTTTGAGTGACTTCCTAAAATGTCTGGTGTTGGTTTCTTGCTGTAGAGGAAGAGGTAGCATGTTCCAAATTCTGGCAGAGCATACAACAAATATTTACTCAAACCTTTTGTTCATTTGAATGTTGGGCAGTTGAAAAGCATCAGGAGAGATGATCGCAGTAATCTGGCAGGCTTGTAATAAAACATACATTTTTTCATGTAGACAGGGGATTATCCATGGGGGCATTAATGCACCATAGTTGCTGCTTTAAATTGAACTCAGTCCCTTACAGGATGCCAATGTAATGCCTATATGTGCTGTGATATGAGATTCCTATTTGTATGATGATACAAACTACATAATTTTGAATGACTTGGAGTTTATGCAAACTTTTTCTGTCAGCACCAAAAAGAAGAGCAGTGCAGAAATCAACCCTTGACAGGATGATAGCCTGTGATATTATGGTGCTGTTGTTTTCAGAAAGTAGGGGCAGGTATTTTTTAAAGCCTAAATTAGTAGTTATAGTTTTTTTTTATACCTGATTGACATGGATTTCTTCACTCATGATGAGTCAAAATGTATGCCGAGGGTTTTAATCTTACTCAGTACAGGGATGTTTCAGTCATGGGTGGGGAAGGCCTTATAATCGATGTTAGTTTGGCCTTTGCTTGCTGTGATCCAAACATTAGGAGTTCTGTTTCCTTCCATTAAGGCACATCCAGTTTTCTGCCATCCAAGATTCAATCAGGCCATAGATGTGATTTACATTTGCTGTGTCGATGTCATAGTCACCATAGACTTCCAGGACAAGCTGGGTATCATCTGCATAGTTAGTTAAAAAGACAATAGTCTTTTTCATAAGGTTGCAGAGAGGGTGCATTTATACGTTACAAAGTAATGGGGACATACGTGCCCTGTGGAGCACACCACAGCTCATGGGTTCAGGGGTTGCGGAAGCATCGCTCCAGCAAATGCTGGACATCCGGCCAGTAGGGAAGGATTGGATCCACTGAATGTTTTGTCGGAGCAGCAAGCAGTATCTGTCAAGATGTAGAGTAGGCGCTCATGGTCTAGGAGATTGAACACTGCTGACAAGTCAAGTAAGATCTGCAGCCCCACCTTTCCCCTATCCATAATTCCCAGCATGTGTGACTGTAGGTCAACAAGAGCAGTCTCAGAACTGTGGAAGGGTCAGAAACCTGATTATCTGGGATATAGGGCACCTGTGGGTTCTATGACAGTCTGGAGTTGTAGCGTAACTGCTTTAATCAAGATCTTTTTTAATAAGAAATTACAGTTTGTTATTGCCCTTAGGTTTCTTGTGTTGTTAGGGTCTAGCCCTGTTTTTAAATAAAGTTGGATCACAATACAAATGTTGATGTTGTCAGGGACAGTACAGGTGCGGAAGTAAGTATTGTTAAATCTTGTCAACAAGAGTGCAAACATGTCTTTATTGTCTAGGATCAGTTTTGGTGGAAGAACATTTCCCAGGCAGAATTACCGGTGTATAGAGCCCAGAATATTTACTAGGCCTGGGATGAATGGGCAGAAGTTAAACGCAATAGGAACCACACCTGGCAATAGAGGTGGAGGATAGGATAGGATATGACATGATATGGCATTTATAACGCGCCTATACACAAGTGTTTCAAGACGCAACGAGGCAGGGGAAGGGAGAAAGAGAGAGGACAAAACAACGATCTTACTAGGCCTAGTGACATTGAGATCACGCAAGTGCAGGGGAATGCAAGGGAGGTGAGACAGAGGGAGGACAAAGGAGTAGGTTAGGGTCTTATTTTGTCCTATACAATCTTTTTCTTTTTATCCCTGGCATTGCATACTTTCGCCTCAACACCTGATTGAGCTTTGGTGTAATCTGGGTTTGTGGGCACAAACATCACAGATTGAGCTTTCAGTGTTAGAATTTCAAATAACTTCTTATTTTTGTTGTTAGCTTCATCAATCAGTTTATTAAAGAATTCTTTTCTGGATTCTGTGATTGCCATTTTGTAGAATCTCTGTAAGATTTTCCATGTGGTTATATTGTCAGGAGAAGAGCATTACAGCCATCGTCTCCACGCTTTCCCTTTGTCTATTTTCAGGATTTTAAGCTCTGGTGACAACAATGTTTGATGCCCTACATTATCTAGTACAGTTTTGGTCTTAAGTGTGCTAGGTTGTTTAGTAGGTGTCCAAACTCAAGGTTATAGGTGTCAAATAATAGCTCAGGTTGAACAGACTCCAAGATATTGCTCATGATTTTGGTAATGCATCTCTGGAGTCCAGTTCTCAGTACTTTTTAAAGTAATGATTGGTGTTTTTCTGTGAAGGATTATTAGCTTTGGCTAGGGGTGCTTGAAGATGGATGTAGAAGTCTATCATATGGTGTTATCAGGGCCCCAAGGAAAGCAGGGCTTACGGCAAATACAAACAAATGCCATTTAGCTAGATCAGCAGTAAAATATATCAGGTTTTTCGAAGGAAACGGACTGGTTCAGCCCCAGACACAAAAAGTCAGAGCGGTCAAAGAAGCCCCCACTCCAAAAACAAGGAAAGATTTGAGCGCCTTTTGGGATTTAGTAGGATATTGTAGACAATTTTTTTCCTAATTTCTGATCTATAACGTCTTCTCTTACGGATAAACAAAAAAAATGCTGGGCCCCAGAAAGTTAAATGGTATACTGAAGATCAATTGTGTTTTGACAAACTCAAACACATTTTGTGTAGTGAGTCTGTGTTGAAGGTGGCAGATTTCAACCAGAAATTTATCCTAACAACAGACAATTCACATATTGGCCTCGGTGGACTTTTGTCACAAGATCATGACGCTATAGAGCATACTATCCTCTATATCAGTAGGAAGTGATTCCCAAGAGAGAACAATTATGTGACTCTTGAACTGGAAGCTTTGGTCATTAAATGGGCTCATACCTCTTTCAAATACTATCTGAGAGCAGATGGCAGATGCTACCCGATCCTGAGCCTGGGGGCTGTTGTATGAGGGAAGATCACATGGAGGAGACAAATTCTGGGGAGAAGTTTTGACTTCATTGAAGGACTCACAGTCTCTGTGAGAAAAAACATTCAGGAATTAAAAGCAAAATGAAAGTGATGGACTTCAACTCATAACAACTCAGGTACTGAGATGTGGAGGAGGACAAGGGAGTTTGTGCTACGTGACAAGAGCTCAAAATACAACATGCAGACTAGCTATTTTTTCCAACCTGCAATAAGCGAGTTATTTTATATAAAGATAGCGACCACACTATGGAAGAGAGAGGTGTAGCGAGCAGTGCTGAAGGTGACATTGCCATCCAAGCTGGGGCTCCTGATCTTGAAGCAAACAGACAGAGATGGGAAAGCAGAGGAGGCTATTGGGAGCCAAAGAGGAACACTGTATGAGCAAGACGGGCCGTGGAGATGCCAGGAACAAAACAGGAGCTCCTGGAGGGTTGGTTGCTCAAAAAGAGAGCTGTAGTGTGACCACAGAGCCAAACCGGGCGCTGGTGGAGCATCAGCACACTCCAACCTCGAAGGCAGAAGAAGAAGCCATGACGTAGAAGTGCGAGCTATGTCAGAGATGCAGGAAAATACTGGTGAGTCTGCACAAAGCAGCTGGAGAACCCAGGGTATTCTGACAACTGGGCCAGAAACTGATTGAACAGTACAAGGTTGCTAATGCCAAAAATATACAAAGACAAAGTTTGTTTGAATGCAGTTGAGACAAAGTACAAGGGCTAGGTGCCATAAGAAGACAAAGACAAAGTATAAAGGGAAACTCCAATCAAATACAGAATCATCAGATGCCAATGTGTGGAAAATATTACCACAAATATACATACTGAGTGCCTCATGGTATATGCTATTGTGGTACATTAAATAACTGTGAAATGCATAAGAGCCCTGGTAGGTGAATACCCAGGCAGCTGAAGTTGAATCGAAGAGCTGTGAAACACATAAGAAGTTCTGGCAGATGAGTGTACCCGGCAGTTAAAGTAGTACAAAGATTCCTGGTAGGAGATTACACCAGGTGGTCTGAAATCCTAAAGATAAGCCCTGGCAATTGAATACCCCAGACAGCTGAAGTTGAATATAAGAGCTGTGAAACACATAAGAAGTCCTGGCAGGCGAGAGCCCAGTAGTTGAAGTTGTGCAAAGATTCCTGGCAGGAGACTACACCAGGCGATCTGAGAATCCTAAATGGAAGTCCTGTAAGGCAAGTAGACCAGACAGCTGAAAGTTGTATAAAGATTCCTGGTAGGGGATTATACCAGGTGATCTGCAAAGATACAAGAACTTTTTCAGAAACACTGTTACAGAACGTTTTGCTTCAACTGACTTTTTGGTTGAACAAGAACTTTGTGAGTCGATTAAAGACATCAAGGAACTGTTAGCGAAAGAGATATTTTACCATCCTGTTTTCGAATCCAGGGGAATGGGACCACCTTCTGTAGTCAGGGGTCTTTACCCTGGAGAACCTTTTTGTTAGAGTCATTCTTAGACTTTTGGTTTTTAACACTTTTTATAACATTAAGTTAAATACATTTCCTTGACAAGGTTGTTGTTTGTGAGTGTGTGGACCAGTATAGGTTGTTTTGGACACAAGGACAGTTTTCAGTTGCTGACATTCTGACAAAGACAAATCCTTAGTTTTATTTTCTAGATAGGGAAGTTCCTCTTTAGAATAAGGCTAGAGAGACATTTTCCCAAACCATTCATTTAAATAAAATGTCTGCACGTGAGACCACAACAACCTTGTGTCTTATTTCTGACCCCTCACAGCATCCTTCTAAAAGCTTCAAAGAACAGAGAGTCTTGGCTGTGATGTATCTGCTCTACCCCATGACATCAAATTTGTTCAAGTTGGCTTACTCTGCCACCTGAAGCTTCTTCACTTTAAGACCCTGGATGGGTGGTTTAGATCTTGGCCCTTCAGCCCCCTCAGGGACTTTGGTTCTTCACCCTCATGGCTCCTCTTAAACTGTCTCAGGGGCTCTTGTGCTGTAAGGGGCTATTGCGTCCCTATCTGAGATCTGTTCAACTCGTATTCACATTTGTTTGATCTCAATAGCTCTTATTCTACTTCTCTAACCCTCTGAGTCTGAATGTTTCAAGAAATGCAAATGGCCCACTTGTCTGTTCTCCAACGTCCCTATGCTTTTGTTTAACCCTGCCACCTTTGCTCTTGCGGCACCACAAAACATTATGCATACTGTGGTTGGAACCATATCACTTAACAGTAGAAAATAAATTCACAACATCTGATCGGCCACTTCGAGAGGCTGTGAAATGCTGTAGAATAAATGTGCACTCTCTCAAGTTACAGGGACAAAGCTATGGTTACCCATTTATTAGAGGATCATTTTCAATGCAGTGTGTATTACTCATGTGCCCTACTTTGTAAATGGAACTGACATTGTCTGAGAGAAATGTTGTCATTTTACTCCAGGCAGCCGCAACTGAGAACAGGACCAGATTACAGCATCTGATAATGCAATTACTTGTGATGACAATCTGGTAGGATTGGCTGCGTTCACATTTCTTACCGAGACTATGTTGGCACATAATCACAATCGCATAGGTACATTTATGTCTTGTTGTCAGACATAATACTGAGGAAAATGAGTCACTCTGTGAGTGACAATGAATGTAACGTTTCAGTAACATTGGCCAAGGGAAAGCATTAGTATTACACAGTTCCAAAATAAAAGAATGTCCAATCAAGTTTCTATAAAAATATATATAAATAAAACAAATCAACTATACAACTAACTAAAAAAAACACTAAAACTATCCACCCATGGAATTGAAGACAGAAAATGCATAGCAAATAGGTCTGTGTAGGCTCATTGTATACCTTGGGAGAGAGCAAAAAGAATAAGAATTACAATAATGTCACACAAAAGGGAAAAGATTCAAAAGGGCTACTAACACGTCTCTAAGGCCCCAGAAATGGACCAAGAGGACAGGATGTCTAAATAATATCTGATTCCAGTTCTTATGCATTTCAATTGGGTCAAACCAGCTGGCCCGTCAGTATCGAGTTGGGTTGGCCCCAGAGAACAATGTGGGTCAATGGTTCGCAAGATGCAGTTTGAAGATTGATTGTGATTCAACATGATAAGTACTGCTAGTTTGGGTCAATGAATTTCATTATTCTCCTGCTTTTTCAGCTGAGCCGACATGAAAAGTTATGGCAGTTCAATACTTGGTTCAGTGACAAATCTGTCCGTATTCATCTGCATGGTGCACTTGTGCTCGAGCTGGACGGGTTACGAGACTCTGCTGAAATGATGTAGTGTTGAACTGGTTTGATGTCTGCAAGTGGTGGGTCGAAATTCAAAGGTGAATGCCAAAGTCAGCACTGTGTGTGCTGGTGGTGGGAAAGTTCAGAACATGGTTCAAATGTGGTTCAAAATGGTTTGAGTGATGAAATCAGGAGATCTGGTCACTTTGGCCCTCTGGGTAAAGGGCAAGGTGAGTCCTTTGCCTTTTCAGTCTGTGCTCTTCCAGCCTAGGGAGTTCTGCTAGCACAGTGTAAAGCCTTGGTTCTCAGTAAAGTCACCCCAATGTTCCCTGGAGAAATGTAGGGAGTAGAGCTTTTGTCTGCCTGGAAACACTTTTGTTCACCTCTAGCAGAGGGCTGTGGAAAGGACTGCTGTCATAAATTGCCCCTGATGTCCTTGGAAGACCAAAAGCGAATCAAGGAAGGCTACAAGGAATTGGTTTAAAGCAAGCCTGCCTATTTAAGAGGTCCATTCCATGCTCGTAAAACATGTGACCCCTGCCACCTTATGTTGTACCAAGAGTGCCTTGTGCCATGAAGAGTAAAGGTGACCGGAAGGAGATAAAAGCCCAGAGAAAAGTAAGATGGAGAAACCTTTCCTCAAGCGGAATTGTGCTTCCTGTCTTGCCTAGCTCTGTCTCTCTGTCAAATCTGCATCTTCATAGGATCTACATGGTACCAACCCTAGTGTGAGGCAGGCCATTAAAATGGAATTGTCTCTTTGAAGCCAAGTTCTCAGGAGATGTCCTGGGGAGACCTATTGGGCCTCGCATTGAGGAATTCCTGGAATGCAGACAATCTGGCTACCTGGAATCCACATAACCACTCATAGATGGTCTGAGGGTTGACATGGATATGCTACCAATAGGATGGGGCTTTAATAATTATGTGAACTAGCAGCCACCAGACCAAAACCTAGGTGTAGATTCTCCTGCCTCCAGGCCATCTTTTTGTTGTAAATTGTTTAAAATGCAGCCTCTGCACTGAAATGTCCCTTCTGGCACATCAGCTGTAAAACAGGGCACAAGTGTCCTCTGAACATCCACTGTGCAACTGGGGAGCAGGTACTTCAGCACAGGGAGACTGAGGCAGCAGGGCACATGTGTACAATGTGATGCTGGCATGAAGTTCAATGAAAGGGGGTTTCGGTAGCAATGGCGGCCGCAATGGATAACCCACATCAGTTTATCAGTAATACAAATAAAAATAACAGAGGATTTACACACTTGGCAGATGACAGTCCTTCACCCCAGGCTAGTTCTCATGCCTTGTGCCATGCGCTCATAGAGTCTGATGAATGTGTGAGGGCTAGCACCTGTGGAACTTGTTAGGGAGAATTCTCCAGAATGGCTAATGTCCCTTGCCTACTGAGTCACTCAGTAGCTTTGCTGGATTTCTAGGATAATTTTGTTTCACCTGGAAAGAGCGTGAGCCTTTTTCCCACTCTTATATGTGTTTTGCTGTGTGTGTTTAACATGTTCTTGTGTTCATAAACTGTGGATCCTCACCTACTCCATAGGTATCATCTTTTTATTGTGTGTTACACAGCACCTTCAGTGTAGTGACACAGGGTTGTCTTTTTGACTTCCCAACTCCGACTCCATTTTCTGAGACTGACTACAGTCTCTCAGAACATGTAAAGTTGCCATTGACTTTATTAGTCTCTTTTAAAACTCACAGACCCAGTACAAACTATCTTACGTAGAGTTCTGGATAGGGTTAATACTTAACCTTTTTGTCTGTTTCTCCTGGAGCATTGTTTCATTCCCTTTTCATTAAGACTTGACTACCCTATTTTTCCTACTGCGGTTATCTGAAATAGCCCTGGTATTGTTTTAGGGTGTCTTGGTAGCCTTGAACTTAAACCTGCTGGACCATATACATTTCTATACGGTTCCGACTGGATGTATTCACCGTTTCTTTTTGTAAAAGTCTTTCTCGTGTTTTTCTCTGCACGCCAAACCAGGTTTGGTTCCTTTGGTCACCGTCCTTTCGTGGGCTTCTACCCAGAAGCCCTCCTTAGGCACCTGTATGTCTGGGTGGGACAGGATGTGGGGAGGGGTTTAGGACTCCGTGCACAGGGTCTCCTTGGAGACCCATGTCGCACTCTAATCTGATTGGCTGTGGTGACTGTCCCGGCGGGACAGCAACCCTGCTGTGTGATTGACAGCCAGGCTGTGTGAATGGGGGAAAACTGCATGAAACGCAGGTCTCTGGGTCTGGAAAGGCAATATCGGTGCAAAACTTCAATGGATAAGGCTTGAAGAGCACAGCAGCACTGCACTCATCTTCCAAGGGCAATTCTGTTCAATTCATATCCGGCAGAATTCAGCCTTGCTGCTTTCCCTCCTGAAAAATGCCTTTTAAGCATTGAGGCAGTATTACAAAGGACGAGCGGGTAATGTGACAAGATGTTATGGGCGTGCATTTCCCAAAAGTATCTCAGGCCTCTCAAACTGTGGTGAAAGAAGATAAAGGAAGTTCAAGCTGTTCAAGAACCATTAAGACTGTCACAATCTCCGCAGCCCGCAATATTCAAATTTCTGTGGAAATCAGAGAGGTTGCAGTGTTTTGATGTGAAGGATTAGATATTTGAGAACCTCTCACCACACGGTTCCATCTTGAATTTAGTTTAATAGGTTAAGAGACCTGCTGCAGACCTCTGTGTCAAATGCATGGTAAACATGTTCGAAATGTTGTCGTTATCCAATTCTGACCACTTTAAATAGGGAGAAAAGTGACCAAGATACAGCGAGGCATTAAGATACATTATCTGCACGTTTCTCTGCCTCTGGACCATGTTGACCCAGTCTCAGTGGCTATGGTACAGATTGAGAAATCCTCTCTGCAAATGTCCCCACTTCTTTTTAGGAAACTAACAGCATTCCTCCCCACATCAGATTTTGTTTGTAGTTGCAGAAGCTTGGATTCTTATGGTTTCCATCTGTCTTGTTATGCCAACAAAATGCAAGAAGATCGCATAGGGTTCCCCTTGATGGCAGTCATGTTTGCACATGATTGCCACGCATACTGATCATAGCCATGGTGGGAAATCACATTGCATTTACCGCTGATGGGGAACATTACATGTACACTAAGTGATGGGCCAGAAGACCATTGTGACGATTCCACCTGCCTGCCCCTTGGGGTGTGTGGGTTTGAGTCTGGAAGCCTGGCACCACCACTTGCTATTTACTGTTGAGCCCGATGATTGTATGGGTCCCCCTCACAATATTGTGTCATGGGGGGCTCATTACATGTGCCCCCTAGCTGGTACTGGCCCTTTAATCAGAAGGTAATATTATGTTTGCAATCCTACATGCCAAGGAGACTGGACTACACAGACATGAAATCGCTGTTATACCGCTGTATCAAAGAATACTTCAGTAGGTCTCATCTGTGGTACTCGGTAGGAAACCCATGAAAACAGCTAACAGAGAGCAGAAATGTGTCTTTGAATTTTGTTTATTTATAGAGCGGACCAAGGCCTGAGGCATCTGGGTGCATTGCTTGCATACGTATTGGTTACATGTTACAATAAATTACACAAGGTTATATAAAATGAGGAGTTACAATAATACACACAATAAGTTACAAGAGGTTACATGATTGCGGGTTACAAGTAATTGTATGAGATGCAGATTACATGAATTAGATGCAGATTACATGGTTGAGTACAGGTTGAAATGGAACAGTGAGCCAGACTTGCAAGCTTTCGGGTGTGGCCAGGACTGCACACACCTGCCAATGATCAAACCACGATGGTAGACTGACCCGTTTAGAGCTACGTCCATCAATTGCCAATAGCAAACATTCAATCAGCTAATTTCACAAAGAATCACAGGTGATTTTCCATGAACTAATCCTACTTTCATGGTAATAATGAACCACAGATGCACACATGTAATTGTAACCTGCAAACAGGGCTGCAGGCTGTGATGGATTGCTATTTGGCATGGGTGTAAAAGCCCTAGATGTTTTTTGATTGTTATTAATATAATAAAAGGATGCTGGTAACTCCATCTCTGGAAGGGTAATATGCCAATGAAATTCGCCTTTGATACGCTCAAGTCTAAAGCATAGTCTGTACCTGTGCCCTTCAGAATCATTGTCCTGCTCTACCAAGTTCAAAGGATCAGAGGTTAGAGGAGCCCATTTAACAGTTGCCATGTAAGCCAATTCTATGTAGCACTGCAGCTGCTTTTAAGACATGTTCCCCTGCACCAGAAATCCTATAATTATGAGTCCACTGTTTTGGTGGCAGATACATCTTTAAATATAAGACATACCCGGGTTATGGTATGGTGGATGGTATTTCTCAAACATATTACAGCCATAGCATTTGATATCACACATGTGTCAGCCCTGTGAGGCCATCTCAGCTATGAAAGGATTATGTGTTTGCGACTAATCTGGCAATGTCATCAATCCTTTACTAGGGCAAGTCTCTCCTCATGTGTCATGGGAAAGGCAGAAGCTGCCTGGTCTTGACCCTGGGGGTGGCTATCTGAGGGAGGACCACAGGGGGAGACAACCCTCATGCGACTGGAGTCGGTATTCCCCCTTTACCCTAGAACCCAATGAACCCCCCCTCAATACCACAGACCTTTATGGCATGCTATAATGTTGCATTAGAATGCCCCATGATGACTAATATCAATACTCTGAGACATCCCTCTTTACACTCAGAACACAACACCTACCGCAGACTCCCATATCTGTATGGCTTATTGTGGTGCAGACCAAGTTCAACAACCTCACATCAATAGTAGAAATCTTTCTAACATCTTCTGTAAAGACACTAAGACAAAGAAGAGCATGGGATCAATACAGAGCACATAACTGGAGACGTGCTCTAGTTTTTTGTGGAGTCCATGAGGTGGCACAATATTTAAAAGCATGAAGTGTCAGGATGGAAGGAGATTCACTTCACCCAACACAGGTCGGGAAGCAAAGAGAAGCCAAGCTGGCAGTCAAGCATGGAGATGCCAAACTAAAGCATATAAATCTCCCTAGCTCAGGCTGGGAACCAAGAGAGTGGAAAGTGAGGCTGAGCCAAGGCATGGAGAATATGGCAGGCAGAGGCCGATGAAGAGACGCATCCCTGATGACACAAGAGATGCCGAACAGGAGTGCGCGGTACTAGAGAAGCTGTGCGCCAGCAAGGGAAGCTGGATTGTCAGGCAAGCATCCTTCTGCTGCGAAGCAGAGCCTTTCTCACCACGATGGGAAGCCAAACGTGCAGAAGGACCTGGGAGAGCAAGCCATCACAATGCCTGTGAGCCCACAGTGTAGGGTTGGGACACCGGGTTGTGCTCTGGGAGCATATTACTCACTGAAAGTGAGGAAAAAATTCACACGGTTTGCATACTAAGTGTTCTGAATAATCCAGCTTTTGGGGAAATTAAAGGACACGTACACAGAAGTAAATTACAGTGAAGTACTATAACAAAGAAGCACTTGGGGAAGAGGCATACTCCCTTGTGTCCTTAATGGCGATGAAGATTGTGAAAGTCCTAGCAGGAGAGTAAACCGATTGCGAGTCAGGGACATACACCCAAATAAAGAGAACATTGTAAAGTCCTGGCAGAAGAGTACCCCAGGCACAGTGAAGGTTCAAGGGCAGTCCCATGCCACCTGGAACTGAATGGTGTAAAGACCTGGCAGGAGAGTAAACCAGGCACAGTGAAGGTGAAGGTTCAAGGGAAGTCCCATGCCCCTTAGAGCTGAATGTTGTAAAGACCTGGCAGGAGAGGTAAACCATGGTAAACATTTCATGACATTTTATGAAATATCATTTTGCATGTCTTTTAAACATGCTATTCTTATTATTTGCATTGTTATATATTTTCTCTAATGATTTGTACTGTTTTTATGGAATGTTTTGTACATCTCTGAAATAAACCTGGTTATGATGAAAATATATGATCAAGAGGTGAATTATCTTAGGAATAGGTTCCCTGTTTATGTTTGCTCTCGTTTAAACTATATTGCAACACTTCTAGGTATTGTATTGTATTGTATAAGCATTTATAAAGTGCAACAAAGACTGCAAGACAAGTTAGGGATATGCCACTAAACAACACGGACTAAAACAGATATGTTTTTAGAGCTTTTTGTAAAGGAAGATATTCAGAAAGATTTTGAGGTTCAAATGGAAGGGCGTTCCACAGTGTGGGGGCAAGAACTGTAAAGAACTCTCCCTTCCGCTCTGGCACGACAAAACTTGGGAACACAGAGCAGAGATTGATTTGTCAAGCACAGTAGTCTACCAGGAATGTAGGGCACACATTCAGAATGTAAAAACTCTGCCCCGACATTGTAAGTGGTACGGTAAACGAGACAGAGCACCTTAAACTTAATTTGACTCCTTTTGAGAAGCCAATGCGGTTGGTAAAGTAAATCTCGGGAGTGAGCGAGTCTCGGAGCTCTCATAGCAAGGCTGCATTCTGAAGAGTTTGAAGGCATTGCAGTAACATCTCTGGTTTACCCAGATAGATGGCATTGCAATAGTCCAAGGAACTCATGATAGATGCAGTCACAATTGTGGACCTAGATGTAACCGGAAGAAATGGTAAAATGTTTCTTAAAATATTCGGTTTTGTGTAGCCTAATTTACAGACTGAGGATATCTGGGCTTCTCTAGAGCCTGTGGCCATTAGTTTAATCCCTAGACTCTTCACTATTGGGGTAGGCTCTGGACATGGACCAAGGGACGAAGGCCAGCAGTCACAAGTCCAACTCTGTCCCACAATATGAGCTCCCACCAGGAGGACCTCCGTTTTGTCTCTGTTAAGTTTTAGCCAGTTATTGGCCATCCAGTCACTTACTGCAGTAAGGCAGTTTTTCAATTTGTTAGGGGTATCAGATGATGGCACATTCAGGAAGAGAATCTGGGTATCATCTGCATAAGAGTAGAAGGGTACTCCATAGCTGGCAATCAATTTAGCCAACACCTGCATATACAGATTAAACAAAAGAGGGGACAGGGTGTAACCCTAGAGGACTCCACAGTTCAAAACAATGGGCATGGAAGTAAAAGGAGGAAGAGAGACTGTTTGGACCTGATCGGACAGAAAGGAGGAGAACCATTTCAGCGGAATGCACGAGAATCCAGCCTCCTAGAGAAAGTGAAGCAGCTTCTGATGATCAACTTTGTCAAAGGCTGCAGACACGTCAAGGAGAATCAGAGCTCTCACCTCTCCGTGGTCCTGAAGCAGTGCAATGTCATCCATGAGAGCAACCATGAGAGACTCTGTACCCATATCAAAGTGGAATCTGGACTGAAATGGATGGAGATGATTAAAGGATTTCAGAAAGGCAGAGAGTTGAGGGATCGCAATAGATTCCATTTTCATAATAACCAGAAGCAGTGAGATGGGTCAGTAGTTTTCCAATATTGCAGGGTCAAGCTGTGATTTTTTTAGCAGTGGTGAAATGACTGCATGTTTAAGGGGCCAAGGAATATGCCCTGTATAAAAATAGTAATAGAGTGCAGCAGTGAACAGGGAGATGGAACTGTTGGAAGCCGCTAGAAGAGTACGAAAGGGAAGGGGATCCAGAGGAGAGATAGAGCGAAGTATCAACATTGCAGAGGAGACCATGTGGTCTGTGACTGTACTGAAATGGAAGACATTGGGTTGAGCCTATTCAGCGGCAAAACAAAAAAAAACAGGGGGCCAGCCAGAGCCAATCTTCCTAGCTTTATCAGTGCTCGAATTTTATGTTATGTTCTGAAATTCAAAAGGGTGAGAGGATGTTGAAAGTGTTGGATTAGAAGTTTGTGTAATTGGTTTATTTTTATTTACGTAATTTGTCTTCAGTTGATTGTCGTGATGGATGAAGCATATACTGGTTTAAATGTGGACCTGGAGATAAACCATTTTCTATAACAATTATTTGTGAACTATACAATAATATCATCTGATGGAATAAGAATATTCATGCACATTTTCTGACTTCTGTTCTGATATTGTTTGATTGTGTGTGACTATTGCACGTTTACACTGTATTTTTGAATTTAGATTAATTTGCATAAGATGTAATCATGCATGGTTAATTGACTATAGTATGCAAACAAATTCAACATACCAATACACAATTAACAATGAGTAACTGACAAATTAATGTAAAGGGTGAGTTATGAGACAACATGGACTAGCCTCCTTCATCATAATATCTATGTACTATATACCTTAGCCGAGGAGCACGAGTAAGTCACGAGTTATAGTTTTTCTGTGATTTACAAAATTGCACTTAAAGGGTCTTTTATATAATATTTTTTAATAAGTATGGACTATTAGGAAATGCCAATTAGTGTAACCGATTAGTTCCAACCATATTATAAATACCACTACTTAACATCAGTGGGAATATATTAATTATTTCCAGATCCCAATTCAAGATGGCGAATGCTTGATGACACGTTTGATGTTATCACTTTACGCACATTTCAATTAACTTTATTGAACAATTTATACGAGCAGGATTGCTGCCCAACACAACATCGCCGGCAATCGTACCACAGTGCAAAACAGGAGTCAGAGGCAGAACGCTATTAAAACTAGGTAAGCGAACTGAGATATAATAAACAGATTGGAACGTACAGTAGAAGATTGAACTAGACGAGAAAGACATATATTTTTGAACTGTACATCCAAAAACTTAAACGTAACCTTTTACGTTTGTTACAGATACACAGACCGTTGGAATTGACAGAGATCTATATTCTATTTCTCGTGTATTTACTTATTTTGACTTCCTTCAGTGCAACAGGGACCACAAAATTTGAGTCTACAAAAGCCATGAGAGCTTAAACTAAATTCCAAATCAGAAGAGCGCCATGTACAAAACTAATTGAGAAGAGCACCATGTACAAAACTAATTGAGTCACCAAACCCCTGAGGAACCGTCTAATACAAGATGGGGAAACACGTGTTGGGATAGGGCTAGGCAGGGAAAGGCATAGGCAATATAGCTGTACTCTTTGCAGATTCAAATGCTGAATGCCAACAATTTTGGAATTACTAAAATTTCAAAATGCAAACACTAAATTGATGAAATTGTACCAGATCCATGTATTGAATACAAGGTAAATCAAAGATGTACCAATTGTGAACTTTAGATGTAATAATTGAATGACCATAATTCAATGATGAAAACATCTCAGCAATCAAAATAAAGAAAGGCTAAGGTGATCCATACCATTTTTCGAGTGAACTTTATTACCCAGATTGCAAGATTTGGTAGCGCGAGTACCGATGAAATCTATATTTTTGTGTTTTTCTAGTGAAAGATTATTTTATATGAAGTTAAGTGACATTGGGCAACATTGATGTCACCTGCCCGGAGAGAGGTCCACAAATGTGTGCAACTGTTCACAGACTAAACACATATTATAATTGGAAGAGTAAGATTGTTAGATGGATAGTCACTATTAAATATATTGTGAGTGGGCAGAAGTTATGTGATTAATGTTAAAGTAAGTATGTGCTGTAAAAAATTAAATGAATAAATGTTGTTAAGGAACATTATTGTTAGATTGTTTTCATAAAAACCTGTGAAATTCACTGTAAATATATTGTTAAAGGGTCATTACGGTTAAGTAGCTGTAATAAAAACCTTTTCAATTCAATGAAAAAACTTTGTTTAGGTAGGGCTCTACATTTCTTTTTCAAAGTTGCATGTTGATTCATCACACAGTGCCAAAGTTGCAAGGCTTCCAAAAACTACTCTTCCTATTGAAACGCCAACTGTATATAAAATGTCAAAAACACCCTGTCAACAGGACATCATGGCTGCAGCGCAAAATCTAATAACCACAAGCATAACTCAGGTCCAGGTCAAAGATCAAATCACAAATGGCATAATTGATGGCATTGCATATGACATCATTCAGATGTAAAAATCCAGACAGAAAGTCCTTAGAAAGGGTTGTGCTTAGGCTTTTGCTACCAGCATATGAAAGGTGATAGGTAAGCCTCTCACAAATGATTCCATGTATCACAACATGCACTTAATCAAACAGAAACAGTCTACTAAAGGTATGTTGATAATACATCAATCAAAAATTACATTAATATAGGCAACGGATGCAGCATGGACCATAAAGAAACCCATTCTGGAGTCTGACCACCCAGGTACCTATTAGCTCATTACCCATCTTCCCTTCCTTGGTAAGATCATCAATAACGTTGTAGCCATGTAGCTGTAGCAACACATTGACACCACCAATCTCCTCCAAACCTGCCAATCTGGGTTCAGACCCTGATCCAGCATGGAGAAGGCAACCATACAGGCAGTCGACGACGCCCTCAACATCCTTGACGAGGTCCGCCCCTGCCACCAGGTTCTACTCAACCTTTTGGCCACTTTCAACACAGTAGACCACCAGATGCTCACGGACACCTTACATCAGTGCACGGGGATCAGCGACCTTGTCCTACGCTGGTTCAAGTCCTACCTCGTCAACCAACAACAGTTTGCTCAGATGGACTCTTCTAGATCTCCAATGCTACCTGCCACCTGTCCTGCAGGGTGCCATGCTCTCCCCAGAGATCTTCAATCTATACATGGAGCCGCTGGGAGCACTCCTAGCCATGCACAACATCAACATCCACCAATGTGCTGACAGCACACAGCCATATCTCAATGTCGACTCCATCAAAGGCATCCACAGGCTCAAAACCTCCCTCTAACTGATCCTGTCTTGGATGTCCACTGCATACTTGAAGCTCAACCCATCCAATACCAAATTCCTGCTTCTCACCAAGCACTGGTCCTATCCCATGTGGATGGAGCAATGTCCTCCTCAAAGGTCCTCCCTTGTGCCCCTGAGAAGCATCCTACATGCGGCTGTATACCTCTTCAAGGGTCTTTGCAGATACAACATCACCCGTCATTGACCTTCAATGGCTCCCACTGCATGCATGAATCAACTTCAAGTCTTGCTGCATCATCTGTAAGGCAGTCGCCATTAAGTCACCAAGCTACCTTGCAGAAAAACTCAACATCTGGCGGACAGTGCAGCACCAGTAGCCAGGAATAATGCAGAAGACACTTAGTTAAAGGGATGTTATGATTATCTTTCTGTAATTAAAACGTTTCAACTTCAGAGAAGAACAGTTGGTAAAGGGACGTAATGGTTGTAGCGCAAAAACAAAATAAATTCACCAGTTATGGTAAGCTATGCAACGATAACTCATGCCCCTCCCCACCACCATGCATGATTCAGATTAACACCCAGCACATCAAAGATGACTTCACAAATTGCATCAATGATGACATCACATTTCCTGAAAAGTATGTTTTGTTTAGTGACAGTAATCAGTTTAAGCACAGTCTGGTGGTACTGTATTGGAAACATGACAATCATACTTTGAAGGTAGTGTATATGTAAGCCTTCACTTTCCCAAAATGTTCAAAGTTAATGTAATTAGGGTTTGGCCTGAGCTCATGATGCACATACATGGAACAATTACTAGGACCCAGACAGATAATACAATTTATGTCCTTTAGAAGTGTGATGACTGACTCTAATTTAAGTTTCCTTCACTGGTCATTGTATTTGTTTCCCATTTGCTAGATGTTGCCTGTTTGTGCTTATCCACCCACATATCTAGTATTTCTCGAAAATGCAGCCCTTGGCTCCAAATTTAACATCACTCAAGCTTCTGATAGGTTTGGACTTATAATTAAACTGTCCAAATCTACCAGATAAAGAACACTTATTATTTATTATTATTACTATTATTATTATTATTATTATTATTATTATTATTATTATTATTATTATTATTATTATTATTATTATTATTATGATTATTGTTGTTATTATTATTACTATTATTATGATTATTGTTGTTATGATTATTGTTGTTATTATTATTATTGTATTTATAGCTTTGAGAAGCAACAGCAAGCTTTACAGAGGTATACAACAATACAGATACGCAATGGAGCGCTTTACAGAGGTATTCAACAGTACAGGTGCATAATGGAGTGCTTTTCAGAGGTAACAATTGAAAGAATCACAGTGAGGGTAGGATAAAGAGAGCCGCAGAGAAGGGGTACAGCTGTGCCGGGTGGCATTGAGGAGAGGGGTGGAAAGGTGTCTAGTGAGTCAGGTGGTGCTGTGGGCCACATGATGGCCTACGTGTTGAGGAGGAGAGATTCCTTGAAGAGGTGGGTCTTGAGTTCTTCACTGAATTGTAAGAGCATGAGTGTGTCTCTGTTGCTGATGGGGAGGAGGTTCCATAGTCTTGTGGTGTATGCAGAGAAGGCATGTTTTCTGGTCCTTTCCCATTCAACAGCAGCGGATTTCAAGTATGCATTGGGGTTTTGTAAATAAGCTGTTTCTTTTGTAAGCTGTATTGTTTGTGCAAGCTATGAATTTTACCACTGCCACTGCTGTAGGGAGGGTCAATGCATCAATGAACTTGGAGAGCAGTGCAGCATGCTGCACAGACGTGCCATCTGATTTTTGAAACCTTGCCTGCGCCGTCTGAATGCAATGTGGGCGTGACATATGACGAATCTGAATAAATTGGAGTGGGTGACACTTGAGACAATTCTAATGCAGTTATGAGGGGCAGAAACTCTGCTGCTTGTGCCGAGTAGTGCAAGGGTAGTGGCACTTTTGCTAACATATGGCACTCCCTGATTCAAGGCTCACTGCAGCTGCTCATGTGTGTTTTATTCCTGTGTTCTGATCTATCGTTGATGAACATCCAATGAAGAGCATATTCCCCTCCTCGAGTGTATCTTCCATAACGTGGGCAGTGTCAACAGTAGTGTCCTCATTTTTCGTGCAGTCATGTATGGTGTAATTTGGCTGTACTGGTTCTGCAATTAATGTTGCTGGATTAACAGTGGTGCTTTCCATTGACTACTCCATTTTTTGTTTCATGCACCAACTCCATTTTGATATTTGCTGCTGGAACTAATATTTTCACCACAAAGAAATGCTGAGCCACACAGAAATGTTGTTTGCAAAGAACAATGAGCTCATTGTTTATACAGCCTTGGTTCTTGAACAGCCCAGACCAGCAAGATAAGATATACGGCGTGCCTTCTCATCTGCAGCTATTTAATTGCGTCGCTCTCACAAATGAACATACTAATAATTTATGACACAGGAGATTTTCTGTATTTACCAGGAAAGGCTTACGCTAAATAAACTGTAAGACACACTGAATGCACATTAACCCTTGGTCATGAAAACAAATATTAATAGTGGTAGGAATGTCTTCTTTCAGTGGGAACAGTCTGTTTTCTTGTAAGGTCGTTAAGTTAGAATGTACAAACATGAAATCACTGACAAATGTATTTTTTCACAGATAAGCTTATGCAGAGCAGGGATCTGTAAACTATCTATGTCATGGCACTTACAGCAGAACTCAAGTAAACAGCGGTGCATAAAAGACATGATTTCCATTCTGTAAATTGCTCACTTCTTCACAGCTATTGTTGTGTTGAACCTGTGTCCGCTTGAAGCGAATAAACTCTGTTGTTATACTTATCTCTGTGTCTGTTGGTCTCATCTAATTTGCATTACAGTTTCCAGATTTTGGTTTTCCAAATTTTACAAATGCTCCATGTAAGGCATCCAATAGTGCTGGTGGATAAATTCTGCATGGTAAATGTAGCAGCTGCCAGAGCCTACTCGCATGGGACGGGTCCCTGTATCACAGGGTCCAGGAGGCCACTGTAATAGTATGTTAAAAAATGGGTACTTCCCAATTTTTTTGTTTTCGGGGACCAATTGCAAGTGGGGAACTGACTCACAGCACACCAGGACCCTCCTGCAAGAGGACATGCGTAGACCGCATACCGCAAGGAAGATAAAAGTAAGGTCCATAAAAAGATGATGTGAAGATCTTAAAATCGATAAGAAGCTATGATGAATCGGGCAATAAAGACACGCCACCGGCATTGAGGTGTACTCGATGGCCAAAAAAGAAATAACAAAATAACTCAGCTACTCTGCACACCTCACCACGTCAACAATAAGGCTAGATTGTTTGTTTGTTTGTTTGTTAACAGTGGGGTCCATTGATGTCATCACACATAGAAGTATTTTTACTCTGATGAAAGCCCCACCAATACCCATCAGAAACGCTGTGAACATGCATATTCAGATTTATGGGCTGAAACACTTGTAGACGTAATAGACAACTTGAATTACAAGCTGTCTCATAGTTCTTGTTCAGGGATCCTTGTTAATCAATGAGCTCTGTTTTTTGTCTCCCACACATTTTGCACTTAAATTGAGTATGTCAAAACTTTGAAAAAGAGACTTACAGCATTCTAAAAAACAGATGTGTCAGAAATCTCTAAACCACATCACTTACCCCAAGAAACTAAAAGTTATTGTTTCCACGATTTGTAATGTTTGATGCAATTTTGGTAATTTTCAATATGAATATGAATGAATTGTGGCATTGAGCCAATGTTTTAGGTATGCATTTTTTTACTGTGTTATATGTGACTTTATGAAAAATGAATACATCTCTATTTTTCAAAGAAAAGGTTTTCTGCATGATATAATGCGGTAAGCCATACAGCTTTGTAAGAGTACCACTGTTACAAGGTCTGTAGGTGAGGAAGGGGTAACCCATTGCCTTTCTGTGATATAGGCACTGTAATAGGCCAGAGGGTGATGGCACAATGTGATCGTTTGGGTGAGGATAGCCATCATCACCTGGCCATTAGAGTGTGAAAAAAAATAGTTTTTTATAATTTGGGGTTGTATTGACCATCCTTTTAAGCTCCTGAAATTATTTGATCATCTGGTCTGTCCAACCAATGGTCCCTTTTGCTTTCTGTTCTTCCTTTAGCCCTCATAGCAGAGGTTTGGTATATGTTGAATAGTCAAATATCCATGTTCTAAAATAGTTACATAAACCTAAAAACTGCTGCATCTGCTTTATGTTGACAGGCTGTGTGGTGTTCTGAACAGATGTAGCCCTCTCTGGAGTTATTTTACTGCCTGCTGATATTATCGAACCTAGGTACACAAGCTTTTTCTAGCAATGCTGCTGTTTATCCTTGTCCACCTTGTAACCCTTTTTTGCCAATAATGTTAAAAGTCGTCAGTGCAGAATTGTTCCTCTGTTGTACTGCACACTAGAAGGTTGTCCACATACCCAATCACTGTGCTCTGTGTTTGTAAATTTCCTAGATCCATTTTCAATACCCTGTTAAAAATACTGGGGGACTCACAATACATATTGGGGAAACAAGTGTGTTGGAGCCTTTGCCCTCTGTAGGTAAATGCTGCAAGGGGCTGGGAATCCGGGTGTGATTGAATGGAGAGAAATACATTATTGAGATCTATTAGATTAAAATATGCCACTTCCATGGGGACGCTACACATGATGGTTGTGGGATTGGGAACCACTGGGAATTCTGACTCTGCAATATTGTTCAATGGGCGTAGATCCTACACCTTGCTCCAAGTTGTCCCTTTCACTTGATTCACAGAATAAATAGCTGTGTTACATGGAGATTCAAAGGGCTTGGTTATGCCCTGCTGCCATAAAGGCTCTATGGTGGAGTAAATGCCTTAATCTGCCTATCTTGACATGGAGTACTGTCTCACTCGGGGCAAAACTGTCCCTGGTTTCAGTTTAATGCATATCACCCGTGTGTTTTTTAGCAGACCTGCATCATGTGGGCTACTGGTCCACAACTGTCTGGGCACCCTGTCTATATCTTCCTGCAAGTGTGACATTAGTGTTGGGAAGGAGCAGGGTGTGGAGTCTTCTCTGTTTTCCACTATTACCTGGCAGGGTATAGAGAGTTCAAGTACCATCTCCCCCTCATCCTCAGTGTCTTCGGAAAGCTAGTTGTCAGACACATCCCTTAATCGCTGTGCTGGGTTAATACATAAAACTGTGTGCCACTCAAGATCCTCCTCGTCCAAACTGGACAGGATTATAATGTATGCCTTCTTGATTAATGATTCCAAATATATATTGACAATGGGGCGTAGTGTACATTCCTGCTGGACAGCTGGTCAAAATAGGAACTCTGGACATCCCTAATCCCTGGCACCCAACCTAACAAAACTATTACCCCATAGAGGAACATATCCAAATTGAGTGGCATGTCCCGCAGGGTGCTCTGGCCACAGAGTGCTTGTATTACTGTGACAGCCCTGGCGTGGTAAGTGCCTGGAGTGGAACACATTATGCCCTCTTATGAGAACGAGATGGTCATATTCAACTTGCTCATAATGTCCAAGAGATTAACTGCTGTGCCCCGTGAATACTATAAAGGGAAATGATAATTTGTGTGTTCCTCACGATAGGTACACACAAATTATCATTCCTTTTATTGAATTCACATACAGCGCAGTTAATCTTGCAGAAAGTTTAGTAAAAGAAACTGATTTGACAGCCCCAGAAAACATTGTGTGCCCATCATTTTGACCAGCATAGGGAGCCCCATATCTAAGGCAGGATTTGGCTGCTCCTGCGTCGACCAACAGAGAAAATGTTCGATATCCTGTCTTAACTCCCACTGTGAGTTCCTGTCCCGGGTTTGGTAGTTACTGATAGTAATGGGCATGCCAAAGCTCCCTGTGTGCTATCCTACTGAGGATACGTGTTTGTTCCTGGCAGCGGAAAAGTGTTGCACCCTAATATGCTCGCTCCCATGTAGCAGGGAGTTCTCATCCCGTGTTTAAGTGGGTGGCTGAGTAAAATTTACAGGCGAGTTGGCATGGGTTTTTTCTGTATGGGACCTGGGGCATGTTGTGCCAAATTGGGGCTGTGGGATAAAGCCTGGGCAGTAAGCTGGAACCTTTGTCAGGGCTTCCACCATGTGGTTGCTGCAGGTAGCAGGGACATGCCGGCATTTATTTGGGAAGAAAGGCAGAGGCACGCTCACATCAACCTCTTGGAAATTATTCGCCCGGGCCTGGCGACTGGTGCAAAGAAGAGGCGCTGAGAAGCATGCAGGAATAACTGTGCCTGGAGACTGGGACAAGACAAAGAAGAGGAGTTGAGAAGCATGCAGGAGTAACTGAACCACAACTCCCAGCATGCTTTGTTTGCTGTTGGGAACCAGCTGGGCCCACCAAGGCTATTTACCCCTTGTCCCGATGCACACCCTTGCTTGGCCTTCTTGTAGTCACCATTAAAGCACCAGTAGCTTTGAAAGGTGTCTTTGCGTTGCCCGTCTTGTGTTCTCACTCACCTCCATTCTCCTGAAGACCGGGATTGAGCACCAGCCATCTGCCATCACCTGAAAAGAAAAAAAAACAGATTACAGGGTTCCGCTCCTTCATTTCAGTTCTCGCTGTCTTCTGCAGCTCTGTGCTCTACGCTGATGATCAGAGAAACAAAAGAACATTATAATAGCCGCTTACACTATGTGTGCCATGCAAAATGTGCTCTTGTGATAGAGAAGTATATTCATTTTCTGCATGCATATAGACCTCCCACCTGCTTACCATGCACATCAGAAGGGTTCCTCCCGATCATCTTTTTAATTGCAGTACCTCCAGTGAAAACAGACAAAACGAGCTAGAAAGCCAAGCAGATTTCCGAAGTATATTGCAGAGACCCATGGCCTCATTATGAGGACGGAAGGAACCTGCTGGTGCAATGAGTTGCCGTCATTCTCATAACACTGAATCCACCACCTGATATCCCAGTGCCACCGGCACATTACAAGTCCGGGCGGCAGATTCGGGAAGTCCCCATTCCCATGGAGTCCCATAGGGCGTAACTGCCTTTGCCCGCAGAGTCAGACAGTGGCAGTCCAGAAAGGGCGCTGGTATGTTGCTACCAGCACCCTTATTTTCAGACAGCCACACTCATAATGAGGCCCACAGTCTTGAAGATCTAAAATATTTAGAGACTTAGAAATCATAGTCTTGAAGAGCAGCACAAGTCCCCGAATGTCCAAAGAAGCAGTACTACATTTGCTCCAACCAGTGATGCTAACTGATTGGAGAAGCCTTCTAACTGCTAATCTCTCCATCCCAAGACACATACTAAGGTACGAGTCGGTTCAGAGGACTCTAATAGTGGGGCCTGGCGGTGGGTTAGTGAAGAGCTCAAGTCACTTGCTACTTTTTTTTTTGCAGATGTCAGCACATCACTCATACCCAGTGAAGAAAGAGGAAGCAGTAAACAGACAATCAATTTCCCACAAAATCCTGATTCCAATCATTGGGACTCACTATACTATATATCATTTAAGTCTTGGGTGACCTGGCGGAGGAGCTGGTGTGCTCACAGGGTTCCCACAAGAGACCACAGATACGAGTGTGACAACATGATAGTTAAATGGCATGTGTGGCCTGTTCCTGCAGTCTCATACAAAATAAAAATGTACCCGCAGGACCAACATTGCAGCCCTGGTCGAGGCCACATGTTTCCCATCACATATTGTTTTGCCAATTCCTTCTCCTTCTACTGTTTCTGTAAGCAATAGTGTGTAATGTGGGCCTGTATCTCTGGCCACGATTTCGCTTCTATCCCAACCCCCTAATTAAAATCTGCTTGTACTTCCAAAGGGAGCCCTTTGAATAACACATGGTATAAAACTATGATGTTTTTGTCACAGGCTTCCCCTACCTCTAACCGCTGCATCGCCTGAATCTGCTCTATGTAAAGGGTGGGGTCCACATCTGCTCTCATTGTGCGAGTGATGATAGAATTAATGCTTGCCCTATCGGACTACTTATCTCTCAATATTTTCCATACATGTGCTCAACAGTTATTAAACAGAGCACCATCATGAGCAGTGTTGCTTAAGGTTACTCACCCGTATGCCTTTTGCCAAATCTCATCTGCCCACTCCCCTAGCAGGGAAGCAAACTAACATTTTATGTCTCCCACTGCCAAAGTAATGCCAGCTCGGTGGTTCTCCCGATCGTAAATCCACTTGCCGACTCCTGCTGTAAGGGAGGCCAAGACACGCTTTAAGTTGTTTTGATTCGTATGAGGTCAGGGCACATAATGAGGACCCCTTCATAATTTCTGTAACAATGGTAAATGTGTCCCCCACACTTGAACTGCCCTTTTCCATTTATTCTTGCGAGGCTGGGTTCATCACACTCTCTTTTTAGTTTTTGCGAAGGTCATTCAGCTGACCACAGTCAAAGCCTGTTCCCCCATGGTGTCAGCTCCTCTGAAGTGTCTGACTCCCACTCATCCTCATCCTCCTTTAATTGTCCTTGTTTATATCAGATCATAAGGCCTCATTACAAGTTTGCTGGTATCCTGCCGGTACCAGAAAACTGTAATATCATTTCTGCCACTTGGTCCTGCATTAATTACAGCAGATTCAAAGTGGTGGAAACACTGGTAAGTACCCATTACATGGGGATTTTTTGGCGGTATTACTGGGCCAGTATTACCAGCAGTTCTTTGCCAGTAGGATGGCAGATATACCTCCTGCTCAGGACTGGAGGTAAATCCACCACCCTGCTGAAAAATGTTAAGTGTGCCAGAGCAGTAACGTGCCGGTATGCGCTAAAACCAGCAAATTATTACCACACCGGCACACTCGTAATGAGGCCCATAGTCTGCAAGACTGCTGTGTTCATTCATTACTTGTGGACCCCCGGTAAACTTACTATCGTTCTTGAAAATAATCTTTCCTGCCCTCTATTGGTCGGTCCCTATAGGTATTCACTGCCCTTCCCCTTTGCCCTGTGGTTGGTTTTGGCCCTGCAATGCCTGTGCCAGCTCCCATTCTGCCTTTTGTAACACTGCCTCTAATTGTCAGCAGGCCTTATTCTCAGTTTCTAAAATCAATGGGTCTCTTATGACATCCCCCTGCTCCTCTGATTTCACCTTTTCATCTTCTGAGTGAACCACTCCCCACCATTAGCAAAAGTAGTCTCTTCCTCCTCAACATTTTCCATAAATCCAGTATGCTCTGCCTATTTTTCAACTGTTTCCCCTTATAGGTTGACAGCAAATATGTGTACATATGTTCTAATATATTTTTGTCATGCCTGCCCTTTTTGGGCCATGGTGTTAACAATTTACCCGCAGGTCCCGGAACCCACTCATTAGAGTACTCAAATATACTTTCTTTATATTGTGGAAGCACTTTACAAATATGCTCCAATGGCATATCATACTGTCAAAATGCTCTGACCATGCTTCAAATTAATATCTGCTGACATTAGTGGCCGCTCCCCTAACAAAACGCCATACACCACTATCTTCAAAATTCACAATCCTAATCCCAGATCTGCTTGTTCATATGCAGTGAGTAAGAAGAGTGAAATCTCTGCCCCTCCCCGGCAACAAACTAGATACAGTGTGGTTTATTCCTGTGCGACCAGAAGTCGTAGCATCCCACGCTATCCCCAATCAACAAACTAGATAAAATAAACCCCACTACTCAGCACCCAAACATTCTGCCAACATGTGCTATTCCCAAGCTTTCTCCTCCTCCACATTAAAGCTTGTCCTTGCAAATATCATGTACCCTTCTGCATATGACAATGACACAAACCACTATTTCTGTGTGCTCGGATCTCTTGGGAAAGGTGGCCTTTTTCTTAGGAAAATAACTCATATTGTGTGCTGCCTGGCAATCCTGACATGTACTCAGCAGCAAGAAGGCTCTCTAGAATGTGGCAGAAACGGATTTTTATTCAAAATGGCAGAGACACTCAGATCCTTCATTTTCAAGGCAATATTGAATATTTATGCTGCCAGCTCACCCCGCTGTGTACTTGGCCGTACATGGACTCTCTAGGCCTAAGGTGAGGCAGAAAACGTAGCCCAATTCAGTACAATGGCAAAACACTCATGTTAATAACTTCTTGGGAAGTATGTATTTTCTTTTTCCTTTATGGTGTTGCACCCCCATATTAAAAATCATACACCATAATTGGCAACAAAGAACAATAAATGTCTGTGAAAACGTTGTGTTTGAGCAACCAGTGATTGCTAAAAAGAAAGGCTGACATTTTAAATATGTATACAGGATCAGCAAAAGAAACCCTGCAGTGATGGAATGCATTGAACGGTGTTTGTGGTTTCAGCAATAGGGGACACAGTAATACGATGATCCAAAACGTGCCTTGAAAATAATGTCTGTTGTGACTGCTTTGTGAACCACTAGGCAGACTTCCCACAAATTTGAACAAGCCCCAAAAGCAAGCATCTACAAATTTGGTTTAATCCATCCAACCATTTTTTTAAAAATTGCAACATGTAGTTAGAAAAATGTGTGCTATCTCAGTTTGTTACGCAGACTCGCTATCTGATTCAATGCCCATGGTTAATGCTTGAAAAATCAGATGGGCCTGCGCCATCCACAGATATCAAGGAGAGGATCCGATTGGTCATTTTGGAAAAGAGAGAAACAGGACAAATTTCACTTCAGAAAAGCAAGAAGCAAATAGAAATTTTGTAATCATCTTTGGTCCATGAGCTAAATATATTTTTGGCCAACAGAGCCATGAAAAAATATACTACTGTTACAGATAACACAACCTCCAAGGTGGTGCATGGTGAACAGGATGGGCTGCAATATGTGCTCAGAAGGTTTTGGAGACATCTACTGTGTTGCCCTGTTCACAGACACAATTCTTCGGCCGTGGATAGTTTGGTGAGCATATTCTGAAAATACATGTGTCCAGCAGACATTTTAGAGAAAGAACAACATATTCAGATGGAAGTTGTGGGCTGCATAGTAAGTTGAGGATGATAGTTTGGTAAAGAGGTTAGTGTTTCTTACCATTGTCAGTGCCAATGTAAGGTGGGAATGGGGCCTGGCCATAGGCCACACCCATGACCCCTTTTGCCTGGCAATAATGATGCATTGTAGTGCTGCAAAGAGGTAGTGTCTGAGGAATGCTGGGTGTGAAGTAGGTGGTAGTTAAGCAAGGTGGTTAAAGGGTCTTGTCATCATCAGTACCTTTTTTAAGTAAAAAAGGAAAGGTTTAAGTGAAAGGTGTTAGATGCATGGTAGGTGTGTTGGTAGTTCTCTAATGAAGTTAGTGGGTTTTGTCATAATCAGTGCAAGGGTAATGTGACATTGTTTTTGTTGCATGCCTGTGCGGGTGAGCTAATGCATCATGTAGCTGCAGTGAGAAATACGTTAAAATACTATTTGCAAATGGTGACAACTGAAAGAGGAGATTGACAGCAACAGGTGCATAATGATTGGCTACAGTGTTGTTCTCAGATGTATTGGAGTAGCAGATGAGGAGCATGATGGATTTTAGGTGTGTTCAATATTGGTTTTTTTTTTCATTCTTTTTCATTACTTGTGTGTATCTACTTTAATAGATTTTACAAGAAAGTTGGGCCAACTGGTCTTCTTCGCTCGTTATTCGTTAGTGATTAGTCTGCTCTCTTCGTCTGTTTGTGAGTGTTTCTCACATTCATCCAAAGCTGTTTGGAGTATATTTGCCGCCGCTATAGTCCAGGAAGTTTTGGAGCCACTCATTACCTCCTCTTCTGTTGTGTTGTAATCCGCTGTTACTGGGCGTAGGTATGCTTTCCAGATTTCTTTGATTTTTTGCAGTTCATTAGAAGGTGGCAAACAGTTTCGATTTTGTCCCTTTCTTCGCACAATCTGCATGTGTTAGAGTCAGTGCATCAGAAGTTTTATTTTCGTTAGCTATTTCTGAAGTGTGGATCCAGTCTAGCTCTGCTAGTTTTCTTTTGATTTTGCATGGGTTCCCGATTAGTTCCTCTTCAGCACAGGCAATTTGGTTGAGCTGTTGATTGATTTGGGTTGCCCATTTTGTTAGCATGCTACATCTTTCCGTTTTCCTTTCTGTGTCAATCATTTTGTATAGTGGAGACTCGTCGGGCAGTCTCGTTTTTCTGAAAAGGGAGATGGTGTTAAAACTAACTTGGCTTTGAGTGAGGTCAGGCCCAGTTCTCTCCTGATTGCTCCCATTGAGGTGGATTGGGGTAGATTTAACACAAATCTCCAAAAGAAGCTTTCCAAATTTTGCCAAATTGAGTCCGGAATTGTTGGAATTGCTTCACCTCTGTATGCTAAGACTGGGACGACTTTTGCTTTGTAGAATTTTAAAGTTGGAATTACGGAGAAGCGTCCACATTTCTTTTCAAGCATGCAGGCCTGAGTTCTTAGAGATCGTGATTTTGCACAGAGGTGCTTTTGCATGCTTGCCTCTGTTGGTGAGCTGACCATAATTACACTGAGGTATTTGAAGTTGGGCCCTGTATCAATATGTGCCTTTTCGAGATTCCATTTGAAGGTTTTTGATCTTTTCGCATTCTTCTCCAAAATCAGGACCTTTGTCTTGGTCTTGTTTATCTCCAGGTTTGCTTCGTTGATGTAATCTGAGAGGTGGTGAGCATATTCTGAAAATACACGTGTCCAGCAGACATTTTAGAGAAAGAACAACATATTCAGATGGAAGTTGTGGGCTGCATAGTAAGTTGAGGATGATAGTTTGGTAAAGAGGTTAGTGTGTCTTACCATTGTCAGTGCCAATGTAAGGTGGGTATGGGGCCTGGCCTTAGGCCACACCCCATGACCCCTTTTGCCTGGCAATAATGATGCATTGTAGTGCTGTAAAGAGGTAGTGTCTGAGGAATGCTGGGTGTGAAGTAGGTGGTAGTTAAGCAAGGTGGTTAAAGGGTCTTGTCATCATCAGTACCTTTTTTAAGTAAAAAAGGAAAGGTTGAAGTGAAGGTTGTTAGGTGCTTGGTAGTTGTGTTGGTAGTTTTCTAATGGAGTTAGTGGGTTTGTCATAATCAGTGCCAGGGTAATGTGGCGTTGTTTTTGTTGCATGCCTGTGGGGGTGAGCTAATGCATCATGTAGCTGCAGTGAGAAATACGTTAAAATACTATTTGCAAAGAGTCATTATTTTATCTAATCAAGCTGTGGTGGATACCAATTTAGCAAGTTGCTTTAGGCAGACTTTTGACATCATAGGGAGCTTCAGGTTATCTACTTGTAAAGGGTCTATACTAATGAACTGGACTATGAGCTGCTTTACATTTTGAAGGATGCTTTCAATAAATTGGGGCAGTCTGCCAGGGTAGGAATGAAGCACACAAATTGTTCCTTTAGGTGTGTTAACTGGTCCATCAATTAAGAATGTGTTGTGTGTTTTTTTATAGTTCATTTACAAGTCTGCTTTTTAAGGTTATTTTAGCATGTTCATTAAGTCTGTCAATTCTAATGTGCTTTAGTTTTTAAACATAGGTAGAGACTGCTCTTTACTGGCTATTGTATGCTAGTTCTCTGCAGCCAAAGTGACACCAGAAGTTAGCATTCCTTATGCTTTCATGGGTGGTGCAACATTGTATGGGACCTACTGTTTTTAAAACAGGTTGACCTTTGACCAGTGTTAACTGTAGAAGATCAGCAAATAAAATGATATGTTTTTGTCTGAACACTTTTACATGTCTAATATGTAGTACTTACTGTATTCTGACATGAATGAAGGCTAGCATTAAGTTATGAACCATGCTTACTTCATCCATTAAGAGAACCTTCTTTTGATATACAACTCTGCATACTTCACACTTCAAATTCTGTCCATGCAGTTAGTTTCTGGTGTTTTAGTTTTCTGTTGGAATAATTAGGAATTGATGTGAAGTCACTCCTCCTATTTTGTAGGCAGCTAGTTCTGTAGGTGTTTTAACAATATTTGAGAGGTTGTATATTTGTTTTAAAAATATATTTATGATTTGAATTAGGAAACCTTTTCCAGAATTAGCTTCAATGATGTTAAACAATGAGAGGGTTTCGTAATCATTGCTGTGTCATGTTCTGTTGCAATGGTGTACTCCATATTCTGTTTGAGGGATAGAAATGTAAGTGGACTATGGGTGGTTCATGCGGCTGCTTTTCCACTTAATACAATTATGAAAGGGTGAAAAGTAATCCTGTTATCCTTTGAACATCCCCCTTGCAATTGTTCCAATTTGTGAATATGGAATGTGTTATAGAATGTGCAGAAAGGCCCTTTGATTTGCACACATTCTCAAAGGGTAACAAAGGGTATTCAATAAGTGCAATAGAATACTCTGAAACAGAAATTCACTTCGAGAATCAGGCACATCTCTTTTTTGGTGCAACTAATTAGATGTGCTAGAGCACATCATATGTGTTCAATTATTTGGAGACTTTAGGCACACAGTATGCATACAGTATTACAAGTATATCTTTTATTTGGGGATACTGAACTATCCTCAAGTTTCTACCCAAGGTAATGATGGTTACAGAAAGATATAAAGAAGCGTTTTACATTCTCTCTGTTGTTGATACCATTTCCATGGTTGTAACTATGATTGCATATTGGATATGAGGATACAGTACAATATTTCGGCATTGGTAAAGCTGGACAAATAGCACAGCGAGTAGAGCGCTTGCTTTGCTGTCCAGTGCAGAGTTGGCTCAGGTTCAAATCCCGGCAGGGCCAAACTCAGCCTTTCATCCTTCCAAGATTGATAAATGAGCACCTCACACTGTGGGTAATAGTATGCAGCGCTCCGATACCTGGGGGTTTGCAGTGCTATATAAATGCTAAAATATCATTATTGTAAAAAGTGTGGATACTAAAATGTATGATTTGAACTTTAAAAAAACACGAGATGTAAAAATGATGTAGCCAATCCTGCCTGTGTGTTTGTTTCTGCAGTAAATTAATGACCTTGGAATGCAGCGTGTAACTATTTTTTGTGTTGTGTGTATTGTGGACTTTCAGCTAGGAGATATAGGTAGGGTGTTTTGAGGAACTGCACCGTGAGGCATCCCATTTTTCGGATGTGTACACGCACCGATAACTTGATAGTTTGGAAATGTGTCTTTGTTGTGTGGATGGTCAGTTTTCCTTTGAATCAGGATGAATCACATAGGTGAGGATTATGTAGCACAATATGTTTTGAATGCAAGTTCTAGGGGCACATTACTTAAATTATGCACTTATTCTCTGTACAAAAAGAGATTACTTTTATAAAAGTCGCGTCAGTGGCTGATTCAGGATTCAGGTTCAGGGTTCTGTGAACAGAAGGAAAGATGTACATTCAAGATTCCAATGTGTTGTAGCTGTATTTGTTAGCTGAGTATGAATGGTAACTAGGCAGCATTGTGTTTATTACCGGTTGCACTTAAAATAGGTATTAGAGAGAAAGGTGTTTGCTTGATTTGCGTTGTGTAAAAGTGGTTGATAGTTATACATAATTGCAGAGCATGCATATATTTCTTCATGTATTTGAATGTGTATTATTTTGTTGTTAGCATGGTCCTTTTTGAAATGCGCAAGAATGTACTTGATTTTTTTGAATGTGAAATAGTTTAAGAAGGGTATTTAAATGTATGCATACATAACAATCATTTCTACATTCTCATTGGTATGGGGGTTGAATGTTTGGAGGGAATAAAATGAGATGTGCCTCTGTATGTAAAGATTGTAAAGGTTTCAGCATTTTAATACTTTGCAATTGGTGTTGGCATTTGAAACAATGTAAACATACGCGAATGGTGAAAAGACTCCAAGTAGCATATTTTAGCACTTGGCATTTTATAAATATACATCAAATATGAACAACTAGGTAAGTAGACACATGATAGGTTTATACATTGAAAGGTTTTTTTTATTTTTGTATTCCAAAAGTCATTAGATTTTCAGCACAATTTAAAGTACATAATGGGTTTAGAAAGAACATATACTTCATAATATAGTAGTAAACAATATTTCTGTCGTATCTTTGGAATTGACTTAGAGCAGTACAAACACATAGGAATTTAATTCTTACAGCTTGCGTGTTTAAAGTATAGAGTATATGTAAATGTTGAGAAAATAATGCTTGGTACCAATGGTAGCACATGTCATCTCTTGCCCTCCAATGTATGTCGTATTTTACAATTGGAAATCATGTACTTGTTTTATATAGTTCAAACTGCACAATATGTTTACAATATAGGACGAAATGTCATTCTTATTCAGCAGTTTGGAACTATCAGAGTGCTATATAGGATGTTATAGTTGGGTCATTGATAACTGTTTAAATTAAATGACTAATCTAATTATATGTAAAGAATGATATCATATGTACATCCCACAGAAGCTATTGTTCATGTCAGTCGCCAAATACTACACACAAGATCCTTCTTGCCAAATCGACCACTTACAATGCCCACATTGCCAACGCTAAGTCTAACACCCGTGAGATATTCACCATTCTCAGGGAACTTGAACATCATTCTAGTCCCCCCGCCTTGACCACCAAAGGTGAATCATGATGCCCCAATATTCCAAACGCCATGCTGGCCAGAACTGACACTCTCACAGAGAAATTGACCTTAAGCAATCCTTGCTCAAATCCTCTTAGGTGTCTCTAAAAGCCACCTCGCCCCGTATCAAGACCTGCCCATTTGAACTCATAGATATTATAGTCTATTAAGACAAGGTAGAAATACTTATAGGTGGATGGGGATGCAGCAGCTATTCAAACATCAATAATCAAAACGACTCAGGAAGTTGGCAAAACTGCGTTCTGTTTTATTATCACTTATCTAAAACAGGGAGTACAACAGACATCATCCGACGTCGCACAGCATGATCTCAACATATTTTAGAAAAAACAGTACTTTAATAACAAAAAATCATCATTGCTGATGTCATATTACATGGCAAATTACAAAAACCTATGAGTAACGCTAGTTGGCTTTCAGGGAACATCTAAGTATACGTTCTATGTATCCGGAGGTTATGATTGGGTATTTTAAGTCAGGTGGCCAGCTAAGCCCATCCTGAATAAATGGTCATCATCATCATTACTACATACACAGCGATTGATTGGCTACACAAACTATTGAGCTGACTGGTTTGGCACTCTTGCAACCCACTGGAATATTCCACACGCTAACAGCATGCAGGCTACCACTCCAGGTGCATGGAGGTTTGGCGTGGTCTTGCCTCCCCACCAATTAGCCCAACATCTATCATCACTCCTACAGTCTGCCAGTCAATTAAGGCTTTGAACCTGGCCTTGCAGAAGCTGCTTGCACCTGAGAAATAAAAGGAGTGTGGCATCATTCTGTCTTCTTGGTTTTGATGTAGCTTGACCCAAGCTATTTGGATTTCACCCATGTGACTAGAGACCCCTCTTCTGAGCCTTTTGCTGTATTTAATATTATTAAATGATGAACTCTTGACACCTTCAGTGTTTTTTTCATTCTGTTTCAAACAGAAGTTTGTTATTTTCTCACGTTCATTGTAGCATTTTTGACAGGCGCCCAACTCACTGTGGCCTCGTCTTCTTGGTGGTGGGCCAACCAAGCCTGTACATTCCTATATGTATATGTATACATTGGCGCATCGCTGCAGAACTATTCACTACGTAGCCAGCCTTATGATTACTTTTCCCTACTTGCGTTACTGCATCTGTACAAGTGTACACTGATTTCCATATTCTTCAGCATTTCTGTAGTATGAGCATCTTCATCTCAAGCCCGAATTGTTGCTCATCTTTACCATCTTCTCTTCAGCTCTTAGAGAATGTTTACGTTCTTTCACCTCATCCTTCTGGGTGAGTCAGCTCTTACTTTGCATGATGTCATCAGTCTCCTTCTGTGTTCAAATGGACATTTCTTCTGGCACTCCAGCCAGACAGGCACCATTTCTTTGTGCATCTATATAGGGTTTTCTGAACTTCACAAAACCTCTATTTGTCCTTTTATAGTCTATCAGCATATCTTACACAAACTATGTTGATGATACACACATTTTACTCCGGCAACTACCATGAGGACTCCTCCTCTCTAAATTCTGTCTGCATGACCATCCAGGCCCGGATAGCTACACACCGCCTTTGCCGGAATGATGAAAACACAGAGATCTTCTTGTGGGTCCCTCAGCAGTGATCAAGAAGCTCGATGCCCAATATACCTCCTTCAACATTGATGGCATCCCGATCCCAGTCTCACCTCCTGTGAAGACACTAAGAGTTTTTCTGGATGCTACACTATCGCCAGTTAATGCCATTGTCTCCTCTCTCACCTACACTACAAAATTAGTAAATGAGTCCTAACCCTTCCGTCCTCCAGACACCTGCCTTACAATTGCCCGAGCTACCACTGGATCGAGGCCTGACAATTGTAATGCTCTCAGTGCAGGCACCACTGAGCACAACATCCAGAAGAGCTGCTCTTATCATCCCCACAATGGAGCACATCACCTCAGTAAGGAGAAAAGCCCACCAGATTCCAATCTTGAGTGGATTCTCTTCAAAACATTATCAATCAAAGATAGATGCCGCTCCAATGATGCCGCCCCAATCTATCACACAAAATCGCAAAAGCAAATTCATCCAGACCCACCAGATCGGCCTATGTCCACCGCCTCATCCAGCCCAAATTTAAACAGGCCAAAGCTGGAAGTGCAAGCTTCCCCACCATTGCTACTAAACAATGGAACTTAATCCCACCAACCCTGCGAGCCGAGCAGTCATACTGGACCTTCTGGAAATCACTAAAAACATTGCTGTGTGCCTAAATGTTGATTGTAAAACTACTTGATTTTTTGACTCACTGTTCGTGCTCTGTCTTTGTGAGTAACTGGTCATGTACCAGCACCTTGATGCCTCAGGGCTTAGTGAGCTTTATAAATGGAAAAATAAACAAATACATAGGGATTATTACTTCTTATTACTTTTCACCAAGTGGTTACCATATTAATTGTAAGATGAGTGTTAAAGGACACAAATACAGTTTATCATTTTCATGACATTACTTGGCCTCATTAAAAGTCTGGTGGTCCAGAAATAAGGGTGCCGGAAGCAACTACGAGAATGCCTGCATGGGTTGGTGCTCCTGGCAGGTCTGACCTGCAGGGAGCACCGGCCCCTGCAGGCATAGTTTTCACAGAAGCACCAGCACCATTAATAACGGTGCTGGTGCTTCTGTGTCCCCATTACATGGTGTCCTATGGGACTCCACGGGAATGGGGACTTACAGTTCCTGCCTCCTGACATCCCGGCTGCCGGGACTTGTAATATCCCAGTGGCACAGGGATATCAGGCGGCAGAACATGGTTATGAGGTCTGCGGCATCCCACCAGTAGCACCGGTGGGCTGCCGATTACCTTGTAACGGGGCCCATTATTGTGTTTGTTACAGTGAAAATGAAAATTTCTAGTATAATGTACATTTTGAGATGAAATACCTGGCTTGTTCCATAAAGCTGGATCACACTGTTAAAATGGGTGATTGTTACAGACATCTTCAGTATGACTTTTAGATGTGATGGCTGGTATAACATAACTTTCAAGCTTTTGAGAGAAAGTGTGCCATAGCACACTCTCTGGTTCACAGCAAAAAGGCTCTGATGGTGCAGAAAGATGTATATGAACTGTTGAGCTGAGGTGAGAAAGATTAAGGGCCTCATTACACGGAAGGCGGTGAGCCATGGCGCTATTAGCGCCATGGCTCATGCCGGTAAAATACCGGCACCGCCTTGGCGGAAAGGGGATTTACCGCCCCATTCCAAGGTTGGTGGGGCGGTAAATCCCCCTTCCGCCATTGCCCTTCCCCATTCCCATTTATGCCCCATAGGGCTCTATGGGAATGGGGAAGGCGCTAATTACGGCACCGCAATTTTGCGGTGCCGTAATTAGCTCCGAGGTCCCTTAGCGGGTTGGTTTTTAACGCCTGCAAAAAGCAGGCGTTAAAGCACCAACCCGCTAAGGGACCTCGTAGTAAGGCGGTAATGGTTAACGGTCAACGTTACCATTAAAGGTGGCCGTTAACCATTACCGCCTTCCGTGTAATGAGGCCCTAAGTATTTTTTTCATGTCATTAGTAAATGATTTTGTGAAAGCTGGAATTTAGTCAAACAAACTGGCATAGAGCTGGGTAGAAGAGAAGAAGGAAATCAAATTGTCCCTCATGCTAGATCACCGAACAGCTGTGGGTGTTCATGGACGGGAAGAACCACCCTTCCATGCCCTTTTGACACCCTACATGTTAATTAAGTACCCCAGTGTTATATGCGAACATACAATCATGGTGGTGGTGTTGTTTATTTAAATTAAAGTGTGTTATAGTTCAAATTAACTTTTCACACTATACATACGTCATTTAAAAAAAGCAATTATGATTACAAACATTTGTGCTAAGAATTCATTTCAATATATCTAGGGACATTCATTTTTAAAATGTTAAAAGTAAGTTGAGGCAACTCAGAAGAATCTGACCTAAGATCTTCGTAATTATAATCTTTCAAAAAAGTCCATATCATTTCATAAATCATTCAGTTAAAATAAGCTTGTAGCACACATCACCTAGGATTGGAATGCTGCGTTCACTGACTATAATCCCAATGTCAAAATGTACTGCAGGCCCAAAAACCAACCGATAAAAAACAATCCAAGGAATCAATAAGGAGTGCATGATTTGCTAGAAAAAACTGATTTATGACATGAAAATATTGCCGTCTGCTCCGTAGAACTGAAATAGAACTGAAATACTGAAAACGTTCTTGACATGCCCATCTCAGTTTGCAGGTTTTATAGACGAAAACGGCAAAACAACATTTGTTACAAATATACATCAAATGTTAAACCAACCTTCCCCACTAGCTAGCCACTACACACAAAACTATACACAACCTATGCAATCCAAGCCCATTGGTCAGTAACCGCCACATAATCATTTGAATGCTGCCCCCTACGGAAAAACCTAATTGTGTGGTCAGCAACACATGATCAGTTCTGATTGGACAACATGATTGATATTACTGTTGCTACAATGGCCTTTTCCCACTGGCCGGGTAAACTTCATAATGTGGATGCCCAGTGAGATGACCCAATCCTGAGTGTGAAAAGTGAAGTCAATACCCTGTGGCATCAAAATGGACACAATACTACTTTCTCATGAGACCACAAATTTTGCCCTCTTTCAGCGATTTTCAGACCTTGCAGTTGTACATTTTGAAACCTCATGTGACACACACCCTCCCATATCTCTCTCGGGAACCAGGTGGCTTAATAAGAATGCTGCTGAGGTAATGCTCTTGAGGACTAATGTATCTGATTTATTTGCTCTATTTAACCAGTCAGCTACTGTTCCAATGGTCCTACCCCTTCTCAATGGCGGCAGTATAACCCCCACCTCTTTCAATAGCCTAGCTATGTCTTGTCTCTGGATCTTGTTCACACCAACATGTGTCCTTCACTGCCATTACCTTTATATAACGTTGGGAGCCTAGTGTCAGATATCTCCTGCCTGAAGCATCTAGGAACAGCTAAGTCTTACAACAATAATCAATCTTTCTGTATTGCTTCACCCTTCCTCCAAGACCTGGGTTATCTAAGCACTTGTTTGGAGGTGGAGGGATAGTAGGATAATGTCTAATTAAATGAGCAGGACAGAAGCTCAGAAATGCAGTCGAGTTCCCTGAATTACAGAAAACTACCAACTCTTACCTAAGCCCAGTTCAATTTGGCAGGGCTCTGGCTAAAATGGTGGCTGGGCCTTATGCCAATAATGATTTATATCTACCCTACTCAGTACTTGCGCAACCTGGCACTTCACCCATATAGTCAGCACTAACAAAACGTGTGTCCTAATACAACAGTGTCACAATCTAAACCTCTCCAATGAAACAAAGACATCATCTAATTCAGTGTGCTTCTAGGAAACCATTGGAGTGCTATATGTCTGAATACTAAGTGTAATGGACAGCCTCTTTTGCTGCCCCTCATTTCACCATGTAATGCTTTCTAATGTGTGTCAAATGTAAGTACAATTCACACATGGATACAAATGCTAAAAAAACGAATAGAAATACTGATACTAAAATGACCTTCTGTCTATACTAATAGAAAGTATGCAGCCAGAACCTCCTTCCATGATTGGGGCATTGCACATGAATGTCAATAAAGGAATCTAGCATATCACGTATACATATCCACAATCTTGACAAAGCAATCATCAAGAAAAGACTAGAACATTCTAGACAGCAGGCCCAGAAAGTATCTTCATGAATAGGTTCACAGCTGTTATGGAGAATTCTCCAGAATGGCTAATTTCCCTTACCTACTGAGTCCCTCAGAAGCTTTGCTGGATTTTTAGGATTAATTTTTTTCACCTGGTAAGAGTGTGAGCCCTTTTTCCCACTCTTACATGTGTTTAGCTGTGTGTGTTTAACATGTTTTGTGTACATAGACTGTGGAGCCTCACCTTCTCCACAGGCATCATCTTTTTACTGTGTGTTACACAGCACCTTCAGTGCAGTGACACAGGGTTGTCTTTTAGACTTCCCAACTCCGACTCCATTTTTCTGGGACTGACTACTGTCTCCCAGAGCATGTAAACTTGCCATTGTCTTTTTAAATCCACGGACCTAGTACAAACCATCTTACATGGAGAGCTGGAAAGGGTTAATACTTATCCCTTTTTGTCTGTTTCTCTTGGAGCATTGTTTTGCTTCCTTTTCATCAAGACTTGGCTGGTGGCAATGGTAACTACCCTATTTTCCTACCGGGTTATATTAAATAAACTTGGTATTGTTTTAGGCTATCTTGGTAGCCTCGAACTTAAACCCGCTGGACCATATACGGTTTTATATGGTTCCGGATGGGTTTATTCACCATTTCTTTTTGAAAATGTTTTTTTTCGTGTTTTTCTCTGTGTGCCAAACCAGGTTTGGTTCCTTTGTTCACTGTCTCTTTGTGGGCTTCTACACAGAAGCCCTCCTTAGGCGCCTGAATGTCTGGGTAGGCAGGATGTGAGGGAGGGGTTTTAGGACCCCTGCCCTGGGTTCCCTTGGTAACCCAAGTCTCACTCCCGTTTGATTGGCTAGGTGACTGTCCAGCCAGGACAGCCAACCTGATGTGTGATTGACAGCCAGGATGTGTGAATGGGGGAAAACTGCATAAAAAGCAGGTCTTTGGGTCTGGAAAGGCAGAGTCACCACTGGAACGTAAGAACCGACGAGGAGCTGACGGAAGAGGACCTCTACTACAACTGAACCGCCCGGTGAAGCCCTGCTGCAGGTCTGAATCCTCGAACTTCAACGACAGAGAAGATCCTCCAGGAATCTTCTTCCCCTGAGCTGGTGGGACCAACCAGTTCACCCAAACTACAAGCCTGGACTCCCTCCTCTGGTCGAATTCGCTGTACAGAGCTACAGTGGGCCGGATAGCCAGGATGATCGGACCCTGCTTGGGTTTTAAGGAGCGCACCTTTTATTTGCTGCTTTGTTCTGCTGCTGGTTTCTTCCCTGGGCAGTGCAAGACCATACAGTCTTCCTACTTCATGTCAGTCCGACAGTCGCTTCAGGAACCGTGAGCCTGCAGGAACTGCCAGGAAAGTCCGCCTCAGCTACAGCTTCTTCTCCATTTAAAGGTACTGTGCAAATCCGGTTGTTCGCTTCGTTCAGCCGCAGTGAAAGTGTGTACAATCTTTCTCCAATCCGAGGGCTTGTCCTTCTCTACTCTTTAAACTCACTTTTCTGCCGACCAACTGCGTCCGGAACTCCTGGCAAAGACTTAACCGCAAACTACCCTGAACTGTGTGATCTTGAGCAAAAGAGTTTTGTCTTTTTGACTTTGGCCCTAAGCCTATTTGATTTGATTCCATCACTGTACTTCCTCTTTCTAGATTGCCCTGCTTACTTACCTGTTGGTGCTGTTCAATGCCTGCCTAACTTTGTCTTTCCCTCCCTTCTTTAATTACTATAGTGCCATTTTGTTACCACTTCATTTTGTGAGCTCAACTTGTCTGGAAACTATTGGGAGTGGTGTGGTGTAATAAGTGATTTTTGAACTGCTTTACCTTAGCGAAATGTTATACAGCTCATGTGTAAATAAATGTATATTCTTTTACTCAGAAACCTTGAGTCAGTGTTTGTTTGAATCATAGTAATTGCTGTCCTTTGGGTAACTTTTGATACTGTTCACTTGCTCTTGAGATAAGTCTGGGTGCTCAGCCATCGCTACCACCTTTAATAGGTGAATTTGTACTGTCACTTGTAGTCTTAATTGTGTGTGGTGTTCCCAAAGGGATACAAACACTTGAAATTGTCACCTCTAAATGATTGCGCAGCCCTGAGCAAATGGTAAATGTCCTATTCAAATTGAGTGTGTAACAGGACAACAGATACGGTGAAACAAAGAGTCCAAAGCAAGTAGATTCTTCAGTCAAAATACGCTGTTGAAACAGATTTTATGAAATGATGCAAAAACAAGACTGCCGACACGTGTTTCGACCCAGAACAACGGGTCCTTTTCAAGGCAAGACTGTGGTGTTAGTATGATTCATATGCATTCAAATACAGCAATATATTATGTAATCATGCCATAAAGATAAGAACATTTGAAATTTAAACAAAATTAACCAGCAGAGGAAGAAGAGGAGGCCAGGGTTAAAGAAGAGAAATGCAAACAAGAAAGAAAAAAGCCCATATGTACATTACATCATGTCAAAGAGCAAAGCAACCATTTCAATGTGAAACATATTCCAAGTAAATAAGAAGTAAATAAAAAACATTTGATTTATTACCATATATTGTCGAACCAAAAATCGCGGTCGAAGTGCCAATATGTGAATGTCCATATGATGAAAACAAAATAATATGTAAAAAAGAGAGAGAGAAGAAAAAAAAAAAAAAAAAACACCATAAGCCTGAATCCTAAATGAATAAACAACTGGTATATTTTTACAATTAGTTAATCCCATGTACACGCATAGTGCAAAGGTATCAAACTATTGTGCCAAGGATCAAAATGCTCATCCCTCATGCGCCTCATGGTGGTAAAATGTATTGTTACATTGTCACCCGTGTGTGATATAAATGCTAGAATGAATAAATGTTTTACCGTATGTTATTCAAACTGCGTTGGAAAACCCAAAGCCCTCCTGGGGGGGCAGATATATGGGCCAATTCTAAAGTAGTTGATTCTCCTCAAGAAAATAAGCGGCAAATAACTGAAAAATACATAAACAGAGAAGCCCAAGGCATGAGTTGCCTTGACAAGAGATCGACTTATGACTTGAATGGGTTGTCAAAAAAATCCAAATGCGTAAAAATAATGGACAGCAATACCTGAAGCAGTCTCTGTTACTGATACAGTGTGGTACATTCCCAGAACATGGGAGTTTGTTCAAACGTTGCAACTGCCAAGGAAAGACAATGCATCAAAACCCAATTCCACAGATGGGTCAAATAACATGAATATTTGTGAAAATCGTTCTAACAGTGAGATACTCTGAAGGTACTGTCAAGCCCATACCTGTGAGTTCAGGGGCTGGTTCCCCACTGTGGCCAAAGTCCAAGCGCTTCACGAAATCAGTGTTGTGCAGTTCATTCCTTCCATGTGTTTAGAGAAAAGAACCTAAAAATGTGTCACATGACTCAGTCATGTGGTTAAATTTAGTGCATGGAATTGTGGTAATGGTAGTCATTGTATTAAATAAGGCAAGCGCTTGCATTTTATATGTGCCCTAGAGAATGTCTACATCCGTTAGCACAACTAATAAATATTAAATAAAAGTCTAATGCATAATAAGCTGTAATGGCAGTGTGCATGCAAATAGAAATAATAAAAATATTTTAATTGGAATAAAAAAAAAAAATAAAATAAAAATAAAAAAAAATAAAAAAAAAAAAAAAAATTGAAAAAATCACAAATCTTTCGAATATTCAATGACAGCAGTGGACGGATGGGCAATTAGAAACTGGCAGCGATTCCTGACGATCTGGGTTGTTTAAATTTGACTAAAAGTGAATACATAAAAACAAACAGGGAATAATGAAAATACAGTTACTGCAAGTATAGGAAGTGTGCACCAGCATTTATGTAAAGCATTACAAAAATACATTTAGTTCCGTGTCCGTGTTGAGACCAAGACTGGTACAACGAAGTTTGGCGATGGTGCGTGCCTCAAGCTGGCGTAAAAGTAATTGACGGTCCCTGCCTCTTGGGTGGGAATGCGCTTGAATGAGCCCAATGAACTTAAGATCTTTTACTGAATCCATTTGATGATTCTGTTGCCAATGAAGTGCAAGAGGCAGCTTCGGATCTTGACTCTTCAGGTGTGCAAAATGTTCTCGAATGCGAACTCGCAGTTCTCTTATAGTAGAACCAACATATACTTTGCGGCATACGCATAAAATAGCATACACCACAAATTTCGATTTACAATTAATAAAATCAGAAATGTGAATTGACAAACCATGGTGGCAACTAAATGTATTTTGAATAAGAGCATATTGGCAAAAATTGCATAGACCACATTTGAAAAAACCAACAGGTTTGGGTGGAAGCCAAGTCAGAGGCTGTGCACGAGTAGGCTTTGGTTGTAAAAACGAAGGGCAGAGTTTGTTGCGCAATGTTTTATTACGAGTAAAGATGAGTTTGGGTGTAGCCGAAACATAAGGCAGAAGCTCTGGGTCAAGTCTCAACAAATGCCAATGTTTGCTTAACAGGCGATAAAGCATACAATGGTCTTCTGAATATTTCGTTATGAACTGTACATACTCCAGACTTGGTCTGGTAGATTCTGTATTCGTAACCAACGTCTGATCCTGAGTGAATGTGTTGATACGATTAAACCCTTGCTTAATGCATTGACTACTATATCCACGTTCATAGAACCTCCGCCTAATCATGCGACACTCATGTTGAAAAGCCATGTCAGTACTGCAATTACGTCTCGCACGATAAAATTCTCCAAATGGGATGTTAGAAATGACAGATTTTTTATGGCAGCTGGAGGCAGGCAACATAGCATTAACTGCGGTGGGTTTCCGAAAGGTTTGAGTTTGTAGTTCACCATTCACAATGTTTATCTGAAGATCAAGGAATTCCATAGACTGAGAGCTCACATGTCCAGAAAATTCTATGCCACAATTATTACGATTAAGATATTCAGAAAAACCAACAAAGGACGAAGACATCCCATTCCAAATGACCAGGACGTCATCTATGTAGCGTCTCCATACTATGAGATTCTGTTTATATGGGTGGTCTGTGTATATGTGTTTGTCCTCAAAAAAACCCATGAATAAGTTAGCCAAAGAAGGGGCATATTTCGCACCCATGGCTACTCCTTTCGTCTGTAAATATTATTGATTGTTAAACAAAAACTGGTTATGTGCTAACGTGAAATGCAAGAAATCTTTAATCATGTAAACATGTTGACTGTGTGATGCTGAGTGGTTGCGAAAAGTGTAATCAATGGTTTGAAGAGCTAATCGATGCTGTATCGATGTGTACAATGCTTTAACATCAAACGTGGCTAGAAGATAATTGGGGCACCATTTTAATTGATGTAAAATCTCCAGTGTTTGAGTGGAATCTCGTAGGTAGGCTGGTAATGCTGGTACCATATCCTTGATTGCAGAATCAATGTACTGGGAAAGTCCCTCAGTGGCCCATCCTAAGCCACTCATAATAGGTCGTACCTGGGGTAATGTTGTGTATGCCTTATGAATTTTGGGCAGAAAATACATTGTAGGAATGACCGGATTAGGTCTGTAAAGGAAAGCCTTTTCCTCATCTGTCAATGTCCCACGTGAGTGCCAGTCATATAACAAAACTTTCAATTCAGATACCGTCTCTTTGGTAGGGTTGCCAGGTAACAATTGATAACATCCAGGAGTACTCAGATGTTCATTAGCCAGAGTAATATAATCTGCAGTATTTAAAATGACAATATTACCACCTTTATCGGCTACTTTAATGACAATGCTTGTATCCTCAGCAAGATTTTTGAGAGCAGTTTTTTCGGAAAGAGTGAGATTGCTCTTGGTTGACTGAAACTGGGAACGATCTATTTGTTTGTGTATGTCTTGAATGACTGCCTGATAAAAGGTGTCTATAACAGTAGCATCAGTAATAGCTGGTACAAATTTGGATCTGGGTTTGTGCTCCATCATTTCAAAATTATGTTGGTGAATGCCTAATTCCTGTTGTAAGCCATTGGAGGTGCTAGCAGTATCAACGTTAAGTGACATAAGAAGTCGTGTGTCTTCTATATCGGAAATGGTTAAGCTACTCAGTGATGGAGAGGCAATATGTGGCCTGTGGATTGCAACTTGTTGATGGAAATACTTTTTAAGTCTAAGCTTGCGAATAAATTTGAATAAATCAATTTGGAAATCAATAAGATCAGAATGACAACTCGGTACAAAAGAAAGACCTTTATTCAGAAGGGACAGTTCAGCGGAGGACAAGACCTTACTTGATAAGTTACAAACTAAGTGCGGAGTATCGATTTGGTTGGCAAGTTTTTGGAGCTGGAACGAGTGTGCCTCTTGTTTGCGTTTCTCCCTTTGTCTGGCCCTTGCTCCTCTTCCTCTTCCTCCTCGGAAGATGTGGCGGGAGTTATAGTAGGTCGCCCTAAAGGGACAGTGAAGCGAACTGTTGTATTTGATAGAGCAGTTTGGCTAGGGATGTTGCCTTTTTTGTATCGTTTGATTTCAGCTAGAAAGCCTCTGCGTTGGTGCGTAAGAGCAGGAGTAAAACTTTCCTCCCCTTTATCGGTAGCACTGGGTTGATCTTCCTCGGATTCTATCTCAGATGAGACCGGTGTGGTGGTGGGAGTTGCAATTACAGATTTGATGTTATCCTGATCAAATTTCGCCTGAAAGGTATAGACTCGATCATTGTTATAATCCCTTTCGTCACGATAAAATTTGCGAAATTTCCGGATTTTCACCTCATCCTGATAGTCCTTGAGTAAAGCATGCATTTTATCATAATTTTTATCTTTAACTGTGTTAGGATTGGCCATTTCGGCTATTTCTTTTTGTAATGCATCAATTTGTGTAGTGACACGTGTGTGTTCACGTTCAGCATGGATAACCAATAACTTGAGCATTTTCTCTGAACTGAGCGTAAGATTTTCTTCCCATTCCTGGGCTAGATCTTGGTCATCATTATGAGTGAAGTCCGGAAAGATAAGAATACGCAGACCTCTAGGAATCATGTTGTGCTCAATATAATTATCGAGTGATACCTTCTCCCAATATTTATTTATTTCTCGTTTGGACAGTCGTTCCAATCGGACAAATTTATTAGATAGTGTTTCTGTAGCTTTGCCATAATTGGAAAAGGCATTGCTCATGCTACCTTTAGGGGCGAAGAGTGCTACTCTGTCCCTTTCACGATTAGCAATATATTCTGCCATGGTTAACCCCAAAATAGGAGAATGCGGCGTGTAGAAAAAGTACAAATACAAAAGCTATGATAACCCTGCAGGCCTCCAAGGCACGGTAAATTGAAAAACAAAATTGAGGTGTGCCGGTGTGGTGAGGAGGCGCTGGGTTATAATTAAATTTGAGAAGACAAACTAAAGTCAATGAGACCCTTACAAACCAAATAAGATTGGGTTGCTGCACGAAAGAGGGACCAGCAGTCACCTCATAAACTGCTAATAGATACAAACACTTGAAATTGTCACCTCTAAATGATTGCGCAGCCCTGAGCAAATGGTAAATGTCCTATTCAAATTGAGTGTGTAACAGGACAACAGATACGGTGAAACAAAGAGTCCAAAGCAAGTAGATTCTTCAGTCAAAATACGCTGTTGAAACAGATTTTATGAAATGATGCAAAAACAAGACTGCCGACACGTGTTTCGACCCAGAACAACGGGTCCTTTTCAAGGCAAGACTGTGGTGTTAGTATGATTCATATGCATTCAAATACAGCAATATATTATGTAATCATGCCATCTAGCATGATATCTCTCGTGTAAATCTGCCGCAGTCTGACACTTTGTCAAAAGGTGTCTATTTGTTGTGACACAAGCATACAATTACACAGTACATGGGCATCAGATGAATTATTAGGTAACGAGTTACACATTACCTGTCCAACCCAATACATTTCATCTAACTCTTCAACCTATATATGTGTTCATGGGTTTTCATCCAGTCCCATACAAATGCCTTAGATTTCGGTACTTTCATCAGGATGGTGTACCCATATTCCCAAGTGGGCTGCCAGCCAATGCTCTTGAAGAAATTCTCATATTGTGGTTTTTACCTTCCCAATACTCGGTTAGTGTTACTTAAAATGGCCACCTGTAGTATTTGCAATAGTGGACATCCGGGTACAGTACTTACCTTAATATATAGTAGTACATTTTTGTATCATTATCAATGTCACCGATGCTCTACGGCCTAATTTAGGATGAATAGCCTTGATTGGAATCGCTTGTGCAAGACCTAAACTATTTCCCCATATATGGCCCTCTACTAATTTCACCCAGGTGCCATGTTGCTGCACATCCTCTTCTAAACCATAGGTCAACATGGGAACCACACATTGCTTATAGGTGATCTGCATGTCCTCCAGACTATAACCTGCAGTATGAGTGGCAAATTTTGTAATTGCCAAAATCAGTGACAGCATTTTCAATCTTTGCTAGCAATGAATTCCTTCAAATGACCCATGTCCGATACTACATGTCTTACATATGTTTAAGTGTAGACTCACTTTATTTACCTGATGCCCATAGGAATAAACAATTTACAGACCTTATTCCTACCAATTTTCATAAATTTGATGTATGATGCAAAAGAGCAGATCATGTTCGTAAGCGAACCAAGGAATATGTATGCTGCTAAATTTCGGCAGGTAGTTCTTAACCACCAACAGTGTCTTTGTGAAATAAGCCATGTAGCAATTAAAGAGCATAGGCAAGGGTTTGCATTAAGGACATGTATTATAGATTTTGTTGAGTTAATTGTTCCATGGCATCAGGAGCAGATGTGTTTCATCCATATAGCTCATGGATTAGTCTACTATTTAAGATAGATTTTGCATCTTTAGTAAGCAGACCAGTTATAATGATTTTTAAAATGTTAGTATAGGCGAGGTCTGCAGACTGACACGTTTTGAGTTACTTCTTTGCAATGAAAATATTGCCAGAGATTTACATTTCCAATGCTTCCGAGCATATTGCGAAATTTTTTGTGTCCTAATGTTTTGAAAATAGGTTGACCTTTTGCTTGTATTACCTGCAGGAGGTCTCTGAAAACAATAACATATTTTCTTCCAAACAGTTCTTCATAGTTGGTTTTTGGGACTTCTTGCATTCTGAGATGAATTAAAACCAACGTGAGTTTGGAAACCATACTTACTTCATCTATCAGGAGCACTTTCATTTGTTTCATAATGCTAATTTGTTTCGGTGTAGTACGGGGGAGGAGCAGTAGTCACTGTAAAGTTACACCTCCTATGGTGTAGGCAGCAAAACCTGTGGGGACTTTTACTACAGCTGAAAGGTTGTTGTTTGTTACGTTTTGTATAAATGTGCTGATTATTTTAATTAAGAATGTTTTACCAGAACCAGCTTCACCACTTACATACCAGAGCAGAGGTTTATAATGTTTACAGCTGCAGGTTTTAGTTTCATGTTTAAAACCATGTTCAATTTCTTGAGTGACTTCTAGATAAATGGTGAGTTGTTCATCATTTAGCTGTGATTCAAGCACTGACAAGTCTTCCCCAGTTAGTTTATGTTGATACATTGTATTTTCAATGTCAGTCATGGCTAATTCTGCTTCATTTCGAAAGTATGGTTCTCCAAGTGGTTGTTGTTTTCCGGTAAGGGAAGGTTGACTGCCCTTAGCAGTGTCTTTATCTAGTTGAGCTTCAATTTCTTGGCGTTCCTTGTCCAACATTTCTTGGTATTGTTTGAAATAGTCATTTGTTATCCAGCTTTCATTTGGTTTGAATGCAGCTTCAAATGAGTTATAGTCATAATTAATTTTCTTTTCACCAAGGTTTAAAAGGTTGGAGTAGGGCCATGTAATACAGTTCTCTATGTTGTGCAGATTTAAGTGATGACTTTATATGATTAATTAGACTGAGGTTTGTGAGTTTCATTAGGCTTCCTTCACAAGTTGAGAGTGAATATTTGCCAGTTGTCTCATTTGGTGTGACATTGTTTTTGTAGGTGTAGTTTTGGGCAATGTCATACAGACATATGTTTTCCAAAGCAGTACTTCCCTTTGGGTAGTATGTGTCAATTACATTGTTTTTTAACATGTCCTGGCTATTGGGATCACTTGGGATCATTTGTGGCTATCTATTTCTTGGTAGGATTTTAATATATTTTTTCAGGATGAAGTTAGACCAAGGTTCAGCGAAACAATGTGTATAGATTTGCCTCATCGCGCCTTGAAACACTTGTGTATAGGCTTGTTATAAATGCCTTATCATATAAGGCTATATCTGTTAAAGGATCTGCAGCTTCGTAGCACCCGCATTCTCTATGGGAAAGCATTTTTATACCAAAGCTGTACAATTTTTCTGATGTGTTTTGTCAGAGGATATGTCATTCTAGAGGTCTTTTAGCTCTGTTTTCTCAGCTTTGGTGAAATAGGCGGAGACATACCTTGGAACTGCAGTGGAATTGTCTGCAATGTACCTCATGTCTATGTTTGCATTCCACAAGAGGGCAATGATTGCATTGTAATCACTGATGTACTTGGATGCTTTGTTCCTTTTAATGTTGTATTTGTTTTTAGTAGATTTGCCTTTTACGCAATGACATCAATCTATTTACTTGCTCTTTTGTGCAAACTGGTCTAGGGAAGCCAGAGGGACATTTGGTGTAGTATTTGCCTTTGTTTTTATATCTATATCAGCAGTATTTACACACTTATGTTTTTGGAAGCATACGATTTGTGTATATAGGTCACTATCTGCGGTTTCTGACGGGATGTCACAGGTAATGTAGTTTTCAATAAACTGTAAAACAGAGGTGTCACTATCATGGCTAAATTAAGGAGCATGTTTTATCCACAAAAGCATGTAGATGTGTAGTTCTCCTCCATAGTGATATTCTTTTCTCCAAATGAAGTGTTGTACTTCTCCGAGTGGAGGGGTAGTTTTATTGCAGATGAAGTGCAGCATGGCAAGGAAGGATACATTGACAGGGTCAAGAGAACACAGTTCTCGTGGTGTTTTTATATCTATTTCATCTTTGTTTTCTATTGCAGTGCGTAAGAAGTTGTGCAAGTCATCCCATGTGTACTCTGCACAACTCAAAGTAACACACCATGTAAGTGGGCCTGGGTTCCTTAGCATACAATGTACATCAGTGTGGCATATAACCAGTATTATTTTTGATCAGGCATGTTTGCCAAGAGATTTGTGATACTTGACTGCAAAAATTCATATTTGTCTTTTATTTTTTGAAGTCGTTGGGTAGTGGACATGTTTAAAAATTTAGATTCTGTTTTTAATGTGTGTGCATCTCCATAACATAGAGTTCATATGTTCTGTATATTTGTCTGAATCTGCGGTCCTCCGAAAACATTCTTAAAGAGTGATATTCTTATACACTAATTTATGTTGCCATTACATCATATCTTCCTCCTTTTCCTGTAGGAAAGATTAGAAGAAAAAAATGTGCTTCTACACTTTTTTCCCATATGCTCATTGGGGAACCTTTGACTTGGTGCATTTGATATATTTCTACTGCATTTCAACTGTGTTTTTGGAGTGTAGTGATTGAATTGTTTACTGTTCTAAAATGTTGGCTGCAGTAGCAGTAACAGGATCTACATGCTCAAATTGCTGGTGAGGCTTGAAAATGTGGGTGGTTTCTCTTAATTTTTCCTCTATATTTATATCTTTTTAGTATTGATTGCTTTCTTGTACATATTGAAGGTCTTGTCTAACTTTGGTTAAGGTGACTGACTGTTTGTTGCCAATTTTGTTTGTCTTTTGTTTGTACACCATTAACTAGTACAATCAAAGATTTATCTTTTGGTCGCTGTACTCCTAGAGTTTTTTCATTTTTTTTGAGATCTAAAAAGCAAATATACTACTTTTCCCGGAGATGCCCTTTAGTAACGCGGATTGAGGTAATTTCGCTGATTTCGGTTGAAGGCGTATTATAGCTTGACTTGGGTGTACTGTTTGGATTATAATGCTCTTATACAAGTTAAGTTGTTGGAGAGCTTTGGGAAGTCATACTAAAAAAAAGTTATTCATGATAGCAAGTGAAGGCATTTGGTTATTGTCAAGCTTTGTGTTACATTACATGCAAACTATTGCGGGGTCAGTTATTTTGTATTTAGTTGCTGCTGTTAGATATAAAGCTAATTGGAACCATTGGGATTCCTCATTGTCTTCTATTTTGTAGGCTATTCCTTCTATTTTTATGAAAAAATTCTGCAACAACAGACACATACTTGGTCTGGTATTTCAGCAGATGTTTTTTGAAGTGTAGCTATTTCTTTTTTTATGTCTTTGTTAGAACGTTGATGATTTTTTTAAAACAGGTTTTATTGATTTTAGATTTGTGCATATATAGTAACAGCTTAATGCACATTTGAATGCATATTAATAAATAATTGCATTTTTGGCATTATAAAGTTAACAGTCTACTTATACTACTCCCCCGTCTTCCCTTCCATCCTCTACCCCGAAGTACCCCCTCGCCCCAGTGTTGCCTGTGCTATTAGCATCTAGTCTATGTACACAGTGGTTTTCATGGGTTGAGTTGTTTGTATTGTCAATGGGGATATGTGCTCTGTCTCTGTTTCCGCTGGGACTGATGCAAACTGCGTCTTTGTCAGTGTATTCCTTGCTATTATATCCTCATTAGTGTCCGAGAGGCTTAAGTGTGCTGCATGCTGCAAAGTGGCTGTTTTGGCTAGTGCCCATTTTTTTAGGTCAGGTCACCAATCTTCTATATTGGGGCCTTTCGGGGACTTCCATGTCATCGCTATCCTGCATTTAGCCAGTATGAACGCTAAGTCTTTCATCTTGGAAACGTAACGTACATGTTTGGGACGTGTAAATCGTCCAAGCATACAGGCTGAAGGCGACAGTGGGTACATGTTAAGGCCTCCTCTGCTCAATCTATCCATCAATACCTCCTAGTACTTCTGTATTTTAGGGCAAGACCAAAACATATTTAATTTGCCGGATTTCGAGACTGGGCATCTAGTGCAGTATGGTCCAGCCACACTGGGCAATCTGGATATTCTAAGAGGAGTCAAATATGCTCTATGCGTTACAAACAATTGGATCAGTTGCAATCTCGCATTCCAGGATACTTTCTTAGGTATTGCAATATCTCTGTCAGTGCATGTCTTGGAGCAGAGCTCCTAGGTCTTCCTCCCATTTGGCACTTTTGGTAACATCTGTGGAGGGGCCGCTGGTTAGGAGAAATCCATATGACCTAGAAATAGTTTGTGCTCCTTCGGCAATGTCACACAGGGTGTCGATTATAGAGTGTGCCTCCTCTCTCTCCTTGTACATTGGCCATCTGCGAACATCACATTTTTTATGGTGCAATACAACCGATATTGGCCCTGGTAGAGCACTGTGTTATCCACTAATTCTTGAAAGGGTGTGAAGGAGGTGTCTGTAAGCAGGTCCCCTACTGTGGCAATGCCTTTGCGTTCCCAATATGCTAGAATTCCTCGTTGTGCCTGGGTTGCTGCTGGGAACATTGAAGCTAAGGGAATCTGTACTGAAAATGGGTCCTTCAGTTTAATTGCTGTTAATGCCCTGTCCAACAATTGGATTCCCAGTGCTACTAAGTATGAGTTTTGATTGGTTTCGGAGCTTTCGTTCCATAACAATTCTTTCAAGAAGAAGCGCGGCACTGCAGGTAGGAGTAGCTTGGTGACTAAGGTAGTTTCCTCCACTAAACAGCCTCCTACGAATTGTAGCTGCCCTGCGATGTGATACAGTTCAAAGTGAGGTACTCTAATGCCACCCTCTTCGTAGGGTCTTTGTAGTGAAGGTAGCGCTATCCTGCATTTCTGTATACCCTGTAGAGATGTTTGTGTGTTATGGTTGTATTCCTGAACAGGATCATGATATATATTGATTCCTAGGTATCTCAACGTGGGGGTTTGTTTAGTTGCCTTTTGGCTAGTCCAGCTAATGGAAACAGAGATGATTTCTCCATGCTAATTGTGATGCCTGAAATCTGGGCAAAATGCGCAAGGGCTTTGATTATGATTTCTAAATTGTCTTCTGGGTTTTGGACATATATAAGGGTGTTGTCGGCATACATGGATTTCAAATAGTGTATTCCCTGAACTGGTATGCCTGCTTCTGAAAGTACTCACACCCCACAATACCAATAAAATTCAGAATAAAGGACACATCCCAGTAGGCAAACAATACAATACAATGGGCTTCATTACAAGAATGGAGGTAATGAAAAAAGGAAGGTGGAATGGCAATACTGGCATCGTTAACGGGTCCGGAGCATTACGACCCGACAACCCGCCAATACCGGCACCGCCCGTACCGTGCCCCCTCATACTGGCATGGGCGCGTACACGCGACCCTTCGTGGAGTAAATACCGGCATGCCGGTAATAGGAGGACATCACAACCCACGCAGGCATGCAAATGCCGGTATCCCGAAAGTGGTAAACAGGGCCTGCATGATGGCAGCCATACAGGCATCACGGACCACCCGTAAACAGCAATCAGCAATCAAGCCAACTGCCACAGGTGCACACAATCACCACAGGTGTACTCAATGGAGCCTGGCCCAGTATAAAAGGAGTACACCCACACACCACACCCCTTCCTACACCAAAATGATACCACTAGCTGTTGCAATCATGGCGCTGGAGGACATGCCTATACTACTACAACTACAGCAACAACAGCAACCAAGACAACAACTACAGCAGCAGCAACAGGCAGCACAGAGGAGACGCAGGAGGAGAAGGAGGGTAAGACAGGCCCAGCATTTACCAGCAGTGCATCCAGTAGTTCCTTGTAGGCAGCCACCAATCCCTCGCATCAGACCCAGTCCATTCAATCTCACCCCTGACCAGATCCATACCCTGTACCGATTGGACCGGGACACCATCACCACCATAGTGGATATGATAGGCAACGACATTGCCAGCCTCATAGAAATACGCACTGCCATCCCCCTGCTACCAAAGGTGGTGTCTGTGCTCCACTTCCTGGCCACAGGCACTTACTAGCACACAGTGGGGCAGCTGCATGGCATTTCGCAACCACTATTTTCACGCATGCTGAACCAAGTGCTGGATGCTCTCCTGAAGCACGCAAGCACCCATATATCCCGACCACGGACTGGCCAGGAGATAGCCGACACCAAAGTAGGCTTCCATGCACTGGCAGGCATGCCCAATTGTGTTGGTGCCCTGGACTGCACCCATGTGGAATTGGTAGTCCCCCATGCCACAGAGGCGGTGTACTGCAATCGCAAGCAATACCACTCCATCAATGTACAGATGGTATGTGACTCCAGCAAGATCATCACACATTGCTGCGCCCGATTTCCCGGATCAACACATGATGCCATGGTGCTGCGCAACTCCACGCTACCCCGTCACATGGAGCGACATGCTGGACCACGTGCCTGGCTGCTTGGTGAGTTGCCTAACTGGCCCATGGCAGTGCTTTGGGGTAGTGATGTGTTGGGATGCATACTCCACCTGGGTGGGAAAGGGGGGATGCATACCCCACCTGGGTGGGAAAGGGGGGGTGCATACTCCACCTGTGTGGGAAAGGGGGGATGCATACTCCACCTGGGTGGGAAAGGGGGGGTGCATACTACACCTGGGTGGGAATTGACGGTGAGTGCAGAATGCACGCAGAGCTAAATACTTGTGACCTGAACCTCCCAACCTCAACATGACACATCACTGGCACACATTTGACCAATTACGCATATCAATGACAACATGTAAGACGCATGTCAAGCAATGCATGACTGAACAGGATTGCAACTGTGCCAATGTGGCTAGTGTGACCATGCACAGTGTAGTATACACAGCAGAAATAAGCAAAACAAAGTCCTACAACCACAGTTCATCCGCATCAGCATGCATGATTTCACCCTGCTTCATCTATTCAACACCATCCAGACTACCACAAAATATTGCAGTATACAATGCATCCAAACAATATTTTTGCATACCTACAGGGACATGTGCAGGTCGACAGCAAATAGCTGTGGCCATGACTGTGTATCCTGAAGGTGACAGCTCAGAGTGACTCACCTAGACCTATCTGTATTCGCTTGCCGGTGATAGAGGATATCCCTTGAAGTGGTGGCTACTTACCCCTGGGCGTAACCCGCGGAACAGCCATGAGGAGGAGTACAATCGGGTACATACCCATACCCATGTAGTTATTGAGCAGGCCTTTGGCCTGTTGAAGGCGCGGTTCAACTGCCTAAGCAGGTCTTGTGGAGCACTCCTCTATGCACCTGAGAAGGTGGCAAAGACCACCATGGCCTGTGTCAGGCTGCACAACATGTGCGTCCGGAGAAATGTACCACTGCCACCTGACACTGACATGCATGCACCGCGTGAGGATAATGAGGATGAAGATGGATGGGAAGCAGCACCCCTGCCAGTACGTGATTCACAGGATGGCCGTGCAGTACGCCAATCACTGATTGACAAATACTTCTGATTGACGTTGATATATATGTGTCAGTGACAATTTGTACACTGTGTACATGTGGACATACACACAGGGAATGTGTGGAGTTGGGCACTGTACACCGTCATTAATTAAATGGATGCACACGAAATGTACAATGTCCAGCCATTGAATGTTTTTTAACACAACAGGTGTATTGATAACAAGTGGAGAAAGTGCAACCCCCCACCCCTAACCCCCCAGTGAACTCCAAAAGCCCCCCGTAAACTCCCAAAACTCCCCAGTGAACTCCCAAAACACCCTAATGTGCTCCCCCTAACACTCCCATTCACTGCCAACACCATCTGACCCACTCCCATAGTTCTCCCACACTATTTCCAGGACTTCTTGCTGACCGGGGGCAGCATTTCAGGGTGCCTCGCACTGCGCCTTGTTTGACGCACAGGGCTGGAGGGTCCAGAGGAAGGGGTCAGAGGAAGCAGGTGTGGTGCATGGGGAGGAAGCTGTGGTCATTTGCACGCCTGGTGCGGGTTGTGGCTGCTGCATGTGCAACAGGATGGATGTGAGGACCTGTGTGATGGCCCCCAGACACTCTCTCATCAACAATGCCGAGGTGTTGACAGTGGCTGTGTTGGTGGCTATGGCGGCTGTGTTGGCGGCTATGGTGGCTGTGGTCCCTGCTATGGCCTGGGCTATCCTACGCCTTGTGTCCTCCCCATCCGCGATATATTGCCGGAGCAGGTCCAACATGGAGTCCTGTCTGGCTGCTGATTTATCTCGTCAGCATGTGTGGCAAGGTGTCTGCCAGCATATTAAGTTCTGAGGATGTTTTATGGGTAGCTTTCAACATGGTGAAGGGATTGCCACTGGTCTCTCCTGAAATCAACTAGTGGTTTGGGAGGATGGCAATGGATTGTGTTTTTAAAGATGGCCGCCGCAGCATTTCCCTTTCTGGCGCAATGACGTTACTTCTGGGTCCGGTATTACGAGCCCAGTATTAGCATGTTGTTATTACCGGGTTGGTATTAAGGGGTTCCTCCTAGGCGGAGGCGGTATCGGCGGGTCCCTTGATGGCGCTATTGGGGGGTTGGAGGGCCTTTAGTGGCAACCGGTATGGCCATTAGCGGTATGGGGGTTCGCACGTGCTTGCGCACTCGTAATCACCCGCTATTAGCGGCGTCATACGGGGCCGCTAGTACCTCCATGCCGGTAATGACCCCGTTTTTACCATGCTCCTCGTAATGAGGCCCAATGTGTTTTTAAAAGGTTACAGCGTCATCAGTGATGATTTATACAGCCAGCAAGTTACAATATCATTGGTTAGAAGGGAAGTGCACATATAGTTCTTTAGGGGCCGGCTCCACAGGATTGTTCGATGACTTGGTGGGAGGTTGGACATCACGTGATACAGCTGTGCCGATCCGTGCTAGGTGAGGGTTAGGCCATCTGAAAGCCAGCTGGACCTCACTAGCTAATCTATATACTTATTCTAGACATGCAATAAACTACGAGCATCAATATACCTTTGAATAAATCTTAGAGGCTTATAAGTTGTACATACATAACTGCATCATCTCACATTGGGTCATTCATAAGGTGAATGGCATGGGGGTCTTGCCTTCTGTGATAACCTGGGGACTGGGCTGGTCTGGCACATCAGGGCGAGGCGGGGAGTGGAGTGACACATGTTAGTTTAGGACAGGATATACTGTGACAGGGGTCTGGGTTTATTGGGGGCACTCTGGGGTGGTGAGCACAGTGGGGGCACACTTCTGTTACAATAAGAGAATACCTTAGGAGGGCACATGGTTACAAAAGCAGTAATTTTCCAACAGAGAAGGTGAGGGGTGCAAGAGCAGGTTTGTGGAGATGGATGAGCTACAAGTCATGGTTTGTTCCGGTTCGCACACAGGACAGTGATCTCAGAGGAAGAATGATACAATACATAGTTTTAATTGTTACAGTTAGCTTCAGCTCATCCGTGAGAAAGGGACTTGGGTCGTGCAGAAAAGGTGGAGGCGGTTAGTGTCACTGGGCGCGGCGCTGGAGAGGGGAGAGGAGACTTCGTAGTGCCCATTTGCGGCCTAGTCAAAAGATGGAGTGAAGGGCACACAAAATAGAGTCCAAGTGTGTCTTGCAACAGCCCCACCACTGCTCCAACCGAGGCCTTATCCCTCATGGCAGCAGAAGGGCACTGGAGGCGTCCCCCACTAGTGCAAGAGCAAGAGGTTCATTTCGCATAGAATGTATGGGGGCGGGCTAATTCGCCCCTTCCTTCCTTCCTTACATTCCCCCCTTTTGTTACATCTAAAGTAACAAACTCATTTTTGTTATTGTTTACAGTCTGGTTATACTCTGCCTCCATTACCGCCTCGTCCCAAGCCGGTGTCCTTTTTATTGGCATCCAGGCCCTGCATACCCCTCGTAAACTCTGGCCCCCTCTAGCATTCTCATCAGGGGTGCAGGACATGTATATTCCCCCATCCCCATCCAGATCCACCCACACCTCCTTGTACCACTGTAACTCCCTTGGTTCCTTTATTGTAGTACGATACAGATTGTCCACCCTATCCCCAGGATAACGTTATTTGGAGGGACCAGGCTCTTCTGTCTGTATTTGTGCATCTTTCATTGTTTGTACCCTTGTCGGATGCCCCATTGTTACCATCATCATAGCGGAGCTAGCCATTTATTTTGCACAACATCGAACCCCTACCTGACACACACAAAATATTTGTAGCAGGAAGACGATGAGTGGTACAATAATTGTCATCATCATGCTGAACCAGGACGGTATCCAGTTGGAAATGTCATCGAACCAGTTGCTGGGGGTGATGCTTCCTTCTTTTTTCATTCTTTCACCCAGATTATGCACCGCTGAAATCACATGGGACAAGGTCCCATTGTCCGCATCTGTAGAAGGTACGATGTACAGCTGGCACTTCCGATTTTTCGGCAAACACAGCCGTCCATTGCTGTGAATGTGTCTAGGATGTATCAGTTTTGCATGGTCATCAAACGCAGGGTGCAAAGTTCCACTTTAATCACATTGAAGCCCTCTTATGTGTCATTGGCCAGCTGGATCAATTCCCAGCGCACGTTCTGCAGCCATTTTGCATTTGTTCACGCCTGGAGTCCCAGCAGTAGTAGTGAAGCAAAGAATGTTTCTGTGGAATTAAAGAGTTTGTACTGATCCAGAATCTCTGCCAGGAGGTCTGAGGATTCGCTGGAAATGAAATATGATGATCTTCGTTTGCGGAAAACTCTGTCCTGTAACTCATCGTCATTCAGGATGTCATATGTGGAGGGCTCTATGGTTGCTGGATGGGGTGCCGGTGATGTTTCGATTGGCACTTTCCCCCCTCGGACATTGCTCTCCGGAATCACCAGTAAGGCTGAGTGCAGCATTGCCATGGCACAGGTACCTCTCCATGATGGCAGAAGGTGTAGGTACGCTTGTTTGCCATACACCCAGTAAGTGTCCATTAAGGCTGCTGTTCCTTTTTTCATGTCTGGAAGGATGATTGTCTTGTTGCAGTGTTTGTTGGAGCCCATTCGTACTTTCCCTTTGCCGTGAAAATAAAGTTCATGCTGGATTTCTTTTTGTATCTTGATCGGTTTTTCAAGTTCTGTCACCCACGTTAGTTTGGCGATGAGTTGGGACCATGTTGCAATATATGTTCGTTTGACCCATTGAAAGTTCTCTTCTGTCAGTCCTCACAATGTGTCAGCTTTACATGTGATCGTCTCATCTTGCCATTTATTTTCCATGAACATTGTCTATTACTCCTTGAGGTTTGCATGTGCACGTTTTCTCGTTTTGCAGCATTTGTACTGTTACCGTGTGTGCCTGGAAGGTACTTCGAATTCTACATACAACTAAATGGATTAGGCATTGGGCATCCGACATGGGTATTTCTTGGGGTATAAGAACTTTGGGTGTGCCAGAGGCATGGGGTATGAGAGAGCAAACATAACAGCTCTCATTTGTTGTTTGTTTAGCTGTGGCACTCATGTCTGAATACCATTTGTTGGACTGACCCGGGTGGAGGGGGATCTTTTATTTCATCTAATCCCAGAGCATGGTATGCATCATAACCCCTTATTTCCACCCCCCTTTTCCACCTTTTACTCCCTCCTTGACCATTGTTTAACTTTTTAACTTTTTGATGTCTTATAGGAAAAATGTTTGTCCATGTTTCATCATTCTGTTCCCTACCGCTCTGCCAAGGTTGTGACACAGGATACATTTGGGTAGTTGGAACATATGGTGTAAAGTGCATTTTATTGCCATCTGAGGTAGGTTCTTCAGTTGTGTGCATATTTACATATGGCGATTCCGAAATACTGAACATAGAATAATCATCATTATACTCATTGGATACATAATCAACATCATAACCCATAGCTGTGTATGTAAGAATGGGGGTATTGACAGTTCGGTTTCTGTGCAGAGTGGTTAAGTTAACATTCAAGGAAGCATTGTGGGTCCAAATAACTTTAAAGCCATTCCAAATGAGGCTTGACCCTTCTCGTATTAAATGTACCCCGTTCCCCCCTCCTTTATATCCCCTAATATAAAGAATATGCTCCAATACAGGCCAAGGCAAAACAACATCAGCTCATATTGTGTATTGCATTCCATTAATAATGTACAAAATAATGCATTTGTGATATAAGTATGGATAAGACAACGTTTTTAAACACCAATCCTTCACGATGCGTTCCAGTAAGTAGTGGTTAGATCTACAGACTGTATAACCCCTCTCAGTCACACTATAATCCTGCATACGGAATTAAAAAAAAAAAGGGTTACATTTATAAATAGTAATGTTTTCTTATGTACACACAAGAATCTGTCCATGCATAGCATAAGTACCCTGCAGACTCCGGGGGCGATGAATGAACCCACAATCACAAAGTCGTCTCCACTCAGCATGTTAGCATATGTTCTGAAAGTCAAATTTCCCAATATATGCAGACCCTAATACCATTGTTGGTATATTTGATGCACCGATATGCATAAATAGACTGCATATATGTAGTCCAACATTCGTTCTGATGTACAGCATACAAAGGAAATGGAAGTAAATGCCAAAGCAGCCTAGCACACTTAAACGTCCCAGTCCAGCCATGCAGTGTAAGCAGGCTGTGGACATCTCAGCAACTAATGCCAGTATAAAAACCATGTGGTGCACACATATTTATTCTTTATCCCAGAATGATAATAGGGTGTACAGTACCATATATATATTTATTTGTGAAAGAGTTGAAGAACATATGTTTTAAAATATAAGTATACCTGCGCTATGTCTTGTTAGGTGCAGATCTTGTTGAACCTGGAAATCGAAATCTTGGACAGTTTTACAGCAGTTTTTGATGCAGATGCCTGTGATTAACAGGAGATATGTATTCTCAGAGTTCAAGTGTACATCTGAAGTGTTACACTGAGAGGACAGAGTTAGCTGTACAGGTTTTGGATGTGATTGGTGGATGGCTGTGGGACTCTTTGAAAGCAGCCATTGACGCTGTCCCTGTGTTATGAGGTCCGCGGACAAGCAGTAGTCCGCTGTTGGCACATTCCACATCCGGGTCTTTTGAGGATGTCTGGCATGCATAGGGGACCATGAGGATCAGCCTTTTAGGTTTGAAGGACAGGAATAGAGGATAACAGGAGTTTTGTGCACAGGATTTCTGAGAGCACTGAAAATGGCTATGGCTATGTGTTTGAGAAGACAGAGTGTGTTGATTTTGGGGGACTCTTCAATTCAGTTATTGAATGCGTATGCTGAAAATCAATGCATTTTTGGAAGTATTGGATTGGCAGAAGTGGAATTTTTGTGGCATGTAGTTTGTGGCTTAAATTGGGCAAGCTTGTTTTCATTTTGTCGGAGTAGGGCTCACTTTAAATGTCCAGACATTGTAATTGTGCATTGTGGAGGGGACAGTTTAGGGTATGTGACTCCGGTGTATTTAGAGGTTGCCCTGAATGATTTCTTTAGACGTCTAATGCAACTGTTTCCTGTTGGCAAGCTTATTTTTTCTGAAATAAATCTGAGTCAAACATGGAGATGTCCAATACACTTTTTCATTCCACAAATGGAAGAATCAAGGCAGCTTGTCAAAAAAGCAGTAAATGCTTTTTTTAAATGCTGCAGGAAAGTCATCTTTTCAGAAAGACAATATACGGTCTGATGGAGTTAATTTCATAGATGTCCAAAATTCAATATTCCTTTACAACGTTATGAATGCATTAAAAAAAATCCTGTAAGAAAATTGTAAGTGAAGATGTAGAGTGTACAGTACTACTGTAAAGAAATAAAATAAAAAATTAAAAAAGTTGTTTATTAACAAACCCTCTCAAAAAAATGTTTTTTTCAGAGCCACTACTAAAGAACATATAACTGAAATTGAGTACATACACTCTCACCCAACCCTTCGATTGGCTGCCTTGTCTGCAGACACCGCGGCAGAGCATGGATGGCACGTGCCACATCCAGGTCTTTTAAGGATGTGTAAGGGAGGAAAGGTCTTTTCAGACCCCCCTGACATTCCCACATGAACGGGATCTTGTGTTTACCCAAATGGCGGGAGACGTCCCCATGTTTTTTTGTCTGTTGTAATAATTTGGCTTTAACCTAATCACAAAAGTGACGGTAAACTAAGCCATTTGGTGAGATGAACAGACTCCATTTTGTGCCACCATAAAACGCCATCTTTTTCTAGGCCTTTTCATGATTTCTGAAAAGCCAACTCTCCCTCTGTCCAGCACCGAGCACAGAAAGCCAAGCCTTCCCCTTCATTTCCTAGCAGCTCCACACAGACCCATTTCTCACGGAAGCACTTGGCCATGTATTGTTACAAATATTCAGTATCCTTCTCTCTTCCTCTGAGCTCACTGCCCTGTGTGTGACCGGAGCAAACCCTGGCCTGCATGTTCATCCATCTCCACAAACCTGCCTGTGCCACCTCGACACCCAACTTTCAAAGTTACAGCTTACAAACCCTTTGCCCGCATTCTGCACTCTCTTTGAACGTAACTGCTGGAAGACCGCTCCCCCCGGACCACCCTATATTGCACACAATATACATAATCCCGTGTGATCGCATATCCTTCTCTAAACTAACATCCATCCATCTATTGTTTTTTTTATCGTGAGGCACCAGGGAGAATAAATCACAGATCAGACACTTTAGATAGAATACCTGGGAGAAGGGGTGAAGGTATCCTTCCCCCATAAAGGCATGGGTTGGAATGTGCATATGTTGGTCCACATTTTATAGCCACCTCTAAGTAATGGTTTCATGTCTAACACCATTTTTACATGTCAATGGTCATTGTGTAGTTTAGATTAGTCAGGATTGTGAAACATTGTGAACTAAGCCTGACCTTCATCCTGTGAAGATGAGTGCAGCTGACCCACGTGTCAACTGACCGCACCAGCCACAGCAACCAATTGGAGCCTGACATCAGCTACTCTGCATACTGTGCCGTGTGGGCCAACCAACTGAAACTGTTATATTGTACTATATGTCGTTACATCACTCATGACGATTTTTTGGTTCATAGTGTGCTGCCCGTGTATTGTTTGGCAGAGCACTCTCAAGGCAGCAGAGTTATCTGCATGCATATCTTTATATAAAACTTTGTTCAACTTGCAATCCATCTCCTGGTCTCATTCCCTAACGGGGTGTGTCCTTTATTCGGCTTATTAGGTATCGTGTTGGGACCAGGCTGCTTCAGATGGCTGGCATGTAAAGGGGACTGCGGAGACCATGAACAGACATGGGTGTCTGCGGACATTGGTGGAATCAGCCAATCAGGTTTCCTGCGTTTGGTGTACAGGAAGAGAGGGTAGCAGGAGTTTTGTTAGCAGGAGTTGTGAGAGCACTGACAATGGATATTGCTATGTGTTTGAGAAGGCAGAGTGTGCAGACTTTGGGGGACTCTTGGTTCCATTAGTTGAAGGTCTATGCAGAGCAGTGTGGACTGGTGGAAAATCTTGGATTCCATGAATTTGAAGTGTCATGGTATGGAGTGCGAGGGAAGTCGGTGTACATGCTCCCATTTTGTGCAATATGTTCAATGGAAACATCCAGTCATTATTATTCTTCATTGTGGAGGAAACAGTTTAGGTCATGTGACAGGAATTTCAATGCAGGTTGCAATGAAGCAGACATTGGGAAAGTTGAAGGAAATGTTCCCAATTTTAACATTATTTTTTTCTCACATTGCTCAGAGATAGATGTGAATGCGTTCAAGTTTATTTGGTCCACAAATGGAAAAAGTGAGGTGCAACGTCAATTAAGCTTTGTGTGCTTATCTGTGAGATGTTGGCATGCCATCATTTAAAAATTAGAACATTAAATTTGATATTGTCAACATTTTTTGGAGAGATGGAGTCCATGAAATCATGTCGGTAATCAGATTTTTCTCAAAAACATTCAAAATTCATTGAAGCAGTTTTGTGAAAGTGAGAAGAGATACTTACATTCAGTAACTAGTTCTGTTTATAAAACCAAAAGAAAACAAAAAATATAAAATCCAAAAACACAAAATGTGTTTTTTAAGAGCGACCATTTTTGAACGCAAAACAATTAAAATTATTTAAATTCTCCCACCCCACACCTGGAATGTTTTAGATGTCTGTGGACTATGAATGCTGCAAAAATCCCTGTGATTTTTTTTCTCACTTCTATTTTTTAACTGTGAAAGTTGGCTCCCAAAAGGTTTTGTAATTTTAATGGCTTTTTGTTTGCAGGAGAGGCAAAGTAGGGTTTGGGTATCAACCACAGAGACAAAGGAGCAGGTAGATAGAGGAAGATGTTGCGCAGTGCTTACATTTAAGGTGGGCGGGCAGAGTTCCGTGACCACATCCTTGAAAGCACTCTAAAACTGCTCACCCCTGCAGATCGGTGCTTCACATTACAAACATAGCACTGTGATCCTCAAAAGTTAATGATCAACAGCGTACTGTGTGGCCTGTGAAGCCACCACTAGAATCCTCTGCCCCAAAGCGTTGTGGTAAAAGGATCAGTTGAAGATGATGGAGTGTAGGATGTCAACCTACTCTTACCTGAGAAAGGTATCACCTTCCCCAGAGCAGCCAGATGCTTATATTTGGTGTTTTGCCTCATGGGAGTTGTGCCGTAGGAATACAAGCCAGGTTTCCAGCGACTGAGCACAACTTTGCACTCAGTGCATCGAACCTTGCCTTCCAACGGTCATAAAAAATCGCCACACCCAGAGTACTGGAGATAGGAACTTCCTCCACTTCATGCTCTTCAAAGCATCTTTCATAACATTTTCAGAATGTGATTGGGATGATTGCTGGGGACAAAGGGGACAGGTGTTTTACTCTAATTTGCTTGTATGTTCCTCTGATTGTTGTGCATTGTGGGACTTCATATGTACTGTTTGTAGTAACACACATATGTAGTAAGTCTTGAATTGCTAGCTATTTATTCCATGTTTAACATTAATGAAACCTGTCATAGGGTAACATTCATTATTTTACTAGCCAAAATTACCAGATTAAAAATATTGCACCTCTATGGTGCATCCCGCAGCCAATGATATGATATGATATAAAATTTAAAACGCGCCTATATACAAGTGCTTCTAGGCTCGTCTTTATGTATGTATGATTAGGATCCTGTATTAACAACAGCAAATATATTGTTTTGTTTAGATCAGTACATTTTGTAATACATTAAGTAGTTCATGATAGGCCTCCTAATGACTCCTTATATATTTTTACCAACATTGTAAACACACACCCTTGTAGGGACTTATACAAATTAATTTCATATCTGATGTCATCATCAATGACATTTGCGATTTCTTTCATCTTTGATGTCCTGGGTGTTAGTCTTAGCAGTGCATGGTGGTGGCAGGAGTTATGGTTGCTTACCTTACCATAACTGGCAAATTTCTGGGGGTTTTGGTTTTACTTGTAACCATAACGACCCTTTAACAAAGTTTTTTCACTGAATTTCATTGGTTTTTATGAGTGCAACTTAACCATAATGTCCCTTTAACAACGTTTTTTCACTGAATACATGTATTAGTAGATATTGTTAAGTTGCTAATCCCATAGGAAGAGCACTTTTTGTGTAGCTTATACATTTGCTCTCCCTGGACGAATCCTCACCAAACATTGCAAAAAAAAGTATCTGGCCCCCTCTGAATTTTGGTTAGGTTTGGTCCGGGGGGGCAAAGTTATAGGAGGGGTCGCAAAATTTATTTTTTTCCCATAGATTGCCTACACCCAATCCACTGCACAGATTTTCACCAAATTTGCGGCAGGAGCAGCGGCTTGGTCCCGAAAGCATGCTTTTGTAACTTTGGTGAAAATCCGTCCAGTAGTTTTTTTTTAAAACAATCAAAAAGTAGGTCACAAAACATTTGTGATATCTATGTCCGCTCCGAGGACACACTTCCCTGTTCGCTCTGCGGACAGGACAGCGATTGGTTAAGTGCCCCGCGTCATGTCCGCGGACATGTGGCGTGTCCGCTTATTGGATGGTGAAGAGCGTGAAGTGCGTCAGATTGTTCCAATGCGCCCGCCATCTTGGATCCACGGACATCTGCGGACAGCGTGGTGACAAACGGGGGAGAAATACAACTTTGGCAAGTGTGTTGGTGTGTAAGAGTGTTTGGGGAGGGTGGGGGAGTAAGTAATGGGTCAAATGCTGTATTCATTTAGGTGGCAGGAACCCTCATTGTGTTTGTCTTGTCCGCGGACATCTGCGCTGTCTGGGATGTCCATAATCAGTCAAAACGGGAGTGTCCTAAGGACACTATTCCTGTCCGTACAGTCCGCAGGCAAGTTGAAACTGTTCTAAGGACACGCGCGGTGTCCGCGGACATAAAAATGCCCATATGGCATAGTTAAAATGTTTGATTCTATGGGTGTGATCTATGGGTGTGGTATGCTGCAGTGGTTGTGGCCTGGGCCTAGAGTCTTGGGTGCATGGCCGAAGGGCCGCCGCCAACCTTGGAATAGGGCGTTAATATCTCCATTCACCAGGGCGGAGTCGGTAAGGATTTGGAGGCCTCGTAATGACCCCCATGGTGTTCTCTACTTCTGTCATAGCTAATTCTGCCTCATTTGCTATTAGTGGCTGTCCCAGTGGTTCTTGGCTTCATGTTACAGAAGGTTGACTACTGTCGAGAGTGTCCTTATCTAGTTGGGCCTGGGGTTCTTCTTTGTGTTGCTGTTCATTGTGCAACATCGTTTTGTACTGTGTAAAGTTTACATTGGTGATAGTGCTTTCATTTGCTTTGAAAGGGTCTTCATAGGAGTCATAGATTTCTAGTATCTCTTCTTCTTTTCTCCATGGTTTAAAATGTTGTAGCAGGGACATGTAATATAGTTCTTTATGTTGAGGAGTTTTTAATGACAATTTGATATGATTAATTAAGCTTGGTTTGGTAAGTTTCACTAAGCTGCCTTCACAATTTGGCACTCTATATCTACCTTTCTTTTTCATTGGGTTTTATATTATGTTTGTAAGTGAAGTTTTGGGCTATGTGGTATAGACACATGGTTTCCAAAGTGGTACTCCTGTTTGGGTAGTATGTGTCTAGTACATTGTTTTTCAAAATGTCTTGGCTGTTGGGATCATTTTTGGCTATTGTTTCTATGTTGTCGTATGATTTGAGAACTATTTTTCTAGATTTAGCAGGACCAAGACTTAGCCATACTATATTTTCAGATTTTCCATACAAAGCAGTACAGGTTAAAAGATCTGCAGCTTCATAGGAGCCACATTCTCATCAGGGAGCATTTTTATGCCTAAGCTGTACAATTTCTGAGATAGTGTTTTGTCCGATGATAGGTCATTCCAGGTCTGTTTTTTCTGCTTTTGTTAAGTAGGCTGTAACATATCGTGCAACTGCAGTGGAATTGTCTGCAATGTACTGCACATCTATGTTTTGATTCCATAAGAGGCCAATGATTGCATTGTAATCATTGATATATTTTGCTTCTTCTGTTCTTTTTATGTAATATGTGTTCTTAGGTGATTTACCTTTAACACTATGCCTAACTGAAGACATGAAGTTGTTCACTTCACCTGTTTCTGTAACTGGTCTAGGGAAACCAAAGCGACATTTGGTGTAGTATATCCCTTTGTTTTTGTATTTGCAATAACAATATTTGCCACATTTGTGTCTTTGAAATTGTACAATTTGTGAATGAACATCACTATTTGTTGCTTCTGATAGAATTTCACAAGTGACATATTTTTCGATAAACTGTAAAACAGTGGCATCACTGTCTTGACCAAATTTAGGAGCATCTTTAATCCATAAAACCATGTGGATATGTGGTGCTCCTCTGGCTTGGTATTCTTTTCTCCAAAAGAAGTGTTGCACTTCTCCGAGGGGGGGAACAGTTTTATTGCAAATACAGTGTAGCATAGCAATGAAACAATGATGAAAATATCTTGAAACATTAACAGGATCTAGAGAGCAAAGTTCTCCAGGTGTTTGTTTGATATGCGTAGGAAATCATGTAAATCTTCCGATGCATATTCTGCACAACTTAATGTAACAAACCAAGTGGGTGGGCCAAGTTTTCTTGTCATACAATGTACATCTCTGTGACGTCGGAACCAGTACTCTTTCGTACCACGCATGTTTGCTAACAGATTTGTGATGCTTGATTATAAAACCTCATCTTTTTCTTGCACATTTTGTATTAATTGCGTAGCTAACATATTTTGAAAGTGGGTTCCTGATTTTAATGTGTGTGCAACTCCGTAACATAGAGTTGCTAGTTCACTTTCAAAGAGTAGGTTGAATATGTATTCCACATTTTGTCTAAATCTGGGATCTTCAGAATACATTCGTAATGAGCGGTATTCTGGTGCTGTTATCTGAATAGGTCTATCATTGTACCTTCCTCCTTTGCCAGTAGGAAAGAGTAGAGGAAAAGTATGTGCTTCTATAGTTTTTTCCCATATGCTGATTGGTGATCCTTTGATTTGTCGCATTTGGTACGTTTGTAGTGCATCATCTATAGTGTCATTAGAGTGTAATGGATGAATTGTATAAAGGTCTAAAATATTGAATACTATAGCAGGATCTAGAAGTTCAAATTGACCAGTTTATGGTGAATTATTTCAGTTGTTTCCCTTAAATTTTCTTCAATATTTATTTCTTTGTAGTATTCATTATTGTCTTTTAGATATTGCAAGGCTTGTCTAACATTAATTATGTAAGTCTACTAATTGTTGCCAATTTATTTTGTCTTTTGTAGGTACACCGTTTACTAAGACAATTGAAGATGGCTCTATTGGACGTTGCACTCCCAGAGTGTGCACATTTTCTTTTAGATCTAATGGTAAATAAACTACTTTGCCATGAATGCATTTCACCAATTCAGAGGGAAGTAATTTAGCTGTTTTTGGTTGAAGGCGTATTATTGCTTGAAATGGGTGCACTGATGGTATTATGATGCACTCATATACATTGAGTTGGGGTTTTAATAGTGGGAATAATTCCAAGTTATTTGTGATAGCACGTGAAGGAGTTTGGTTGTTGTCAAGTTTAATAGTGCAGCAACTGCAAATTATTAGTGGTCAGTTATTTCATATTTGTTTTCTGCTATAAGGTAGAGAGCTAATTCAAACCATTTGGAATCTTCATTGTCTTCTATTTTCTATGTTACGTCTATAGTTGCTGTGTTACTTTTATAAAAAGTTCTGTGGCACCACACATACACATGGTTTGGTACTGCAGCGGATGTACTTTTAAATTTTAGTATTTCTTTTTTGTATGGGTGTAGTAGAAGGTTGCCATGTTTACAATTGCTGCTAGTATGTTGTAAAGCAATTGCATTTTGTAAGTGTCTTTCACTTCCAACATATTTTTTCTAGATATGCTTGATTTCTTCGAGTAGGTCTTTGGCTGTACCATGTTGAAGATTGTTATTTAAATTGGCTAGTGCTAAAGCAGGACTTTTAGCATAGTATAGTTTATAGACTAGATTTCTTATAGTTGAATTATGTGTTGATGTCATTTTGATATGATATGATGTAAGGTGCTTTTGCAAATAGGTCCTGAAATGCAGGCTAATGAATGTCCTTGTTGTCCTGTGTATTTGCGCACTGGCCAGGTATCCATATTTTGCAGCAGTTTCATTTTGATTTTGTCTTTGCCTTTCACAAACTGATTGAGGAACTGGTGTAAAGATTTGAAAGATTTTTTGGGAATGTTACACATTGACGTGCATGGCCATTTGCATACTGGATGTTCTGGTTCAGTTGAATGGAGATGTAGTACTGAGTTTTCTGGGGATATTTTTGTTTTTCATAACCTCGTCCACTGCTATGTATGGCAATTGTGTTTGTTTGGTTTTGTTTGTATGCTTCTTCATTAAAATATGGTTCTGTGCTTGTGGTGTGACTCCATTCACCTCGACAGATATTTAAGAAGTTATTTTTGTTGACATTCCATTTATTGAGAAGTCTTTTTTGTAATTAAGTAGTTAGTCTTGTTAGTGGTTTCATTCTGTTTAACACTAAAATAAACAACTTTCATTTGAGAAGGATTGCACTGTCTATCAAAGCTTCCCAGATACATTTTCTACAGTAGGTTTTAAGGGTTGTGCATGATTTGTCTCGTGTTTTTATAACAATCTGAAGGACTCTGTGGCGGAACATTTTTGCTAAAATACTTTTTTTGGTATGGTTACTTGCTAGTATATCAAGATTTATAGGAGCAGTTTTAGCAGTAGTGGTAGCTGAATTCTTGTTAATCATTTTCTATTTCGTTTTACATTTTGATAGAGGAGGCAACGTTTCTGTACTGGAAGCTTGTTTTGTTTCGCTAAATGACTGTATTAGCTGTTTTGTTTGAACTTTTTTGTACAAACTCTGCTAGAGATGGATGCTTATTTTGGACACTTTTATTTTCATTTGCTCAATTTCTGCTTTGATTTCTACGGACTTGCTTTTTGCTAGGCATTCTTTGGGGTCTGTTGAAAAAAAAAAGAAGGTATGGGTTGGCCCGTTCTGCTATGTATGTGTGCTGTGTGCCTGAGTGTCTGAGTATGATGGTAAAGATGTATGTGTTGGATTGTGCATTGGGCAGCTAAAATTAGTGGGAAGGCTATTCTTCTATTTGTGTGTTACTATACTGCGGTTCAGATGGCAGTAGAAAGTGAGCTAGTGGTGAGGAGAAGCACTAATAGTAAATCTAATGGTATAAAATTAAAACAGTTCTTTGTTTCGTAAAACTAACATTCTAGGGGTTGAGTTATGTTATTTGTGTTCCAAAAAACAGGGATTTGTGTGCCATTCTGTCTGATAATCCTTGTTTAATAAATGGGGATTTGTGGGCAGAATGGTTCAGAAATCTCTGTTTTTTGGTGCACAAATTGCATGAATGAACCACACAGTGTGTTTGTGTAACAGTAAGAATATTAAGGTAGTATTGTACTTACTTTTTTTTGGTGGAATGAGCAGGTTTCTTTGGATATGTTGTTTGTAGTTCAGCTGCTGCTGATTTTCAGGAGAGTGTCTACACTGCAATTGTAAAAGAAAGAAGTTAGTAATTGTGTGTGTTTATAGCACTGATGTTAATTTAGATGTTGATTTTTATGTTTTTGTAGTAGTATTCTTGTTTAATATCTGAACATAGTGTATGCATGCATTTCATTTGTTAGTTCAACATGGTTTGCAAATGAGTAGAATATTAAGTGTATGAAATTCACTTAGTTTTTTAAAGCTGTGTTGTAGATAGCAGACAGGTTTGGAAGTGACCATTGATTATGGCAGATGGGAAAAATGACAGTAAGTTTGTTTTATAGTTTATACAGGTTAAGTGGCAGTTCCTCTGTTTATATGCATTCATAAGAGTTGTACATGTACTGTGCAGATAATATGCATACCTGTAGTTTGTATTCATGATTGTGGATATGCATGCAGCTGGAGACTTGCACAGTAGTTTTTGTAGTAGGTGCTTTCCAATTATATGAAACTTGTACTCAGAGTGATCAACAGTACATTTGAAGTGCGGAACTCTGATGATGGAGTTAGATGTAGAGGTCTTGGATGTGATTGGTGGATGGTTGTGTGACTGCTTAGCTGTATCCAAACAGGGAATGGCACAGAGAGTGATGTGGAAAGGGTAGAAGGGCTGCCTAAGTGTTACGCCGAGGATGTCCGCGGGCAGGGCGTGCCACATCCAGGGTTTTCCAGCAAATCCAGCATGGGGAGGGGACTGTAGGGATCAGCCAATCAGATGTTGAAGTTGTGGATTTGTGTTGAAAGAGACTGCGTGTAGTGAAGATGGAAGAGGTGGAGAAAGTCAGGGTGTTGGCGCTTGGAGATTTGTTTGTGCATGCTTTACAGCAATATGCTCAATGCAGGCATGTGGCAAACCATTTTGATGTTAAAGGAGTGGTGGTGGTGTGGTGCACTGTGCCTGATTGCAATGTACAGGGAATTGTACACGTTTGTATGGGCAGGATGAACAGTCCCCTTATGGTAGTTTTGCACTATGGTGCTTTCCATTTGGGCTATGTTAGTGCCCCTACTTTGTTGGCAGATTTTGGATCACTTGGTTCAAGCAGTAATGAACATCCTTCCAAAGTAATTTTTTCTGGATTACAACCTAGGGCAATAGGGGACAATAGTTCTGTTTTGTGTCCTCAGCAAAACATTGGTAGGTGTGCAATCAACCAAGGCATGTGTGTTTTCATGCTTAGAGCTAGTATGTTTTTCTGTAATAATTAGAATATTGATTCAGTAATGCTGTTTATTTTAAAGCAGATGGCATTTCCTTATCTTTTTTGGGAAATGCTATGCTGTTTTGGAATATAAGTGTTGCTTTGGAGAAGGTTATGTGAAGATTTTAGTAGTAAAGTAAGAAGAAAAAACCCCCCAAAAAATACAAAATAACAGGTGTCTGTCAAGGGTCTGCAAAAACCCCCCAAAAACCCCAGCTCTTTTCAGAGCCAACCTCAAAGGGAAAATGGGGCACACTATTTAAATTTACATTCACCATGCTCAGATGTCTTCAGACATGGCGGTAGCCCGCGGACAGCGTGTATTACATATGGGGATTTTGGAGTAGAGAGGCATGCAAATGAGAATGAGCAGAGCAAGGGATTGGTCAGTTTACTGGGTGTGTTGTGTAAGGAGAGAGTTTGTCAGAAAGTCTTTTTCCTGAGAGAAGAACAGATAGCTATGGCTGTGTGTTTCCGAAAACAGATTGGGGGTCATTCCGAGTAGGGCGCAAAGGGATACCGGGCACCGTTAAGGACATTGGTGCCGGTAAACCCTTTGCGCCCTACTACGAGGTCCCTTTGCGGCCCCGTACTTAACACCTGCTTTTACCAGGCGTTATGGACGGGATCTGCAAAGGGACTTCAGAGCTAATAACGGTACCGTTATTAGCACCCTCCCCATTCCCATTGCCCTAAGGGGGCTCAAATGGGAATGGGGATTGACATTTTCAATGGGGACTTACCGGTCCCGCAAAGGTCAGACTAGACCAGTAAGTCCCCATTGAACAAGGGCGGACACGGTACCATTAATGGTGCTAGTCATGGCGCTAATAGCACCGTGACTAGCACCAACCTCAGAATGAGGCCCATTATCTGGATTTTGGGAAACTCATGGATACATTGTTGGAGGTGCATGCAGAACGCTGTGGAGTAGCTGCAGATCTCGGATTCCCTCTTGAGAAAGTGCACTGGCATGGAGTGCATGGAATGAAGTGGCTGGACCTGTTACCTCTCTGTGCTACTTTAGAGGCAGAGCATCATCCAGGCATAATTATAATTCATTGTGGAGGGAACAGTTTAGGACATGTTTCTGGAATTTCATTGCAATTTGCAATGAAAGAACGACTTTGGAAGGTCATGGACATGTTTCCAAATTCCCACGTAATTTTTTCTCGTATTGCGCAAAGACAAATATCCCTGCGTTCTTCTTCATTTCGTCCACAAATGGAGAAAGCGAGGCGCAAGGTCAATAAGGCTGTTTGTGCCTTTCTAAGAGATGTTGGGATGTCCTCTTTTCATAACGAAAATATTATGTTTCGTAGCACATACATTTTTCGCAGAGATGGAATCAATCTTACTTATGCTGGCAATCAGATTTTTCTGAGAAATGTATAAAATGCATTGCAACCTTTTTTGGAATTACAATCATCTATTTTGCAGTAGATGTTGACGATTTCAAGTTTTTCAAACAAACAAAAACACCACCAAAAGGCTCTTTTCAGAGCCACCACTTCCTCCCAGAGAAAAGTGCATTGGTTTTGCTAGGGCAGCACCCTGAAACTTTATATGTCCTAGAACTGTCCGCGGACTTCTAAAAAAATGCACAGGGCCCTGCACTGTTCATTTGCCACTTCTATTTTTAAACTGTGAAAGGCTGATTTTTGTTCTTTTATATTTTTTTGGTTTTTACACAAGACACACTAGGAGAGGAGGGGAAAGGAGGGTAATGAAGCTACACCAACCACAGGGATAAGATAGGGCAGGTGGATAGAGGAAGATGTAGGGTGGGCCTTAGGTAGGTAGCAGGTCTTCTGGTGCTCCATGACCGCAGTCTCGAAAGCACTTCGATGACTCTCCCCTCTGCAGAGTACTGCATTTCAGTACATACACAATATTGTGACCCTTGAAAGGTAAGAGTCAACAGCATCGTGAATGGCCTGTGAGGCAGCTGGATGGATGCACTCTCCCACAGGAGTGTCTCTTGTGGTGAGAGGAGCAGAAACAAAGCATGTGGTAGAGAAACTCAACCTACTACGTTCATCACAAGGTACAACCTTGCGAACTGCCCCACCGTCGAACGACTTCAGGTGTCGCTTCATGGATGTCATACCAAAGCTGTAGGAACCATGCCTCCCACGACTCAGCACCATTTTGGACTGGTTGCAGGTGACCTTGTTCGCACATGCTTTTGGTACGTTACCATGAATGGTAAACAACCGCCACACCCAAGACTCCCGGCGAGTGCTGGTAGTAGGGACTTCCTCTACCTCATCCTCTTCATCCTCGTCCTCTACATCCTAACGCCTGTTCCCTCTGCAGGCCATTGGGGAGGTGGTAATGGTGGAGGGGTTGGGGGTGGTGCTGAGGCAGATGTAGCAACAGCAGTCATGGATGCCATCAGGGTTGATGAGATAATCTTAGCAAGAGCAGCAAAGGCAGCAAAAGTCAATATGCAATAGCCAGAAGCACAATGAAGATCAGCTCTGGGGTGTGGCCTTTTATAGGGGTGTAGGGGTGCGCTTCACAGACAGATAAACACCTCAAAAAGGTTCAAAAAGTATGTGGAAAGCCAGGGTCGTTGTGTGTGATATGTGCAATGGTGAATTTTTACTCTAAAATAATTTGGATTGTCTGAAAAACGTACTTTAAAATGTTCGGGAACCGGACAGTGGCCGCAGATCAGGACACACGCTCAGTGTGGGTGCGGTAACACGATGACATCGGGAACACCTCCGTGAAGGGAACGGGTGTCCGCAGAACACCAAATGCACGGGAACGGTCATGAGCATGCGCGCAGGTTGTCTACCGACAGTGTTCGGGTCTTCAAACAAATTAAAAGTGTGACACAAGTGAGACAGACGGTTAGAAGGATTTATGGGTGTGGTGCGCATGTGCATAGATGTTCTACAGACTGTATGGACCGGTATAGTGTCCTTAGGACACCTCCATTTTGTTTAATTACGAACATCACGGATACCGCACGTGTTCTAAGAACAGTTCCATTTTGCTTGCGTACAGTATGGACAGGTATAGTGTCCTCAGCACACCTCCATTTTATTTAATTACAGACATCCCATGCACCGCCCGCGTTCTTAGAACAGTTCCATCTTACTTGCGATTGGTACGGACAGGTATAGTGTCCTTAGGACATCTCCATTTTGTTCATTTACGGACATCCCGGACACTGAGTGTGTTCTAAGAACAGTTCCATCTTGCTTGCGAACGGTATGGACTGGTATAGTGTCCTTAGGACACCCCCATTTTCTAATTACGGACATTCTGGACAGGTGCACAGTCCGCAGACGCCCCAAATAATTAAAAAAAAAAAAAATAAGACACAAGGATTAAATTAAAAGACACATAATTTGTTTTTTATTATTATATACAGATACAACATTTATGAAAGAGAGGGGGAAGCAGAAACGGGCACAAATACAGGGGAATTAGGGGTTTGGAGAGTATGGATGGGAGGAGATGAAGGGATAGAAGTGTCATCATAACATTTTTCTTGGTGGTGAGGGTTTGGGGATAGTTGACTGGGACATGGAGAGGGGGAACAGGTACATGTGGGACAATGGTATTTATTTTTTTCTTTTATGTGGTCCTCCACAAAATGTTTCAAAAGATTGAAATTTTCCAAGATCATGTCCATTTTCTGTTCTATGCACTGCAGAGTATTTTCCAATGTGTCTTTTGGTGTATTATTTTCAATGTTTGTATTGTCTGTTAACAAATATATATATATGTTAAGTGCACATAAAGTAATGATTATTATTTTGCTTATAAAGAGAAGTGCCTACCATTAGTATTACTGTCTTCAGACATTTCCTCACGTGGGAAATTTTCCTCAAGCCACCCCAAAGTACTGGACATTTCTGTGTAAAAAACAAAAATATATTACTTTTAGTGTACCTAATACAAAAAGTTTAGAAATATATAAGAAAAATGAAGTTTACTTACTAGTTGCTGGTAAGTTGTGTTCTTACTGTTGTGTAGGTCTGCTGTTGCTCCTAGCTGTGCAGTTTCTGTGAGGTAATTATGTTGGAGGCATATCTTTTTTGTTTTGGTAAATTCCATTTTAGTACATATGGTATTTAAATGGATGGTTGATGTGTTAGATATATAGGTTCCACTTCTTATTTATTATTATATATAATGTGTTTATGTGCTGCTTTTTGAACTTGTGCAGTGTATATGTGGCATGATAGAACAATTTAAGATATCCCCTGAGTGTTTGGGTAGTGTTGATATTGTTTGTGTTTCACTGCGGACATCTTCACAGTCCACGGACATCAAAATCACTAGCTAGGAGTTCAGTGGGCCGCATTCCGAGATCGGAGGTAGTCGTGGCGCTATATGCGCCATGACTGCCTCCAATAACGGTACCGGCACCGGTGTGGTTCAACTGGGACTTACTGGTGTAGTCTCACCTTTGCGGGACCTGTAAGTCCCAATTGAAAAAGCCATTCCACATTCCCATTTGAGCCCCCATAGGGCTCAATGGGAATGGGAAAGGCGCTAATAACGGTACCGCAAATTCCGGTACCATTATTAGCTCTGAAGTCCCTTAACGGGTCCCGTCCATAACGCCTGGTCAGACCAAATTTGGTATAAATCTGTCCAGAAGTTATTTTTTTAAAAATGAGTGATATCTGCGTCTGGTCTGCAGACTCATTTCCTGGTTCAGTGTCCACGTACACCTCTGGACCAACCAGGGGGTGGCTCAAGTTCATGGATATCAGACATGCATGCTTATTAGTTGTTGGAAAAAGTGAGCTGCATCATATTTTTTTAAACGGTCGCCATGTTGGATTTGTGGACCACAGCATTTGTCCTTGGACAGCTCAGTGAGAAAAACACTCTGCAAAATACATTTGGTCTTATTTTGTATCTTTATAGAGTGTCTGGCAAGGGTGGGGATGTCAAAATAAGTTAAGACGGAGACATCATTATAGGTGAAAAAGACTGTGAAGGTGCAAACGAGTCTGCAGTAAATGTTACTGTCTGCAGTCTTATTCAGAGCTGCGGACACAGGCGAACATGTGTCCGTGGCCACTATTGTGATTGGGAGGGGTTCTGGGTGAGTCATGCTAATTGAACCTGTATTTATTATATGGTTCAATTCTATTGTTGTGGTTGTGGCCAGTTGACAGATTCTTGGGGGCATGGCCAGTCGCCATGCCCCAGTTTTAGGGGGTCCTCTAAGGCTTGCATTCGATAAGTTAGCGGTAGCAGTACAAGAAGAAGTGTACACCATGCAAGAAGTAACGCTATTTATTACAGCTGGGCAAGCAAAAATCAAACAGCACAGTGGAACAGAACTGGTTGACCAACTGGCTCACAGCGAACAGTGCCTTTTTTTACCCCTAGTAAAATGTGTATGCAGTTAGAAACAGTTTCCCTTCAAACTTCACCTCTTCTCAGTTCCCAGGAAGCTGACTGGTTAGAACATTGCATACCCCTATATCTAGACATACATTGTTTAGACATGATTGGAACAAACAGACCTGCACTCTCCCGGCTCATCCCCTCCCCTTGTGGTACCACATTGCTTTGCGCTCCACCTCGGAAACAATTTGCCATTAGTAATAACATAATTGTGCTGACCTCCGGAACATTATTCATCTGCCATTGGACAGCACGAGACATGAAGAAACACGAGACACCCTGCACTAGTAGGAAGAGAAACATTCACACCGCACCTGATTGATAATAACCTTCCCACATGCTCTTGTAGACACAGTGTGGGCTTGTTACCTTCTAGGGACACGAAAACTAACTGTCCGATTGGCTCTTCTTGAAGCTCCCCTTTCTTCAACATCCTTATTCCCATGCTGGCGAAGGGGCAATTTGAAACCGCCTTGGTGCTGTGAGAGTACTCCTCTGGATTAGGCCAATTTTCCCAGCTGCCACCAGTAGCCGTCGGTCTGGTTTGACAAACTTTATTGTATCGCTTTGTACTGTTCCCAGTAAATGCTTTCTGCTGGAGATCATCAACCATTAATTCAGCTTCCCCCTTCACTCAGCCGTGGTGTATGAGCTTTGAATTCAAACTAGCTTGCAGGGTGAGGCCCACCTGTGGTGCCACCCTGGAGTGCGCTTATCTTTGTTGTTTGCCTTCCTCACATTTATGCAGCAGGTTCCCTTGTGTTCACATTATTTTATTAGAATACACTATATATCAAACTTTTCCCTTGCAGCAATTGCATGTCTTGTTGATCTACTGTTTGACACAGAAGGCAACAAGCATCATGACAAGCATGGGGGAAGTTATTTTGAAAATAGCTGCTAGCCACTCAGTACCCAGGTAAATATTGCGTCCAGTCAACTGTTCGAGGAAGTCAGTCTCATGTGTTTCTTTTACCATTTTTTCCTGTAGTGTACATATATCCTTGTCGGCATCTGTGAGTGTCTCATTGGTAACATCATTGCAGGGAGTTCTATACATCAGCTGCTCCAGATTTTATGGCTGACCCCTTTCCTCCATTGCAGTCATTAGATAAAGAATAAAGGTGTTCTGATGGGCCTCCAGGCGCAAGGCACAGAGCTCCTCCTGCACTGCATTCAGTCCCTTTTCGGTCACGTTTGCCAACTGTATCCCTCATAGTGGGTGATCTGCATCCACTTGGCATTAGTGCCTGATTGCAACCCGGGAAGAAACAGAGATGTGAAAAAGACTGATGATTTATTGAGAAATCTTAGGTCACCCGCCTATGTTCTCTTTCAACCTCTTCTTCCCTTTTCTCCTGTTGCAGTGTAAGAAGGTTGTTGAAAGATAATGAGTGTGCTGAGGTACAAACAATGCAGGGTTGTGGAGAGTTGCAAGTGCATACATCTATCCCCAATCTGGGGCAGCTTGGCATAGGCTCTAAATCGACAGGCCCACCAGTAGTCCATTACCACTGCTGTCCCTTTCTGCAATGCTGGTATGCTCATCGTCTTCTCGCAGCTAATGTTCATCTCAATTATGATCCGCCCCTTTGCCCTGAAACATAAGGAGAGCTGAGTGAGTGGCTTTAAGTGCATATTCCCCTGCATTCATTATATATCTATTTTCTTTATCACCCCTTCTTCCTACCCAACTAGCCCATCTGCGTGGAACTTCATCACCCCCCTTTGCCATTTCCCGGAATAAAACACTGAACCCCCAATCCGCATCAGAGGTCTGGTCCGTTCCCGTGCATTTGGTGTTCTGCGGATACCCGTTCCCTTCACGGAGGTGTTCCCGATGTCATTGTGTGACCGCACCCACGCTGAGCGTGTGTCCTGATCTGCGGCCACTGTCCGGTTCCCGAACATTTTAAAATACGTTTTTCAGACAATCCAAATTATTTTAGAGTAAAAATTCACCATTGCACATATCACACACAATGACCCTGGCTTTCCACATACTTTTTGAACCTTTTTGGGGTGTTTATCTGTCCGTGAAGCGCACCCCTACACTCCTATAAAAGGCCACACCCCAGAGCTGATCTTCATTGTGCTTCTGGCTATTGCATATTGACTTTTGCTGCCTTTGCTGCTCTTGCTAAGATTATCTCATCAACCCTGATGGCATCCACGGAATGTCATGCTCTGTTGAATCCTGGCAATTCCTGTGGGTAGTGGCCAATTGCTGCCCCCTTTTTGCCCCTTCTGTACTATATTATAATGTTACATGTGTTGTTAGCTCTTTCCTGGCCATGCTTTCAAGCTGTATATAATTGTTTGCATATACCTCTTACCCTTTGTTTATCAATTTCACCTCTACTCTATGTCCCTGGAACAGACCCTGAGTTCTGCATAAAGACATGTGCATCAGGGATCCCCCCTTTTCTTCCTCTATCTCTTGTGGCAAAAATTGTTTTGGTGTCCCTGTAACATACAGGATTAGTGCTCTTTTGCCCCACCCTTTTCATCTTGTTGTTGTGATGCTGGAAATGCATTGGAGGGACAGGGCCTCTATGCCCTTGCCCTGTACTCCCTTATCATATGTGTTCTGTTTTATTTTCTGCACAGGAGTCCAGTGGGACCCCTGGTAGTGCAGCTCTTCCTCTTATTGTTCATGGTGAACGGAGACCCTTGGGATACCATTATGGCACCCATGGGTGGGGGTACAACCCTGTATCCGTAGTGCATGTTTTTGGGCACGTTTGTGTTGCCCATAGAGCAGGGTATGGGCTGGTGACAACTCCATGCTGAAATGACAGGTGCTCTGAGTATCCTCCATTTTGGGATACCCAGGCCCTGCCATAGGAATCAGTGGATTCCTGATAGAAGGCAAGATGGCCCCTGTGGCCTCTTGTTTATATTTCCTGTTACCTTGTTTTCCCAAAGGCTTGGGAGGCCCCGATTCTGTCCCTTCCCCTGACTGGCTGTTAGGTGGCAGAAACATATATGGTATTGTGGGGAAGTCCAGGCCAGACTGGCTGGAACCTTCCCAGTGACTGTATGTTGTGGGTACACCCTTGGGGTGGGACCTAGGTGAATAGGGTAGGTGACCTATATGCATTCTATATTATGGGTGTCTGGTTTCTGTGACACAATGAAATAGACAGCCCTGCCTGAAATTGACATGGATGCAGTGTGGTGTGCTGAAAGGCTGGCTGCTTGCCCCAATCCACATTCCTTGCTATGGGTGTCTGGGTGGATGTGAATAACCTGAATGCCTGTGCATCTGACTGACTGCTTGCCAGCATGAATGCCCTTCTGTGTGAATGGCTAACCTAGCCTGGCTCTGCCAGAGTGAATGAGGGACAGATGTGTATATCTGGTGACCTCTCACTTACCAATTTGTTCAGAAGCCGAAGTCGAAACTTGAAGCTCATCCTTGAAGCCCAGCTGGAAGAAGAAGAATCGCTGCTGCTTTCCTTAAATTAAATCTAAAGCTGTTGAGTCTGACGAGGTCTCATCAAAGAGAGGACCTGGCTTGTAGACCTCTCCCCGAACTACGAGGCACCATTGTGCAAACCCTCCTGCTCTTCATCGAGGTCCATTGGAAGTCAGTCCCTAAAGGCTGTCAACCAGAGAAGGGGTCAGTCGAGAATCTTGAAGTAAAGCACCGGGACATCGAGGCCATCGAAGTCCATTGCCATCGACTGGGGTTTGGAAGATTTTTGTGACCGCTGGCAGCCAGTGGAGTCGTGTCACCCAGAAGCAGGGACAGCTTGATGCCATGCTGCTTGATGACCGGAGCCGCAAAAGCTCCACCTTTGCCTAAAACCATTTGATGAGGACTGCCTTGCCATCAGGGTTGAACACTTTGTCCCACCAGAGAAAGTCAAGGTCGTCAGCTACCGAGGAAAGTCTGCCAGTGGGTTTCCTGCCACCTGAAGCTGACAAAGTCGTCCTGAGGACACTGACAAAGTAACAATCCAAAGGCCATCCGGTGGTTGAGTCCCCATCACCTAAGCTATCCCAAGGTACGCAATGTGGCTGCAGCACAGACAGACAGGAGGACCGCAGACCGTGACTCCCAACACTCGCTGCACACCGTTGGGCCTACATCCATCACTGAGTCTTATTTGTGGCCCTGAACACTTTGCATCGAGGTGCACAGCATGCCTCATCATCACAGGACTTCCACGATTGATCATCAAAGAGCACCACCAAGGTTGATGCTACAGAAGCACTGCAAGTGTTCCCCTTTTTCTTCGAGGATCTTGACACCCTCTAGCTCCTGCTTTAAAGGGAGTCCATTTGAGGATCTTGACACCCTCTAGGTTCTGCTTTAAAGGGAGTCCACCATCGAGAGATCCGTCGATGAACCATCGAGGAAACTCTTCTATCTAAGGTACATTGGGGTGGTTGAACTGTTTGACCAGGAAACAAGACCGATTAAACATTTATGGACTGGGCTTGTTGATACTTTATTACAGGTTGCCCAGGTGGGTGATCCTCACTCACAATTATGTTGTGTAGCTGGAGAAAGAATTCTGCCATTGTTTACCCTAACTTGCCTTCCTTCCTATGATCTGTGTTGATACACCTTACTGCATGATTTGTATGCTACTTTATAATTGTCACCATTTGAAGCATTTTAAAGGGATTTGAAGTTAAGTGTGGTACCACAAAGTTATTGTATATATTTAACATATTAGAAGTGCCATAGTACAAAGTGTGTTATTAATTGTGTATAGATCTCTGAATTTTTATATAAAGAACTTTGTTAGCACATAACATAGTGTGTGGACATTCCTTTGTGGGGGCCTGGGGCCTCACTGTACTTACGAACCAACCCACTTCACCTCCTGAGAGCTTAAGCCTTGGTTGTTCATCCATTGCTATCCCATAGACAACCTTGGCTTGGGTGCTCTGTGCCTATGCTCTGCCATATAGAGGGCAGAAGTACAGATACCCCCCTCCAGTGTTTGCACTGTTGGCAGCGATGGGATGCTACTAGTTTTAAGAATCAGTGTTTAACCTTGCCACCTACAAAATATCCACAATTTGTTGATTTGAGGTTTTGGTGTGTATACTAGGAAAACTATATTACAAGCAATGGAATCTATTGCAAATGGCAAATTGACCGGGATGAGCTTAAGGGCTCTCCAGAGTGCATTTGAAGCCAGGGAGTTAGACTTTGAGGATGCGTCTAGGGCTGACCTTATAGCTGCCCTGGTTGATTACCAGACTGATTGTGATGCTCTTGATGTGGGCATGGGCGGGGGGGGATACAACCACTGAGCACCCTACCCCTGGGGTTATTACTGAATCTGTTTCTGGGATTGCCACCTCTCCTGTCACTCCTATTCCGAAGCCCAGCATTGCCTTGGAACTTCAGTTATTAAGGATGAAATTGTCCTTTGGATATAAAAAAGGTGGACATTGAAGCTGAATTGAAGAAAGAAAAGTTGGCACATCAAGTTATACTCAACGATAGGGATCTTGAATTCAAAAAACAAAAACAATGAATGTGAGAGAATGCAGCTAGAGAAAGCTAGCGTGGAGACTTCAGCCAAACCAGTACAGAGTGTCAGGTCCCCTGCCACCCAGTTTATGAAAGATTTGGTTGTGGAGGGTTCTGATATCCTCCAATTTACAGAAGCATTTGAAATGGCTTGTGGAATCCATGATGTTGATAAAAGAGATTCAGCTAAGTGTTTGTTAAGCAGAGTACCTCAGAGTGGTTATGACTGTATTCTGAAACTGAGTGTGGAAGAAAGGGGTCAGTATGAGTGCATGAAAGCTGCTTTGATTGCCATGTTTGGCAAGAAACCTACCCAATACCACAAAGGTTTCAGGGAATATAAAAAGAGAGAGAATGTGTCTTGGGTTGACTGGGTGAGTGCTGTGCATATGAACATGATGGGGTGGATTGATGTATACAAGGTGAAAACATTTGTTGAATTGTCCCACCTTTTGTTTTTTCAGCATTTTTTTGAAACTCTTATGTCTCATTACAGCCGCTGGTCATGTTGGCACTGTGGCTGTATTCGATACGCTGGTACGTTATGGAAATCCTAGATGGTCACCAGGACTCGCCGGTTCTGTACAGCAAGTCTGTTCGCTACTGCCTTTGGAAAGACTCTGCCTACCTGGGATCATGTGATGCATTATATTCTGCTGTTTCCTGTGGACCAGCGCATTGCTACTCTTGTACTAGAAGCTCCATAAGTTTCGCTACCTCAGAGTACCTATCTTCATATCACTTGTGTCCTTCTATGCTTACCTGTCTCTCTTGTTACAGATCTTCTGACTCTGTGGTTACGTCCGCTTCTGACTCTCGTACTTCCCACTGGTTCGTCACCTCTCCCAGGTCTGCATCTCAAACACCGAAGTTCTACTTCCGCTTTCTGTCATCCTTCACTCACAGAGACGTAAGGGCTTGGTAGGGATATTTACAAGGTTTACATCTATCGTAGCCTTGATCGAGCAAAAGCGCTCGTCAATCTCTCTCTGCAGGGATTCCGCTGAAGGATCTTTGTCCTGTCCGCTGACAACCACGCATCCTATACGGAAACACAAAGCTTCTGTTACACACGTAGCCCCGTAAGTTGATCAGGGTTGAGCAGGCTTCAGATCAGAATCAGGAAACTTCCCTTTTCTCACTCTCCTTCTGTTTCTACAGATCTCACCATTCATTGGAAAGAAGTCCCAATACTTCTACAAATCTGCTGCCTACTGATTAGAGACTTGCATGAATTTAGATCCAGGTACAATCCAGTTCCTCTCTTCATATACTATTCCATCTCCTCTCCACATCAATACTTACCCTTTCCTTCTTTCTGACAAAAGGTAGCATCATCTCAACCTTTTGGGAGAATCCAGTACAGTAAATCTCCAGTCCGTGTGTCCGAAGATAGAAGAGCTCACATAACATTCGCTCTCAAATTCGAAACAGGGTTTTGTCCCCCAGAGGGTTTCCCTGGGGGTTTTACATCTCTCCAAGTCCTGTGTTAGTCAGACGGAGGGAAGTAAAGTTCACAGGGGCATTTTCCTGTCATCAAGGACTTGCATTCTGCTCAGGTTAGTGGCAAACTGCATATTCCGTTTCTAACCTGTTACAGAAGCCTGTTCACCAGAGCTGCATCAGTACATTACTGACCAGAACATTTTGGATCATTTTAAGCTGGCCAGCATTGCTGACAAGTGGGTCTCACACAGGGTGTTCCCTAAGGAAACCAGTGGGAAGGTCAAGGAGAAAGAGAAAGGGACCTCTCAGAAGAAACACACATCTAGTCTTATGGGGGTGGGAACAAAAGTAGTGGTTCTCCTGCTGTAAAGCAGGCTCCCAGTGGATCCAGTACAGTACCTTGCATTCCTGCCATTTGTTGGAACTTGTGGGGCTCTGGACCACATGAAGGTTGGCTCCAAGTGTTAAGGTAAGGCACCGGGAGACCAGGCCTTCCACCTGACCTACCCTTGCTTCATTCGTGAGGTGGAGGCCACTGTCCTCCCCTCCTCTCCAAGATTCACCTTTGGTGCTCCTTCAGAGATGTCCCTAGTGTCCCTTGGGACCTGGGACCAGTATGCAGAAGTACTAGCTACTATCCCGCAGAATACCTGCCAATATTTGCAGAGTGTCCTCCTGAATGGACAGCCCTCCACTGGTTTGAGAGACATTGGGGCAAGTATGACAATGGTGGACAGGACACTGTTCATGCCAGAGGACTATGTAGGTGCTCCTCTGAGAACTGCCAGGTAAGCTGGTGGGCCTTCCAAATTATCTCCTTTAGCCATAGTCACCATCCAGATTGTAGACTAGACAACAAAGCTTCCCTTCCTGGTTTAAGACAATGGGCCTCATTCCGAGATTGGAGGTAGCCATGATGCTATTTGCGTCATGGCTGCCTCCAATAACGGGTCCGGCACCGGTCTCGTTCAATGGGAACTTACTGGTCCATTCTGACCCCGGAGGGACCAGTAAATCCCCATTGAACAAACCATTCCCCATTCCCATTTGAGCCTCCATAGGGCTCAATGGGAATGGGGAGGGCACTAATAACGGGCAGCTAGTAGCAAGCCTGTTATTAGTGCCCAGGTCCCTTAGCGGGACCCGTAAAGGATGTGTCATCCGACCACACATCCCTTATGGTTCCCACTAAGGGACCTCGGAATTGGGAGGTAGGGGACTACCGGCACCGGTCTCTTACCGGTGCCCGGTATTCCCTACCGCCCAACTTGTAATGACCCCCAATGTGCCTGTGCCTGCCCACATATAGTTGGATAATGATCTAGTGGAGTTGGGGTTGATCTCGGATGGACGCCCCTCACTGCTGCTGCAGTGACTAGGTCTCAGGCCAAACCGTTTCTGACTGATAGTCAGTTACCCATGCCAAAGGGGAAACCCAAGGCAAAATAGAAGAACAAGAGGACTACCTCTGTGAAGGGGGCTCCTTCTCTTCCTGTTTGTTTCAGCAGCACCCACTGGGATCCAAGCTACGGACCAGCTAGGCCCGGTGGTAACCTGAGACTCAGCTCCTGTGGGGGAAGAGCCAGAAAACCCTCCTCAGGGAGAGGTGCTCAACCCAGAGGATCACCCTGACCTCTATTGCCTGTTGGCTGAAGGTCTTCTGTAAGGGTCAGCGAGAGCTCCACTCTCTCGAGGGTCTAAGAAAACAGGCCCAGGCACAAGGTGAAGCACAAGGTGAAGCGCCTAGGTCATTGAAGGTTTATTGGGAGGGTGAGCTCCTTTGTAGTGAGCCCACTAAGCCTGAACCTGGTGACCTCAATAGGTTGGTGGTGCCAAAGGTTTACAGGCCCTTCCTACTGCAACTGGTGTGATCTGGATAGTCCAGCCCCTTTGATGAGCAGCAATTACCCTTGAGATGGATGGGGATGCAGACCTTACTTGTACAACAATAATGGAGCCGACTCAGGAAGTTTTAATGTCAATTATCTAAAACAGGGAGCATAACAAACATCAACGCAATTGCTCGATTTGTAAAGCAAAATGTGCCATCAATGACGTCTAAATCACATGTGTACTAACGTCATCCTACGTGGCAAACTAAAAAACGTATAAGCATGGGCTATTGTTTCTGAGGGAGCATCTAATTATATAATCCATACTAGTTTAAAAAAGTGTCAGTATGTGATTGGTTACTCAACATCAGGTGGGGCAACTAAGCCCTCCCTACAAAATGACCACTATGAATGTAAATAAATACATGATGTCCCATTGGTTTACACACTATAGGACCACTAAATATGCAGGTCCTCTACAATTGGTTGGCACTCTATCCTCCTTCAGTACTTTTCCACTGACGTTAGCAGCCTGTAGGCTGGCCATCCAGATGCTGGTGAGGTTGCCTTAACGTAAGCTTCCTGCCAATTAGCATATCAATCCATCATCACCTGAGTGGTCTACTGTCAATAGGCCTTTGAAATTCATCCTTGCGAGTGTTCTTAGCTCTGAGAAAATTAGGGAGTGAGAAGCACAGTCTGCCTTTGCGCATTAGTGTGACCACCTCATTCATCCAACTTCATGCTTCCATGTGACTAGAGACCATGGAATTGGGCCTTTGTGTGCATTTAATTTTATTTTCTAATAGACCTCTGATGTCTTCATTATTATATTGATTCCTTTTGAGTTTTGTTCTTTCACATGATTTTGTTATTTCACATGATTTTGTATCCAAAGTCAGTTCACTCCAGTTTTGATAAGACTTTGGCTTCTTGGCTCGCTCTGCCTTGTCTTTCGCTGATACTCTGTATGTAATTCAATTTGCTTTTTACTGCGACACATGAAACTGAGGCCCTTTTGTTAATGTCCAACCTGTTATAATACATTTAGTGGAAACATCCATAATTCTCTCATTCCTATGTATGTATAGGTTGGCGCTTGCAGCAGTCCATTTACTATAAGCTTAGAGCTAGCTTCACGATTACTTAGCTGCTTGCGTTTCTTCTGCATCTGTACACGTGGAAAATGACTTGATATCTTCATCTCTTTCTGTGGCATAAGCGTCTTCACCTTGAGACCAAGATGACACTTATCCTTAATGCTTTCCTGATGTCTTATAGAATATCTGCATCCTCTGGTCACTGCATCTCTTTTATGCACTTCATATTCAGCTCCATGTAACATATACTGACAATGGTTACTGACACTATCATTCATCCTTGCCATTTATTGGCTCTGCTTCTTCAGGGATTTAATTCCAATAGCCATCATATTTATTTATATGCAGATATGGTTTTCTCAATGGGTACCTTGGCTCTCAGATTCTCTTAAGTACTGGTCCTTTTACTGGTACTGGACTGAGTCCATACTCTGCTCTTTGTCAATTCAGCTGTTCTGTATACATCACAGACTCTGGTTTCCAGCATACAGGTGAAAATGGTGGGTCGATTGAGTTGGGGTACTCCTCTACAATCCCCCCTCTGGGTGATTCATAGACCACTCCCACATTTTCTTTCACATCCAAGCAGTCTGGCCTGAAGAACAATTTCTTTTGGACCCATATCTTTATGACTGCCTTCAGACATCCTGCTGTTTTCACATGCTCATCCTTATTCCATGTCATGAGCTGGCATTGTCTACTTGGACTACTGTAGATCCATCTTCCCACATATTTCTTGTGATTCTTTGGATGCAGGAACGTTGTCCCCTCGGGTGCATGGATACTAGCCTTTACAAAGTCTCAGATCTCTTCATCTGTCAGGTCCTTGGGCTTCCATCCTGATTCAACATCGATCATAATCTGCATCCCTATGGCTTTCTTTGCTGTCTTCTTGCATTGTGAGATTATTATCTTGATCATATACAATCCCAGCAATATCATCACTATCAGGGCTCCAAGGAACTTGAAAATGTCTGCCATCCATTGTGGAATCCAAGAGAAGCGTGATCCAAACCAGCTGTCATCAGCAATGCCTTCTACTTCATCTATCATCTGGCCACAGAGTTTCGTCAGCATGACTATGGCCTCTGTCAGGGTTCCATTCTCGTCATCATGAGAAGGTATAAATGTTCAACATGTTTCTCCGATTTTTACACAAACACCTCCATCTATTGCTGTAATCATGTCCAAGATGTACCTGTTCTGAAGAGTCATCAATCTTATGGCTCTCATCTTTTCTCTGATCGCATTGAATCCCTTTATTGTAGAGTTAATTGTCAGCAGCAATTCCCATCTGGTGATTTGGAGCCACTTAGTGTTTGCTCCAACCTGGATAGCTGGCATGAAGATCAAAGTGAACACAAATGAGGTCTGGCTAAACAGCTTATGCTCGTATGGTATGGTATGGCATTGAACGCTTCTATTGACTTAGCTTTCTCTTCATCCTCTTTATCAGCTCCACAGATCTCTTATTCCTCAGGTGAGTATCTGCTTTCGGGAAATTGTCAATGTGCACCAAAGATGGAACATGGACATTCACCAGTGAGTATATTCCTCCCCAATCAGCAGGCAATCTGATATAGGCTATGGCTCAACAAGCCCCATAATGGTCCATGATCACTGCTGTACCATGTACCATTCTTGGAACATCAAAGATGTGCCCACAATTCTTATGTTCTCCAACTTTTCTTGTATCATTAGCTTTGAACTCTCTAATGGCACTATCTGCAGGGGTCCTTCTCTGTCTTCGACCCAAGTCAGTAGTTTATCAAGTCTTGACCATAATGGTTTGCAGCCATTCTGCATGATGTCAATGAATGGTTTATAACATCCAATGATCACCCAGGCTCTTAAGATGACTACTTCTTCTTCCCATCCATCTGGTGATAAGACAGATCCCCAAATCTGCATTTGGCCTCTATTCTTCCATCTTCGAGTGTCCTATGCAGTTTTTCCTGCAACTTCCAATTTCTTGTTCACCTCCCATCTGATTCCAGCTCCTTTTACTCCAGGCTTCTCATATCTGATCACATGATTGTTGGTATGGGCTTTGTTTCTTGTATTGGTAACTTGCACATAGTCATCCTCATCTGGATCTGTCCATTCAGTTGCCCATTTGAGGTAGGCCTCTCAACCCAGGAACTGGCCTCTGGTTTTGCAGAGTGTTATGGGTGAAAGACAATGAGCTGTCTGGACGTATATTTCGATAGCGATGAAGATTTTAGAGTTTCCCATACTGTATGGCAGGAGTGCACACACACAGAACATTCCTCATTCGAGGTCCTTCTTTCTACTTCTTTTATATGCTGGTATTATTTGTGCCATACTACCATGTAATCATTTAGCTCGAAATCATCTTCTTGGGTGTTTCTTTTAATTCTCATTCTCCTCCTGTGACCTTCCATAATCATATCATGAAGTGTACCATCATAACTTTTTCTTTCTGGATAAATCATAGGCACATCTATCAGTGAACGGGGTACACCTACATGTGTTCCCTGGGTAGGAGAAAGTTCAGAGAGTTTCATCCTCTCACCATACCATTTGGGCATGAAAATGTCTCACAAAATCTCCATGTGTGTCTCTCTTCTGAGGAATACCTTTGGTTCATTTATCACAGGATCAGATGTTTTGCATGCAACATCTTATCTTGCCCATCTTGCCAAGCCTGCTTTTCGTGTCCAAACAGAATTTCTACAACCTTTCTTGCATGTGAATGATTGCTAATGACACTTATCTCAGACTCAGGTCATTGGTCATCTTTCTTTGGAACCGGAATAACTACATAGGGTCTTGGGTGCCTAGTAGTTGCCACAATTGCTCCTTCCTTTTGCTCAGGAAGATTCACTGGAGTCTTGGCTCCATGTACATCAAAATAGTAAGAAGTACGAACTGTGAGTGAGAGCAGTCTGATTATAAACAAAATGCAACCATAAATGAGACAAAGGTATGTTGATGTACAGTATCTATTCCGTAGACAACGTGGATGTCTTTCTACATCAGGCATCATGAAATTACTGTTAGTGCTGCCCCTCTTTATTGCCTAAGGAAGGAAAAAGTAATTTTTAATACATCAGCATTATACACTCCTCCTGGAAGTTGCTGTTTTGCCTCAGTACTTTCGTCCTTGATCCATTGTCTGCTTGCTGAACGATAAGAATGAACTCTCGATCTCTATTTCTCTGGAACCAGTTTTTAACCAGATGAAATATAAATGTCTCCAGCAGGAAGAAAGCTGGACTCAGTATGTCTAGACCAGTTCAATGACATACAATAGCTCCCAATCAACTCCTCAAATCTGTCTTAGTACAGATGATATGACAAACTTCATTCAGTATGAAACAAATGTCTGTCTTTACCAGCAACCTTCTCGATCTGCCCCTACAAAGAAAGTTTCATACCACCATTCTATGGCATTTCTCAGAGTATAGGCTCACTTGAATTATAATTCCCTCCAAGATCACAGTCAGATTTTTAGTGTTTCTGGGATCCGCTAGAAATGTGAGCACATCTGTGTGACTGCCAACAAGATGTGGGTAATCTTCAATCAGACAAAAGAAAACCCTTCCGACAAGTCTTTGTGCGGCGTCAGGTGATAGGGGCATTTTTGCTATCCCCACTGTACTCAGGTAAATGCAACACTTGCTCGATGATTGATGCAAGTAGTCTCCTCACAATCAGGCCATTTTTAGGATCTTGCAAGAAAGTAGGAATGTTAGACGTTCTCCACACAATTGCTGGATATGAGCACAGCACATAGAGAAAAAACTCAAATATAATCCTTGAAACGTTGTCATTGGATAACACCATGGGCAAATCCAAATGAATCTGGATACTGCACTCTCTTCCAATTATCAAAGCCACGATCAGAGTCTGGCATATTTCTCTTCTTATCAAGGCTTAAGCATGCCTCAGTCCAAAGTTTTTGATCAAGCTCCTCTGTGGCTCAAAAACAAATACTTTTCTTTCACTCCGATATAACAGCATAGAGTGTTTGCATCAGATTCCTTTAATCCTTTCAAAGATGAGTGACCTGAACCAAGTCACAGTCCAATAAATTCTCTGTCTTTCTACTTGTCAGCTTCTGCGTCCTTATTCCTCATTATAGATCTCATCTGCACATGCTGTGGTTCTTCCCCGATGTCTGTACTTGCTTCTAGTTGGGGTGCGGGCAGAGAGGTTTCTCCAGCAAAGATTTTAACGTCACCAAGAATGCACGCACGCCTGCCCTGCACTTTACAGCAGTAAAGTATTGTGACTTCTTCCACAATTAATGGGCTGTAAAAATTGGCCTTCGTCCCACCTTTCCTTGTGTGGTTACGTATTAGGACCTCATCTCCGGTGAATAGTTGGGGAAGAGGAAATTCTTGAGATTTATTTGTTGAAGCATCTCCTCTGTGTTCTGTACTGCACTGCACCCGTGTCGCTGTAACTGTCCTGAAAAGACAGAAATACTGGCAGTCACACAGTTCAAATAATCATGCATTTCCATTCCAGACAAATCTGCAGTTGACTGAGCATCACTTCTAAATCTGGCTGGAGGGATTAGGGTGTTCTCATTCACTTCCCAGTCACAATTCTGTGAAGCGTGAGATGGTGTTCAGAACCTGGTTGGTTCCTTAAAGCATATAATGCCAGTGGTAGGCAATGCAACCACCCTTTCTTCAAGGTAAGCTTTAACTTGGCTTTCCTTTCCTTGAGCAGGCCATTGAGCCTCTCACAGATTCCATTTCCTTACGGATGATAAGCAGAGGAAAGCATATGCTTTATACAAGCTGATCTGCTCAAATGTCTGATTCACAAAATGCAGGCCATTATCTTACCTTATTAGCTCACATACTTCCCATCTAGGAATTTAGCTGCACAAGTGGAATCTGGATGTGTACAGGGACTTGTGTCAATCCACCTTGAGAAGGGACACGCTACAACAATCATGTATCTATATCCATTACATACTTGGATCATATCAACGTGGTTGATATGCAAATGCTGAAAGGGGTCAATGGGTCTCAGAATAACCCCCTAACTGTGCGCAGTGCTTGCCCAGCTGTGAATATTTGACAGACTATACAATTTGTCATAAAAAATGCAACATACTCTAACAGATTTGTTACAAGCCAATCTTCAGCAATTGTTTCAGCAAGGTTTCCCTAGTTGTGTGCGTGGGTAGTGTAGCTGTTCCAGTGCCAGCCTCAATAAGGCTACAGACATCACTGGTTTACCAGTGCTGTCTTGTCACCACAATGCTTCAGAGCGGTTTAAAGAACACCCTCTTTGTGTCCACAAATCTTTCTCATCTTGAGGTGCTTCCCCCTGAACCTCCATAAGCTGCTTTTTTGACAAATCACTATACTTTTCAACCACATTCATCAACACAACCATTTTTTCTTTTACATTGAGTGTTTCAAAAAACATTATGTTTTCTGAACATGCAGCGAGTTTCGCTTCATCGTCTGCTGCTTAGTTTCTGCATGAGATAACGTCTGCCCTTTTTGTATGTGTTGCGCATTTGACGACTGCGATGGCCACTGGGAGTTGTAGTGCCTTAATAAGCCTGTCCAATAAGACTGCGTGTTGCACTGGTGTGCCGTCTGCTCGGAGGTAGCCCCTCCTTTTCCAATGTGCTAACACTGCGTGCACCGTTGATGTCACATAGGCGGAGGCGCTGTACATTGTTACTTCCTGGTCTGCATGATTCTCGAGCATGACAATCAGCACCACTAGCTCTGCAGCTTGTGCTGAATAGTGAGACGGGAGTCGTGCACCTACCAATGTCTGAAACTCCCCATTGGCTGTGTATTTTACCTAAGCGGCACTCGTATATCTTTGTCCATCATTTTGATTGATTCTTGAAGAACTATCAATAAAAACAATTTTGCACCTGGCAAGGCATTTTCTTTTACTCTTTGGAATTTCATCATAGAACTCTTCATAATTTGAACACTCATGTACATGCTCGTCCTCTGCCAGTGGTTCAGCTACAAACATGGCAGGATTCACTACTCTGCATCAAACTATTTTGATCACTGGATCCGATATGACTACCTCGTTTCTCTAGAACAGGAAATAGAGCGTTTTCCACAAACAACGTCATAGAGCACCGCACCACTATGCTTGCAGCTTTATTTATGGTGAATGTGGCGGCAGCCAGAGACAGTTCACATGGAAAGTGACCTCTCATTACTGGGTCTAAAATCCCACTGTAATATGCAAAGGGCTTGTACCCCAATGTGGTTCTCTGCGTAAGGACTGCTGTCATAACAGTACCATCTGTGTGCGAGAATAAAAAGAATTCCTAAGCATAACTAGGAATCCCTGAAACTGGAGCTGTGCAAATTGCTTTTTCAGATCTTCAAATGCTTCCTCCATTCTCTCAGTACACATGATTTTTTTCTGTTTTGCCTGTGCTTTCTTTAAAGCTTGTAGTAAAGGCCTTATATATGAACTATAGTCAAAGACCCATGCTGTGATGTAATTACATAATCCCAGAAATCTCTGCTTGTGTTTTATCGTGTGAGGCTTTGTGGTTTTCAAAATAGCCTCAGCTCTCTCAGGAGTAACCTTTTTTCCTTCATCTGAAATCAATTTGCCAATATACAGCACGCACTTCTTGTTGACAATACTGTCATCCTTATATCCTTTGTCAGCAAGTACTGTCATCCTTATATCCTTTGTCAGCAAGTATTATCATTAGCTGAACAGAATCGTGTCTGCACTCTTCCTCTGAAGTGCTGCAAACTAAAATGTCATCCACGTATTGCAAAACAACACTTTCCAAATTAATATTGTTCAAGTCCATCTGCAGGATTCTATTGAAAATCGATGGAGACTCGCAATACCCATGAGGCAAATGAGTACTTTTCACTCGTGTTTGTCTGAACGTAAATGACGTCAGATCCTGCAAGTCTTTGTCCACTGGGATTGAGAAAAATGCATTTTTCAGATCAATCACAGTGAAATATTGTGCTCCAACAGGCATGGTGCATAGAATTATAGACGGATTAGGAACTAGAGGGCACTCAACTTCTACCATTTGGTTTATCGACCTAAGAACTTGTATTAGTCTCCAAGATCCCCCTTAGATTTTTTAATAGGATACACAGCAGTATTGCAGAGTGACACTGATGTCACTAAAATGCCCTGTTCCGTCATGGCAGAAATTGTCTTAAAAATACCTTCATCTGCCTCTCGAGAGATGGGATACTATTGTGCTTGAGGAAAAATTGCTCCTGGCTTCAGTTTAATCTTCACTTCTCCGACTCCCTTCAATAGGCCTATGTCGTAGAGGCCTGTGGTCCATAATGAAGCTGGCACATTCGCCATATCTTCGTCAAAATACTCAGGGCATTGTGCTATCATCATTTTTTGATTGCTTTTACCCAATAAGTAATACTCATCTCAAATATGACTTCGTCATCAGATGGATGATCGCCAAATATGTCCTCATCTGTGACGTCAGTTAATCTGTAACTTTTCTGCGATGGCAATCACTGCACACCATTGTCTGCCTTTGCCATCATATCCATCATTCATCAGGTATCCTCATCGCTTTGCCTGCTAGGACTGGCAGATATGCCAACAGGCCCTGTACGCCATAATAAAAAACTTCTGTCTTTAAAGGTATTGCTCTCATGGCTATTTGTCCTGCAAATGCTATGATAATTTCACACACGTTTACATAATGCATTCCTGGTGTTGAGCATACTATGCCTTCATCAGTAAACGAGATCGTCATATTGAGCTTTGTCATCAAATTTCGACCCAATATATTGACAGGTGTCGCATTCTCCTATAGAAACTGGTAATCCTTCAATAAAAGGAACTCTGCTCTTAGCTCCTGAAAAACCTTTGAGTATACATGATGGTGTCAGACATTAAAAATGTTCCCTTACGTATACATGAGCGCATTGCACCTGTGTCTACTAAAAACGAAAAACTCTTGCCCCCTAGGGTGACATCTACCCTTGGTTCCTCGTGAGGATTCGGCGTCATGGATAGGACTGAACACATCAAGTCTCCCAGTGAGGTGTCCTATTGCAGATACAGGGCCTCATCATGAGTTGAGTGGTAACGTCGGCGCTAATAGCGCTGGTGCTATCTGCCCTACCGCCAAACCCACCGGCGCTATTAGCGCCGGATCACGGGTTTGGCAGAACTGGAAATCCCCATTCCCCATTGAGCCCATTCGGGAATGCCCCATTCCCCATTGGGCTCAATGGGGAAATTTCACGCTCTTACCGTCGGCGGATTTCCCGCCGGCGGTATGAACACAAAATTTCGGCGGATTTCCCACTAGCTAAGAGCTGGGGGGTAATCAGCCTAAGCCATGATCTGGCAGACCCTTAAATGCGGCGGTAATAGCGCTACCGCCAAATTTAAGGGTTACTGCCAGACTCGTGATGAGGATTCCGTTACCTGCAAATGGATTCCCCCCACCGACAGTGATACTCCCTATTCTACGTGTCGTTAACTGTCCTGTACATGTGCTCTGTTGAATCTACATAGGTGCATTCTGCGACTGCCTTGTGGCAGAGCTACTGCTACCTGTTGTGTCTGCAAACTCTGCGGCACTCTCGGCACTTGCTGTTGATGCATTGTTTGATTCTGAGCAAGCTCATTACTGAGGTTTGGAATCCCCCTCTTCAAAATGGGTCGTTTTGCACGAACCATTGATTCTACACATGCATGCAAAATGCCCTGTCATCCTGCATGTCCGACATATAGGTGGCCTCCTAATCTGCCCATTCTGTATGTTCTGACCATCATTCTGCATGTTTTGAAACCCACCTTGATTGTTCTGAAAGGCTTCCTGTTTATTCTGCCAATTTCCTTGATTATTTTGAAAACCTCTTCCTTGAAATCCACCCCTTCCGCACGGAGTAAACCCATTATTACTCTGGTCAAACTGCCTTTGGTTATTCACCTGCGGCATACTTGCAATCTGCTGTGGGTTCCATCCATCTACACTCGTCAACATCGCCCCTTCAATGGCATATTTAGGCAGTTTTTTCTGAAATAGTGTGCAATGGTCCGCTGAATCTCTGACCATGGTTTGGCCTCTATACCCACTAATTTCTTAAACTGCTTCTGTACTGGCTCTGGCAGCCATTGGCATAATATATGATAGAATACTAGTATCGAAGATTTGCACGTTTCCAAGGCCCAAGCCTTATGGACATTTTTAATGTTAACAAGCGGATCATCTCCGTCCTTCATCTATTTCGTCATTATAGCTCCCATATCGGATGTGTCTGGATACAATACCCTAAGTGCTTTCGAGACTGCCGCCCTACAGTTATTGAAAGGTGCTCCATTGTTGGCAGTATTGACTATAGTCACACCAGGATACACTGCCATCATCCGTACGTCATCAGCTCTTTCACCAAGTATGGCGATAAGGAGACCCTTAATGTCCCCTAGAGCCAACGTGTTGCCTCCCGTCATTTTCTCTAACTCATGTATTCATTTCCCGCGCCAGAAGTTAAAGTGGGGAGTTTACATCTTAAGTTATCCTTGTCCATCTGGGGCCGGGTATATTCTGTGGTCTGGCCCCTCCTTTCTCTAACAAGCGAAACTGTGACGCCCCAGACTCATTCTCATCTCTCATCATTTGTCTGTCCACTACAGGAATGATATTCCCACATCGCCTTCTACCTGGTAGGGATCTTAGACTGCTCAAATAAGGTGGCAATTTTCTCCTTTCACTGTGGAATTGCCCCTTAGGTTGATCTGATTGTGTTAGTGGTTCTGGTGCCCTGGTTACAGGTGCGTTTAAATCTGACCATCTGACGTCTTTCTCAATTGAAAAACATCCCTCAGGACCGCAGACGTTCCTTCTCTCTTCCTCATGGAAGGTTTCCCTTTCTTCGTCTGATATTTCCTGTGCCCAACTTGTACAGCTTCCCTCCTCGTCATCTCTGTTCAGAGACAGTCTATCTAGGGCCAGCTCTTTTTGCCTTGTACTACATGAGGCTCCCTCTGTATCATTCAACTGAGTACTCTTAAGTCGATCATTTTTTCCATTCCCCTTTGAGTCTTTCTGGGGTTTCATTTCATGATATACTTTATCGATCGCCCCCCAATGCTCCTAGATTCAAACTCATTTTCTAGATTTACTCTAGACGGGCCTGGTAATGACTCGTATTCTGAGAAGAATTCTTCTATTTCCTCCCATGCTTCTTCTGGCTCAGGATCTCTTATCTCTTTTTCCAGGCAATTGAGATTGTGTGCTCTCTGCCTTCTCTTACGTTCCATATCATTATCAAATTCTCTTCCTTGCTTCCTCTCTCACTCAGTGTTCCTCTTTTTTATTAGTATCCCTTCTCTCATTTGCCCTGCATGTCTCCTCATCCTTCTGTCTCTGTATTCTTTTATCCCTTAACTTCTGATCCTCTGCTTCTATTCTTTTTTGTTCTATCCTTTCCTGCTCATCAATCGTTCTCTGTCTATTACCACAGTTTCTTTGCTCTTCAGCTCTCTCTTGTTTTCTTGACTGCTCTTCTTGGTATAACTACTCTCTTCTTTGCCTATCCTTCTTTTTTGCTCCTTCATCTTTCAGTCATTCCTCTCTTTCCTTATCTTTTTTATCTTGTTTGTCTTGATCTTCCCATTGTCTTACATCCTCAATGCTCTTAACATCGAGTTATAATAAAATCTGACCACCCATCCATTTGTTCAGTAAAAGCGCTGTCCCATCAGCCTTGTCTCTTTCTCCTTTCCATCATTTTATCTCTCTTCCTATGTCAAGAGAAGTACTTTCTCGATCACTTCTCTCCTTATCGCGTCTCTCCTTGTCCCTCGGAACCTTAGAGATTATATCTTTCTTAATATTTGTCTCTGTGCTTTCATCACTGCTTTGCACAAGTAACTCACATGCCAGGTTACTATATCATGTTGCTGCTTTAAGCTCCCTCAATGCGTATAACTCATAATCATTCTTGCTCTCATCTCCTATTTCAGCTGGGGTGGGGGAGCAGAAGGCTCCTCACTCGCCTCTCTGCATATAATAAATATCCAATCTATAGGAGGGTCCTTATATTTCTCTTGTTGGTACCTTTTCCAAAGCTCTAAACTAGCTAATCACTTCTCTAGCTTCTTCCCTGTATATGCTGCATGCAGATATCTCATCATATGCTACAGGACTGCCTTCGACAGTGAACCTCCTTGTGGCCACAGCATAAACATTTTATCCACGGTTCGTTTAACCCATTCTGCACTGCACTGTTTGAGCTTAGGTGCATGTTCGGTAACTGCTTACAGAGATGCATAAGTGGAGTAATATCCTCCATTCTTGACTCATCAATTCTTAACTTTGCGTAATCACAGATTAAATCACAGATTAAAAAATGATGTTTCATAAAAATAATATAATATGAGCGAGCACAACTTGTTGCAAGCTCCAATCCCAATAACCACAATTTTTAACTTTAATCTTACTAAAAACAACCATCAGGTTTAATTATAAGCAATCAATTAATTTTTTCTACTTATGACTTCATTGTTCTCAAAAACCACGTAAAACAAACAGACAAACTCAACAAGTTACAAAAATCTCTTACAATCTTTTCTCTAAGGCTTACTCCTAATGTTCCACTATGGGACTCTGGGTTCAAATTTCATCTGTTATGTTGTAAAAATGCAAGCCAGGGCGTATTCTCTCATCGTGGTTCTCTCACAATTATATTATTGCTCGGCCACACTTGAGTCAATATCTCATTCCCTACATATATTATACACTTACTCTCACGTTATATTTTATCCTGCCACCCTTCATTACTTTCTTTTTCTTCACTCATCACCCATGCTTTTGTCAACTCACTCAGGTTTTTTTCTCACCATTATCATTTTTTGTCTTCTGACTCTCGGCGTCATCAGCCTTTTTTACCGCCTCTTCAACCTTCCGATCGATCAGCGTCACATAGAAGTGGGAGGGGTTTCTATTGAAACTAGGGAAATCGTCACACCCGGTCATGCAAGATTTTCTTAAAAATTACACTAACCACTATCTACAAGGAGCTTCTCGTTCTTTCAGCTGAATGGCAAAGGTCAATCGATATTGCGGAAACTCTAAAGTCTACCAAATCGATGGCTCTTAATCCATCCTCTCTCTGATACCAATTGAAACTGGATAGTCCAGCCCCTTTGATGAGCATCAATTACCCTTGAGATGGATTGGGATTCAGACCTTAGTCATACATCAATAATGGAGCCGACTCAAGAAGTTGACAAAAGGAAGACTGTTTTAATGTCAATTATCTAAAACACAGAGCCTAACGAACATCAATGCAATCGCTCGATCTTCAAACTCAAAGTACTTTAGGAAAAAACTGCACTTTTATAAGCAAAATGTGTCATCAATGACATCTAAATCACATGTGTACTAAGGTTCATCCTACTTGGCAAACTACAAACACGTATAAGCATGGGCTATTGGTTTTGAGTGAACATATAAGTATATTATCCATACTAATTTAAAAAGTGTAACTATGTGATTGGTTACTCAAGATCAGGTGGGGCAACTAAGCCCTCCCCACAAAATGACCACCATGAACGTCACTAAATACACAACGTCCCATTGGTTTACACACTATAGGACCCCTAAATACGCAGGTCCTCTACAATTGGTTGGCACTCTATCCTCCTTCAGTACTTTTCTACCTACGTTAGCAGCCTGCAGGCTGGCCATCCAGATGCTGTTGAGGTTGCCTTAACTTTAGCTTCCCACCAATTAGCATTTCAATCCATCATCACCTGAGTAGTCTACTGTCAATTAGGCCTTTGAAATTTGTCCTTGAGAGTGTTCTTTGCTCTGAGAAAATTAGGGAGTGAGAAGCACAGTCTGCCTTCATGCGTAGGTGTCACCACCTCGTTCATCCAACTTCATGTTTCCATGTGACCATGGAATCGAGCCTTTTTGTGTATTTAATTTAATTTTCTAATAGACCTCTGACGTCTTCCTTATTATATTCATGCCTTCTGAACAGGAGTTGTGTTCTTTCACATGATTTTGTATCCAAAGTCAGTTCACTCCAGTTTTGATAAGACCTCTGCATCTTTGCTCGCTCAGCTTCATCTTTCGCTGATACTCTGCGTGTAATTCAATTTGCTTTTTACTATGACACATTGAACTGAGGCCTTTTGCTAATGTCCAACCTGCAATAATACGTTTAGTGGAAACATCCATAATTCTCTCATTCCTATGTATGTATACGTTGGTGGTTGCCGCAGTCTATTTACTATAAGCTTAGAGCTAGCTTTACGATTACTTTGCTGCTTCCGTTTCTTCTGCATTTGTACACTTGTAAAATGACTTGATATCTTCATCTGTTTCTGTGGCATAAGCTTCTTCACCTGATGTCACTTATCCTTATTGCTTTCTTGATGCCTTATAGAATATCTGCACTCTCTGGTCACTGCATCTCTTTTACGTGCGTCATCTTCAGCTCCATGTAACATGTACTGGCAATGGTTGCTGACACTACCATTCATCCTTGCTATTTATTGGCTCTGCTTCTTCTGGGATTACTTTCAAATGGCTATTATATTTTATATGCAGATATAAATGGGTACCTTGGCTCCCAGATTCTCTTAGGTACTGGTCCTTTTACTGGTACTGGACTGAGTCCATACTCTGCTCTTTTTCGATTCAGCTGAACTGTATAAGCCACATACACTGTTTTCCAGCATAAAGGTAAAAGGGGCGGGTCGATTGAGGTAGGGGTACTTGGATCCTCCTCTACAGGTGCATGAGGTACCCTTAGCTGGTCATCTTGATACTAGGAAGACCAAGGAAAGGATCTCTGCACATTTCTACTTGACCAGTATGGGAGTAGAAGTGGAGTCCCACTGCCGGACATGCCCCACTTGTCAGCTGTCTGGCAAGACTGGAGGCAGTGCCATTGCTCCGTTGCAGCCTTTGCCAGTGGTTGCCACACAATTTGAGAGGGTAGGAATCGACATTGTCAGTCCTTGGACCCTCCTGCATCAGGTGGACAATGGTTCATCCTTGTACTGGTTGTTCATGCCACCAGGTACTCTGAAGCTATATCCCTCTGGACCATAACTGCCAAGGTAGTTGTCAGGAGTCTCCTGAGCATTTTTACCAGAGTTAGTTTCCCTAAAGAGGTGGTCTCTGACAGAGGATCCAACTTCATGTCTAGTTATATGCAAGAGATGTGGAAGGAATGTGGGGTAACCTATAAGTTCTGCACCTCCTACCATACCAGACCAATGGTCTGGTTGAGAGGTTTAATAAGACTCTCAAGGGCATGCTTGGTGCTTTGGATGAGCCCCTATGGAGGAAAGGGGATATCCTCCTAACATGCTTGCAGTTTGCCTATAGAGAAGTACATCAAGAGGGTGTTGGTTTCAGCTCCTTTGAGCTTCTCTTTGGACATCCTGCTAGGGGGCATGCCTGCCTTAAACAGCGAAGATTTGGAAGCCTACCCTCCAGGTCCTGCCAAGCAAGTGGGGGACTATGTGTTAGGCCTCAGGAGGAGGATGGTGCAGGTGATGGGCCAGGCATCAGCGAATCGTAAGGCTAGCCAAGAATTAAATAAGTACTGGCATGACCTTAAGGCCTCGCACGTGGATTGGACTCCAGGACAGAAGATTCTTGTGATGGAGCCTTCCAAGCCTATAGCACTGGCAAACAAGTGGACTGGACCCTTCAGGATAATCTCCAAGATGGGCAACGTCAACTCTCTGGTTGACGTGGGAGTCCCTGGGGTAGCCCCTCATGTATTCTATGTTAACAGGCACACGCCTTTCCAACATAGACACAAAGTCTCATGTCTTCTGCGAGCTTCCAAGCAAGAGTAGGATGAGAGTGAGCTCATTCCTGATTTGCTGCATAGTAACCCTCAGGATGGCTCAGTGGAGAGAGTACATCTCTCTCCAGATCGGACACCAGAGAAGCAGAGGGCATGCAGGGCTTTGTTCCACCAGTATGTCCCTCTGTTCTCACTGACATCAGGCCTCACCCTATGGTGCAGGCAAGAAATTGACACTGTTGACAGTGTACCTATCAAAAGCAGATGCTGTCGGATATCAGATACTGTTAAGAACCACATCCAGGCTGCGGTCGCCAAGATGTTGGATCTGGGTGTAATTGAACCCTCAACCAGTACCTGGTCCAGCCCTGTGGTCCTTGTCCCCAAGGCAAGTTCCCAGGCAGCTACCAAGGATCGGTAGTTTTGTGTCGACTACAGAGGAGTCAATGCATCACCAAAACTGATGCTCACCCATTGCCCAGGGCTGATGAGCTTGTGGACACCAAGGAAAAAACTGCATTCTCAACATCTGAGGGACTCTACCAGTCTAGAGTCATGCCGTGTGGGTTTACAAATGCACCTGCCACCTTCCAACGATTGGTCAATCATGAACTCAATGGGCTGGAGGCCTATTGTGTGGCCTATTTAGACAACATTGCTGTCTACAGTTCCACCTGGGATGAGTATTTGACTTATTTGGATACGTTTTTGCAGGCCTAGAAAAGGGCTAACCTCACTATCAAGTCCACCAAGTGCCAGATAGCTCAGGGGAAAGTCACTTACCTTGGTCATCAGGTAGGAGGAGGTTAAATCCATCCTCTCCCCAGTAAGGTACAGGATGTACATGACTGGGAGACTCATACTACTCAAACCCAGGTGAGAACTTTTTTGGGCCTCATGGTTCACCAGAACTTCATGGCAGACTATTGCACCATAACTGCCCCTCTGGCAGCTCTGACATCGCCCAAGCAAACAAGGTTAATTCGACTGAAGACTGTCAGAGGGCCTTTATTGGCTTGAGGGAAAGTCTGTGTAGGGCACCTGTGTTGTGTGGTCCTGATGTCAGCAAACCCTTTATTGTTCAAACTGATGCCTGTGACACCGGAATTGGGGCTGTCTTGTCCCAGTTAGATGACAAAGGGAGGGAACATTGTATTATCTTCATCAGTAGGCAACTCAAAGGTAGAGAACGTAGGTGGGCTACTATTGAAAAGGAATGTTTCAGTATAGTTTGGAGCATTGGCATTTCAGGCCTTACCTTATGGGGTCTACCTCCATGGTCCAAACGGACCATAAGCCCTTAAAAGGGTTTATGCAGATGAAGTTTGAAAACCATAAACTGCTCAGGTGGCCCATTAGCCTGCAAGGGCTAGACTTCACTATTGAGCATAGAACAGGGAAGAGTCATGATAATGCAGATGCCCTTTCCGGAAGGTATGTGGAATGCCTTGATGAAGGTGTCTATCTCATGGGAGATTAGACAACCCTAACCTCAATATGTGGGGGTGGCTATAATGCTGGAAATGCATTGCAGGGACAGGACATCCATGTCCTTGTCCTGTACTCCCTTATCATGTGTGTGCTGTGTTATTTTCTGTGCAGGAGTCCAGTGGGACCCCTGGCAGCGCAGCTCTTCCTCTTTTTGGCCATGGTGAACAGAGACCCTTATGGCACACATGGGTGGGAGTACAACCCTATACCACTAGTGTATGTTTTTGGCTACTTGTGTGTTGCCAACAGAGCAGGGTATGGGCTGGTGGCAGCTCCATATTGAAATGACAGGTCTCTGAGTATCCTCCATTTTGGGATACCCAGGCCCTGCCATATTAATTAGTGGATTCCTAGTAGAAGACAAGATGGTCCCGGTGGCCTCTTGGTTTCTATTGCCTGTTACCTTGTTTTCCCGATGTCCTGGGAAGCCCTGACTCTGTCTCTTCCTCTGACTGGCTGTTGGGTGGAAGAACCATATATGGTACTGTGGGGAAGTCTTCCCAGTGACTGTATCTTGTGGGTACACCCTTGAGGTGGGTACCGGGTGAATGGAGTATATGGCCAATATGCATTCTATGTTATGGGTGTCTGGTTTCTGTGTGTGTGACCCAATGAATGAGACAGCCCTGAAACTGACCTGCATGCACTGTGGTGTGCTGAAAGGCTGGGTGCTTGCCCAATCCACGTTCCTTGTTATGGGTGACTGGGTGGATGTGAATAGACTGAATGCCTATGGGCCTGATTGGCTGCTTGCATGCATGAATGCCCTTCTTTGTGATTGGCTGATTGAGCCTGACTCAGCCAGAGTGATTGAGGGACAGTTGTGTATATCTGGGGACCTCTCACGTAACAATTTGTTCAGAAGCTGACGTCGAAACTTGAGGCTCTTCCTTGAAGCCCAGCTGGAATAACAAGAATTGCTCCTGCATTTCTTTGATGAAATCTTATCTAATTGCTGTTGAGTCTGTCGAGGGCTGATCCAAGAAAGGACCTGGCTTGGAGACCTCTCCCTGAGCTACGAGGGACCATCGTGCAAAACCTGCTGCTCTTCATCGAGGCACCCTGGAAGTCAGTCCCGGAAGACTGTCAACCAGAGAAGAGGTCAGCCAAGCATCTTGAAGTAAAGCACTGGGACATCAAGGCCATCAAAGTCCATTGACATAGACTGGGGTTCGGAAGATTTCCATAACCGCTGGAAGCCAGTCAAGTCGTGTCGCCCAGAAGCAGGGACAGATTGACGCCATGCTGCTCGACGACCGGAGCCACAAAAGCTCCACCTTTGGCTACGAACATTTGACGAGGGCTCCCTTGGCATCACCGCCGACCCCTTTGTCCCACCAGAGAAAGTCGAGTTTGTCGGCTACCGAGGTAAGTCCACTGGTGGGATTTCTGGCCACCTGAAGCCAACAAAGACGTCCTGAGGACACCAAAGAAGTGAAGATCCCAAGTCCAGCCAATCGTTGAGCCCCACTTGCCGAAGCTATCCTGAGGTACGTGCTGCAGCTTCAGCACCAACAGGCAAGAGAATGCTAAACACGACTCTCAACACCCACCGCCCACCGCTGGGTCTACATCCATCACCTGGCCTTCTTTATGGCACTGAACACTTTGCAATGAGGTGCACCACATGCCTCACCTACACAGGACTTCCACAAACGATCGTCGAAGAGCACCGCACCGTGAACGTCGAAGCTACAGAAGCACTGCAAGTGTTCCCCCTTTTCTTCGAGTTTCTCCTGCTTTAAAGAGAGTCCACCCTCGAGGGATCTGTCGACGAACCTTTGAAGAAGCTCTTATATCTCAGGTACATTGGGGTGGGTGAACCCATTGACCAGGAAACACGACTGATGAAGCATGTATGTACTGGGCTTGTTGATACTTTATTACAGGTTGCCCAGGTGGTGGGATCCTCACTCAGAATGTGTCGGTGTAGCTGAAGAAAGAATTCTGCAATTTTATAAACTAGCTTGCGTTCCTTTCTATTATCTATGTTGAAACACCTTACTGCATGATTTGTTTGCTACTTTATAACTGTCAGCAGTTGATGCATTTTAAAGGAATCTGAAGTTATGTGTGGTACCACTAAGACATTGTATATATTTTCCATGTTAGAAGTGCCAGAGTACAAAGTGTGTTATTCATTCTGTATATATCTCTGAACCTTATTTTTATATAAAAACACTGTGTTAGCACTTAACATTGTGTTTGGACATTCCTTTGTGGGGGCTTGGAGACTCACTGTACTTAAGAACCAGTCTGCATCACCTCCTGAGAGCTTATGCCTTGGTTGCTTGTCCAATGCTGCCCCATAGAGAACCTTGACTGCTGCGGTGCTCTGTGCTTATGCTCTGCCATCTAGAGGGCAGAAGTACAGATAACCCCCTCCAGTCTTTACATTCGTACCATATGTTTTCAGATGCTGTGTCCCGAATTGAATCATAGAACTTTTCAGTGCTAAATATACTTCTTTTGGTACATGTCTTGTTCCCACTTTCGACTGATGCATCCCCACTACGAGTGTGCAATAGAAACCAGAGAAAGAAGATAAGACAAAAAACAGGAAAACAAAACAGTCCTACCCCTCTCACTTTCACACTTTTTTCACACGTATTATGTCGTTTATACCAATATGTTTAGGTTTCTCTCATAGTGGCAAGGATATTAGTAATTTTGCCACCTGGCAATTCATCCTTTTGTTTTGTCTGTTTTACCATCACATTAGCAGACACATTTTGAAATCTAGTTCCTGCTTGAATTTATGAACAACAGAATAGCACAGTGTTGAAAATTCAATTTTGGTGCAAAATCTGCAATCCTCAGAATACATACATGTACAACAGCGTTCCGAGGAAGAAATAGGAACTTTCTCATCATCCAGTCTGCCCACCTTTCCAGTGTGAAAAAGCATAGGAAAACAATGAACTTCTACAGTTTTTCCATACACTGACTTGTGCGCCTTTTGATTGTTTCATTTGATATAATTCGAGACTGTCACTCATCACTTCTCGTAAGTATAGAGGATGAAAGTGTAATGCTCATACAAACTGTTACCTTCTGCAACTGTAAGATCCTTAAACTGACCTTCACCGTTCTTCCCTGGTAATCCAAACTGAAGTATGGACAAGTCTGGTACAGTCACACTGTCGTTATACAGTTGATTGTGATTAACTAGTAGCTGTAAAGTTCTCTTCACATTTGTGATATCTATTGCCATACGTGTTTAACCATTCTAGCAACACAATTCAACAAAACAAACAAAGCATCCTCAATGTTACGTTTCACCCCGAGATTTCACGTTTCCTTGCAGATTTAGAGGTAAATACACAGCTTTACCTTTCACACCTTGCACTAATGACTTTTTAGGGATTCTCAATGTCTTTGTAGTCTAACAATAACCTAAACAGAATGAACAGTGTGTAATGCAATCACCTCAAACATATTCAAATTTTGTTAGCACAACAGGAATTGCAGGCACATCCATGTTGTTCAATATGCTTTTTGAAGGAATGTTCCCTCTTTTTCAAACACTGAAACAATATCTGTGCAGTGAATCACTCCTCTACAAACACAGATAAAGGTTATTCCAAACATCATCTGCACAGTTTGTTACATGATCTTCTATGTACACTTTATTGATTTGGTTTCTGTAAAATGTGCTTCAATGGGACAAACAAACATACTCATGATTTTCACTTGAAGAAGACAGAAGAATTGCCATTTGTTGGCCATACCTATTAGGATTTAGGTCCTTTGAAGGCATAGGACATCATAGCCACGTCCTACAAGTGATATTTCTTCATGCAAATCATTTAAAATAAGAGGTTTTACCATCTCATGCGTAGAAACGAAACATTCTACAGTTCCAGCAGTCAACATCTTATTTAACAGTACAAGTGACATACATGGTATTTTCCACTCATACAGTTTAACAAGAAAATACTGTATTTTGCCATGATGTGCAGCCAGTATGTAGTGAAACTGACTTTCGCAACTCTCTTTCCCAAGACAGGCCAGAGAGTGACCCAGAAGTCCAGTTTTTCACACACTTCATAGTCATGAATTGTCTGCACATCTCAATTTGTCTTTATACATTTTCATGTTTGTATAACAATTGTAAACATTGCTTGTAGACACTAGAGGCATACTTGGCAATTACAAGGAAGTTCATTTCCATACTAGATTTCCTTTTCTTACTTTTATTTAACACTGTCCTAAGGTATCTTCTTTATTTTCTCTTGATTTTCAGATTTCTTCTCTTTTATGAATCAGATTACCTTTCACTTCATACCCTCATCCTGTTTCTGCAATAGGAAGAGTCACATTGGATTTTTGACTGAAACTCTCTACACTGAAAAATCTATCTGTATGTGCAGTGTGTATCCTGTCTTTTCCAAACACACCACAAAAGTTTACTTGTGTAAGTACACAAATTGATTGATTATTTTTGTAGAATGTCTTCATGAACTTTGTCAACTTTTTTATATCGCTCAACTCTAAAATGAACAATTTCCACTACACGTGAAAAGCCTTTGCAATGATTGCCTCTAAATTCTTTTTTTGCAAGAATGCATGAACACGTTCTGCTTTCACACTTCCCCTAAGATTTGGAAACATGCAAGAATGAAACATGTTTATGCACATTCATAATCATGTCTCAAAATTAAAGCAGTACTTGATTTTCCTTTTTTAAATGTCTCCTGTTTCTTCATCTGCTTAAAAGATGTTTATACACACTGTGTATTAATAGTCTTATTTGAAATTGGAGTGGTTCCAATGGGTTCAGTAGTTGACATGCTTCTCTCTCAAACTGTACATTTTCCCATGCATTCTCTTTGCAATACATTACAATATTACTCACATTACAGCTTTGTACAGAACATGAAACATCTGCCTCAACATTTTCAGGTATTGAAACTTTACCTCCCTCCAAATCTTTTCTGTTCTTCTGTGGTTTGAAGTCCATTTCTTTTTCAGGCATTCTTGATCTATACTGCAGAAAAAAAGAACATAAGTAATACTTAATCTTCCAGACAAATGTACACACATATAAAACATTTACAATGATATCAGTGTAAATTATGCATTCCAAACTGTAGTTAACCAACAGAATAAAATGATTCTTAATACTGGTAACTGTACAAAGTATAGGAGCTAATAGCGGTTAGATATGGTAACCACAAAATACTATAGTTCCAAAATAAAATATAACATTTGTGTATTATACCGATTTTTCACTCTTCCTGTTGTTAAGTAATTATTTAATGCCACCTGTAGGACACAGATAATATCTTGCAACAGATGTAGGTGGCAATTATTATATAAAAAGGGATACATATCTGAGACATACTGTTTGTTTGTATATTGACCCCTTCATGCTCCATACAAATCGCTGTACCCATTCACAACCACTAACTACCACTATCCATTCAAAATTCATCTCCCTGGTAAGTCTTTCCACTCAATCCTTCTTTCATCAGACACAATCCTGTGCTTACTGATCACACTCAATATATATACTTGAAAGCAAGATGTTACCTTGACCAAAGCTTTAATGCATTCTATTTACAGAACAGCTCAGACTCAAGCCTTTCTGTGAAAGTGAGAACATATATAACTCTACTTCCATTCAGGATATCTTCTGAAATCCATTAGCATTCTTACACACAAGATAAAGGCCTTGCAACCTCCAACTTTCAGTATGTTGTTGCATACAACTCACACAATCCCTCAACATTCACTGTACAAGCTAAGGCTGATTTCAGCAAAATATATGACAACAACAGGTTGCAGATCCCCACATATATGTATTGGATTGTTGCAATTAATTCCTATTGTATACCCATGGAGTGGCTTGCACCTCAGGTTATAGACATTTCAGGACATCTAGTAACAACAAGTAGGGCCTGATTCATGGAATTCTTTGCACATTTCAAAGTGACTTTGCACTGCTGAAAAGTGATTTTGCACTGAAACAAACCCTGATTCATGGAACTGTGCAAAGTGTATTTTTGCTGTGCAAAGTCCATGCAAAGTCATGTTGTGCTGCAAAAATGACTATGGACTGACTTTGCACTGCAAAAATACACTTTGCATAGTTCCATGAATCAGTTTTTCCATATTGGATTGTTGTAATCCATCCTATTAAATATCATTGGATTGACATGCGCCTTATATTATACAAGTCTCAGAAGCTACTTATACCACTTATTTATTCTTTTCATAACATGATGTGTGCTAATGATAGTAAATTAGTATCAATAGTAAGGAAGCATTACAAATTCCACCAGTTTTGACTGTTGAGTAACCTTGTGAAATGCAGTTGTTAGCTATTGCCATACTGGTATTAAGTTGGCCATTGATGGTATCATCAGCAAAATGGTACAAGTACCTCAACATGATATAGCAGTGGCTAGTTAATATCTACTAGTTATACATATTCGAAAACTGCTTTGCCATTGATGCTTTTTTATTTACTGTATACTGTATATAAAAATGCCCAACATCCCTATGGGGTCCAGCTGCTGTATACATCAGCATAAAGAAGACACCCCCATAGGTTTCCAAAGTACATGCTCCAAACCATACAAGCATGGCATGGAATGTGTTAAATTATAATTAAATCTTCCCTGACAGATTCCCATTTTGTGCAGGAACTCATTAGATGTGGGAACAATTCTTACCATTCACACATACTAACAACTGTTCAGAATAACAGTTACATCCTTCCCAACATGCAAGTGACCTATCAGTAGAACAGCCTTCAATAAAACACATTCATAATTAAAATACTGTGACTGCAGTCTATGCATCAATGATACCATTTTACTACATCACAATCTAGTACTTGCAAAGTTTGGTGAGGTTTGGTAAAGGGGGTTAAAGTGATAGGGTGAATCCCAACATGCCTTTTTTTCCCATAGACTGCATGGAGAAAAATGTTTGCGCACGCCTACAGCCCAAACCGCTGGACGGATTTTCACCAAATTTACGGCATGAGCACCGGCTTGGTCCCTAAAGTGTGCTTTTGTAAATTGGTGAAAATCCATCCAGTATTTTTTTTGAAACGATCAAAATGTGGGTTTCACAAAAATTGAGATATCTATGTCCGCTCCATGGACACACTTCCCTTTCGCTCCGCAGACATGACACTGATTGGATAATCGGCTAGCGTCATGTCCGCGGACACGTGACGTGTTCACTGATTGGTTGGGGTGAAGCGTGAGGTGCGTCACATTCTTTTGATGTGCCCGCCATATTGGACAGCGCGGCGTAGAAGTGAGCATAAATCCAATTTTGAGAAGTGTGTTGGTGTGTAGGAGAGCTTGGAGAGGTTGGGGGAGTAAGATATGGGTCAAATGATGTATTTTGTTAGGTGTGAGAAGGCTGTGATTTGTTTGCAGAGTCCACGGTCACCGCAGTGGTCCGCGGACATACTAAACACTGGGCGCACTACTGGTTATTTTACTTTACTATGATGTTGGTTTTGGGTCATTAGTAGAGCATTGGGTGAAGAGGCTATGTATTGAAGAGTTTGTGAGTTGGTTGTAATTATTATTTTAGAATGTTAATTGAAGTGGATAGGTTTTCAGGAGGATGTGTTATGTTTTTGGGTTGTGGTCATTTGGTTTTTTCTATGGGTGTATTATGCTGCGGTGGTTGTGGCCAGGGCCTAGAGTCTTGGATGCATGGCCATGCACCCAAGACTCCAGGCCCTGGACACAACTACCACAGCATAACACATCAATGCTACCAAATATTTTGACTGTGGTATGCGGGCTGCTTAGGGGATATGTTTTCAAAAATGTGAGTACTGATTGTCAGTAGTGTAATAGTGTTTATATGATAGTGAGATGATGTGTGTTAGTTCGTTTGTTGGATTGTGTTCAGAATGTTGGTATTGAAGACTGTAGGCATTTTGGGTTGTATTTATTGGTGAGGTGTTCGTTTGCATGGCTGTGTTATGTTGCAGTGTTTGTGAGTGTAATTATTATATACTTACTGTTTCCTTTGTTGAGGCTGTATGTTAAGTTTTGGCCAGGCCATGCAGTCAAGATTGTAGTGTTTGGCAACAAGCACTGCAGCATAAGATACCCATGGAAGCAAACATTTTGGATTGTGGTCTATGGTCAGGAGTTTGCTTGAATGGGTGTATTATGCTGTGCTGTTTGTTCAATCATTATATACTTACTGTTTCACTTTTTGTGGTTGTATGCAGTTTTTTCATGACATGGGTAGTTGGAGCAGACATTTTCTTTCAATCACTGTGATAAAAGAAAAAAACACATGTTAGTGTAGGTAGTTTATAATGAGTGTTGCATTGCATAGTACACATTTCTGTATTTTGTCGACCCTCATAGTTAGTACTTTAGAAGTACTATAGTTCAAACCAGTGTACTGTGCAATTTGCTCAGTTTCTGTGTTTGTTCATTAGTTCATTGGGTCTGTGGGAAAAAGAATCTATGCTGGATTAAAAAAAAAACTTTCTACGTTGTGGTACAATATATTTCTTTCATTGCTTTCACTAGGAGGAATTGAATAGGTGTATGTTTTTTGATTTGGAAGTGGTGGTACTATTGTTGCAATTAGATTGGTGTATTCTATTTGTTTATTCCTTTTTCTATTTTAGTGGTATTCATCTATCTGTAGGCTTGTTGCAGATTTTTGGGGCAGTTAGATACATGTTGGCGTATTCTAACTGTGCATAGTTTTAAAGTCACAATTTTGTTTTTGTTCATACACAGATTAGTTATTCAATTTTGGTTTTAAGAATATTAAGTAAGTGTTTACAAGATTTGCTGGTAATCTCTATTTTAGAGTAATGGTAGTATCATTACATTCAAACCATCCACAATTCTATTTTTTATATGCAGTGTTTTGACCTGCATTGGTTGTGGCTCCTGCGTGGTAGATTATAGCTATAGTTGTGAAGGTTTTCTTACCACGTGATACTTGACCATGTGTTAATACAGTCAGCTTGCAGTTGTTTTTGGTGCCATCTGCATTGTAACTTAAAAGCATTACTATTACGTATTTACTATGTGTTTGTATCTGTAAGGTGGAGTAATTATCGGAATTGCAGGTAGTACATAATCTGTTATGGTTTGCATTTTGTACAAGTTGTTGAAATAGAATGGATTCACAGTTAGGTATGGATACATATACGAAGCGTTCAATTGCAACATCTTCTTGTGCGACATGGCTAAAAAGTGTGCATGTATGTTTACACATGTATGAAATCTGGAAGATTTCATCTATAGGTAGGTTTTTGTTTTCTAGTACTTGTAGTAAGTACATTAGAAATTCTTGTGGATCTTCTTGTGTATTTATAGTAAATTTGACCATTCCAGCACAGTGGTCAAATTCATGCCTTATAAGTGTTGTCAGTATTGTTGGTTGCATTTCTATGAAGGACTAACATTTGCAAACACAATTGGTCTGTCCTGCATAAGTAAATGTTGTCAATAATTGGTGGCAATTGGAATAGAATACTGATTGCTACGTTTGCGTAGAAATTTACAACAGTTGTATTTGAAAATTTGAATGGACCTGACAGTTCTGTGTCCAAGTAATTTGTTCGGAGTGCACATTGTTTCTTTGAAGTGGTAGTGGACTTTGTTTGTGTAGTATATTCTTCTTTGGTTATGGTCCTTGATGAAGTAATTTCTTTTAATTTGTTTGGAGGAATTGCTGTGAGATCCTGCATAATTTGAGAGTGAAGTAGTTTCTTTTACAAAGTTTTGCTTTTTGCGGAACAGGATCAGTTTTTAGATGGGGGGTGTAGAGTGAACGCAGTCTATTGTATTCTACAAAGCAAGGAATATCAGCATTTACTTTACTTGCATCAAAGTTGATTAGAAATAGTCTGTCAAGTGTACATCAGCGTGGTAGTGTTACATAGCTCATGTCTTCTTTAAACACTGTGCTACCAATATCTACCAATGCTTTATCTAGGATAAGACCTTGTGATTTGTGAATGGTGACTGCGTATGCTAGAGTTAGAGAAAATTGTTCTCTGCGTACATACATGTCTTTGAAAATAAGGAAGCGGGCTGTTGAGCATCCTATTCTTTTAACTTCTGATAGTTTGTCAAAGAGAATATTGACAAACTGAATGTTGTTGTTAAGTGGGTATGTTTGAAAGCCAACAGTACCAAGTGCTCCATTAACTAGTCCTTGGTCCACGTCAAGGTTACGTTTAAGCATTACTCTACAGTTTAAAGATAATTTTACTATTTTCTCCAACCAGCTGTGTTATAGATAGCGTTTTCTAATGTATTTAGGCTTGTTGACACATCAGTAGTATCATACCATGTACATCCAGTTTGTCCGTGGTGCAAATTTGAAGTATTGGTTGCATTTCTCTTTTTAAAATTGTTTCATTAAATTTTGATCATCTTGGCATCAAGGACATACAGTTTTAATTTGTGTGTGCTAATTGTTCCATGACATCAGTAGCACATGTGTTATGGCCGTAGAGTACATTGATGTGCCTGGTTTTCAATATAGATTGTGCTTCTTGAGATAGTACACCGAATCTCAAACATTTTCAAAATGTTGGCGTATGTCAGGTCTGCAGACTGACGCATGTTTTCAGTTAAAATCTCTGTATTGGAAATGTTGCCAAAGGTTGAGATTTCTTATGCTGCCAAGAGTTTTACGGCATAGTTTGTACCCTAAAGTTTTAAAAATAGCTTCACCTTTAACCCTTTAAGTGCCATGGGTATTTCTCCCCAGTGCCAGAGCCTTTTTTGGTGATTTTGGTATGTGGCCATTCAATGGCTTGTAACTTTTTTGTTACATGAGATATCTCGGCCAAATTTGGCTCCTTTTCTTCCCACATGTAGGTGGTCGTAACGCCACCCAGGAATCCCAGGTTGCTGTAGGGGGGTGAGAGAAAATAAGGAAAATGTGCGAAAATTTTGGGTTTTTTCAAAAAATGCCAATAAAATGATGCACAAAGAAGCCTGTGGTTTTTTCCTTGTAAGAGCTAGGAACAAATGGTTTGCTGTGCTGAGTTCCCCAATGTGTTGGCTTTCAGGAACAGGTTGAGTGGAAATGGAAAAAAATTATTTTGATGGGGATATCAACCGTTTTGTGAGAGGTAGGCGATTTTTGCCATTTTTGCCAATTGGACATGCATGGACGGAATGGAAGAAAAGGGCAGGAAAGCCAAATTGGAGGACAGAAAGGCATATATTTCTGAAAAGTAGACAAAATTCCAAGTTTAGGAAGGGGTGATTTGTATAGGTCAGGCAACAACTAGGTAGGGGAAACTGCCATCGAATGGGGGAAAAGCGGGAAAATGACTGAAAAAAACGGTATGTGTTGGACATGGTTGGCTTGGTACGGCAATGGCTTCTATGAATTTTGAGAAAAGCAATGCTCCGCTACATTCCCCCGACTCTTGCAGTTAGGAGAGCATACCATTTTTGTAGTGTTTGTACAAAACAAGCAATACCACAAGCCAAACACTGAGCCATGGTACACAGGAGTTTTACGCTCACGGCCTGACCAGACGCACTTAGCATGTGTAAATTGGGAAAACCAATGTGGTGAGGAACGGCAGCCATACATTTTTTGAAAGAGCACAGGCAGACCTTTTCAAGGGTAGGTGACTTGTGCAGGTTACAAAAGTGTATGGTGGCTAAAGCAGCGACTAAATGTAGGTCACATTTGGGAAAAGAAAGGGTTGTGAGACAAAGGGCTCCAGCAAATGGGTGAAAACGTTAAGAAAACCACACAAACACAACACATGGCCTACCGTCCCGCGTTCCCACAGGTGTCCCGATGAAAACGGTACCTCACATGTGTGGGTGCACCTACCTGGCCGCCAAGGGGAAAGCCCAAAACACAAGTAACCCCAAGTCTGTTTTCACACCGGAAATGTCACACTCTCCCATCATACAGATATGGGCCTCGGGTGTCCAAGCCACCGAGGAAAACAGGGAACCCCATGCATTTCCGAAAAGAGGACACCCGTGGGAATCCGCAGAGGTATGATATGCCCAAATTGCCCCAGAATTTATTACCCAGACACCCCTGCAAAGTCCGAAATGTGGGGAAAAAAACGCTTTTTCCGCACATTTCGCTCGACGCACCCATCGAAACGCGCCCCCAACAACACATGGCCTACCGTCCCGCGTTCCCACAGGTGTCCCGATGAAAACGGTACCTCACATGTGTGGGTGCACCTACCTGGCCGCCAAGGGGAAAGCCTAAAACACAAGTAACCCCAAGTCTGTTTTCACACCGGAAATGTCACACTCTCACATCATACAGATATGGGCCTCGGGTGTCCAAGCCACCAAGGAAAACAGGGAACCCCATGCATTTCCGGAAAGAGGACACCCGTGGGAATCCGCAGAGGTATGATATGCCCAAATCGCCCCAGAATTTATTACCCAGACACCCCCGCAAAGTCCGAAATGTGGGGAAAAATACGCATTTTCCTCACATTTCGCCCGACTCACCCATCGAAACACGCCCCCAACAACACATGGCCTACCGTCCCGCGTTCCCACAGGTGTCCCGATGAAAACGGTACCTCACATGTGTGGGTGCACCTACCTGGCCGCCAAGGGGAAAGCCTAAAACACAAGTAACCCCAAGTCTGTTTTCTGAGGGAAAACTCAGACATTCTGCCGACCGGCACAATGTACAGATATGGGCCTCGGGTGTCCAAGCCACCGAGGAAAACAGGGAATCCCATGCATTTCCGAAAAGAGGACACCCGTGGGAATCCGCAGAGGTATGATATGCCCAAATTGCCCCAGAATGTATTACCCAGACACCCCTGCAAAGTCCGAAATGTGGGGAAAAAAACGCTTTTTCCGCACATTTCGCTCGACGCACCCATCGAAACACGCCCCCAACAACACATGGCCTACCTTCACGCGTTCCCACAGGTGTCCCGATGAAAACGGTACCTCACATGTGTGGGTGCACCTACCTGGCCGCCAAGGGGAAAGCCTAAAACACAAGTAACCCCAAGTCTGTTTTCACACCGGAAATGTCACACTCTCACATCATACAGATATGGGCCTCGGGTGTCCAAGCCACCAAGGAAAACAGGGAACCCCATGCATTTCCGGAAAGAGGACACCCGTGGGAATCCGCAGAGGTATGATATGCCCAAATCGCCCCAGAATTTATTACCCAGACACCCCCGCAAAGTCCGAAATGTGGGAAAAAATACGCATTTTCCTCACATTTCGCTCGACTCACCCATCGAAACACGCCCCCAACAACACATGGCCTACCGTCCCGCGTTCCCACAGGTGTCCCGATGAAAACGGTACCTCACATGTGTGGGTGCACCTACCTGGCCGCCAAGGGGAAAGCCTAAAACACAAGTAACCCCAAGTCTGTTTTCAGAGGGAAAACTCAGACATTCTGCCGACCGGCACAATGTACAGATATGGGCCTCGGGTGTCCAAGCCACCGAGGAAAACAGGGAACCCCATGCATTTCCGAAAAGAGGACACCCGTGGGAATCCGCAGAGGTATGATATGCCCAAATTGCCCCAGAATTTATTACCCAGACACCCCTGCAAAGTCCGAAATGTGGGGAAAAAAATGCTTTTTCCGCACATTTCGCTCGACGCACCCATCGAAACACGCCCCCAACAACACATGGCCTACCGTCACGCGTTCCCACAGGTGTCCCGATGAAAACGGTACCTCACATGTGTGGGTGCACCTACCTGGCCGCCAAGGGGAAAGCCTAAAACACAAGTAACCCCAAGTCTGTTTTCACACCGGAAATGTCACACTCTCACATCATACAGATATGGGCCTCGGGTGTCCAAGCCACCAAGGAAAACAGGGAACCCCATGCATTTCCGGAAAGAGGACACCCGTGGGAATCCGCAGAGGTATGATATGCCCAAATCGCCCCAGAATTTATTACCCAGACACCCCCGCAAAGTCCGAAATGTGGGAAAAAATACGCATTTTCCTCACATTTCGCTCGACTCACCCATCGAAACACGCCCCCAACAACACATGGCCTACCGTCCCGCGTTCCCACAGGTGTCCCGATGAAAACGGTACCTCACATGTGTGGGTGCACCTACCTGGCCGCCAAGGGGAAAGCCTAAAACACAAGTAACCCCAAGTCTGTTTTCAGAGGGAAAACTCAGACATTCTGCCGACCGGCACAATGTACAGATATGGGCCTCGGGTGTCCAAGCCACCGAGGAAAACAGGGAACCCCATGCATTTCCGAAAAGAGGACACCCGTGGGAATCCGCAGAGGTATGATATGCCCAAATTGCCCCAGAATTTATTACCCAGACACCCCTGCAAAGTCCGAAATGTGGGGAAAAAAACGCTTTTTCCGCACATTTCGCTTGACGCACCCATCGAAACACGCCCCCCACAACACATGGCCTACCGTCACGCGTTCCCACAGGTGTCCCGATGAAAACGGTACCTCACATGTGTGGGTGCACCTACCTGGCCGCCAAGGGGAAAGCCTAAAACACAAGTAACCCCAAGTCTGTTTTCACACCGGAAATGTCACACTCTCACATCATACAGATATGGGCCTCGGGTGTCCAAGCAACCAAGGAAAACAGGGAACCCCATGCATTTCCGGAAAGAGGACACCCGTGGGAATCCGCAGAGGTATGATATGCCCAAATCGCCCCAGAATTTATTACCCAGACACCCCTGCAAAGTCCGAAATGTGGGAAAAAATACGCATTTTCCTCACATTTCGCTCGACTCACCCATCGAAACACGCCCCCAACAACACATGGCCTACCGTCCCGCGTTCCCACAGGTGTCCCGATGAAAACGGTACCTCACATGTGTGGGTGCACCTACCTGGCCGCCAAGGGGAAAGCCTAAAACACAAGTAACCCCAAGTCTGTTTTCAGAGGGAAAACTCAGACATTCTGCCGACCGGCACAATGTACAGATATGGGCCTCGGGTGTCCAAGCCACCGAGGAAAACAGGGAACCCCATGCATTTCCGAAAAGAGGACACCCGTGGGAATCCGCAGAGGTATGATATGCCCAAATTGCCCCAGAATTTATTACCCAGACACCCCTGCAAAGTCCGAAATGTGGGGAAAAAAACGCTTTTTCCGCACATTTCGCTCGACGCACCCATCGAAACACGCCCCCAACAACACATGGCCTACCGTCACGCGTTCCCACAGGTGTCCCGATGAAAACGGTACCTCACATGTGTGGGTGCACCTACCTGGCCGCCAAGGGGAAAGCCTAAAACACAAGTAACCCCAAGTCTGTTTTCACACCGGAAATGTCACACTCTCACATCATACAGATATGGGCCTCGGGTGTCCAAGCCACCAAGGAAAACAGGGAACCCGATGCATTTCCGGAAAGAGGACACCCGTGGGAATCCGCAGAGGTATGATATGCCCAAATCGCCCCAGAATTTATTACCCAGACACCCCCGCAAAGTCCGAAATGTGGGAAAAAATACGCATTTTCCTCACATTTCGCTCGACTCACCCATCGAAACACGCCCCCAACAACACATGGCCTACCGTCCCGCGTTCCCACAGGTGTCCCGATGAAAACGGTACCTCACATGTGTGGGTGCACCTACCTGGCCGCCAAGGGGAAAGCCTAAAACACAAGTAACCCCAAGTCTGTTTTCACACCGGAAATGTCACACTCTCACATCATACAGATATGGGCCTCGGGTGTCCAAGCCACCAAGGAAAACAGGGAACCCCATGCATTTCCGGAAAGAGGACACCCGTGGGAATCCGCAGAGGTATGATATGCCCAAATCGCCCCAGAATTTATTACCCAGACACCCCCGCAAAGTCCGAAATGTGGGAAAAAATACGCATTTTCCTCACATTTCGCTCGACTCACCCATCGAAACACGCCCCCCACAACACATGGCCTACTGTCCCGCGTTCCCACAGGTGTCCCGATGAAAACGGTACCTCACATGTGTGGGTGCACCTACCTGGCCGCCAAGGGGAAAGCCTAAAACACAAGTAACCCCAAGTCTGTTTTCAGAGGGAAAACTCAGACATTCTGCCGACCGGCACAATGTACAGATATGGGCCTCGGGTGTCCAAGCCACTGAGGAAAACAGGGAACCCCATGCATTTCCGAAAAGAGGACACCCGTGGGAATCCGCAGAGGTATGATATGCCCAAATTGCCCCAGAATTTATTACCCAGACACCCCTGCAAAGTCCGAAATGTGGGGAAAAAAACGCTTTTTCCGCACATTTCGCTCGACGCACCCATCGAAACACGCCCCCAACAACACATGGCCTACCGTCCCGTGTTCCCACAGGTGTCCCGATGAAAATGGTACCTCACATGTGTGCGTGCACCTATCTGGCTGCCAAGGGGAAAGCCTAAAACACAAGTAACCCCAAGTCTGTTTTCACACCGGAAATGTCACACTCTCACATCATACAGATATGGGCCTGGGGTGTCCAAGCCACCAAGGAAAACAGGGAACCCCATGCATTTCCGGAAAGAGGACACCCGTGGGAATCCGCAGAGGTATGATATGCCCAAATCGCCCCAGAATTTATTACCCAGACACCCCCGCAAAGTCCGAAATGTGGGAAAAAATACGCATTTTCCTCACATTTCGCTCGACTCACCCATCAAAACACGCCCCCCACAACACATGGCCTACCGTCCCGCGTTCCCACAGGTGTCCCGATGAAAACGGTACCTCACATGTGTGGGTGCACCTACCTGGCCGCCAAGGGGAAAGCCTAAAACACAAGTAACCCCAAGTCTGTTTTCACACCGGAAATGTCACACTCTCACATCATACAGATATGGGCCTCGGGTGTCCAAGCCACCGAGGAAAACGGGGAACCCCATGCATTTTCGAAAAGAGGACACCCGTGGGAATCCGCACAGGTGTGATTTGCACCCATCGCCCCAGATTTTTTTACCCAGACAGCCCTGCAAAGTCGGAAATGTGGGGAAAAAAACGCTTTTTCCGCACATTTCGCTCGCCACACCCATCGAAACACGCCCCCCACAACACATGGCCTACCGTCACGCGTTCCCACAGGTGTCCCGATGAAAACGGTACCTCACATGTGTGGGTGCACCTACCTGGCCGCCAAGGGGAAAGCCTAAAACACAAGTAACCCCAAGTCTGTTGGCAGAGGGAAATCTCAGACATTCTGCCGACCTGCGCAACTTACAGATATGGGCCTCGGGTGTCCAAGCCACCGAGGAAAACAGGGAACCCCATGCATTTTCGAAAAGAGGACACCCGTGGGAATCCGCAGGGGTGTGATTTGCGCCCATCGCCCCAGATTTTTTTACCCAGACAGCCCTGCAAAGTCGGAAATATGGGGAAAAAAAACGCTTTTTCCGCACATTTCGCTCGCCGCACCCATCGAAACACGCCCCCCACAACACATGGCCTACCGTCACGCGTTCCCACAGGTGTCCCGATGAAAACGGTACCTCACATGTGTGGGTGCACCTACCTGGCCGCCAAGGGGAAAGCCTAAAACACAAGTAACCCCAAGTCTGTTGGCAGAGGGAAATCTCAGACATTCTGCCGACCGGCGCAACTTACAGATATGGGCCTCGGGTGTCCAAGCCACCGAGGAAAACAGGGAACCCCATGCATTTTCGAAAAGAGGACACCCGTGGGAATCCGCAGAGGTGTGATTTGCGCCCATCGCCCCAGATTTTTTTACCCAGACAGCCCTGCAAAGTCGGAAATGTGGGGAAAAAACCGCTTTTTCCGCACATTTCACTCGCCGCACCCATCGAAACACGCCCCCCACAACACGTGGCCTACCGTCCCGCGTTCCCACAGGTGTCCCGATGAAAACGGTACCTCACATGTGTGGGTGCACCTACCTGGCCGCCAAGGGGAAAGCCTAAAACACAAGTAACCCCAAGTCTGTTGTCAGAGGGAAATCTCAGACATTCTGCCGACCGGCGCAACTTACAGATATGGGCCTCGGGTGTCCAAGCCACCGAGGAAAACAGGGAACCCCATGCATTTTCGAAAAGAGGACACCCGTGGGAATCCGCAGAGGTGTGATTTGCGCCCATCGCCCCAGATTTTTTTACCCAGACAGCCCTGCAAAGTCGGAAATGTGGGGAAAAAACCGCTTTTTCCGCACATTTCGCTCGCCGAACCCGTCGAAACGCGCCCCCCACAACACGTGGCCTACCGTCCCGCGTTCCCACAGGTGTCCCGATGAAAACGGTACCTCACATGTGTGGGTGCACCTACCTGGCCGCCAAGGGGAAAGCCTAAAACACAAGTAACCCCAAGTCTGTTGTCCATTCTGCCGACCGGCGCAACTTACAGATATGGGCCTCGGGTGTCCAAGCCACCGAGGAAAACAGGGAACCCCATGCATTTTCGAAAAGAGGACACCCGTGGGAATCCGCAGAGGTGTGATTTGCGCCCATCGCCCCAGATTTTTTTACCCAGACAGCCCTGCAAAGTCGGAAATGTGGGGAAAAAAACGCTTTTTCCGCACATTTCACTCGCCGCACCCATCGAAACACGCCCCCCACAACACGTGGCCTACCGTCCCGCGTTCCCACAGGTGTCCCGATGAAAACGGTACCTCACATGTGTGGGTGCACCTACCTGGCCGCCAAGGGGAAAGCCTAAAACACAAGTAACCCCAAGTCTGTTGTCAGAGGGAAATCTCAGACATTCTGCCGACCGGCGCAACTTACAGATATGGGCCTCGGGTGTCCAAGCCACCGAGGAAAACAGGGAACCCCATGCATTTTCGAAAAGAGGACACCCGTGGGAATCCGCAGAGGTGTGATTTGCGCCCATCGCCCCAGACTTTTTTACCCAGACAGCCCTGCAAAGTCGGAAATGTGGGGAAAAAAACGCTTTTTCCGCACATTTCACTCGCCGCACCCATCGAAACACGCCCCCCACAACACGTGGCCTACCGTCCCGCGTTCCCACAGGTGTCCCGATGAAAACGGTACCTCACATGTGTGGGTGCACCTACCTGGCCGCCAAGGGGAAAGCCTAAAACACAAGTAACCCCAAGTCTGTTGTCAGAGGGAAATCTCAGACATTCTGCCGACCGGCGCAACTTACAGATATGGGCCTCGGGTGTCCAAGCCACCGAGGAAAACAGGGAACCCCATGCATTTTCGAAAAGAGGACACCCGTGGGAATCCGCAGAGGTGTGATTTGCGCCCATCGCCCCAGACTTTTTTACCCAGACAGCCCTGCAAAGTCGGAAATGTGGGGACAAAACCGCTTTTTCCGCACATTTCGCTCGCCGCACCCGTCGAAACGCGCCCCCCACAACACGTGGCCTACCGTCCCGCGTTCCCACAGGTGTCCCGATGAAAACGGTACCTCACATGTGTGGGTGCACCTACCTGGCCGCCAAGGGGAAAGCCTAAAACACAAGTAACCCCAAGTCTGTTGTCAGAGGGAAATCTCAGACATTCTGCCGACCGGCGCAACTTACAGATATGGGCCTCGGGTGTCCAAGCCACCGAGGAAAACAGGGAACCCCATGCATTTTCGAAAAGAGGACACCCGTGGGAATCCGCAGAGGTGTGATTTGCGCCCATCGCCCCAGACTTTTTTACCCAGACAGCCCTGCAAAGTCGGAAATGTGGGGAAAAAACCGCTTTTTCCGCACATTTCACTCGCCGCACCCATCGAAACACGCCCCCCACAACACGTGGCCTACCGTCCCGCGTTCCCACAGGTGTCCCGATGAAAACGGTACCTCACATGTGTGGGTGCACCTACCTGGCCGCCAAGGGGAAAGCCTAAAACACAAGTAACCCCAAGTCTGTTGTCAGAGGGAAATCTCAGACATTCTGCCGACCGGCGCAACTTACAGATATGGGCCTCGGGTGTCCAAGCCACCGAGGAAAACAGGGAACCCCATGCATTTTCGAAAAGAGGACACCCGTGGGAATCCGCAGAGGTGTGATTTGCGCCCATCGCCCCAGACTTTTTTACCCAGACAGCCCTGCAAAGTCGGAAATGTGGGGACAAAACCGCTTTTTCCGCACATTTCGCTCGCCGCACCCGTCGAAACGCGCCCCCCACAACACGTGGCCTACCGTCCCGCGTTCCCACAGGTGTCCCGATGAAAACGGTACCTCACATGTGTGGGTGCACCTACCTGGCCGCCAAGGGGAAAGCCTAAAACACAAGTAACCCCAAGTCTGTTGTCAGAGGGAAATCTCAGACATTCTGCCGACCGGCGCAACTTACAGATATGGGCCTCGGGTGTCCAAGCCACCGAGGAAAACAGGGAACCCCAGGCATTTTCGAAAAGAGGACACCCGTGGGAATCCGCAGAGGTGTGATTTGCGCCCATCGCCCCAGATTTTTTTACCCAGACAGCCCTGCAAAGTCGGAAATGTGGGGAAAAAACCGCTTTTTCCGCACATTTCGCTCGCCGCACCCGTCGAAACGCGCCCCCCACAACACGTGGCCTACCGTCCCGCGTTCCCACAGGTGTCCCGATGAAAACGGTACCTCACATGTGTGGGTGCACCTACCTGGCCGCCAAGGGGAAAGCCTAAAACACAAGTAACCCCAAGTCTGTTGTCAGAGGGAAATCTCAGACATTCTGCCGACCGGCGCAACTTACAGATATGGGCCTCGGGTGTCCAAGCCACCGAGGAAAACAGGGAACCCCATGCATTTTCGAAAAGAGGACACCCGTGGGAATCCGCAGAGGTGTGATTTGCGCCCATCGCCCCAGATTTTTTTACCCAGACAGCCCTGCAAAGTCGGAAATGTGGGGAAAAAAACGCTTTTTCCGCACATTTCACTCGCCGCACCCATCGAAACACGCCCCCCACAACACGTGGCCTACCGTCCCGCGTTCCCACAGGTGCCCCGATGAAAACGGTACCTCACATGTGTGGGTGCACCTACCTGGCCGCCAAGGGGAAAGCCTAAAACACAAGTAACCCCAAGTCTGTTGTCAGAGGGAAATCTCAGACATTCTGCCGACCGGCGCAACTTACAGATATGGGCCTCGGGTGTCCAAGCCACCGAGGAAAACAGGGAACCCCATGCATTTTCGAAAAGAGGACACCCGTGGGAATCCGCAGAGGTGTGATTTGCGCCCATCGCCCCAGACTTTTTTACCCAGACAGCCCTGCAAAGTCGGAAATGTGGGGAAAAAACCGCTTTTTCCGCACATTTCACTCGCCGCACCCATCGAAACACGCCCCCCACAACACGTGGCCTACCGTCCCGCGTTCCCACAGGTGTCCCGATGAAAACGGTACCTCACATGTGTGGGTGCACCTACCTGGCCGCCAAGGGGAAAGCCTAAAACACAAGTAACCCCAAGTCTGTTGTCAGAGGGAAATCTCAGACATTCTGCCGACCGGCGCAACTTACAGATATGGGCCTCGGGTGTCCAAGCCACCGAGGAAAACAGGGAACCCCATGCATTTTCGAAAAGAGGACACCCGTGGGAATCCGCAGAGGTGTGATTTGCGCCCATCGCCCCAGACTTTTTTACCCAGACAGCCCTGCAAAGTCGGAAATGTGGGGACAAAACCGCTTTTTCCGCACATTTCGCTCGCCGCACCCGTCGAAACGCGCCCCCCACAACACGTGGCCTACCGTCCCGCGTTCCCACAGGTGTCCCGATGAAAACGGTACCTCACATGTGTGGGTGCACCTACCTGGCCGCCAAGGGGAAAGCCTAAAACACAAGTAACCCCAAGTCTGTTGTCCATTCTGCCGACCGGTGCAACTTACAGATATGGGCCTCGGGTGTCCAAGCCACCGAGGAAAACAGGGAACCCCATGCATTTTCGAAAAGAGGACACCCGTGGGAATCCGCAGAGGTGTGATTTGCGCCCATCGCCCCAGATTTTTTTACCCAGACAGCCCTGCAAAGTCGGAAATGTGGGGAAAAAACCGCTTTTTCCGCACATTTCACTCGCCGCACCCATCGAAACACGCCCCCCACAACACGTGGCCTACCGTCCCGCGTTCCCACAGGTGTCCCGATGAAAACGGTACCTCACATGTGTGGGTGCACCTACCTGGCTGCCAAGGGGAAAGCCTAAAACACAAGTAACCCCAAGTCTGTTGTCAGAGGGAAATCTCAGACATTCTGCCGACCGGCGCAACTTACAGATATGGGCCTCGGGTGTCCAAGCCACCGAGGAAAACAGGGAACCCCATGCATTTTCGAAAAGAGGACACCCGTGGGAATCCGCAGAGGTGTGATTTGCGCCCATCGCCCCAGATTTTTTTACCCAGACAGCCCTGCAAAGTCGGAAATGTGGGGAAAAAACCGCTTTTTCCGCACATTTCACTCGCCGCACCCATCGAAACACGCCCCCCACAACACGTGGCCTACCGTCCCGCGTTCCCACAGGTGTCCCGATGAAAACGGTACCTCACATGTGTGGGTGCACCTACCTGGCCGCCAAGGGGAAAGCCTAAAACACAAGTAACCCCAAGTCTGTTGTCAGAGGGAAATCTCAGACATTCTGCCGACCGGCGCAACTTACAGATATGGGCCTCGGGTGTCCAAGCCACCGAGGAAAACAGGGAACCCCAGGCATTTTCGAAAAGAGGACACCCGTGGGAATCCGCAGAGGTGTGATTTGCGCCCATCGCCCCAGATTTTTTTACCCAGACAGCCCTGCAAAGTCGGAAATGTGGGGAAAAAACCGCTTTTTCCGCACATTTCGCTCGCCGCACCCGTCGAAACGCGCCCCCCACAACACGTGGCCTACCGTCCCGCGTTCCCACAGGTGTCCCGATGAAAACGGTACCTCACATGTGTGGGTGCACCTACCTGGCCGCCAAGGGGAAAGCCTAAAACACAAGTAACCCCAAGTCTGTTGTCAGAGGGAAATCTCAGACATTCTGCCGACCGGCGCAACTTACAGATATGGGCCTCGGGTGTCCAAGCCACCGAGGAAAACAGGGAACCCCAGGCATTTTCGAAAAGAGGACACCCGTGGGAATCCGCAGAGGTGTGATTTGCGCCCATCGCCCCAGATTTTTTTACCCAGACAGCCCTGCAAAGTCGGAAATGTGGGGAAAAAACCGCTTTTTCCGCACATTTCGCTCGCCGCACCCGTCGAAACGCGCCCCCCACAACATGTGGCCTACCGTCCCGCGTTCCCACAGGTGTCCCGATGAAAACGGTACCTCACATGTGTGGGTGCACCTACCTGGCCGCCAAGGGGAAAGCCTAAAACACAAGTAACCCCAAGTCTGTTGTCCATTCTGCCGACCGGCGCAACTTACAGATATGGGCCTCGGGTGTCCAAGCCACCGAGGAAAACAGGGAACCCCATGCATTTTCGAAAAGAGGACACCCGTGGGAATCCGCAGAGGTGTGATTTGCGCCCATCGCCCCAGATTTTTTTACCCAGACAGCCCTGCAAAGTCGGAAATGTGGGGAAAAAAACGCTTTTTCCGCACATTTCACTCGCCGCACCCATCGAAACACGCCCCCCACAACACGTGGCCTACCGTCCCGCGTTCCCACAGGTGTCCCGATGAAAACGGTACCTCACATGTGTGGGTGCACCTACCTGGCCGCCAAGGGGAAAGCCTAAAACACAAGTAACCCCAAGTCTGTTGTCAGAGGGAAATCTCAGACATTCTGCCGACCGGCGCAACTTACAGATATGGGCCTCGGGTGTCCAAGCCACCGAGGAAAACAGGGAACCCCATGCATTTTCGAAAAGAGGACACCCGTGGGAATCCGCAGAGGTGTGATTTGCGCCCATCGCCCCAGACTTTTTTACCCAGACAGCCCTGCAAAGTCGGAAATGTGGGGAAAAAACCGCTTTTTCCGCACATTTCACTCGCCGCACCCATCGAAACACGCCCCCCACAACACGTGGCCTACCGTCCCGCGTTCCCACAGGTGTCCCGATGAAAACGGTACCTCACATGTGTGGGTGCACCTACCTGGCCGCCAAGGGGAAAGCCTAAAACACAAATAACCCCAAGTCTGTTGTCAGAGTGAAATCTCAGACATTCTGCCGACCGGCGCAACTTACAGATATGGGCCTCGGGTGTCCAAGCCACCGAGGAAAACAGGGAACCCCATGCATTTTCGAAAAGAGGACACCCGTGGGAATCCGCAGAGGTGTGATTTGCGCCCATCGCCCCAGACTTTTTTACCCAGACAGCCCTGCAAAGTCGGAAATGTGGGGACAAAACCGCTTTTTCCGCACATTTCGCTCGCCGCACCCGTCGAAACGCGCCCCCCACAACACGTGGCCTACCGTCCCGCGTTCCCACAGGTGTCCCGATGAAAACGGTACCTCACATGTGTGGGTGCACCTACCTGGCCGCCAAGGGGAAAGCCTAAAACACAAGTAACCCCAAGTCTGTTGTCCATTCTGCCGACCGGCGCAACTTACAGATATGGGCCTCGGGTGTCCAAGCCACCGAGGAAAACAGGGAACCCCATGCATTTTCGAAAAGAGGACACCCGTGGGAATCCGCAGAGGTGTGATTTGCGCCCATCGCCCCAGATTTTTTTACCCAGACAGCCCTGCAAAGTCGGAAATGTGGGGAAAAAACTGCTTTTTCCGCACATTTCACTCGCCGCACCTATCGAAACACGCCCCCCACAACACGTGGCCTACCGTCCCGCGTTCCCACAGGTGTCCCGATGAAAACGGTACCTCACATGTGTGGGTGCACCTACCTGGCCGCCAAGGGGAAAGCCTAAAACACAAGTAACCCCAAGTCTGTTGTCAGAGGGAAATCTCAGACATTCTGCCGACCGGCGCAACTTACAGATATGGGCCTCGGGTGTCCAAGCCACCGAGGAAAACAGGGAACCCCATGCATTTTCGAAAAGAGGACACCCGTGGGAATCCGCAGAGGTGTGATTTGCGCCCATCGCCCCAGATTTTTTTACCCAGACAGCCCTGCAAAGTCGGAAATGTGGGGAAAAAAACGCTTTTTCCGCACATTTCACTCGCCGCACCCATCGAAACACGCCCCCCACAACACGTGGCCTACCGTCCCGCGTTCCCACAGGTGTCCCGATGAAAACGGTACCTCACATGTGTGGGTGCACCTACCTGGCCGCCAAGGGGAAAGCCTAAAACACAAGTAACCCCAAGTCTGTTGTTCATTCTGCCGACTGGCGCAACTTACAGATATGGGCCTCGGGTGTCCAAGCCACCGAGGAAAACAGGGAACCCCATGCATTTTCGAAAAGAGGACACCCGTGGGAATCCGCAGAGGTGTGATTTGCGCCCATCGCCCCAGATTTTTTTACCCAGACAGCCCTGCAAAGTCGGAAATGTGGGGAAAAAACCGCTTTTTCCGCACATTTCACTCGCCGCACCCATCGAAACACGCCCCCCACAACACGTGGCCTACCGTCCCGCGTTCCCACAGGTGTCCCGATGAAAACGGTACCTCACATGTGTGGGTGCACCTACCTGGCCGCCAAGGGGAAAGCCTAAAACACAAGTAACCCCAAGTCTGTTGTCAGAGGGAAATCTCAGACATTCTGCCGACCGGCGCAACTTACAGATATGGGCCTCGCGTGTCCAAGCCACCGAGGAAAACAGGGAACCCCATGCATTTTCGAAAAGAGGACACCCGTGGGAATCCGCAGAGGTGTGATTTGCGCCCATCGCCCCAGATTTTTTTACCCAGACAGCCCTGCAAAGTCGGAAATGTGGGGAAAAAACCGCTTTTTCCGCACATTTCGCTCGCCGCACCCGTCGAAACGCGCCCCCCACAACACGTGGCCTACCGTCCCGCGTTCCCACAGGTGTCCCGATGAAAACGGTACCTCACATGTGTGGGTGCACCTACCTGGCCGCCAAGGGGAAAGCCTAAAACACAAGTAACCCCAAGTCTGTTGTCCATTCTGCCGACCGGCGCAACTTACAGATATGGGCCTCGGGTGTCCAAGCCACCGAGGAAAACAGGGAACCCCATGCATTTTCGAAAAGAGGACACCCGTGGGAATCCGCAGAGGTGTGATTTGCGCCCATCGCCCCAGATTTTTTTACCCAGACAGCCCTGCAAAGTCGGAAATGTGGGGAAAAAAACGCTTTTTCCGCACATTTCACTCGCCGCACCCATCGAAACACGCCCCCCACAACACGTGGCCTACCGTCCCGCGTTCCCACAGGTGTCCCGATGAAAACGGTACCTCACATGTGTGGGTGCACCTACCTGGCCGCCAAGGGGAAAGCCTAAAACACAAGTAACCCCAAGTCTGTTGTCAGAGGGAAATCTCAGACATTCTGCCGACCGGCGCAACTTACAGATATGGGCCTCGGGTGTCCAAGCCACCGAGGAAAACAGGGAACCCCATGCATTTTCGAAAAGAGGACACCCGTGGGAATCCGCAGAGGTGTGATTTGCGCCCATCGCCCCAGACTTTTTTACCCAGACAGCCCTGCAAAGTCGGAAATGTGGGGAAAAAAACGCTTTTTCCGCACATTTCACTCGCCGCACCCATCGAAACACGCCCCCCACAACACGTGGCCTACCGTCCCGCGTTCCCACAGGTGTCCCGATGAAAACGGTACCTCACATGTGTGGGTGCACCTACCTGGCCGCCAAGGGGAAAGCCTAAAACACAAGTAACCCCAAGTCTGTTGTCAGAGGGAAATCTCAGACATTCTGCCGACCGGCGCAACTTACAGATATGGGCCTCGGGTGTCCAAGCCACCGAGGAAAACAGGGAACCCCATGCATTTTCGAAAAGAGGACACCCGTGGGAATCCGCAGAGGTGTGATTTGCGCCCATCGCCCCAGACTTTTTACCCAGACAGCCCTGCAAAGTCGGAAATGTGGGGAAAAAACCGCTTTTTCCGCACATTTCACTCGCCGCACCCATCGAAACACGCCCCCCACAACACGTGGCCTACCGTCCCGCGTTCCCACAGGTGTCCCGATGAAAACGGTACCTCACATGTGTGGGTGCACCTACCTGGCCGCCAAGGGGAAAGCCTAAAACACAAGTAACCCCAAGTCTGTTGTCAGAGGGAAATCTCAGACATTCTGCCGACCGGCGCAACTTACAGATATGGGCCTCGGGTGTCCAAGCCACCGAGGAAAACAGGGAACCCCATGCATTTTCGAAAAGAGGACACCCGTGGGAATCCGCAGAGGTGTGATTTGCGCCCATCGCCCCAGACTTTTTTACCCAGACAGCCCTGCAAAGTCGGAAATGTGGGGACAAAACCGCTTTTTCCGCACATTTCGCTCGCCGCACCCGTCGAAACGCGCCCCCCACAACACGTGGCCTACCGTCCCGCGTTCCCACAGGTGTCCCGATGAAAACGGTACCTCACATGTGTGGGTGCACCTACCTGGCCGCCAAGGGGAAAGCCTAAAACACAAGTAACCCCAAGTCTGTTGTCCATTCTGCCGACCGGCGCAACTTACAGATATGGGCCTCGGGTGTCCAAGCCACCGAGGAAAACAGAGTACCCCATGCATTTTCGAAAAGAGGACACCCGTGGGAATCCGCAGAGGTGTGATTTGCGCCCATCGCCCCAGATTTTTTTACCCAGACAGCCCTGCAAAGTCGGAAATGTGGGGAAAAAACCGCTTTTTCCGCACATTTCACTCGCCGCACCCATCGAAACACGCCCCCCACAACACGTGGCCTACCGTCCCGCGTTCCCACAGGTGTCCCGATGAAAACGGTACCTCACATGTGTGGGTGCACCTACCTGGCCGCCAAGGGGAAAGCCTAAAACACAAGTAACCCCAAGTCTGTTGTCAGAGGGAAATCTCAGACATTCTGCCGACCGGCGCAACTTACAGATATGGGCCTCGGGTGTCCAAGCCACCGAGGAAAACAGGGAACCCCAGGCATTTTCGAAAAGAGGACACCCGTGGGAATCCGCAGAGGTGTGATTTGCGCCCATCGCCCCAGATTTTTTTACCCAGACAGCCCTGCAAAGTCGGAAATGTGGGGAAAAAACCGCTTTTTCCGCACATTTCGCTCGCCGCACCCATCGAAACGCGCCCCCCACAACACGTGGCCTACCGTCCCGCGTTCCCACAGGTGTCCCGATGAAAACGGTACCCACGGGTGTCCTCTTTTCGAAAATGCATGGGGTTCCCTGTTTTCCTCGGTGGCTTGGACACCCGAGGCCCATATCTGTAAGTTGCGCCGGTCGGCAGAATGTCTGAGATTTCCCTCTGACAACAGACTTGGGGTTACTTGTGTTTTAGGCTTTCCCCTTGGCGGCCAGGTAGGTGCACCCACACATGTGAGGTACCGTTTTCATCGGGACACCTGTGGGAACGCGGGACGGTAGGCCACGTGTTGTGGGGGGCGCGTTTCGATGGGTGCGGCGAGCGAAATGTGCGGAAAAAGCGTTTTTTTCCCCACATTTCTGACTTTGCAGGGCTGTCTGGGTAAAAAAATCTGGGGCGATGGGCGCAAATCACACCTCTGCGGATTCCCACGGGTGTCCTCTTTTCGAAAATGCATGGGGTTCCCTGTTTTCCTCGGTGGCTTGGACACCCGAGGCCCATATCTGTAAGTCGCGCCGGTCGGCAGAATGTCTGAGATTTCCCTCTGACAACAGACTTGGGGTTACTTGTGTTTTAGGCTTTCCCCTTGGCGGCCAGGTAGGTGCACCCACACATGTGAGGTACCGTTTTCATCGGGACACCTGTGGGAACGCGGGACGGTAGGCCATGTGTTGTGGGGTGCGCGTTTCGATGGGTGCGGCGAGCGAAATGTGCGGAAAAAGCGTTTTTTTCCCCACATTTCCGACTTTGCAGGGCTGTCTGGGTAAAAAAATCTGGGGCGATGGGCGCAAATCACACCTCTGCGGATTCCCACGGGTGTCCTCTTTTCGAAAATGCCTGGGGTTCCCTGTTTTCCTCGGTGGCTTGGACACCCGAGGCCCATATCTGTAAGTTGCGCGGCTCGGCAGAATGTCTGAGATTTCCCTCTGCCAACAGACTTGGGGTTACTTGTGTTTTAGGCTTTCCCCTTGGCGGCCAGGTAGGTGCACCCACACATGTGGGGTACCGTTTTCATCGGGACACCTGTGGGAACGCGGGACGGTAGGCCACGTGTTGTGGGGGGCGCGTTTCGATGGGTGCGGCGAGCGAAATGTGCGGAAAAAGCGTTTTTTTCCCCACATTTCCGACTTTGCAGGGCTGTCTGGGTAAAAAAATCTGGGGCGATGGGCGCAAATCACACCTCTGCGGATTCCCACGGGTGTCCTCTTTTCGAAAATGCATGGGGTTCCCTGTTTTCCTCGGTGGCTTGGACACCCGAGGCCCATATCTGTAAGTTGCGCCGGTCGGCAGAATGGACAACAGACTTGAGGTTACTTGTGTTTTAGGCTTTCCCCTTGGCGGCCAGGTAGGTGCACCCACACATGTGAGGTACCGTTTTCATCGGGACACCTGTGGGAACGCGGGACAGTAGGCCATGTGTTGTGGGGGGCGCGTTTCGATGGGTGCGGCGAGCGAAATGTGCGGAAAAAGCGTTTTTTTCCCCACATTTCCGACTTTGCAGGGCTGTCTGGGTAAAAAAATCTGGGGCGATGGGCGCAAATCACACCTCTGCGGATTCCCACGGGTGTCCTCTTTTCGAAAATGCCTGGGGTTCCCTATTTTCCTCGGTGGCTTGGACACCCGAGGCCCATATCTGTAAGTTGCGCGGCTCGGCAGAATGTCTGAGATTTCCCTCTGCCAACAGACTTGGGGTTACTTGTGTTTTAGGCTTTCCCCTTGGCGGCCAGGTAGGTGCACCCACACATGTGGGGTACCGTTTTCATCGGGACACCTGTGGGAACGCGGGACGGTAGGCCATGTGTTGTGGGGGGCGTGTTTCGATGGGTGCGGCGAACGAAATGTGCGGAAAAAGCGTTTTTTTCCCCACATTTCCGACTTTGCAGGGCTGTCTGGGTAAAAAAATCTGGGGCGATGTGCGCAAATCAGACCTCTGTGCTTTCCCACGGGTGTCCTCTTTTGGGAAATGCATGGGGTTCCCTGTTTTCCTTGCTGGCTTCGACACCCTAGGCCCAAATCTGTAGGTTGCCCACATGAATAAATTGTGCTGTGGCGAAAGGCTTGGGGTTACCAGCGGGTTACCCTTTTCCTTTTGCGACCCCGGTAGGTGCACCCACACATGCGAGGTACCTTTTTCGTCGGAACACCTGTGGGAACACGAGAAGGTATGACATCTGCTGTTGGCGACGTGTTTCGGTGAGTGGACACAGGGAAATGTCTCTGAAATTGGCCGGAAATGAAGACAAATCTCAGACATTTCCCTCTGGCCACTCACCGAAACACACCGCCAACAACACGTGGGCTACCTTCCCGCATCGCCACACGTGTCCCAATGAGAGGCTGACCTCTTTGTGTGCAGGTGTGGTACCTGAGTGACAATGGGCACATCTTTAGTATAGTAACTTCGCTGTAGTGCGCTTAGGAAACAGTAAAGTACTGCCAGTAAGCCATTTCACATGCACCTTTCCTCACACTTCCCATACATAGCAGACGCAATGCAGTTAGACACGCAAGGTGGGATTTAGCACAAGGACCAACCTCCTTGTATTGCACAAGAAGGTTTGTCCTTGTGAGCAGTGATGCCACGTCAAGGCACCCACCGGATCACTGGCCATTCGTATCCCTTTCGTGTCTGCAGTCAGTTGGCATCCATTTCAGCAGTTACACTTCTACGAAATCACTAGCACCAGAGCAAGTGTATCTACACATGAGCATATCTACACACTTATACCACATGGACATCTGTGTACAATGCAACTGTGTCTCTAGCAATATCTTAACTATCATTTGGCATCAATTTCATAGCAACTGTGTCTGCATGCAAACTTTATGTGCTGGCAATCACATGTGGACAGTGATAGCAAGTGCATACTGAATGACTTCACTACCCTGCCCTACAGGCGCTATCTTCCACACCAGCTTTCAGTATGCCCATAGCAACTATGGCCAAACATTCTTATGTCCCACCGTACCCACACAAAACAGCCATCCTGCAAAATGACAATCATTTCGTCACTGCTGGAAAAGTCCATTCACAGAAATTGCAACTGCATGCTCTTTGTATCTTTACCTAATTCACACACCAATCATATCCAATTCATTCCTACAGATGACGTGTCACTTACACCACACATAACATTACTCGAGGTAAAACAATAAACAAGGCAGGATCTTACGAGGTACGCAAGACACCGCTGCCATATAGTTGGTGTCCAAGTACCACTTTCATGACACTTAGACCTCAAGGGAAGGAGCCAAAGTGGCGTGTAATATTTTGAAAAAACACCCCTTGAGTGGAGGGAACCTGAATGCTGTTCTGGTCTTCCACAACGCACGGCTTGAGTAGAGGGAGCGGGACTGGCCTTTCTTTGCTTGCCAAACCTTAAGTGGAAGGAGCCAGATTTGGGTTCCTGTCCAAAGTACGCCAGAAGCGGATGGGGTTTTCCAGACGTTTTTTTTTTGTAAGGCAATCCCGAACAGGAGCAAGCTGCACTCCCATAGGGGAGTGACCCACAGTGCTCCACCCTTCTTCTCCATGGCCCGCCTCAACTAGAGGCGGTGGAGTGGCATTCCTTTCCAAGATGCGCCTTCTTTGGACGTAACAAGCATTGCGTTACTTTGCAAGGCACACCACGCGCAGAGGGAGCTAGACTGCCTTTTCCTTAGGAGGCAGACCTGAAGGGAAAGGTACCGGGGGTGATGTCTCTTTCCCAGGCAGGCCTCAAGTGGAGGGGGCAGGACTAGCATTGCTTGCCAAAGCACGCCAAAGGGGAGTAAAGCAGAGTGCTGTCCCCACCTACTCCAAGGCACACCTCAAGTGGAGGGAGCTAGAGTGGCATTTCTTTCAAAGATGCGCCTGCTTTGGACGTAACAAGCATTGCGTTACTTTGCAAGGCACACCACGCGCAGAGGGAGCTAGACTGCCTTTTCCTTAGGAGGCAGACCTGAAGGGAAAGGTACCGGGGGTGATGTCGCTTTCCCAGGCAGGCCTCAAGTGGAGGGGGCAGGACTAGCATTGCTTGCCAAAGCACGCCAAAGGGGAGTAAAGCAGAGTGCTGTCCCCACCTACTCCAAGGCACACCTCAAGTGGAGGGAGCTAGAGTGGCATTTCTTTCAAAGATGCGCCTGCTTTGGACGTAACAAGCATTGCGTTACTTTGCAAGGCACACCACGCGCAGAGGGAGCTAGACTGCCTTTTCCTTAGGAGGCAGACCTGAAGGGAAAGGTACCGGGGGTGATGTCTCTTTCCCAGGCAGGCCTCAAGTGGAGGGGGCAGGACTAGCATTGCTTGCCAAAGCACGCCAAAGGGGAGTAAAGCAGAGTGCTGTCCCCACCTACTCCAAGGCACACCTCAAGTGGAGGGAGCTAGAGTGGCATTTCTTTCAAAGATGCGCCTGCTTTGGACGTAACAAGCATTGCGTTACTTTGCAAGGCACACCACGCGCAGAGGGAGCTAGACTGCCTTTTCCTTAGGAGGCAGACCTGAAGGGAAAGGTACCGGGGGTGATGTCTCTTTCCCAGGCAGGCCTCAAGTGGAGGGGGCAGGACTAGCATTGCTTGCCAAAGCACGCCAAAGGGGAGTAAAGCAGAGTGCTGTCCCCACCTACTCCAAGGCACACCTCAAGTGGAGGGAGCTAGAGTGGCATTTCTTTCAAAGATGCGCCTGCTTTGGACGTAACAAGCATTGCGTTACTTTGCAAGGCACACCACGCGCAGAGGGAGCTAGACTGCCTTTTCCTTAGGAGGCAGACCTGAAGGGAAAGGTACCGGGGGTGATGTCTCTTTCCCAGGCAGGCCTCAAGTGGAGGGGGCAGGACTAGCATTGCTTGCCAAAGCACGCCAAAGGGGAAAGACCCGCATGGCACAACTCAAGTACAGGGACTCATAATGATTACTATTTCGTAGGCACGCCTCCAATGGAAGGAGCCTGATTAGCGTTCCTTTGCAAGTCACGCTTTGAGCTGAGGGATCTAGACTGATGTACATTTTCTTGGCAGGCCTCAAGGGAAAGCTACGGCTGTGGTTGCCTTTCCAAGGCAGGCCTCGAGTGGAGGAAGCAGGACTAGCGATGCTCGTGAATGCACGCTAAATCAAGTGAAGTGAGTTGACATCCTGTTGCATTTTCATTGAAGGTACTCCTCCAGGGCAGGGTGCAAGAGTGCCATTCCTTTACAAGACATGCACGATTTCAGGGGCTAAGGGTCCCTTTCAAGGAATGATGGGCATTTTCGGAAATCAGTCGATCTCCCAATATTTTTCCTTTGTATGATACAAAAGGAAACAAGGCTGAAAGCAGAGGGCAGGCTGGGAAGGGCATTGGGGACAGTACACCCGAGTATCCTTCCTCTTTCCTTGTTTTGTACACACCTTACATTTTCGGTACGGTTGTGCCTTCGTGGCAGTGGGAGGAACATAATCACCAAAGTGTCGCTCTTGCAATCTGGCTACATCTTCGACCTCTGGAAAGGAGGGAATTTGTACATGAACATTAGCCAGAGATTGAACAATTTCTAATTCAAAATCCAAAAAGGAGAGCTTGTTTTGTGGAGTAGCTGCACGGTACACCACATAAGCATTGTACGTTGCCATATGCACAATGTGTGTGGCTAACTTTTTGTACCAGAAACGCGACTTGCGTTCAGCGTGGTATGACTCAAGCACTTGGTCATTTTTGTCTACTCCACCCATGTACTTGTTGTAATCCAGAATGCAATTGGGTTTCAACACTTGCTGAGTCTGCCTGCGCAGAGGGACAGCTGAAGTACTTTCATCATGAATAGTACTTAGCATGTACACATCCCTTTTGTCGCAGAATTTCACTGCTAACAATTCATCCTGCCGCAATGCCATACATTGTCCCTTAGCCAACTTCTTACACACAAGTTGTCTGGGGAAGCGTTTGCGGTTACTGCGGATTGTACCGCATGCGAGTGTGCCCACATTGAACAATTCCTTGAACAGTGGAATTCCGGTGTAGAAATTGTCTACATACAAATGATGTCCCTTGTGGAGCCATGGTGTGAGAAGATCCCAAACAATCTTCTCACTTGTCCCTAAATGGGCTGGGCAGCCCGGAGGGTTTAGGGTAGAGTCTTTACCGGTGTAGACTCTCATGCTGCTGACATACCCAGTGGTACTTTCACACAACATGTACATTTTAATCCCATATCGTGATCTCTTGCTAGGAATGTATTGCCTGAATACAAGGCGACCTTTGAACAACACCAACGATTCATCAATGGATATGTTCTGGCTAGGAACATACACCTCTGCAAATCGGTGAGTGAAATGGTCCAGAAATGGCTTAAGTTTGAACAGCCTATCAAAGTTTGGGTCCGTTTTGGGTAATGCTGCCGAGTTGTCATTGAAGTGCAACATACGGTGCAGTGCTTGAAAGCGATTTCTGCTCATTGTTGCTGAAAAAAACGGGCAATAAAGTGGTGCTACAGTAGTCCAGTACATTGCGACAGACGGCTTGTGTCCAATTCCCATGAGCAAAATGAGACCCCAAAACTGTCTCATTTCAACATCGTTTGTGGGTACCCATGCTTGTGCTCTGGAGTGGGGTTTCAGAGTGGGACCCCTAGACCTCATGAACTGTGCAGCGTATAAATTGGTTTGCTCAACCACGTCTGCAATGAACCCATCATCAACAAAAAGGTTGAAAAAATCAATAGGCTGAAACCCTTCTGTATTCACTGTGCACCCTGATATACCAGTGAAAGGGGGCACAACAGGCTGAGCCATTGCTGGAGGCAACCAGAGCGACTCTTGAGTCATGTCAGGAACTGCCACATTGCGTGGCAGTCTTGCACGTCCCCTCCCCCTTACAGGTCCCCTGCATGTGGGAAGTGTGCGAAAAGGTGGACGCACTCTTCCTTCCTCTTCATCATCAGATGATGACGATGATGAGTGGGAGGAGGGACTTTCGTCAATGGCCATCTCACTTCCCCAATCACTTCCCTCCTGCCCCTCAGAAGCACTATCTGTTTCAGAATGCATGTACACATCTGTGCCTTGCTCTGAGCCAGATTCCATCACTACAGCTAATGCCTCCGCACCAGACATTGATCGCCGAGAAGCCATGAGTACCTTCGCTATGGAACCCTTCAATGCCCAAAGACCAGATGAAGACTGAAACAAGAAGTATGTGTGCTTCTGAAAGTATGGAACGTAGCACAGTAAGTGGTATTCAGTGCCACAAACCTACTCCACACAGGTACACCAAAAGGTCCAGACTTTGCTCACTAACTGTAGCAGCCCTCTGCAATATGACGTACTCCCTGCACGCTACAATAAACAGAGTAGTACTTTGCAAACACTCACGTGAAATGCTAAGGACCAGCTGACTGCTTTCCTACAAGTGTGTAGACAGCTACAACACACCTGCACCTAAAAGAAAGAGAACAAAAAATCTATGGCCAATGTACTATTCCGCTAAACTGTACAGAAATACAAGCGTGGGGACGAGGATTTCAGCCACACTACCTATTCAGAAACAGCCAACATGCTTTGCACCATGCCCTCCCCCATGGGATGCTTGTGGATGGGAAATCGAGGTGAGAAGGAACCATGCAACGTATTAGTGATTGGGTGAGTTGAAAAGCCATAGGCAATGAAGAAGCAGAGAGGGAAGATAAATAAAGTACACGGCTGGCCCTTCCGGCCAACTGCTGGCACACTTTTGACAATAACACCTGCTCATTCATATAGGGGTGTCTATTGTAAGGGGAAAGCTCACATGGACAAAATTATTGCAAGGCCAAGCAAATTGATGTAGGCTGAAGCAAGTAGTGATGGGTACCAAAGAAATAAGTAGCAGAAACATACTAAATGCTTTGACATGCCATGAATGCAAACAATTGCTAGAAAGTGGAAGTCTCACTGCCAACATACTTACTACCACTTCTATTCACCTTTCAGATCTTCCAGTGTGTCCATCAGTCACTGGGCAAACTCCCCCTAAAATAGCGTCTGGGCAAAATCCATAATGTTTCCAATGAACAGCTCCATGCCTGTTTTGGAAAGGTGCACCCCATCTCTGTGAAACATCACAGCACCTTTGATATTGCCATGGTGAATGGTCCGTATTCTGGTGTTGCCCTCTGTCAGTTTAGTGAACTCGCCATTCATTTTCCACACCGAGCGGTTGATGGCCCTTCTATTCCCTTCAGTTCTCCAATCCATCCTGGGAATCATCTGGGACCAGGCCACCACAGTGTTTGGAAACCTCTCTGCAATCCATTCAAGGTCTGCCATGAGCTGCTCGCGTACCCCCTTCCGTCCCACAGACGCAAAATCATTTCCTCCCAGGTGAACCACTATAAGGTCAGGGGGGGGGCCTTTCCTTTTGCTTGGGCAGCGACGATGGCTCCTCGGAGCTGGTGAAGGCGCATCCCCCCCACCCCAAACCAATGCACCGCAAGGCCATCCCTTCCAGACCCAGATGTAGGTGGCCCTCGGAAAAGTTGTGCAGCCCTTTGGATATAAGAGTGGCCGAAAATCCACACAACCCTCATCCTCACTAGGAAATGGAAACAGGAAAACCCCCATGATTATGGCTACACATACATTTTACCACATTACACAACAATTGCACCAACACATGACTCTTGTAACAATCCCAGACACACACTTCACCCATTCGGAAACCACCTCTCATTTGAGATAACAGTAGGTCGACACATAATTGCCACGTTATTTTCAGGGGAAGGAGGTGAAGAAGACAGTATGTCACCTTGTGCCAATAACACAGTTGTGCTGGCGCAATTGTAATCAGTAAAAGTTGTCTGCTCCTGTGGCCCACCGCCTGCCCAGCACGGTGGTAAGGTGACGTCCACATGCTACATCGTTACAATTTGGCAGGGTGACTAGTCTCACGGAGGATATGAAGTCCACAGGAAGTGTGCTTTGTACGCTCTGTGAATATAGGTACCCTGACAGAATGTGCCACATTTACCACAAATGGGTGCACCTTCAGACACTTTCAATGTGAGTGTTTCGGCCATAGCTCCAGGACCACTAGTGACCTTGGGGCCACTTCACTACCAAGGAAGGGAGGTGGACAAGGTCACACCCATCACCCACCACTACCCTACATAGCTTCCTGGTCAGCACTACAGCTTTCCTCTCCTGGAAGGGATTGGACCCTGCACACACTGCTGAATTTGGAGCCAAAATATCCACCTGGGGGACGGACGACCAAGGCCAATGACACCCCCCTCTCTAGCTACCTTGCGTTACAGTTTTTTCCCCCTGCAAAAGGATGGGGACCCTGACAGGGCACACTGGGACCACTGCTGAAATTGGACCACAGAAATGGTGAACTTTGCAGTGAAAGGAATGAGCTCTGTAACAAGTGTGCATAGCATGCTCAGAAAAAATGACCATCTATATAACTACTGGAAAAAAATGTTTAAAATTTGCTGCCAAACCTTTCCTTCTGCAAAGCAGCTGCCTTACTCAATGCAAGGCACACCCATCACTGGCCCCCGACCCTCCCCACTACCCTTTCCCACCCTTATCACTGACAATGCACCCACAATTCCTTCCACCACAGTAACCCTCCACCCCCACATTACCAAGTAATAAATGTTGTACTTACATACGTCAGCAATAGCTTTTCAGTAGCCGAAACTGCAAAGGAAACATAAAAGATTTAAATTCAATGCTTTGCCTACCAATTACACATCCAAACTGTCTGGCAACTATCTGTACATTTTTCACTTCCTTCCACCACTTCCATGACACTTCTCAGTCATCTACCACTACGGAAGGCTAGACTGCAGACGGATTGGAAATGGAAATAAGACAAGTGGGCATATGGCATCCTGCAGAAAAAACATAAAAATAAATAAATCCCGGAAATCTGGCACCAACCCATCACTGTTTGGAAACATCTGTGCTATCCATTCCAGTTCCTCCATTAGCAGCTCATGTATCCCTTCCCCTCCCACAGACGCTAAATCTTTTCCTCCCAGGTGCACCACTGTAGGGTGTTGGGTTTGCATCTCCTTTTGCATGGACATCGCTGATGGCTCCTCTGAGCTGGTGAAAGCACTTCCCCCTAACCCCAAACCAATGTACCAGGAGGGCATCCCTTTGAGAGCCAGATGTGGTTGGCCCTCGGAAAATCGTGCAGCCCTTTGGGTGAAAGAGTAGGCAATTATCTACACAACCCTCATCGTCACTATGATATGGAAACAAGTGAACCCCCATGAATATGCCTATACATACAGTTTACCAACTAGCTGAATGATTGTGTGAACACATGGCTCTTGTAACACTCCCAGACACACACTTCACCTATTCGGACATGCACCTCTCATGTGAATTTACAGTAGGTCATTACGTAATTGGCACTTGTGTTTTAGGGGAAGGAGATGAGGAAGACAGTATGTCACCTTGTGCCAATAACACAGTTCTGCTGGGGCAATTGTAATCAGTAAAGGTTGTCTGCTCCTGTGGCCCACCGCCTGCACTGCACGGTAGTAAAGTGACTTCCACATGCTACACCATTACACTTTGGCAGGGTGACTAGTCTGACAGAGGATATGACCTGTGCAGCAAGGGTGTTTTGTAACCTCTCCGAATATAGTTCCTCTGACAGAATGTGCCCCTTTCATTACACATGCATGCACATTTGGACTCTTTGATTGTGAGAAATTGGGGCGCAGCTCCTAAAGTACTGGTGAACTTGGGGCCATTCAACTACCAAGGCAGAGAGGCAGCCAAGGTCACACACATCAACCACCACCACACTACATCTCTGCCTGGCCAGCACTGCAGCTTTCCCCTCTAGGACGGGATGGGGACCGTGCCGGGGCACCCTGCACCCACTGCTGCTTTTGAGGGACAAAATATCCATCTGGGAGATGGACGCCCAAGGGCAATGACTTAATCCCCCACCCCTCCTGCCCCTCTAGCTACCCTGCGTTACAGGTTTTCCCCCTGCAAAAGGATGGGGAGCCAGGCGGGGCTCACTGGGACGACTGCTGGAAAAGGACCACAGAAATGGTGATCGTTACAGTAAAAGTAGTGTTCTCTGTATCAAGTACGCGTACCATGCTCATAACAAAATGACCATCTGCATTACTACCGGCAACATTTTTGAAAAGGAGCTGCTACTTATGTTGCCCAGTTTTTCCTTCTGCAAAGCAGCCACCTTCCTCAATGCAAGGCACTCCCATCACTGGCCCCCGAACCGCCCTCCTACCCTTTCTCCCCCATACCACTGACACTGCAGCCACAGTTTCTTCCACCACAGTAACCCTCCACCCGCACATTACCAAGTAATATATGTGGTACTTACATAAGTCAGCATAAGCTTTTCTGTAGCCGCAACTGCAACAGAAACATAAAAGATTTACATTCAGTGCTTTGCCTACCAATAACACATCCGAACTGTCTGGCATATATCTGTACATTTTTCAGCTCCTTCCACCACATACATGAAACTTCTCAGTCATCTACCTCCACAGAAGGCTGGACTGCACAGTGATAGCAAACTGGCCTAAGACCAATGGGTGTATGGCAACCCCCAGCACACAAAACAAACATTGCACAGATGGCTAATTGGCAACCTTCCCTCCCAGGGAAACAGCACTGTTCAGCTGCACTGGGGGGCGTTTTGTCCGCAACCTGGACAAGTGTGTTCCTGGCCACCCCAATACCTCCCCAGAGCACCCACTTCCTTCACAACAGAACACTACAGGCCCTGTTCACCCCCACCCCAATAGCAATGTGCCCTCCACCCACTATCAAATGTTGGAATAAGCAAAATTTCATACGTACATAACAAGGGAGAAGCTTGAACTGCTCAAGACCTGTAAAGGGAAGAACAAAACATATATTATCTGTGTCAGCCCACCCACATACCAGACCACCCATATTGGCCCCACTGTAGCATTGGCCTGTACGTTTTTGGCACCCCGGCGCCAGACTGGCACACCAATGTGCCCCTCTACGCAAAGGCAGGTATAGTAAACGAAGAACCCAATTCAAAATGGCAGGCTGCCCTTTTGTGAGGGCGGAGGGCCCCCTACACCGCTGTGGAATTTTCTAACGTGAGGGGGGTTGCACCTCTCCACCACCACCCCAATTTGAGGGGCGGCCCATCTCATGTAGCCCTCCCAAGGGGCAGATAAGGGGGAAGGCTGTCCTGCACTCCTCCCTGGGCTCAGGCGTCCGTTCCTAGGAGCAGATATCTGGTCCCAGGGAGGGCTGCATGACATGGCACCCACTCCATTGTGGGCAGGGGGGGGGGTTAACGCCCCATTCAGCTTTCCCAACCCTTTGGGGTGCTCCACCGCCCCCCCTAAAAAACCTTCCAACAATTTCACTGTTTTCCTTTGGTAACCCAACTCCCCTTTGTGCACAGGGGCACATTGGTGTGCCAATCTGGCGCCGGAGTGCCCAAACACTACTGCCCCATCTATTGGGGGTCCTGCCCCACCTTTTGGGGTGCCCCCCCCGCCCCACCCCCAATGGCTGGGGGACACACCTCATGCAGGCCTCCCTGGGCCTCCTCCAAACGGCTGCGTGAGGTACACTCCACCTCCATTTGGGGTGAGGGGGGAGAGGGCCACCCCAAAAGATGAGGCAGGACCCCCAATAGATGGGCCAGTAGGGTTTGGGCACCCTGGGGGCAGATAGCCACACTAATGGGCCCATCTGCAGCAAGCAAAGTTGGGTAAACAAAAAACAAAATGCAAATTCACAGGCTGCTTTTTAGGGGGGGCTGGGGGCCACCCTAAATTGGCAGTGCCTGATGTACCGCAACGGGGGGTGGCCCTCAACCCCCCCCACCCCAAATGGAGGGCCCCACCTCATGCAACCCTCCCTGGGGGCAGATATCTGCTCCTAGGAAGGGGCATCTGACCCCAGGGAGGGATGCATGAGGTGGTGCCCCCCCTATCTGCCCCCATGGAGGGTTGCATGAGGTGGGGCCCTCCATTTGGGGTGGGGGGGGGGTTGAGGGTCACCCCCCGTTGCGGTACATCAGGTGCTGCCAATTTAGGGTGGCCCTCAGCCCCCCCTAAAAAGCAGCCTGTGATTTTGTATATTTTTTTTTGTTTACCCAACTTGGCTTGGTGCAGATGGGCCCATTAGTGTGGCTATCTGCCCCCAGGGTGCCCAAACCTTACTGCCCCATCTATTGGGGGTCCTGCCCCACCTTTTGGGGTGCCCCCCCCCGCCCCGCCCCAATGGCTGGGGGACACACCTCATGCAGGCCTCCCTGGGCCTCCTCCAAACGGCTGTGTGAGGTACACCCCACCTCCATTTGGGGTGAGGGGGGAGAGGGCCATCCCAAAAGGTGGGGCAGGACCCCCAATAGATGGGCCAGTAGGGTTTGGGCACCCTGGGGGCAGATAGCCACACTAATGGGCCCATCTGCAGCAAGCAAAGTTGGGTAAACAAAAAACAAAATGCAAAATCACAGGCTGCTTTTTAGGGGGGGCTGAGGGCCACCCTAAATTGGCAGCGCCTGATGTACCGCAACGGGGGGTGACCCTCAACCCCCCCCCCACCCCAAATGGAGGGCCCCACCTCATGCAACCCTCCCTGGGGGCAGATATCTGCTCCTAGGAAGGGGCATCTGACCCCAGGGAGGGATGCATGAGGTGGTGCCCCCCCTATCTGCCCCCAGGGAGGGTTGCATGAGGTGGGGCCCTCCATTTGGGGTGGGGGGGGTTGAGGGTCACCCCCCGTTGCCGTACATCAGGCGCTGCCAATTTAGGGTGGCCCTCAGCCCCCCCTAAAAAGCAGCCTGTGATTTTGTATATTTTTTTTTGTTTACCCAACTTGGCTTGGTGCAGATGGGCCCATTAGTGTGGCTATCTGCCCCCAGGGTGCCCAAACCTTACTGCCCCATCTATTGGGGGTCCTGCCCCACCTTTTGGGGTGCCCCCCCGCCCCACCCCCAATGGCTGGGGGACACACCTCATGCAGGCCTCCCTGGGCCTCCTCCAAACGGCTGCGTGAGGTACACCCCACCTCCATTTGGGGTGAGGGGGGAGAGGGCCACCCCAAAAGGTAGGGCAGGACCCCCAATAGATGGGGCAGTAGGGTTTGGGCACCCTGGGGCCAGATAGCCACACTAATGTGGCCATCTGCACCAAGCAAAGTTGGGTAAACAAAAAAAAATATACAAAACCACAGGCTGCTTTTTAGGGGGGGCTGAGGGCCACCCTAAATTGCCAGCGCATGATGTACCGCAACGGGGGGTGGCCCTCAACCCCCCCCCACCCCAAACGGAGGGCCCCACCTCATGCAACCCTCCCTGGGGGCAGATATCTGCTCCTAGGAAGGGGCATCTGACCCCAGGGAGGGATGCATGAGGTGAGGCCCCCCTATCTGCGCCCAGGGAGGGTTGCATGAGGTGGGGCCCTCCATTTGGGGTGGGGGGGGGTTGAGGGCCACCCCCCGTTGCGGTACATCATGCGCTGCCAATTCAGGGTAGCCCTCAGCCCCCCCTAAAAAGCAGCCTGTGATTTTGTATATTTTTTTTTGTTTACCCAACTTGGCTTGGTGCAGATGGGCCCATTAGTGTGGCTATCTGCCCCCAGGGTGCCCAAACCCTACTGCCCCATCTATTGGGGGGCCTGTCCCACCATTTTTGGGGGCCCTCTCCCCCCTCACCCCAAATGGCTGGGGGACACACCTCATGCAGGCCTCCCTGGGCCTCCTCCAAACGGCTGCGTGAGGTACACCCCACCTCCATTTGGGGTGAGGGGGGAGAGGGCCATCCCAAAAGGTAGGGCAGGACCCCCAATAGATGGGGCAGTAGGGTTTGGGCACCCTGGGGGCAGATAGCCACACTAATGTGGCCATCTGCACCAAGCAAAGTTGGGTAAACAAAAAAAAATATACAAAACCACAGGCTGCTTTTTAGGGGGGGCTGAGGGCCACCCTAAATTGCCAGCGCATGATGTACCGCAACGGGGGGTGGCCCTCAACCCCCCCCACCCCAAACGGAGGGCCCCACCTCATGCAACCCTCCCCGGGGGCAGATATCTGCTCCTAGGAAGGGGCATCAGACCCCAGGGAGGGATGCATGAGGTGAGGCCCCCCCTATCTGCGCCCAGGGAGGGTTGCATGAGGTGGGGCCCTCCATTTGGGGTGGGGGGGGGTTGAGGGCCACCCCCCGTTGCGGTACATCATGCGCTGCCAATTCAGGGTGGCCCTCAGCCCCCCCTAAAAAGCAGCCTGTGGTTTTGTATATTTTTTTTTGTTTACCCAACTTTGCTTGGTGCAGATGGGCCCATTAGTGTGGCTATCTGCCCCCAGGGTGCCCAAACCCTACTGCCCCATCTATTGGGGGTCCTGCCCCACCTTTTGGGGTGCCCCCCCCCACCCCACCCCCAATGGCTGGGGGACACACCTCATGCAGGCCTCCCTGGGCCTCCTCCAAACGGCTGCGTGAGGTACACCCCACCTCCATTTGGGGTGAGGGGGGAGAGGGCCACCCCAAAAGGTAGGGCAGGACCCCCAATAGATGGGGCAGTAGGGTTTGGGCACCCTGGGGGCAGATAGCCACACTAATGTGGCCATCTGCACCAAGCAAAGTTGGGTAAACAAAAAAAAATATACAAAACCACAGGCTGCTTTTTAGGGGGGGCTGAGGGCCACCCTAAATTGCCAGCGCATGATGTACCGCAACGGGGGGGTGGCCCTCAACCCCCCCCACCCCAAACGGAGGGCCCCACCTCATGCAACCATCCCTGGGGGCAGATATCTGCTCCTAGGAAGGGGCATCTGACCCCAGGGAGGGATGCATGAGGTGGTGCCCCCCCTATCTGCCCCCAGGGAGGGTTGCATGAGGTGGGGCCCTCCATTTGGGGTGGGGGGGTTGAGGGTCACCCCCCGTTGCGGTACATCAGGCGCTGCCAATTTAGGGTGGCCCCCAGCCCCCCCTAAAAAGCAGCCTGTGATTTAGCATTTTGTTTTTTGTTTACCCAACTTTCCTTGCTGCAGATGGGCCCATTAGTGTGGCTATCTGCCCCCAGGGTGCCCAAACCTTACTGCCCCATCTATTGGGGGTCCTGCCCCACCTTTTGGGGTGCCCCCCCCGCCCCACCCCCAATGGCTGGGGGACACACCTCATGCAGGCCTCCCTGGGCCTCCTCCAAACGGCTGTGTGAGGTACACCCCACCTCCATTTGGGGTGAGGGGGGAGAGGGCCACCCCAAAAGGTGGGGCAGGACCCCCAATAGATGGGCCAGTAGGGTTTGGGCACCCTGGGGGCAGATAGCCACACTAATGGGCCCATCTGCAGCAAGCAAAGTTGGGTAAACAAAAAACAAAATGCAAATTCACAGGCTGCTTTTTAGGGGGGGCTGGGGGCCACCCTAAATTGGCAGCGCCTGATGTACCGTGACGGGGGGTGGCCCTCAACCCCCCCCCACCCCAAATGGAGGGCCCCACCTCATGCAACCCTCCCTGGGGGCAGATATCTGCTCCTAGGAAGGGGCATCTGACCCCAGGGAGGGATGCATGAGGTGGGCCCCCCCCTATCTGCCCCCAGGGAGGGTTGCATGAGGTGGGGCCCTCCATTTGGGGTGGGGGGGGGTTGAGGGTCACCCCCCGTTGCGGTACATCAGGCGCTGCCAATTTAGGGTGGCCCTCAGCCCCCCCTAAAAAGCAGCCTGTGATTTTGTATATTTTTTTTTGTTTACCCAACTTGGCTTGGTGCAGATGGGCCCATTAGTGTGGCTATCTGCCCCCAGGGTGCCCAAACCTTACTGCCCCATCTATTGGGGGTCCTGCCCCACCTTTTGGGGTGCCCCCCCCGCCCCACCCCCAATGGCTGGGGGACACACCTCATGCAGGCCTTCCTGGGCCTCCTCCAAACGGCTGCGTGAGGTACACCCCACCTCCATTTGGGGTGAGGGGGGAGAGGGCCACCCCAAAAGGAGGGGCAGGACCCCCAACAGATGGGCCAGTAGGGTTTGGGCACCCTGGGGGCAGATAGCCACACTAATGTGGCCATCTGCACCAAGCCAAGTTGGGTAAACAAAAAACAAAATGCAAAATCACAGGCTGCTTTTTAGGGGGGGCTGAGGGCCACCCTAAATTGGCAGCGCATGATGTACCGCAAAGGGGGGTGACCCTCAACCCCCCCCACCCCAAATGGAGGGCCCCACCTCATGCAACCCTCCCTGGGGGCAGATAGGGGGGGGCCCACCTCATGCATCCCTCCCTGGGGTCAGATGCCCCTTCCTAGGAGCAGATATCTGCCCCCAGGGAGGGTTACAAGGGGTGCCCCCTTTCTACTTCGGTTGGGGGGGTACCCTCCCATGGGGGGACACCCCCCTTTCATTCAGTAAAAAAATCCATGGTGGCTAGTGGCCCCCACCCCTTCCCCCACCCCTGTTTCCCATCATTTCAATTTTTTTTTTTCATTTTACATTTCCTTGGGGCAGATGGTCAGCCATCTGCCCCAGGGTTCACATGCACGTGCCCCCATGCTTTGGGGTCGGGAGGGGGGAGAGGGCTGCTGACTTGAAGCAGCCCCCTTCCCCCCCCCACCTCACAAAGAGATCCATGGTAGTCTAGTGGGTTGCTGGTCACGGATCGAGCGCTCTGCGCCGATCCGTGACCAGCAATGCCTCATATGTGGTGTCCTTGGAAAGGGGAGAAAGTCCCCTTTCCAGGGACACCACTTTCTGTTCAATCCCTGGTGGCCTAGTGGGCCCCAGGACCCCAAACCCCCTCCCACCTCCCCCCATCCCTCAGATTATTATTATTTTTTTTATATATATTTCCCTGGGGGCAGATGGCCAGCCATCTGCCCCCAGGGTACATTTTCATGTGTCCCCATGCTTTGGGGGCCGGGGGGGGGGGAGAGGGCTGCTTACCTGAAGCAGCCCCCCTCCCCCCCAACTCACAAACAGATCCATGGTGGTTCAGTGGGTTGCTGGTCACGGATCAGCGCTCTGCGCTGATCCGTGACCAGCAATGCAGCATATGAGTGGTGTCCCTGGAAAGGGGAGAAAGTCCCCTTTCCAGGGACACCACTTTTAGCTCAATCCCTGGTGGCCCAGTTGGCCCCAGGGCCCAAAACCCCCTCCCACCTCCCTCCTTCCCTCGATTTTTTTTTTTTTTTTTTTCCCCCACCCCTGGGGGCTGTGATCATCTGCCCCCAGGGGTCCCTGGCGCTGTGGCCCCATGCTTTGGGGCCACGGGGGAAGGGGGCCGCTTACCTAGTAAGCAGCCCCCCTCCCCCACGCGTCACAAAAGGATCTGCTTTGATCCGTGACGTTGCTGCCCGCGGATCGAGGCGCCCTGCGCCCGATCCGCGGCCAGCAAAGCCACACAATGGGTACCGTTGGAAAGGGGAGAATCTCCCCTTTCCAACGGTACCCGCCTCGATCTCCGGCTTGAAATACAGCCGGAGATCGAGGCGGAAGAAGAAGGGGACTCACCTTCTCTCTCCAACGCAGCAGCCGAAAATGGCTGCTGCGTTGGAAATACTTTCCGTTTCACGCCGACGTGCGTAACGCACGTCGGCGTGAAACTGAAGGAAATCCAACCCCCGGGCAGTGAGGGGGGACCTCCCCCTCGCATAGCCCGGGGGTTGGATTACAGTTTTGAGCGATCCCTGCTTTGCAGGGATCGCTCAAAACAAGGTGCCAAAAAGGACGAGCTATCTCGTTCCTTGGCACTGCGTGTGCACTTCCAAGGACGAGATACCTCGTCCTTGGCACTTAAAGGGTTAACTGGTGTTAATTGAAGAAGATCTCAGAAAACTATAATGTGTTTTCCTCCAAGACTTCTTCATAGTCTGTGTTCAGGACCTCTTGTAATCTGAGGTGAATGAAGGCTAACATTAGATTGGAAACCATGCTTAACTCATCTATTAGCAGCATTTTCATTTCTTTGAAAACTCTGCATAGTTCCATTGCAGCTTCTGGAGAAAGTTTGTAATAGTCTAATTTGTTTTGGTGTTCTGCTGGAAGAAGTAGTAATCGGTGTAAAGTGACACCGCCTATGTTATAGGCAGCTAAACCTGTGGGGGCAGTTACAAAAGCTGACAGTTTGTTGTTTGTCAATTGTTGTAGGAACTTGCTGATGATTGTGATTAAGAACGTTTGGACTGAACAAGCTTGACCCCTCACGTATAGCAGTATAGGTTTGTAGTCTTGGCAGGCACAATTTTTACTTTCATGCTGCAAACCATCTGTAGATTGCTCATACTGAAACATGGTGTTTTCTACTTCTGTCATGGCTAATTCTACATCATTTTCTATTATTGATTGTCCAAGTGCTTCTTGTATTCCTGTTACAGAAGGTTGACTACTGTCAGGAGTGTCTACATCTAGTTGCGCCTGGAGTTCTTCTTCTTGTTGCTGTTCATTGTGCAACATTGTTTTGTACTGTGTAAAGATTACATCTGTTACAGTGCTTTCATTTGATTTGAAAGCATCTTCACAGGAGTCATAGGTATCTAGTAAATCTTCTTCTTTTCTCCATGGTTTAAAAAGTTGTAGCACGGATATGTAATACAGTTCTTTATGTTGAGGAGTTTTTCATGACAATTTGATATGATTAATTACTCTTCGTTTGGTAAGTTTCACTAAGATACCTTCACAATTTTCCACTCTGTATCTACCTTTCTTCTCATCTGGTATAATATTATTTTTGTATGTGAAGTTTAGGGCTATGTGATATAGACACAAGGTTTCCAAAGTGGTACTCCTGTTTGGGTAGACAGTGTCTAGTAAATTGTTTTTCAAAATGTCTTGGCTTTTGGGATCATTTTTGGCTATTGTTTCTATGTCTTCATATGATATCAGAACTCTTTGTCTAGATTTAGCAGGACCCATGCTTTGCCATACTGTATTTTCAGATTTTCCATACAAGGCAGTACCGGTTAAACAGTCTGCAGCTTCATAACAGCCACATTCTCTATGGGAGAGCATTTTTATGCCTAAACTGTACAATTTCTGTGATAGTTTTTTGTCAGATGATATCTCATCCCAGAGGTCTTGGAGCTCCGTTTTTTTCTGCTTTGGTTAAGTTGGCTGTGACATATCATGCAACTGCAGTGGAATTGTCTGCAACGCACTGCACATCTATATTTACAATGCTTGCATTGTAATCATTGATGTATTTTGATCCTTCTGTTCTTTTTATGTAATACGTGTTCGTAGGTGATTTACCTTTGACACTATGTCTAACTGAAGACATGAAGTTGTTTACTTGACCTGTTGTTGAAACTGGTCTAGGGAAACCAAAGCGGCACGTGGTGTAGTATTTTCTCCAAAAGAAGTATTGCACTTCTCCCAGGGGAGGAACCATTTTATTACAAATGAAGTGTAGCATAGCAATGAAGCGATGATGGAAATATCTTGAGTTCTCCTGGTGTTTTAATATCTATATCTGTTTTGTTTTTGTTTGCTATGCACAGGAAATTGTGTAAATCCTCCCATGCATATTCTGCACAACTTAATGTCACAAACTAAGTGCATGGGCACAGGTTTCTTATCATACAGCGTACATCTTTTTGGCGTTGGAACCAGCATTCTTTTGTACCACACATGTTTGCTAAAAGATTTGTAATGTTTGACTATAAAACCTCATATTTTTCTTCCACTTTTTGTAGTAATTGCGTATTTGACATATTTTGAAAATTGGTACCTGATTTCAATATGTGTGCAACTCCATAGCATAGAGTTGCTAGTTCACTTTCAAAGAGAAGGTGGAATATGTATTCCACGTTTTGTCTTAATCTGGGGTCTTCAGAATACATTCGCAAAGAGCGGTATTCTGATGCTGTTATTTGAGTGGGTCTACATCGTACCTTCCTCCTTTTCCAGTAGGAAAGAAAAAAGGAAAGGCACTTGCTTCTATACTTTTTTCCCATATGCTGATTGGAGATCCTTTGGCTTTTCGCATTTGGTACGTTTCCAGTGCATCATCTATGGTGTCTTTAGGGTGTAATTGGTGAATTGTATAATGCTCTAAAATATTGGTTTCCATAGCAGATCTAGAAGTTGAAATTGACCAGTTTCTGATGAGTCTTGAATTATTTCAGTGGTTTCCCTCAGGTTTTCTTCACTATTTATTTCTTTGTAGTATTCATTGTTGTCTTTTAGATATTGCATGGCTTGTCTAACTTTATGTAAGTCCACAAGTTGTTGCCAATTTATTTTGTCTTTTGTAGGTACGCCATTTACTAAGATAATTAAAGATTGATCTATTGGACGTTGCACTCCCAGAATGTGTACATTTTCTTTGAGATCTAATGGCAAATAAACTACTTTGCCACAAATGCCTTTCAGTAATTCAGAGGGACGTAGTTTTGCTGTTTTTGGGTGAAGGCGTATTATTGCTTGAATTGGGTGCACTGTTTGAATTATGATGCTCACATACAAGTTAAGTTGTTGCAGGGGTTTTGGTAGTGGGATTAATTCCAAGTTATTTGTGATAGCACTTGAAGGTGTTCTGTTGTTGTCAAGTTTTGCAGTGCAGTAACTGCAAAGTATTAAGGGGTCAGTAATTTCGTATTTGTTTTTTGCTATAAGATAGAGAGCTAATTGGAACCACTTGGAATCTTCATTGTCTTCTATTTTGTACATTATGTCTACAGTTTTTGTGCTATTCTTATATAAAGTCCTGCGGCAACACACACACATGGTTTGGTACTTCAGCAGATGTACTTTTAAACGTTAGCATTTCTTTTTTGTATGTGTGTAGTAGCAGGTTGCCATCTGTAAAGTTGTTACTAGTCTGTTGTAAAGCAATTGCATTTTGTAAGTGGCTTTCACTTCCAAAATATTTTCTCTGGATATGCTCTATTTCTTCAAGTAGTTCTTTGGTTGTACCTTGTAGAAAATTGTTATTTAAATTGACTAGTGCTAAAGGAGGACTTCTGGCATAGTAGAGTTTATGAACCAGATTTCTTATAGTTGAATGGTGTGTTGATATCATTTTGATATGGTGGAAGGTGCTTTTGCAAATAGGTCCAGACATGTGGGCTAATGAATGTCCTTGTAGTCCTGTGTATTTGCACACTGCACAGTAGTCCATAGTTTGTCTTTGCCTTTCACATACTGATTGAGGAACTGGCATAAAGATCTGAAAGATTTTTTGGCTATGCTACACATTGATGTGCATGGCCATTTGTAGACTGGACACATTGGTTCAGTGTAATGGAGAGTTAATACTAAGTTTTATGGGGATATATTTGTTAGCAGCGTTTCTTGTTCCATAATGGTATTCTTAAGTTCTTCATACCCTCTTCCAATGCTATATATGGGAATTTGGGTTTATTTGCTTTTGTTTGTATGCTTCTTCATTGAAATATGGTTCTGGGTTGGTGGTTTGAGTCCATTCACCTCCACAGATGTTTGCAAAGTTATGTTTGTTGATATTCCATTTATTAAGAAGTCTTTTTTCTAGTTTAGTACTTAGTTTTGTTAGTGTTTTCATTCTGTTTAAAACTAAAATAAATAATTTCCTTTTGAGAAGGAATGCACTGTCTGTGAGAGCTTCAAGGATTCAAAAGTGTGGGTTGGATGTTGTGCAGTGCATGTGTGCTTTGTGCATGAGTGTCTGAGTATGATGGTAAGCATGTATGTAGAGGTGTGTGATTGTGCAATGGGCTGTTACTTGAGGTTGGGAAGGCTATTCCAGTATTTGTGTGTTACTGTACTGGTGTTCAGATGACAATACAAAGTATGGAACTGCTGAGGGGCAAGCAGTAATACTGAATCTTATGCTGCAGGGTTAATACAATTGTTTGTTCTACAATACTAGAATTCTACAGTGTTTGAGTAACATTATGGCAGTATTGCACTTACTTTTTTGGATGGAAAGAATAGGTTTCTTCTGAGTTCTGGTTCGTACTTCAGACGATGCTTGTTTTCAGTAGAGTGGTCTTCACTGCAATTGTGAAAGAAAGAAGTTAGTAAATATGTGTGTTAATAGCACTGTTAATGTAGACATGATTTCTTCGTTGGTGCAGTAGCAGTGCTTTCTGATAACTGTTCATAGCATGTAGATGCACTTTCCTTTGTCTAGGTGCATTCTGTATATTTTACTTAGAATCTGTCAGTTGAACGTGCTTTAGAATGGATTACAATAGTAAGCACATAGAGCACACTTGGCTTTTTAAGGGAGTGTTTTTGGATGTTAGGAGATAGGAGAAATTACTGTATGCTCGTCTTGCTATTTATACAGGGTAAATGGCAGTAACTGTGGGGAAAAGCTTAAAATGTATGCATTTGTGAAGGTGTGGGAAATAAAGCAGAAGGATTTGATGGGTTCAGCATCTTATTACTCTCCAGCATAGTTATAGGGAAGACTGTTCAAATAAGAAAAGCTAGAAAAGTGTCAATGGGACAAAGCTAGTTTACCAGACTGCAGGTGATTAGCAAACTACTAGGTGATCCTGAGGGTAGATCTCTGTCTTCGACTGGGGCCTCCTCTTGATCAATCTCCCTGCCACTCTGAAACTTGACGAGAATCATCTCCGGTTCTGGAAGCACCTCAAGACCTTCCTCTTTGCTTCTGCCTTCTCCCCTGCTCTCCCTTGTTGATCTGTTCTGCTCTGGCATTGTGCATCTGGTTACTCTCTAATTTTGGGCCAGGTTCTTGCCCACCCTGCCACGCATCCGCACTGCCTCCTGGCAACCCTTGCACTTGGGGCTGTATCTGTAACCCAACAGACCCCCCTTTTTTCTGCACTTAACAGCCTCAACCCTAGCACTTGCTGGCTGCACTACCACTTGTTTTTATTCCTTTATTTCCTTTGCTCAGCATTTTCCACTTCTACCCTCCCCCCCAGCACTTTCCCTCTTCGCTCTCCCCTGCACTTGCGCGTTCTCAATGTCACTGGGCCTTGTAAGATTGTTGTTTTTGTACTCCCTTGTTCCCCACCATTACCTCTTTGCACTCTGAAACACGTGTGTATGAACGCGATGCACATAAAATATCATATTCAATATCAATTTATTGTATTTTCTTCCTTTTTTTGTGCTTGTTACCGCCGCAATGCGACTTTGCACCGTGATCATACATTGGTGGCCATACAGGTCTGCAATAATTCAAACACACCCACAGGAAATGTATAAGATTCTTTCTGCTGTTTTATTTGAGAAACATGCTCCTCCACCGCAAAAAAGCCTATTCTGACATGTTTCCTATCCCTTTTTATCTTCCCTTACTCCTGGACCTCTCCCACCTGTCAGCTGTGTGTCTTGTATTGCTTATTTTAGCTGTTTTTATTTTTTTTACACTTTTTCTTTTAAGTGACATTTGGCCTCATTATAGGTTTGCCGGTCCAGGAACAACAGTGCCAGTAAGCATAGCGGCACTGTTTTTTCCGGACCAGAAAACTACAAGTCTGCCTGCCAGAGCCGCTGTGCCTGACAGGTCTGACCCTGCCAGGCACAGCAACCACAGTAGACAGGGAGCACTGGCACCGTTTTTTAATGGTGCCGGTGCTCCCGTGTTCCAATTCCCTAGAGTCGCACATGACTCTACGGGAATGAAGATTAACTAAATTGCTGGCACCTAAGTTCCCGGCCACCAGGGTTGTAAACCCCCAGTGTTACCGGGAAGTCAGGCACCTTTCATTCATACCGAGGCCAGCAGCAATCTGCTTGTCATTTTGTCTGTCATTTTTCTTTTCTCTTATACATTTTCCTACCAGGTACTGCAATTTCCATCAGGCAGAGACCAAGTAGTGATAGCAGTGATGACAGGGCCAACAGAAAACTAAACTAACAGACAGACACCCCATCTCTATACTAACATATGAAGGGTATAGGCATATCCATTCATATTAATTAAGTAAATGCACACAATTTTTCGAGATGGCTCCAACCTGGCCATTTCATTTGTCCAGCATAAAGCAGAGTCATGTCACTGAGAAGTACAACCCTTTCAGTGCACAACTCGTCATCTATTTTAGGAAGTAGATACATGGAGATACAATGAACTTAAGAATTGACCGGTACCACAATGATATCTCTTGCCAGTGGGTGATTCTGTATACTAATTAGCTTGTTAGATAATAGCCCTTAGAACAAAAAACACATTGCTCACTGCAATTGTGGTACATTTTTAATACACTATCACAATACAATATTGTGAGTCACACTCCTCGTTAACAAAATATAATGACCCAATGCATAGCGTTACAGTGACCAGCCACACCATTTCTCACATTTATAAATGGCCGTCACATTATACAATGAAGACTCTTGATCTTTTTGACCACGCCCCCACGGATGGAGCTGTTCACCCACATTGTCTCATTCTGAGACACGCTGGAAGTTGAAACATCACAGATAACAGTAATGGTCCTGAAGAAGATGTTGTAATTATACAAGCCATTGAAATCGGGTGACCTTTGCGGTCATGAGGGTACTGATATCCCTGACAATCAAGGGGGATACAAAAAAACAGAGATAACATCTAAAACTCTCACATCGTAGCCTTTTTCAGGAGTCCCATTGATATGGGAGCATTTTTATATATTGATCTATCAAGCACAACCAATTGCATGTGGCATACTTGTTGCCTAATGGTAAATAAAACATTAACAGAAATCCCACGGCTAACAATGGTCATGTCAGCCAATCAGCTGTTTCAACAAGATCTAATGACCAGTCCTATTGTCTGAAATAGCCAATTGGTTGTGTTTTGCTGGTTGCTCTTTTGTGATAAAAAATCTTAATGAAATGTGTTATACTCATACAATTGGTAGTGATGAGGGACAGCGTACTCTCCATCTATCCCTATTAGATAGGTGGATGATCCAATCGCCATCTAGGGCCAGGCACTCCTGTTAGGGTCAGGGTGTTCTTCCACGTACTGGGACATGTGCATGCCCACATCAAGTAGCTGCTGACATGACTGTGCTCCCAGAAGGTGGTAGTTCTGAGCAACACATACTGATTTGTCTCCACCTGCAGGTGATGCAGGACATCCCTTGAGACCTTAGATACTTACCCCTGTGCGTAACCCGCAGAACTGCCATGAAGAGGAGTACAGTTGTGTACACACTCGTACCCGTGTAGACATTGAGCCGGCCTTTGGCCTGCTGAAGGTGCGTTTCCGCAGCATAACCAGGCCTGGTGGGGCACTCCCATGTAGGCCTGACAAGGTGGCACAGATCACCATGGCCTGTGTCATGCTGCACAACATGTGCATCTGAAGGAATGTAACACTGCCACCTCACATTCACAGGCATGTCCTGGGTGAGGATGAAGGGGATGGAGACAGAGGCTAAGGAGTGCCCCTACCAGTACGTGCTGCACGGGATAGACATGCTGTACGCCAAGGCAAAATATACACAATCCATAGAAATGCATGGACGATGTGAATAATGTGTCTACGACACACTGAATCAGGACATGCACACCTTGATGTTTCCAATTGGCCCACACCAAACAAAATGAATGCACATGTCTGAAAAGAATGAAGTCCAAACAATGATATGCTTGCACAATACGGTGTATTTCAATCAAACGTGATGTGACGGACATAATACCCTCAAAACACCCCTGTGAACTCCCTCTCCCACCCCACAAACCCTCAAAACACCCCTGTGAACTCCCTCTCCCACCCCACAACCCCTCAGAACACCCCTGTGAACTCTCTCTCCCACCCCACAGATGCAAAGTGTCCCCATATGTGCAACGAACAGTGCTCCCTTCCCCAATGTGGTTCTCCACAATGTCATTGTCCATGCATTCACTTCTTTGGAAGTTTTTGTTCGGTGGGTGCCATGGCCGACCATTGTGCGCTCCTCCTCATCAGATGCACTGGACTGGATTGCGATGAGGTGCTAGGGGTAGTTGTTGCAGAGGTATCTATTGTCAATCCACTGTATATGGCAATGTGTGGCCGTTGCATCTGAGCGTTTCCTGCAAGGAGGGCCTCTGTCAGTGACCCCATGCACTCCCTGAAGGCAAGCGTAGATGCCTCCACTGCAGCAGTATTGGCTGCAATATCCGTTACAATGGCACTCATGGCCTCATTCCCTGCTTCTACCTGCTGGTGCATGATTTGGAGCATGGACTCCTGCCGGGCCTCTACCCTTGTCAGGCAGGACTCCAACGAGGTGTCGTTCGCAGGTGTGCTGGTTGCTGGCCGTGTGGAGGAATGCAGAGTGGTAGCTTGCAGAGTGGTGGCTGGCAAGGTGGTGGCTGGCAGGGTGGTGGCTGGCAGGTTGGTGGAAGGCGCCTGTGTGGAGCCCTCATCCGGGGCACTGTCCTCAAACAGCGCATAGTCTGATTCCCCGAGGTCAGAGTCATGTAGACAGGGATCATTGAGGCACTCAGACTCCGCAAGAGGTTGGGGGCTGGCAATGTGGCTTGTGGTGGGTGTGCCAGACATCAAATCTGCATCATCTTCCACCTTTGTGGACACAACGTCCCTGGTGGATGGCGGCACGGCTCCCACTGTTGTGGTTCCTTGGCCTGGTGGATTGCGGTGGCCCTGGTCCCCTTGCGTGCACTGGACGTGCTTGCACCCCTGTCCAGTGGTCCACCTTCATCATCGGTGCCTAGGGGATAGAAGAGATGCAGGTCATCAGTGATGTTGTCAAATGGCAGCTATGATGAATTGCGGTGGGATATGTTCATGCATTCAGCCATCATTTCATTTCTGGGTTGTTGCTTTAGGTGTACTGAGGGGGTATGTGGGGAATCAATGCATGGCTGGTGGGGTAGCATTAGTTTGGTCTCTGTGTGGTGGGTACATGCACATGGATGGGTCATGTGGCACCTCTGTTGGGATTGGGGTCGTCACTCAGTGTCCATGTGGTGCAGGGAGTGACAATGATTATTCTATGGATATGTTGATGCATCACCTTGCCCACTCTAACTTCCCCATCAGTTGGGCCACATCATGTGTCGTAATACGTGGTTGTGATGGTACACTCACCTTCCTCTGTGGAAATTGTAGCGCCGGCCTCCTGATCTCCGATCCCCTCAATGGATTCAGGGTCGATGAAACCACTTGCCGTCTCCTCCCATGGCATCAATTTGACTGGGGAGTGTGGGCCACCGCCTGTCGCCATTGCGGCATTCCGGTTCTCCGACAGGATCCTCCGGACACGGAGGCGGAGGTCGTCCCAGCGCTTCCGGCAGTCACGCACACTCTTTGGGGCGCTCCCCACTGCTGACACCCTCTGAGCGACCTCAAGCCAGACCTCTTTTTTGCGGGTTTGGGCCGCATGCTTTAGGTCTGTGCTGCGGATTATGTCAACATGCTCTTCCAGAGTGTTGGCGAGCATGGTGAGCTCAGCGTCCGAGAAACGCTGCTTCCTCTTCCTCTGGGTGGATTTCTTGCTGGCCTTGGACATGATGATGCTATTCTGACACACGACGACACAGGAGGAGTGGTGGTTGTGGAGGATTGCAATGGATTGTGTTTTTAAAGATGGCCGCCGGCCCATTTCCCGTTCCTGCGCGACAGCTACGACTAAGCACATCCGGTCTAGATTGCACATAGCTGTCCAGATTTAAAAACCTGACATATCTCAACAACCTCTGCCACCAGCATACAGCGACCACCACCCGAAAGGAACCAGTATAGCTGGCAGCACCTAGACTCTCTCAACAATAGCAATCTATCTCCAACCCTCAACAGCACCCACCCATTTGTCTGACCTCTCTTGGGCTGCTTAGTGGAGCCTTGCCAGTGTAAAGGCTCACTCCTCGACTTACACATGCAGTACCACAAAATATGACACACCCCAATGGGTAATGAGACTAAGAGAACAAGTTGCAGGGGTTAAGTTTTGTCTATATAAAATTGGCATCCAGAGAACTCTGCTCCCCCGAGAGCGCTCTGGCAAACATTACAAAATAGTGCCCTTATCAAGGGAAAAAACGTCATCATTGACATCACTCTATATGGGACTACAATTGCTTGGGATTGGGTGAGTAACATTGATACATATGCGGCTATGGGCGCTGCTTCATCCGGATTGGTTGCTCCGTTGGTAGGAGGGTGAGCATCACGTGATCCGGCTGCCAGTGTCCAGGAGGGGTGAGGGTCAGGTCTCAATGAGTCAGGGCAGACACTAACTAAGCTAGCATAAAAAACGACCATTAGACATATAATAAACAATGATCATTAGTATATTTTTTAAGTAAATCCATTAAAACCTATAAATTGCACGCATACAATCAAAACATCACTCATTAGGACTTATATGGAGTACTGGGCTTAGGGGGTCTTGGTCAGTGTGATAACATCGATCATGGGGTGGGTCTGAGCACATCAAAGCAACTATGGGGCACGCTGACATTTGTTAGTTCTAGGGTGCAATATACTGTGACAGAGGTCTCGTTTTAGTAGGGGGAACCCTGGAGTGAGCCTCACAGCGGGGTCACACATCTGGTACATCAAGGGAATACCTTAAGGTGCACAGGGTTATAGAGGCAGTAATTTTCCAACAGCAGGGGTAAGAGGGCACAGGTAGGTTTGTGGAGATGGATTAGCTGCAAGTCATGGTTCGGGCCGGTTCACACACAGGACAGTGATTTCAGAGGAAGAGTGAGATGTTACATTAGTATATTTGTTTCAATTGTCCTCGGCGCATCCATGAGAAATGGAGCTGTGAAGCTTTCAGACAGAGTGAGAAAAGGCAGGAGCCATGAGCGCAGAGTGCGTGGCACTGCAGAGGGGAGGGCAGCCTTTTCGTATTACAGCAGTGAGGCCTAGTCCAAAGATGGAGTCGAGGGCACACAAAATAGAAGCCAAGTGTCTTTCACAATAGCCCTGCATCTGCTTACTGTTAGCATGTATGCGGGCAATGGAGGCGTCCCCCACTATTGTAAGAGCAAGTGGTCCACATTGTGCTGAATGTATGAGGGGGCCTAAACGACCCCCCGCTCCCACACACCAGCCACACAAGTTTTAGAACGGCAAACATGCACACATGCATCTCCTAAACTAAAACTCCCTAGAATCTCCAACCACATCGACTACGGTCACCAAGGGCATTCAACCAAGAAAAAAGTTTTTTGGTGCCACACAAGTTGGGAAAGAGCGCTATATAAATAACCAAATACAATACAATACAATATCACTCACCATAACTATAGGACAGTGACCATCAGCCTATAATATATATGCATATTCGCTGTGGCCCATTGACAAGTTGACCCAATATGTTTCATTGGGGTAAACTAGCCATGGCTTTTGGCCATGGCCAGTTGCTACAGAATTTGGCCGTGTCCACTTTCCATATTGCACCATTTGGTTCCTTAAAGTAACCCAGTAGCACAGTCTTCAGCCACACACATTACCCACCATCTCAATGTAGCTGTAAAATTCAATTTTTTGTATTCATCACATAGTTTTTAATGCTCTCTTTTAAAAAAAGTTTTCCCATAACGCCGTAAGTATACCTCCAATAATAGCAATGTAATACAAATAACTGCAGTTTTCTGTAAATGCCTGCAAATAACAGCGGTTATGTATAAAAAGCATGAAAAATCAAAAACTCTTCCCTGCAATCCCAGACCCTCACCAGGTGCCCCCCTAATCTTGCCATGCTCCCCACACTCCCCTCAAGTTCGTTTTCCTTCCCTAGCCCTGTCCCATTCCCCAAACACTTGCCGTTTCGGGTGACACACTTCATTCTTGATCACATTTTCTATTATAACAGTGGTGATCGCGTGCAATAACCAGAGTTTTGTGAAAACGCCCACCAACTCAATTTCACATGGTGTCCTCTTTCCCCCTTACCCCCTCTACCCTCATGCCATTTAATCGTATCTGCTCCAAATGGCATTATTTCCACTTTGGTTACACCCATTATTACCGTGGTTATCTCTGTCATTGAGCAAAAAATTAATGGCAGCTTTTTGATACATTTTGGGAGACATATATAGCTATAATTTTCAGAGAAGGATGAATCCCATTCCCTGTCAAATATTTTACCAAATGCTAGACAGAATAACCAGATTTTGAGTCAACACTGCATTCCCAAGACATTTTGTACGTGGTCCTATTCCGTCCATTGCGTTTTGCTGTGTGCTGCGCAGATATTTGGCCATTTTCTCTATGGGGAAATGAATGGGACTATGCCAAAAACAGTGTTTTATTGCTATCTTTATAACGTTGTCATTTTTTAACAAATCTTTCCCAAAATATCTAGTCTGAGGTAACTAGCCCGGAAGAAACGTTTAGTTTGTGAAATATCAGCCAAATCCATCCTGCAAGTCAAACGTCATTAGCAATTCAATTTTCGGGTTTCCTGCACTATTATATTACATGGGCTGCGGTAGCAGCCTGTACTTATGGTTAAGTTGCCCAACCCATAGGAGGAACACTTTTTGTGCCGTTTATAACTTCTTCCCCCCTTGGATGAATCCTCACAAAATTTAGCAGAAAATAGTATATGGCCCATCACATTGATTCCGCTAAGTTTGTTAGGTTTCGTGTAGGAATTTATAGGTTCGGTCCCAAAATGTCTGTTTTTTCCCATAGATGCAATGGAAACTTTTCTTTTGCTCAGGCCTACATCCAAAACTACTGGATTGATTTTCACCAAATTTGGACCAGGAGCGGCGGCTTGGTTTGTAAATTTGGTATAAATCTGTCCAGTAGTTTTTTTCAAATGGCCAAAAAATAGGTAAACAGAATTAGTGATATCTTGGCTTAATCTGTGGACCCACATCCCTGTTCAGTACACAGACAGGCCACTGATTGGTCTAGATGTCAGTGCGATGTCCGCGGACATTGGATGCACCCGCTGATTGGATGGTGAAAAGTGTGAGGTTTGTCATATTTTCTGAATCGCCTGCCAGTCGCAGCTGATGTCTACGGTGGGGAAAAGGTCTGGAAAACACATTTGGGGTTATTTTGTGGTGGAAAGAGGGGCTGGGAAGGGTGAAGAAGTGGAGGAAAGATGATATGGGGCTATTTTTATAGGTGGAAAAAGGGAGTGTAGGTGTAGTAGAAGTCCACAACACTGTGTTAGTTCACAGACAGCGATGCGAACGGACAACTTGGGAAACACATTTAGAGTTATATGGTGGGTTCAAGAGGGTTTGGAAAGGGTAGGGGAGTGGAATAGAGTTTAAATGGAGCTATTTCTATGGTTGTATATGAATTGTTCGAACTACAATTGTTCGAATTACAATTGACTTTTGCACAATTGACCGAATTGTGAAGGTCAATTGTTACATATATGCGGGGAAACCCTCCACAACCACCCATATATATATATATATATATATATATATATATATATATATATATATATATATATATATATATATATATATATATATATAAATATTTTTAGTAAAAAAACTTTGTTAATCAATGTGATGAAACATTTTTGATGTCATCTTTGATGTCCTGGGTAGTAGTCTTAGCAGTGCACGGTGGTGGCGTGAGTTATGGTTGCTTAGCTTACCATAACTGGCAAATTTCAGGGGTTTTTCGGTTTTACTTGGAACCATAATGTCCCTTTAACAAAGTTTTTTACTGAATTTCATAGGTTTTTAGTAGCGCAACTTATCCATAACGTCACTTTAACAAAGAGTTTTTACTGAATTTCATGTTTTTCGTAGCGCAACTTAACCATAACATCTCTTTAACAAAGTTTTTTTACTGAATATACATTTTCATAGTGTAAATTTGATAGATGTTTACTAGGGTGTTACGCTCACCTGGTATCCACAGGGACGCCACCCAGCCAGGTTACTCGCTGGTATGCTTCTCAGCTTTGCCCTGATGTGGTCTGCGGGGTAGGTTCTGCCTGAAAAGACAGGAGGACTGTGTTCAAGACTGACCGACTGGAGTAAGTATCCTCCCTCCACCCCGTATGATTTCAGTCCCTCTGGCGCCCTCTCCTCACCTTGTGGTAGAATTAGGCGTGCTCTCCGTCCTGCCTTCTTTGCAGGGGCGCGTTGTCTTTCATGGGTGAGTGCGGTCCAGTTACTTCACTGACGCCGGCCCGTTTGATATTGTTCAGGTAGGTCTTATTGCTGTTCTTTAGTTTTGTTGCTATCCTGAATGCTTTCTTTGTTTAAAATGTCTTGTTTTTCTCCCTTAGGTATGCAGAGCTTCAGCGTGGTGAACTGGCTTGGTTGAGCCCCGCTGGTAAATGATGGTGCATTAAGAGTGCTATGATGCGGTAAGTAAGCTCTATGCGCAGCACTGCAATGTCTTGCCTTTGCTAACCTGTGTTTCCTTCATTGTAAGTCGCGGTGTTCTTCAGCGCGAGTGGAATGTCTGGAGTGTCCGAGCCGAGAGGCGACCAGGCAGGTAAGCCTTTTGAGCAGTTCGTAATTTGTAAATGTCTTTACTGCTTTCTTTAATGTTGCCTCTATCTTCCTCTTTCAGGTCGTTCTGTCCGGGAGGCGTGCAGATTTGAGGAAGCTGTGCTCAGTAGCTGCAAGTGTTTAAAGATGAAGACTGCAGGTAATATGCTGCTGCTAATGATGTTCCTTTTGTCTCCTTGCAGGTTCTGCTTCTCCGAGGTTTGAGGGAATAGCTGGACATGGTGAGCATCACGTTGCAAGCTGCAAAGTAACGCAAAGCGTGTTGTCTTGCTTGGGTGTGGTTTAAATAGCCCCAACAAAATAGTCCAGGTAAAGTAGTCCCTAGGCTACCACATCCAAAACACTAGAACGCATAGCTTGGTTCTTAGGAACCAAGCTATGTGGATGCCTCCATGTTGGCTGACAATACAATAAAGTAATTCCCAAGCACATTGTTTTTCATGGTGTATGAGCATGGCGCCATAGGCACAAGGACTGGCCCCATTAGGGCTTTTGAAGAGGATGTCAGGCTCTAGAGGCCTGAGTCCTGACTCCACCTGGCCAATGGGTTTTCCAGAGGGGGATTTGGGCAAGGGTCGTGACAGCACTCCCCCCTAAGGCCCCCTCCCATGGTGTTCCTTCTGTCTGGCCCAGGTTTGGTTGGGAAGTTCCGATGGAATTTCTTGATTAGACGTGGTGCGTGGATATTCTCACTGGGCTCCCAGGATCTATCTTGTGGTCCAAATACTTTCCAATCTATAAGATAATATAGCTTGGTGCTAGAGTATTTAGAGTCCAAGATATCTTTGACTTCGAATTCTGCTTCTCCGTCAACAAGTATGGGCTTAGGTGTTGTCCCAATCCGTGTGCCGGGTTGCATTGGTTTCAGGAGGGACAAATGGAATACCGGGTGGATGTGTAGATTAGGTGGTAAATCCAATTTCATGGCTGCTGGGTTGATACTTGCCTTAATGGTATAGGGTCCTAAGAATCTGCGATGAAAGGTCCGGGTTCCCTTGATGGGTACGAATTTAGCGGCTAACCAAACTGTGTCTCCTACTTGATAATCAGGGGCATATTTCCGGTGTTGGTCAGCAAATCTCTTTTGTTTTTCTTTGGCATGAATAAGGTGTTCCTTTGCTTTTTTGAAAGCCTGAGTAATGGTTGTGTGTAGAGTCTTTACCTCTGGCATTTCCAAGCTGGTTGGAAGGTCTAATTCAAAGGTAAATGGATGTCTGCCATAAAGGGTATAGAAGGCAGTTTGTCCCGTGCTTGAATGAAAATAATTGTTATATGCATATCTGGCTATGCATAGTAGGTCTTTCCAATTCCTTTGTTCGTGGTGCAGCATGCACCGTAAATATTGCTCAAGTGTCTGATTGGTTCTCTCGCTTTGGCCGTCCGTTTGGGGATGGTGACTGGTAGATAGCCTAACATCGATCTGCGCCATTGCACAACATTTTTTCCAGAAGTTTGAAACAAACTGGCTGCCTCGATCAGAGACCAGAACTGAAGAGAAGCCATGTAGCTTAACCACGCCCTCCAGGAACACTTTTGCCAAAGTGGCTGTGTCTGGGAGGCCTTTAGAGGAATAAAATGGGCCATTTTTGAGAATAAGTCCACAACTAAAAGGATGGTGTTGAACCCTTGGCTTGGAGGTAGATCAGTGATGAAGTCAAGGGAAAGAGTGTTCCATGGAAATGGAGGAATGTCCAATGGTTGTAGGAGACCCAATGGTTTTTGTTTCTGTGATTTATTTTGTGCGCAGACACCGCAGGACTGAATATACTGAATGATGTCCTTATGCCAGGTAGGCCACCAAAAGTTGTCTTTCACCTTAGCTAGGGTTTTGGCAATCCCAGGATGCCCTTCGATCAGTGAATCGTGATAGTTTGAAATAATATGCTGTTGTAATCCCTTCTTGGGTACATATCGGCGATCCCTAAAAAAAGGGTGGATGGTCCTTGATGGTATATTGTTCTCCTTGCGTTTGCCATGCGAGGTGGGCATCAGGATTCATTGTCCATTGAATTTCTTTACATAGTTCTGCTTGTGTTAAGGCTGTCGTGATACCCAAGAGTTTGTCTTCAGGTATAATAGGTACTGGGTCTGGAGTTGTATATACTATTTCATTTATGCCCATGCGAGATACGGCATCTGCCTTTCCGTTTCTGACTCCTGGTCGAAATGTGATTCACACGAAACAGCTCCATTTAAACTTTATTCCACTCCCCTACCCTTTCCAAGCATATTCATATTCATAATCATATTCGGCGAAGAAAAGGGCCCACCGTAATTGGCGCGAGGACTGGGCCTTGGCTGTTTTGAGATATTGCAGGTTTTGGTGGTCTGTGATGACTGTAATGGTGTGTCTGGCCCCCAGAAGGTAGTGCCTCCAGGCTTTAAAGGTGGATTTGATAGGCAGGAGTTCCTTGTCCGTGATGCCATAATTAATCTCTGGAGGTGAGAACTTTTTCGACCAGAAGGCCACAGGATGTAGCTGGCCCGTTTCCAGGTCTCTCTGTGAAAGGACATCCCTCATTGTGAGACTGGATGCATCAGTTTCAACAACATAAGGGAGGTCTGGACGAGGATGTCGCAGAATTGGAGCGGAGGTAAACCTTCATTTAAGTTCCTGAAAGGCTTCTTCTGCTTCTTCGGTCCAAGCAAACTTTTTATTGTTTTTTCGTAATAGTACTGTGATTGGGTGCACAACCTGAGAGTAGTGTGGGAGGAACCAGCGGTAGAAGTTCGCAAAGTCCAGCAAGCTTTGTACCCCTTTCAGAGACGTCGGTGAAGGCCATTTCAGAATGGCATCTACATTGTGTGCGTCAATTCTGATGCCTCCTGGAGTAAGGATAAAACCAAGAAATTCTACTTCGGTGATGTGAAAAAAACATTTTTCAAGCTTTGCAAACAAGCGATGTTGACGGAGCTTGGTGAGGACTGAACAAACGTTCTGAGGCTGAGTGTACTAAGATGTCGTCTATGTACACTAAGGCGCACACATCAATTAACTCCCTTAAGACATCATTCATGAAATATTGGAATGCCGCAGGAGCGTTGCATAACCCGAAGGGCATGACTTCATATTTAAACAAGCCGTACTTAGTACTGAAGGCGGTTTTCCATTCATCTCCTTTTCTGACTCGGACCAGGCGGGACGCTCCTCGAAGGTCCAATTTGGTATAAATCTGGGCATTTTTAACTTGGTCTAGCATCTCAGGGACAAGTGGCAGGGGGTAGCGGTTCTTCACAGTTATCTGGTTCAATGCACAGTAGTCAATACAGGTTCTCAAGTCTCCTTCCTTTTTCGGTACGAAGAACAAAGGACTGGCTGCGGGGGACTTCGAAGGACGGATAAATCCGTTTGCAAGGTACTGGTCTAAATAGGATTTCAAATGAAGGTTTTCTGGTTCTGTGAGAGCGTAGATCCTGCCGCAAGGGATTTGTGCACCAGGAACACGGTCGATCTGACAGTCATAGGGCCTGTGCGGCGGCAATGTATTGGCTTGGTCCTTTCGGAAAACATCCTGGAAATCATGGTATTCACTTAGCAAGGTATTAGTTGCTCCCAGGGTTGATACTGTTGCTCCGGGAGTCATGGGGATACAGACGTCGGGTTTCTCCTCTTGGTAATAGCAGGCAGGGGAGCAGTCACCGGGGAAGGTTAATTTTCGTGCCCGCCAGTCTATCAAAGGGTTGTGAACAACCAACCATGGCATCCCTAGTATTAGCCTGAACTGAGGTGCCTTGATGAGATCGAATGAAATAGACTCCCGATGTCCGTCCTGGCAGGTTCTGCCTGAAAATACAGGAGGACTGTGTTCAAGACTGACTGACTGGGGTAAGTATCCTCCCTCCACCCCCGTATGATTTCAGTCCCTCTGGCGCCCTCTCCTCACCTTGTGGTAGAATTAGGCGTGCTCTCTGTCCTGCCTTCTTTGCAGGGGCACGTTGTCTTTCATGGATGAGGGCGGTCCAGTTACTTCACTGACACCGGCCCGTTTGATATTGTTCAGGCAGACCTTATTGCTGTTCTTTAGTTTTGTGGCTATCCTTCATGCCTTTCTTTGTTTAAATGTCTCTTTTTTCTCCCTTAGGTATGCAGAGCTTCAGCGCGGCAAACTGGCTTGGTTGAGCCCCGCTGGTAAATGATGGTGCATTAAGAGCGCTATGATGCGGTAAGTAAGCGCTATGCGAAGCGCTTTGAAGTCTTGCCTTTGCTAACCTGTGTTTCCTTCCTTGTAGTTTGCTGTGTTCTTCAGCGCGAGCGGAATGTCTGGAGTGGTGCCAGCCGAGAGGCGACCAGCCAGGTAAGCCTTTTGAGCAGTTCATAATTTGTAAATGTCTCTACTGCTTTCTTTAATGTTCCCTCTATCTTCCTCTTTCAGGTCGTTCTGTCCGGGGAGAGTGCAGATTCGAGGAAGCTGTTCTAAGTAGCTGCAAGTGTTTAAAGATGAAGACTGCAAGTAAGATGCTGCTGCTAATGATGTTCCTTTTGTCTCCTTGCAGGTTCTGCGTCTCCGAGGTTCAAGGGAATAGCTGGACACGGTGAGCGTCACGTTGCAAGCTGCAAAGTAAAGCAAAGTGTGTTGTCTTGCTCGCGTGTGGTTTAAATAGGCCCAACAAAATAGTCCAGGTAAAGTAGTATCTAGACTACCATACCCAAAACACTAGACTGCATAGCTTGGTTCATAGGAACCAAGCTATGTGGATGCCTCCATGTTGGCTGACAACACAATAAAGTAGTTCCCAAGCACATAGTTTTTCATGGTGTATGAGCCTGGCGCCATAGGCGCCAGGACTGGCCCAATGAGGGCTTTTGAAGAGGATGCCAGGCTCTAGAGGCCCGAGTCCTGACTCCATCTGGCCAATGGGTTTGCCAGACAGGGTTTGGTCGAGGGCGAGGGTCGTGACATAGGGTTCCCTTACTTTATATACAAGTAACATAGAACATACCCGCTAATGATTTTGATGTCTGTGGACGGTCACAGACGACATGAACACTACCCAAACACGCAGGCGGTATCTGAAATTGTTCTATCATACCATATAAACACTGTGCAAGTTCAAAGAGCAGCACATAAACACATTATATATAATAATAAATAAGCAGTGGAACCTACATATTTAACACATCAACCATCCATTGAAGTACGATATGTAATAAAATGGATTATACCATAACAAAAAAGATATACCTCCAACATAATTACCTCACAGAAACTGCAGAGCTAGAAGCAAAAGTAGACCTACACAACACAACAAATGCAACTGACCAGAAACTAGTAAGTAAACTTCATTTTTTTTATATATATTGCTCTACTTTTTGTATAAGGTACAGTACAATTCATATATTTTAGTTTTTCACACAGAAATGTGCAGTTCTTTGGAGTGGCTGGAAGAAAATTTTCCACATGAGGAAATGTCTGAAGACATTGATAATAATGGTAGACACTTTTCTATACAAGCAAATTAATAACCATTACCTTATGTGTACTTAACATATATATATTTCTTTTTTACAGACCATACAAACGTTGACAATGTTACTCCAGAAGACACATTGGAAAAGACTCTGGAACGCATTGAACAGAAAATAGATATGCTTAAGGAAAATTTCAATAGTTTGAAACAGTTAGTGGAGGACCATATACAAGAAAAAATTAAGTACCATTGTCCCAACTGTACCTGTACCTCTGCCCCCTCTCCATGTCCCAGTGAACTATCCCCAAACCCTCGACAACAAGATAAACATATCTATACCTGGCCATACAGCCTGCAGAACATCTACGCACTTGCGCACCACTTCCGTATGTCTTGCGAACATCGCCCTGTCCGTAAGTGTCCGTCTCACTTGTATTGCACTTTTAATTAGTTTCAGGACTTGAACACTGTCCGTAGAACACCCATTCCCTTCGCGGACAGGTTCTCGATGTCATTGTGTGACCGCACCCACGCTGAGCGTGTGTCCTAATTTGCGGACTCTGTCCTGTTTCCCAAAATTTTAAAAGAACGTATTCAGACAATCCAAATTATTTTACAGTAAAAAATCACCATTTCACATGTCCCAGACAATTGCCCTGGCTTTCCACATATTTTTTGTAACTTTTTGAATGCTTTTCAGTGTTCAATATGTTCTCGAAACGCACCCCTCTACCTCTATTAAAGGCCACACCACAGAGCTGATCTTCATTGTACTTCTGGCTATTGCAGATTGACTTTTGCTCCCTTTGCTGCTCTGGCTGAGATTACCTCATCAACCCTAATGGCATCCATGGCTGCTGTTGCTACATCTGCCTCAGCACCACCCCCAAACCCTCCACCACCACCTCCTCAAAGGCCTGCAGAGGGGAACACACGTGAGGATGTAGAGAACGAGGATGAAGAGGATGAAGAGAATGAGGTCGTGGAACTCTATACTACCACACTCGCCGGGAGTCTTGGGTGTGGCGGGTGTTTACACTTTATGGTAACGTATCAAAAGCATGCGCGAACAAGGTCCCCTGTAACCAGTGCAAATTGGTGCTGAGCCGTGTGAGACGTGGTTCGTACAGCTTTGGTACGACATCCATGAAGCGACACCTAACTTCGTTCCACGGTGCGGACATTCGCAAGGTTGTACCTTGTGATGAACATAGTAGGTTGCGTTCCTCTACAGCATCCTCTGTTTCCGCTCCTCTCACCACAAGAGACACTCCTGTGGGAGAGTGCATCCCTCCAGCTGCTTCACAGGCCATTTGTGATGTTGTTGACCCTTACCTTTCGAGGGTCACAATATTGTGTATTTTCCTGCGATGCAGTACTCTGCAGGGGGGAGAGTCTTCAAAGTGCTTTTGAGACGACGGTCATGGACCACCAGAAGACCTGCTACCTACCTAAATAAGGCCCACCCTACAACTTCCTCTCTCCACCTGCCCTTTGTTATCCCCATGGTTGGTGTCCCTTCCTTACCCTCGTTTCCCATCCTCTCCTAGTGTGTTGTGTGTAAAAAAACAAAACAATATATAAAACAAAACATTTTTTAAAAAAGGCTCTTTTCAAAGCTGCCTTTCACAGGTTAAAAATAGAAGTGTCAAATAAATAGTGCAGGGCCCGCATATTTTTTGAAAGTCTGCAGACAGTCCTAGGACAGATAAAATTTTGGGGTGCTGCCCTAGCAAAACCAATGCACTTTTCTCTGGGAGGAATTGGTGGCTCTGAAAAGAGCCTTTTGGTGGTGCTCTGCAAAATAGATGACTATAATTCCAAAAAAGGTCACAATGCATTTTGTTCATTTCTCAGAAAAATCTGATTGCCAGCATATGTAAGATGGACTCCATCTCTGCGAAAAATGTATGTGCTACGAAACATAATATTTTCATTGTGAAAAGAGGACATGCCAACATCTCTCAGAAAGGCACAAACAGCCTTATTGACATTGCGCCTCGCTTTCTCCATTACGAGAAAAAATTACTTGGGAATTTGGAAACATGTCCATGACCTTCTCAAGTCCTTCTTTCATTGCACATTGCAAAGAAATTCCAGACACATGCCCTAAACTGTTCCCTCCACAATGAATTATAATTATGTCTGGATAATGCTCTGTCTCTAAAGTAGCACAGAGAGCTACCAAGTCCAGCCACTTCATTCCACGCACTCCATGCCAGTGCACTTGCACATCAGGGAATCGAAGATCTGCAGCTACTCCACAACGTTCTGCATGCACCTCCAACCAATGTATCCATGAGTCTCCCAAAATTCAGATAATCTGTTTTCGAAAACACACAGCCATAACTATCTGTTCGTATCTCAGGAAAAAGACATTCTCACAAAATCTCTCCTTACACAACACATCCACAAAACTTTATTGACCAATCCCTAGCTCCGCTCCTTTCATTTGCATGCCTCTCCACCCCAGAATCCCCCTATGTAATACGCGCTGTCTGCAGACTACCGCCATGTCCGCAAACATATCGTAGATCTGAGCGTGGTGAATGTACATTTAAATAGTGTGCCCCATTTCCCCTTTGAAGTGGTCTCTGAGAAGAGCCATTTTTTTAGTTTTTTTTTTGCAGATGCCTCACAGACACCTGTTATTTTATATTTTTCTGGGGGTTTTTTCTTCTTACTTTACAACTAAAATCTTCACATAACCTTCTCCAAAGCAACCCTTGCATTCCAAAACAGCATGGCATTTCCCAAAAAAAGATAAAGACACACCATCTTCTTCAAAATAAACAGCATTACTCGAATCACTATTCTCATTGTTACAGAAAAACATACCAGCTCTAAGCATGAAAGCATGCATGCCTCGATTGATTGCACACCTAGCAATGTTTTGATGAGGACAACAAACAGAACTATTGTCCCATATTGCCCTACATAATAATCCAGAAAAAATTACTTTCGCATTTGGAAGGATGTTCATCATTCCTTGAACCAACTGATCCAAATCTGCCAACAAAGTAGGGGCACTCACGTCGCCCAAATGGAAAGCACCATAGTGCAAAACTACCAGATGAGGACTGTTCATCCTAGGCATATCTTCACAAACTTGGAGAATTGCCTCTACATTGCAATCAGGCACCACACTCCACACCACCTCCACTCCTTTAACATCGAAATTGTTTGCCACATGCCTGCATTGAGAATACTGCTGTAAACCATGGACAAACATATCTCCGAGCACCGACACCATGACTTTCTTCACCTCTGCCATCGTCACTACACACACTCTCTTTCTACACAAATCCACAACGTCAACATCTGATTGGCTGATTCCTACAGTCCCCTTTCCATACTGGATTTGCTGAAAACCCTGGATGTGGCACGCCCGACCCGCAGACAGCCGCGGTGTCCGCGCGGCACGTAACTCTTAGCCAGCTCTTCTACCCTTTCCACATCACTCTTGGTGTCATTCCCTCATTGGATACAGCTAAGCAGTCACACAACCATCCAACAATCACATCCAAGACCTCTACATCTAACTCCATCATCAGAGTTCTGCACTTCAACCACAAGCTACTTATTGCCACTCTCGTGCACTCAGGCCTTATTCCATGCTGTCCTCGCATCCGATTGGCCATTGAGCCACCTTAAGCAGCCTATCGCCAGCCGGTAGGCGAAGCCGGCCCACTCCCAGCAAGGCCCAGGATAACAAGGCCAATACCTGTCTTCACCTGTCCCAGCCGTGGAGCAGACCCCCTCCTTCACCAGAGGAGCAGGAGCTCCCCCGGACCCTGCAGGAGCAGTGGTCTCCCCTTCCTGGATCCATCCTGAATTGCCCTCGAATTCGGGTAAGAATCATTATTCCGTGCGAGATTCGTTTTTTCTTGCTGCTAATTGCACCAGTGATCCGCCGACCTGCAAGAATATCTACTCAGCCTGCATGTTTTAAACTTGATGCCTACAGCTGCTGTGTTTGCCCCTGCCACCATTAGCCACCACGAGGTTTTTACACTTCCAAGATGGCCGCCCGCCATGTCTCAAGGAACCCCAGTGCCTAACTGAGCACATCCGACTGTCCTCGCATCCGATTGGCCATTGAGCCACCTTAAGCAGCCTATCGCCAGCCGGTAGGCGAAGCCGGCCCACTCCCAGCAAGGCCCAGGATAACAAGGCCAATACCTGTCTTCACCTGTCCTCAGCCTTCCTCGCCGTTTGCCCGGACCCCCTGCCGGATTCCAGACCAACCTGAACGGTAAACGCCACTTCGCTTTTAAATTGAACTGCCTAGACTCTGGAAAAGGCTTTGTTACCACAAGCTACTTATTGCCACTCTCGTGCACTCAGGCCTTATTCCATGCTGTATCTGTGCCCAAAGTTGCTGCCATTTCCAGTACATAGGTGCACATTCGTATTTAGACTACTGTGTCGCTAATCATTCCTGTCACATATAACTGCACTGTGCCTCACTGCTGCTCGGCTACCCTATGCAATTCTAGCTGCCATTTTTAACCACATTGTGACCATCTGCTCTGTTCTGCTGATCTGCTCACCAACTGCCTCTAGATCTGTTTACCTGCAGCCCAATGTGTCCCCGCTCAACATACTTTTATAGCCACTAAACTCAATGTTGTGCTTAATCTGCTCTATGTGCTATTCTGAAGTTAGGGGTTATTCTGATTCTAGGTGTTATCTTGAACTAAGTGTTACTCTGAACCTAGGTGCTATTCCCATTCCAGGCGCTATTCTGAATACATGCTACTCTGATCCAAGATGTTAATTGGTACACTGGCGCAATTCTAAACCTAATGCTGTGCTAATTGACAAACACTTACTATGACCACTTTGCTTACCTGTACCCGAGTCAGATGCCAATCTGCAACCTTGCACTACATGGATTAGGTAGTATTCGGCTACTCCAAGCAGGCCGCACTGTCCACTGCTAGATCTCGACCCTAGACAGGACACACACTGCACCTTACCCCCCTCACACAATGTTCCTCCCGGGCCTTTACTCTATACTACTGAGAACCATTCTCCACATCACCAATTCCGCATGCCTGCTCAGCTCACCCCTTAACTTGACCAGCCTAGGCACCGCATCACCCACCCTCACAAAGCCCAGCACCACAATCATGCTTAGCCTACTCGCTCCCCCATGCCTTTCGGACAGGCTGACCAGATTACGATCCAGACTTCCAAAAATACACGAGCCTAGAGCCAGGGACTCCACACAATCCATACTCACACACCGAACCTCCATCAGCTCCTGCGCTAACCTTACGCTAAAAAAACCCGAACCTAAACCCGTCAACTCCACTACAACCAACAATAGAGCGCTCATCACAGCTACCACCCCCACCCCTGCCAAAGCCAAAACCCTACCTATAAAAGGTGCCCTCATCAACGCACGCTCCATGATTGCCCATGCCACGGACATCGCTGATCTCATTTTAGCTGAAGATCTAGACTTCCTAACCATAACAGAGTCCTGGCTTCATGCAGCCGCAGGCCCAGCCCTTTCGCTAGCCATCCCCACTGACTACACCATCATCCGAGCGGACAGAACTGAAGCTAAAGGCGGTGGTTTGGCCATCATTGCCAAGACCCACCTTAACATCAGACTCAACTCCGCCACACACCACCCATCATGTGAATCACTTACAGCCAAACTACCCATCGCTAACTCCCAAACAATATCCATTCACTTACTATACAGACCGCCCGGACCCCCGGGATCTTTCGAGGAAGACCTCAATGCCATCCTTACCGACAACCTAAAAAACTCCTCACAATGCCTTCTCTTAGGAGACTTCAATTTAGGCTACAAAGACCCCAAAGACAATCAAGCCACTCTCATCAGCAACACCCTGTCTGAACTAGGCTTCACACAAAAAGTAACCAGCCCCACCCATAACAAAGGGAGAACCCTTGATTGGATAGGAGACTATAACTGTGCCGTATCGATCACTAACAACACTCCCCAATCCTGGACCGACCACCACCTCCTCTCCTTCTCACTTGAGGCCTCAAGCCCTACAACCAACATGGCACTAGCCCCAGCCATCCACACGAGAAGCAAAAAAAATATCACCGCAGAAAAACTGATCCCACTCATTCTTCCTACACTAAGCCAACTCCAAGACTCTAATCCCCATGACCTTGTAGAAGGCTATAACAACACCATGCGCATAGCCTTAGACGCCATTGCACCATTGAAACTTAGGAAATCCAAACCAAAAAAGCACCTCAACCAATGGTTCTCCAGCCATCTTAAAACCCTTAGATTGGAAAAGAGTAAACTGGAACAAGTCTGGAGACAATCTCCGACTGACCACAACAAACTATTGCTTAACAAAATAACGGCCAACTATAAAAAAGAAATCATAGCGGCCAAACAAGAATCCTATAACCTGAGAATCTCCCAATCCAACTCCAGCTCCAGAGAATTATTTACTATCCTGAAAGAATTGGAAACCCCGGTAACAATCCCAGTTAAAAACAAACAATGGTGCACCAGTATCCAAAATGCACTAAACAACAAAGTCACTGGCCTTCAAACAAAAATTAAAAATAAGAAAGACTCCCTCACCAATCTTACCAACCCCATCAACGCCCACTCGAGCCCTCCACCCTCACACCACACACCTAACTCTGCTCGCTTCAGCTTTTCCAAAGTCTCTTCCCTCGAAGTAGAAAAAATAATTCTTGGCCTTAAACCCTCCAACTGCAAAGGTGACCTCTGCCCCCCACAAATCATTAAAGACGCGGCACGAGACCTCTCGCCATTCATCACCAGACTCATCAATGCCTCTTTTTCCTCAGGAACAGTCCCCAGTAACCTTAAAGAGTCCTGGGTCCTCCCTCTCCTCAAAAAACCCTCCCTTGACCCGTCCATCCCAACCAACTACAGACCGATTACCACCGTCCCATTCCTGCTCAAGATACTAGACAAGACAGCATACCTACAAATTCAAAAGTATCTTGAAACAAATCACCTTCTAGGAATAAGACAATCCGGCTTCAGACCCCAACATGGAACTGAAACAGCCCTGATAGATCTGAAAGCCCAAATAGACGACCTGAGAGATAACGGGAAAACTGCATTACTACTCCTGCTAGACCTCTCTGCGGCGTTTGACCTAGTTGACCATAACATCCTATGTAATCATTTACACTCAGCTGCCCACTTTTCACAAGAAGCCATCAGTTGGATTGAGTCATTCCTCAACAACAGATCCATGCGAGTCTTCTCCTCCTCTGCCGCCGCCGAACCCATCCCCATTACATGTGGAGTCCCACAGGGCTCGTGCGTCTCCCCCACTCTGTACAACGTGTTCACAAAGCCCCTGTTTGATGATCTAGACGGCCTGGGTATCACCTACACTAACTACGCCGATGATACACAGATCCTCATCCCGTTGACGGGAGATTACAACCAGGATTTGGCCTTGGTGAACAGGGTGTATCTCATCATCCAGGCATGGATGGCTTCGCACAGTCTATGCCTGAATGATGACAAAACTGAACTCATCATCCTTGGTTCTACGTCCAACCTAACCAAACTCGACCACAATTATGCCAACTTCATCATAGATGGGAACCTAATCAAGGTTTCAAAAGAAGTAAAAACCCTAGGAATATACCTCGACTCCTCCCTAACCTTCCACAAACAGGTTAGCTCGATGGCATCCTCTACGGCCTACACATGTAAGCTCATAAGAGCAGCCAAACCCTTCCTCTCCACCCACAGCTGCACTACACTTGCCAGAGCATTGGTATTATCCAAACTGGACTATTGTAACGCCCTCTACATAGGAGCCACCAAACAAATCACCAACAAAATTCAGACGCTACAAAACAACACCCTTAGGGCAGCACTCAATATTCCCAGGAGGGAACACATTTCCGATATCAGGAAATCCCATAACTGGCTCAGCACAACAGACAAAATCCTGCTTAAAGTAGCATCGCTCACCCACAAATGCCTGAATAATGCTGCCCCACGCTATCTGGCAGACAGAATATGCAAACACAGCCCCATCAGACCCACCAGAACCTCCAATGCTAATCTGCTCACCGTCCCCAGGTTTAAACGCACTAAAATGGGTGGCAACAGCTTCCAGGTGAAAGCACCCCAACACTGGAACTCCCTACCACCATCGCTCAGAACTCCCCAACCTTACTCACTTTTTAGACGCAACTACATCCATTGGTTAAAGAACACGAACCACTAACACCTCTAACACCACACGGCTGCTCTCCGCGTTGCATGCTTTAAGAGAATCTGTAAATTTGTAATACTAAACTTTTATATATTTGTAATTCTTTAAATACATCTACTGCATTCTATCCTGCCAAACTGTACACATGTTCCTTCATCGTCACACTGTAATTATGTAATGTAATGTATAATTATGTAAAGTAAAGTATAAGCATCCTGTAACCAAGCTTTGAATCACCTTGCTGCTCATGCGCCCTCATACCCTCGGGTCTGGTGCGCAATACAAAATACAAATACAAATACAAATGTACTGTTGATCACTCTGAGTACAAGTCCATGCATATCCACATGCATGATTACAAACTACAGGTATGCATGTTTTATTCAGAGTACATGTACAACTCTTATGAATCCATATAAACAGAGTAATGCCACTTAACCTGCATAGCCTATACATACATGCCAATGCTCCCGATTTAAGCGCATGACTCCTGATTTTTCATATAAAAATCGCACTATTTTTTACTGTCTCCCGTATAACCTATACATACATGCCAGCCCTCCCGAAATTAATCAATAAACTGAATGTCAACAAAAATAACTTCTTAAATATCTGTGGAGGTGAATGGAGTCACACCACAACCACAGAAGCATATTTTAATGAAGAAGCATACAAACAAAACCAAACAAACACAATTGCCATCCATAGCAGTGGACAAGGTTATGAACAAATTAATAATACCATAATGGAACAAGAAATACTGCTTACAAAAATATCCCCAGAAAACTCAGAATTACCTCTCCATTTGACTGAACCAGAATGTCCAATATACAAATGGCCATGCACGTCAATGTGTAACATTCCCAAAAAATCTTTCAAATCTTAACGCCATTTCCTCAATCAGTATGTAAAAGGTAAAGACAAAATCAAAATAAAAGTGCTTCAAAATATGGATACCTGTCCAGTGTGCAAATGCGCAGGACTACAAGGACATTCATTAGCCTGCATTTCAGGACCTATTTGCATAAGATCCTTCCATGATATCAAAATGATATCAACACATCATTGAACTATAAGAAATCTAGTCTATAAACTGTACTATGCTAAAAATCCTGCTTTAGAACTAGCCAATTTAAATAACACTCTTCTACATGGTACACCCAAAGACCTACAAAAAGAAATCAACCGTATCCAGAGAAAATATTTTGGAAGTGAAAGCCACTTACTAAATGTAATAACTTTACAACCGACCCCTTCTATACACACATACAAGTAAGAAATGCTAAAATTTAAAACTACATCCCCTGAAGTACCAAACCATGTGTGTGTGTGTTGCCGCAGAACTTTTTACAAAAGTAACACAAAAACTATAGACGTAACATACAAAATAGAAGACAATGAAGAATCCAAATAGTTTGAATTAGCTCTCTACCTTGTAGCAGAAAACAAATACGAAATAACTGACCCCTTAATACTTTGCAGTTACTGCACTACAAAACTTGACAGCAACCAAACTCCTTCACGTACTATCATAAATAACTTGGAATTATTCCCACTACCAAAACCCCTCCAACAACTCAATTTATATGAGAGCATCAAAATTCAAACAGTGCACCCATTTCAAGCAATAATACGCCTTCAACCAAAAACAGCAAAAATAAATCCCTCTGAATTAGTGAAAGGCATTTGTTGCAAAGTAGTTTATTTACCATTAGATCTGAAAGAAAATGTGCACACTCTAGGAGTGCAACGTCCAATAGAGCAATCTTCAATTGACTTAGTAAATGGTGTATCAACAAAAGACAAAAAAATGTGGCATCAACTTCTGGACTTATATAAAGTTAGACAAGCCTTGCAATATCTAAAAGACAATAATGAATACTACAAAGAAATAAATATTGAAGAAAATGTAAGGGAAACCACTGAAATAATTCAAGGGTCACCAGAAACGGGTCAATTTGAACTTCTAGATCCTGCTACAGTATCCAATATTTTAGACCATTATACAATTCATCCATTACACTCCAATGACACCATAAATGATGCACTAGAAACGTACCAAATGCGACAAACCAAGGGATCACCAAGGAGCATATGGGAAAAAAGTATAGAAGCACATGCTTTTTCTCTTCTATTTCCTACTGGCAAAGGAGTAAGGTACGATGACCCACTCAGATAACAGCATCAGAATACCGCTCATTACAAATGTATTCTGAAGATCGCAGATTTAGACAAAGTGTGGAATACATATTCCACCTACTCTTTGAAAGTGAACTAGATACTCTATGTTACGGAGTTGCACACATATTGAAATCAGGAACCCACTTTCAAAATATGTCAGCTACACAATTAATATAAAAAGTGCAAGAAAAAGATGAGGTTTTACAATCAAGCATTACAAATCTGTTTGCAAACATGCGAGGTACAAAAGAGTACTGGTTCCGACGTCACGGAGATGTACGTTGTATGATAAGAAACCTTGGCCCACCCACTTGGTTTGTTACATTAAGTTGTGCAGAATATGCATGGGAAGATTTACATGATTGCTTACGCATATCAAACAAAAACAAAACAAACATAGATGTACTGGCACCTGGAGAACTTTGCTCTCTAGATCCTGTTAATGTTTAAAGATATTTCCACCATCGTTTCATTGCTATGCTACACTTTATTTGTAATAAAACTGTTTCTCCCCTCGGTGAAGAGCAACACTTCTTTTGGAGAAAATAATACCAAGCCAGAGGAGCACCACATATCCACATGCTTTTATGGATTAAAGATGCTCCTATATTTGGTCAGGGCAGTGATGCCACTGTTTTGCAGTTCATCCAAAAATATGTCACTTGTGAAATCCCTTCACAAACGAGACATAGTGACCTTCATGCACAAATTGCAATTTCAAAGACACAAATGTGGAATATATTGTCATCGCAAATACAAAAACAAAGGGAAATACTACACCAAATGCCGTTTTGGTTTCCCTAGACCAGTTAAAGAAACAGGTGAAGTGAACAACTTCATGTCTTCAGTTAGACATAGTGTTAAAGGTAAATCACCTAAGAACATGTATTACATAAAAAGAACAGAAGAATCAAAATATATCAATGATTACAATGCAATCATTGCCCTCTTATGGAATGCAAACATAGGTGTGCAGTACATTGCATACAATTCCACTACAGTTGCAGGGTATGTTACAGCCTACGTAACAAAAGCAGAAAAAACAGAGCTTCAAGACCTCTGGAATGACCTATCATCTGACAAAACACTATCTCAGAAATTGTACAGACTAGGCATAAAAATGCTCTCTCATGGAGAATGTGGCTCCTATGAAGCTGCAGTTCGTTTAACCGGTACTGCTTTGTATGGCAAATCTGAAAATATAGTATGGCTAAGTCTTGGTCCTGTTAAATCTAGAAAAAGAGTTCTCAAATCATATGAGGACATAGAAACAATAGCCAAAAATGATCCCAACAGCCAAGACATTTTGAAAAACAATTTACTAGACACATACTATACGAACATGTGTACCACTTTGGAACCCATGTGTCTATACCACATAGCCCAAAACTTTGCATACAAAAATAATACAAAACACAATGAAAAAAAGGTAGATATAGAGTGACAGATTGTGAAGGCAGCTTATTGAAACTTACCAAACAATGCTTAATTAATCATATCAAATTACCATTAAAAACTCCTCAACAGAAAGAACTATATTACATGTCCCTGCTACAACTTTTTAAACCATGGCGAAAAGAAGAAGAGATACTAGGTAACTATGACTCCTATGAAGATGCTTTCAAAGCAAATGAAAGCACTATCAATGATGTAAACTTTACGCAGTACAAAACAATATTGGACAATGAAGAGCAACACGAAGAAGAACTCCAGGCCCAACTAGATAAGGACACTTCCGACAGTAGTCAACCTTCTGTAACAGGAAGCCAAGAACCACTGGGACAGCCACTAATAGCAAATAAGGCAGAATTAGCTATGGCAGAAGTAGACAACACCATGTGTCACTATGAAGAAGATACAGAAAACTTAACTGTACTACAATCAAAACTTAACAAAGACCAGCACATCATTTTTGAAGAAGTAACAAAAGAAATTGCACATGGTGTACAACACGAAAAAAAAGAATGTACCTGCCAAAATTACAAACATATACTACTATACGTCAGTGGTGAAGCTGGTTCTGGCAAAACTTTCTTAATCAAAATCATCAGCAAGTTCCTTCAACAATTGACAAACAACAAACCGTCAGCTGTTGTAACTGCCCCCACAGGTTTAGCTGCCTACAATATAGGTGGTGTCACTTTATACCGATTACTACTCCTTCCATTAGAACACCAAAACAAATTAGACTATTAAAAACTTTCTACAGAAGCTGCAATAGAACTACGCAGAGTGTTAAAACAAATAAAAATGCTACACATAGATTAAGTGAGCATGGTCTCCAACCTAATGTTGGCTTTGATTAACCTCAGATTGCAAGAAGTACTTATAACAAACGACGAAGAACTCTTTGGAGGAAAACACATTATTGTTTTCGGAGATCTTTTTCAATTGACACCAGTGAAAGGTGAACCTAATTTTAAAACCTTAGGACACAAACTCTGCCATAAAACTGTTGGGAGCATATGAAATTTCAACCTTTGGCAACATTTCCAATACAGAGAATTAACAGAAAACATGTGCCGATCTGCAGACCTCACTTACGCCAACATTTTAAAAAGTATTAGAGTTGGTGTACTATCTCAAGAAGCATAAGCAATATTAAAAACACAGCACATCCATGCACTTTATGGCGATAACTCATGTGCTACTGATGTTATGGAACAATTAGCGCACAAAAATGTCCTCAATGCTAACTCTTGCAAGCTGTTCCAAATTCAATGAAACAATGTGGAAAAAAGAAATGCAACCAATAATTGAAATTTGCTCCACAGACAAACTGGACGTACATCGTATGACACTACCCATGTGTCAACAAGCCACATCAAGACTAAATGCGTTAGAGAATTCTATCTCCAACACAGCTGGTTTGGAGAAAATATTAAAATTATCCTTAAAATGTAGAATACTGCTTAAATGTAACTTTGACATGGAGCAAGAACTAGTAAATGGAGCACTGGGTACAGTTGTTGGCTTTCAAACATACCCACGTGGCAACATTCAGTTTGTCAATATTCTCTTTGACAAACTTTCAGAAGTAAAAAGGATAGGGCGCTCAAGAGCTCGATTCCTTCTCTTCAAAGACATGTATGTATGCAGAGAACAATTTTCTCTAACTCTAGCATCTGCAGTCACAATTCATAAATACCAAGGTCTTACCCTAGACAAAGCATTGATAGATATTGGTAACACAGTCTTTAAAGAAGGCATGGGCTACGTAGCACTATCACACTTACGTACACTTACGTAAACGCTGATATTCCTTGCATTTTAGAATACAACAGACTACGTTCACTATACACCCCATCTAAAAACATATCCTGTTCCACAAAAAGGAAAACGTTGTAAGAGAAAACTAATTCAGACTGAAATGCGACAGGATCTGACTGCAAATCCTCCAAAGAAAGTAAACAAAGCTAATACTTCATTAATTACCACAACCAAAGAAGAACCTATTAGTCAAAGTAACTCAGGTACTTCTTCAAAGAAGCAACACACACTCTGACAAAATGACTTGGACACAGAACTATCTGGTCCATTCAAATTTTCAAATATAACTGGTGTAAGTTGCTGTCATGAGCTTGGGCCATGCCCCTAGATTAGCCTCTAAGAATTTGTGGACCATGGCTTATCATGCTTGGTCCGTAACACGGAAAGAACCATGTTTGGGCTATGGGGGAAAGACACTTCCTCATCACCTAAGATGGCGGCTTAAGGGGTTCTATGGACAGTAACCGTCACGGTCTAGTGCTTCACACTCACTGTTTATATAAGTCCCTTCTCTCATCTGCTCCGCGCTTCGCGTCGTCTGCTTCGCAGTGTACGCTTACCGCGGCTCCGTTCTCGTCACAGTTTACCTCAGCCCATTCATATCATCTCCTGTCATAGTTCCATAGTTTTCCCTCTGTAGTTAGAGTACATTTTCTGTCACTTCCACAGTATTTCCCTGGCGTTAGATTTTAGGCAACATTCTAGTAAGTTGCATTCACAGTTACCTCATACATTTACCGCGCTCATTCCTGTCAGCGGAACATTCGCAAATCTCCTTCAGCAGTTCGAAGCTGTGTTGTTTTCGTCAAGCGACAGTTACCGCAAGTATTGGCTGTTATGTTGTTGCGCCCTTGTTTTTAGCGTGCCTTTTCAGTCAGCAGAGTTTTCATGTTTGGTAACTACAGTAATAAGCTGTTCTCCTGTCAGTCCGCCCTTCCACACATGCTAGGTAGGGCTACGATTTGGTGACAAGGTTATTAGTTGTCAATTCTGGGGAAAAGTTACAGTTGCTTCCAGTCAGCTAAATTACTAGAGCCACGTCGTTGGGTGTGGAAGGTCTTCTTCACAAGCTAGCATACACCACACGTTAAATGTGACAAAGAAATATCACTTATCTCTGCAGTTAACCATTTTTTCTGTCCAATTATTCACACGCAGATTGAGTTGCTTCTCATAGTTAGATGTGACTAGGTGTTCATTCACGTCAATATAGAGGAACAGCTTATCACTAGTATCCAATTCCTTATCAATTCCTAGCATCCCCATAATTTACTAGCCACGCACTCACGCCATCCTTCCTTCCCTCAGAAAATCGCATTTCATTTTTCCCTTCTTCAGAACTAGCACCCCTGCGCAGAAGCAGGATGGAGAGCTCCCAAAAAACTAACTACAGGTAACGCCTCCCGATGGGTATGAGAGATAATTCCTGAACGGGTGCATTAGACTAGTAGACTAAGGATTACTGAATGTTCTTGTTTGTAGATCACCAGACTGCATAGATTAACTACGCACCCTGAGAATAGCGCCCAAACAGAATTCCAGAGAAGTGCTCCCGCAGAGTTTCTGAGGTAAGCGTTACAGAACGCGAAGCCGTGCTGAAATTATACTCTGCCTGAGCATTCATGGAAAATACAGAAATGGATCAGTTAACTCAACTTCTGGGGGAATTACGAGCTGAAGTCCACGCAGCTCGGTCTGAAACCAATGCCCTGAGAAGAGAGCTGGTGGTGAATAAGGATCGAACAGAAGAATTGGCTCGTCAGCTATTACAGACTCAAGCAGGTCAGGTACCGCTACCATTAAATAATTCCCAGGCTTCTGCATCTACGGTGCCCCAGGCTCCAGTCCAAGTGGTCATTCCTGGAAATGTTCCGTTAGCTCCTCCTGAGCGCTTCACCGGAGATCCAAAGAAATTTGCTGTGTTCTTAAATCAATGCAGACTACATTTTTTGTGCAGACCGGCTGTGTTCCCCACAGACCAATCAAAGGTGGCCTTCGTTTTATCTTATTTGGGCGGCTATGCGGCCGACTTTTCCATACCACTGGTGAATAGGGATGATCCGGTGTTGCAAAACTTCCAGGATTTTCAGAAAGAATTGGAAAGACTTTTGCTCGACACACCCAAGGGCATGCATTGGATGGTGAGTTGTTGTCATTGAAGCAAGGCAATCAAGAATTGCTGGCCTATGTGGCCACATTTAATAGGTTAGTGGCAGAAACCAATTGGCCTACGGAAAAACGAACGACTTTATTTTATCGATGTCTGCGCAGTGAATTAAAGGACATTTTGGCACAAGTGGTGAACCCTCCGGAGGATGTCAATGACTTCATTGATCTGACTATTCAGTTAGACCACAGGCTACAAGATCGTAGAACTGATCGCACTTGCCTAGACAGTCGAGCGTATGTGGTTCGCCCTAGAGAATCAAATGCAAGATCTGGCCCAGAAACTCACTCCGAACCCATGCAGTTGGGGGGAATTCGAGGCCCAATTTCCCAGACGGAGAGAGAGAGAAGACGTCAACAGAAGCTATGTCTATATTGTGGTAAGGCGGGTCACTTTTTAAAGGACTGCCCAGTAAAACCGGCACGAAAACCTTTGGGAGGTGTGGGGGAAGATCAGAAGGACCAGAATTCGGAAAACTCCAGTGCCCGGCAAGTTTAGAGGTCAGCTTGTCGAGCGTGAATAAGGTTGCAATGACCTCCCACTTTGTGTTTCCAATCATCCTATTCAGTCCTGAGTTTCCCACAATCAGACATGAGTTGACTGCATATATTGACTGTGGAGCTGTGGGCAATTATATGGATCTTCACCTGGCTAGCAAATTGGGATTTCCCTTAACGGATAAGTTAAAGGCAGAATATGTATCCGGGGTCGACGGCACTCCCTTAGTGTCAGGGCCGGTTACACAATAGATTAACAATCTATTTATGCTCTGCCAGGAGGAACACAGAGAGAGGATCTCTTTTGACCTGATTCGAGCTCCCCAGTTCCAGATTATCTTGGGAATGCCGTGGTTAGAAAAGCATAACCCATTGATCAATTGGCGAACACGAACCTTGACCTTTGCTCTTGACTGCCAAAACTCTTGCCATTCCATGGAAGGTTCAGTGAAGATGATGCCACAGGAGGGATCCACAGAAGTTACCTTAGGTCTTATAGGCTCCTTGCCCCATGAATACCGGAAATTTCAAGATGTATTCCAAGAAGAAAAACAAGCCGAAGTATTGCCCCCTCACAGACCTTACGACTGTCAAATTGATTTAATTCCAGGATCTCAGCTTCCGTGCAGTCGAATTTATGCTTTGACAGAAAAGGAAAATGCCCATTTGAAAACCTATTTGGATCAATATCTGGCTAATGGATTTATCAGACCATCTAAGTCCCCGGCAGCATCGCCCCTATTTTTTGTCCCCAAAAAAGAAGGAGAATTCAGAACGTGTATAGACTACCGAGCTCTAAATCAAATCACTGTAAAGAATCGCCTGTATTTGCCCACGCACAGGCTGCAAGTTCAAGTAATTTCCAACTATCATGGAGCCTTGCTGGAGGGTCATCCTGGAATTGCCAAAACCCTGGAGAAAGTGAAAAGATCTTATTGGTGGCCCACATGGCGAAAAGATGTAGTACAATTCTTGAACACTTGCGGAAATTGTGCTCAAAACAAGAATCAAAAGAGTAAACCTGCTGGTCTTCTTCAACCGCTGAGTGTGCCACCTGCTCCCTGGCATACTCTCTCTATGGACTTTATCACAGATCTACCCATGTGCGAGGGATTTGATACCATTTTGGTGGTGGTAGACCTTTTTTCAAAAATGGCGCATTTTGTAGCCTTGAAAGGGTTACCTACAGCATCGGCTCTGGCTAAAACCTTCTTGGAGAATGTAGTAAAACTCCATGGTTTTCCATCAATAATAGTGTCTGATCGAGGAAGTCAGTTTGTTTCTAAATTCTGGAAAAAATGCTGCGAACTGGCCAAGGTGGAGATTCGCTTGTCCACCAGTCATCATCCCCAAACGGACGGTCAAACCGAGAGAACTAATCAAACCTTGTAACAAATCCTCCGATGTATGTTGCATCAGTCTGAAGACACCTGGTATAATATCTTGTGGGTAGCTGAATACGCTTACAACAACTCTGTGCATGCCTCTACAGGTTTAAGTCCATTTTTTACCTTATATGGCCGGCACCCTCGGACATCTGCCTATGATCCTCCTGAATCCTTAGAAATGCCAGCTGTGAAAACCCTGCATGAAAAAATTGCCACCGCATTGGTCAAGGCACGAGAGCATTAGTTAGTTGCCAAAGAGGCCCAGAAGAAATTTGCTGATCTCAAAAGAAAAAACCCTCCCGATTACAAGGTTGGAGATTTAGTGTGGCTGTCTACCAAAAACTTAACATTGAAGGGGTCACAAAAATTCCTTCCAAGATTTCTGGGACCATTTCCAATCGAAAAAGTGATTAATCCTGTGGCCTTGAAGTTGACTCTTCCAAAAAATTTGAAAATCCATCCAGTGTTTCATGTTTCCCTGTTGAAGCCAGTCAGCCCGAATACCAGAATTCCTGAAGTTCCACCCCCAGTGGAAGTTGAGACTGATCAGCCAGAGTATGAAGTCAAGGCTATTCTGGATTCCAAGGTGGTGCGCAAGAAGTTGTTCTATTTGGTGGACTGGAAGGGGTATGGTCCTCAGGATAGAACATGGGAACCCCAAGAGAATATACATGCGCCTAGATTGTTGAGAGCCTTTCATAGAAATAACCCGTGCAAGCCCACCAAGGGGAATGCTGACTTACGAAGGGTTTTGGGGGGGATACTGTCATGAGCTTGGGCCATGCCCCTAGATTAGCCTCTAAGAATTTGTGGACCATGGCTTATCATGCTTGGTCCGTAACACGGAAAGAACCATGTTTGGGCTATGGGGGAAAGACACTTCCTCATCACCTAAGATGGCGGCTTAAGGGGTTCTATGGACAGTAACCGTCACGGTCTAGTGCTTTACACTCACTGCTTATATAAGTCCCTTCTCTCACCTGCTCCGCGCTTCGCGTCGTCTGCTTCGCAGTGTACGCTTACCGCGGCTCCGTTCTCGTCACAGTTTACCTCAGCCCATTCATATCATCTCCTGTCATAGTTCCATAGTTTTCCCTCTGTAGTTAGAGTACATTTTCTGTCACTTCCACAGTATTTCCCTGGCGTTAGAATTTAGGCAACATTCTAGTAAGTTGCATTCACAGTTACCTCATACATTTACCGCGCTCATTCCTGTCAGCGGAACATTCGCAAATCTCCTTCAGCAGTTCGAAGCTGTGTTGTTTTCGTCAAGCGACAGTTACCGCAAGTATTGGCTGTTATGTTGTTGCGCCCTTGTTTTTAGTGTGCCTTTTCAGTCAGCAGAGTTTTCATGTTTGGTAACTACAGTAATAAGCTGTTCTCCTGTCAGTCCGCCCTTCCACACATGCTAGGTAGGGCTACGATTTGGTGACAAGGTTATCAGTTGTCAATTCTGGGGAAAAGTTACAGTTGCTTCCAGTCAGCTAAATTACTAGAGCCACGTCGTTGGGTGTGGAAGGTCTTCTTCACAAGCTAGCATACACCACACGTTAAATGTGACAAAGAAATATCACTTATCTCTGCAGTTAACCATTTTTTCTGTCCAATTATTCACACGCAGATTGAGTTGCTTCTCATAGTTAGATGTGACTAGGTGTTCATTCACGTCAATATAGAGGAACAGCTTATCACTAGTATCCAATTCCTTATCAATTCCTAGCATCCCCATAATTTACTAGCCACGCACTCACGCCATCCTTCCTTCCCTCAGAAAATCGTATTTCATTTTTCCCTTCTTCAGAACTAGCACCCCTGCGCAGAAGCAGGATGGAGAGCTCCCAAAAAACTAACTACAGGTAACGCCTCCCGATGGGTATGAGAGATAATTCCTGAACGGGTGCATTAGACTAGTAGACTAAGGATTACTGAATGTTCTTGTTTGTAGATCACCAGACTGCATAGATTAACTACGCACCCTGAGAATAGCGCCCAAACAGAATTCCAGAGAAGTGCTCCCGCAGAGTTTCTGAGGTAAGCGTTACAGTTGCTACGCAAATGTAGCAATAAATATTCTATTTCAATTTCCACCAATTGTTAAAAACATTTACTTACACAATACAGTCCAATTGTGTTTGCAAATGTTAGTCCTTCATAGAAACGCAACAAACAATCCTGACAACACATATAGGGGGTAATTCATAGAATTCAGCGCACAAGTGGCGCACGCGGCTGGCGCACAGTGTGCGCGTGCGAATCCCTGCGCCAGCCGCGTGCGCCAAAACCCATTTCCGCGCACAGCGTATTCATGGATTCCAGCCACCAAAACCAGCCGTGGCGCACAGTGGCGCAGCAACCCTGCAGCAGCGCCAGTTACGCCCCCAAGAACGCCTCCCGCGAAGGGAAAAGCCATCAACATACCCAATCCAGCGCAAAGGGCTGCGCTAACCCTGTACCAGCACAGCAAGCCGGCTACGTGTATCACTGGGGTGCGCGGGAAGTACCTCATGCGACATCAGCAGGGTACGTGTATTTCAGGGTGCAGGGGAAGTTACACACGCGATTCCAGCACGGTACGTGTATTTCAGGGGTGCGTGGGATGTTCCACACGCGAATAGCCTGGGCGCGTGTATTTCAGGGGTGCGCGGGAAGTTCCACACGCGAATAGCCTGGGCTCGTGTATTTCAGGGGTGCGCGGGAAGTTCCACACGCGAATAGCCTGGGCGCGTGTATTTCAGGGGTGCGCGGGAAGTTCCACACGCGAATAGCCTGGGCGCGTGTATTTCAGGGGTGCGCGGGAAGTTCCACACGTGAATAGCCTGGCCGCGTGTATTTCAGGGGTGCGCGTGAAGTTCCACACGCGAATAGCCTGGGCGCGTGTATTTCAGGGGTGCGCGGGAAGTTTTACACGCGATTTCAGCAGGGTACGTGTATTTCAAGGGTGCGCGGGAAGTTTTACACGCGATTTCAGCAGGGTACGTGTATTTCAGGGGTGCGCGGGAAGTTTTACACGCAATTTCAGCAGGGTACATGTATTTCAGGGGTGCGCGGGAAGTTTTACATGCGATTTCAGCAGGGTACGTGTATTTCAGGGGAGCAGGGGAGTCCTACATGTGATTTGACAGTGTGGGTCCTCCCAGGTGTTCCCTGTACACCCTCCACGGCCCCTGCAGGCAGCCCACACCACAGGGGACTACCCTGCATCCCTGGTCATGTCCCGCAGGCAGCCCACCCAACATGGGCATGCCCCCCAGCAAAGGCACATGTCTCCTTGAACTCATGAATACCAACTCATGTCCCCCACCACCCCCACCCCCCAGCACTGTGGGGCACCTGCCAGCAGGCCCCCACCCATGTCCAACTCATGTCCCCCACCACCCCCACCCTCCAGCACTGTGGGGCACCTGCCAGCAGGCCCCCACCCATGTCCAACTCATGTCCCCCACCACCCCCACCCCCCAGCACTGTGGGGCACCTGCCAGCAGGCCCCCACCCATGTCCAACTCATGTCCCCCACCACCCCCACCCCCCAGCACTGTGGGGCACCTGCCAGCAGGCCCCCACCCATGTCCAACTCATGTCCCCCACCACCCCCACCCCCCAGCACTGTGGGGCACCTGCCAGCAGGCCCTCACCCATGTCCCATCCATGCCCCCCTGCACCTGGGTCCCAACAATCCCCAATCATGTCCGTAATGGCCATCCTCCCCTGCCAAAAGGCCCAACCAACTATCACATCCACCCACATATCAAAGGCAATTACATGTTACACACCCAATGTAAATAATGCAAATGGACACATGTCTGTCACACACAATGGCTGCAAGTGAATGTTAAAACACCCAACATGACATGCATGAAAGTAATGAGATGATACGACACATTGAAGGATGAAAATAAAAATGTATTGAAAATCAACTAGAATGGAAATGAAATTAGAAAAACCACAAAGCAAAACAACAAAAAGAAGATGAATGTCCATGAAAAAAATCCAAAAAATCAAAAAATCCATAGAAGAACTATATACAAGACAATCCCGGGTCCATGAGCCCAACCAAATGAAACCTAACTATGTCAACTAACTAAAAACTGAACTATATACAAAAAAGTGGCGCATTGTCCAATCGCAACCAAATAAAAAAAAATTATTTTAAAGGAAACCTACCACTAACTATATAACTATATACAATGGCAGCGGGCAAGTCCTGCGGCTCACTCTGTGATGTTGCCGGCCAGGGCATCATCGAACTCCATGTCGATGTCCTGGAGGCGGGACTCTGTCCTGGCCCCGAGGTCTCGCAGGGATAACCCCATGTTCACCTCAAACTCCCTGCGAGCTTCCTCGAGGCACTCAGCCCGCCTCAACGCCCGACGCATGGAGAACTCCGCCCTGACCATGGTGAGCCGCTCCTCTTCCGCCCGCTGCTGCTCCGCACCTATCCTCTGGACCAACTGCTCCCACACGGAAGACACTACCATCCCAGGGTTCTCCTGCCCTCCGGCCGATGCCTGCCCCTCTGATCTTGATGGCCCCGAGCCATGATGCCTCCCACGTCGAGCCTGCTGCTGCCTCCGACGCCACTGCCTCTGCCAGCACGACGGCATCCAGGATGATGGAAACCACCGACGCCGTCGTGCACGTGCCCTGCCCGATGATGCCGTTACATCCTCCATCTGCTGGGGTCCAGTTGCTGTGTTGTCCACCCCTGCTGGACCTCTGACTCCCGACTGTGGCAGGGATGGGATCCCCACCGAGCTGGCTGCATTGGTCAGGGCAAGTCCACAGGGGGCCCTGGTGGCATCTGGGCCGGAAGACGGCAAGGAGAATGACTGGCGTATAGTCTCCACAGAGGAGGAGAGGGCCGCCAGATTGGCCGACACATGCAGGAAACCCCCGAACATGGCCGATCCATGACGTGCCTGCTCATCCTGGGAAGCACGCACGGCATCACGAATCACAGCCGTGCGCATCGCGACCCCAATCAGGACCTTCTTCACACGGCCAGGGGTCCCCTCGTCCGCAGGTGGAGGGGAGTCAGATGACATGGACATCCCCTCTACCTGCGGACGGGCCTGGGACGGGGCATCCCTGCTGGTGCAAGGTGGTGCACCCACAGGTTCAGGGACAGCGACATGCACAGGCCCCTCCACGGTGACCTGTGCTGTCTCCTGCCCCTGCCCCTGGACTGCACCACTTGCACCAGCAGGGATGCCCCCACCAGGCCCCATGTGCGCCTCAGTGGAGGCCTCCTCCTCCTCTGTGGAAACCACCAACCTGGATGGCTCCTCGCCGTCTACCGCCGTAGCAGGCCCCTGTGGGGGCTCACCCACCCCTTCCGCTGCAGCCGTGGGGGCATCCCCGCCGCCTTGCTCCACAGCGCTGTCTCTGCCCTCTCCTTCACTAGTCGATGCGTAGAGGGAGACATAGAACACAAGCATCAGGGTACTGTACAATGGTCCCCTAAACAGAAAGCAATAGCAGATGAGTGCCACTGTCAAAGTACACTTCCATCATGTCACACCACAACACATGTGTCAGTCCAGGCAAAACACACACAGTGACAGTCATGGTGCGTGCCATGGACATTTCACGCATGTCCAATGGACTCTCGAATCATACAATGTAATGGGACTCACATGCATCATGGGTCATGCCTATCACAGGCACACACTTCACCTCAGTCACATCCATCTGGCCCCGTACACCCCAATCACAGTGCATACAAGGATGACTAGGCTGCATCAGTGAATCTGTACATTGTCACAGACATGTGTCATGCATCCATGGCACTCACAAGTCACAGACACGCAGGTCAGGCACACAGACATGGATACCACATATGTATCTGGCATCAGCACCCATCCCTCGCCCCCACCCATGTCCAGGAACAGAGACTGCCATGCTCTCATATGTGCAATCTGCACAGGGCTCCCCATGTGGCATTCAAACACATGCAACAACCGTGTGGTTCACACATTACAGGTCGCACATGCATTCCCATGATGTCCCTGCACACATACATGCGTACATGCCTATGTCACACATGCAGGCAAGTATCAGACAACCAGCACACTGCAACATGCCCTGTCTCACATAGCAATGCTTGGCCACTTACCGCTCAACTCCAGACGGGTCTCCCTCTCAAGGACCTGGGCGTGGAGCGCTGGGTGTGCGCGTTCCAGGACCCTCAACTGGATGGAACTCATGCGGCCCCGGCCCCTCTCCACGAGGCGCCGGGCCTTCATGAGGGTCCTGGACCTCAAGTCCTCCCAACGCTTCTTGACCTTCTGGATGGTGCGGGTTGCCACCCCCTCCGCGTTGATGGCAACCACACAGTCTGCCCAGATCCTATCCCGTCCTTCCCTGTTGGCGCGGGACGATCCGAAGAGGGCATCATACTGCCCCAGGACTTGCTCCACCAGGACACCAACTTCGGTGGCAGTGAAGCTAGTGCCCCTCTGCCCCTCTGGCTGGGGGTTGCCACTGGGGTCAGATGTGGATGTGCCCGACATGGCAACCCCAGGGGCAGGAGTGGGTGGGCAACTGGGTCCTGGGGCTGGGCTGTGGAGCGATGTTATTCGAGTCGGGAGTCTTCTGTACCAGCAGGGGTGGACACAGCAACTGGACCCCTGCAGATGGCTGATGTGCAGGCACCAAATGGCAGGGCACGGTGGCAGCAGGCAGGCAGGCAGGCAGCAGCAGATGGCACGTGGGAGGCTGCTCGGGGCACTGGGGGGCAGTGATTCGGCCTTCTGGGCAGGAGCGTGGTCTTCCGTGTGTTTTCGCGTGGCCAGCTTGATACGGAGTGATTTGGCACGTGAAAAATCTGCACGTCAGCGTGTAATTCGAGGAAAGGCCCTTAGCGCGTAAGCGCGTCAGCACGCGTACGCGATTTCATTGGACCAAAGGCCCTTACAGCGTAAGCGCGTCTGTGACGTTTTGCGCACGGGCGTTGCCCTGGCAGGGCTTGGAGATCCCACGTGCCTTTATGTTCTGTACGTGCTTTTCGTGCGGTGCGTGTGTTTTCCATCCGTTGGGGTTCACACGCTATTACTTCACAGCGGGTGTTGGCTATGCGTTCTACTACACGCAAGGCAGACGGTGAGTGGTACCCCGCTCCCCCAGGCCCGATCGCATGAGAAACTTCACGCGAACCCCTGAAATACACGTAGCCCGCTCCCCCAGGCCCGATCACGTGAGAAACTTCACGCGCACCCCTGAAATACACGCGCCCAGGCTATTCGCGTGTAAAACTTCCCGCACACCCCTGAAATACACGTACCCTGCTGAAATCGCATGTAAAACTTCCCGCGCACCCCTGAAATACATGCGCCCAGGCTATTCGCGTGTAAAACTTCCCGCGCACCCCTGAAATACACGTGCCCAGGCTATTTGCGTGTAAAACTTCCCGCGCACCCCTGAAATACACGCGCCCAGGCTATTTGCGTGTAAAACTTCACGCAAACCACTGAAATACACGTAGCCCGCTCCCCCAGGCCCGATCGCGTGAGAAACTTCACGCGAACACCTGAAATACACGTAGCCCGCTCCCCCAGGCCCGATCGCGTGAGAAACTTCACGCGAACCCCTGAAATACACGTAGCCCGCTCCCCCAGGCCCGATCGCGTGAGAAACTTCACGCGAACCCCTGAAATACACGTACCCCGCTCAATCCCGTGTGTAACTTCCCGCGCAACCCCGAAATACACGTGCCCCGCTCGCACAGGCACTATTGCTGTATGTTGCCACTTTTGTAATGCGCAGGGACGCTACCGCCTGCCTTCGTGTGGCGGATGTGTATCGGCTTGTGCGTGTCTTTCGCTGTGCGTGGCTTTACAATTATCGGTTCCATGAATACGTGTGGTTCGGGTGCGTGTGGGCGTTCCCTCTGCTTCCCTGCAGTACATCCCCAGTTACGCCCTTGTTTTTGCAAGTTGTTCCCCATTCCGCGCGTTACGCCCCGTGTTCCGCCCACTTTCTAGTGTATGCGCAGAGGTTGTGCGCTTTCACTGTGCGCGTCGCGCAAGTCTTTCGGGATGTTGCAGTGACGTGTGCGCCATGCACGGGTTTGGCGCACATCCCGAGGAAGACACGCGCAGGGACTTCCGTGAATCTTTTTTTCCGCTTGCGCCTGCTTGCGCCTGCTTGCGCGTAGATTTTCGGCGCACGTTTGTTCCATGAATCGGCCCCATAATGTTGACGGAATAAGACAAGAATTGGACTACTGTGCTGGAATGGTGAAATTCACTATAAACTCACAAGAAGATCCACAAGAATTTCTAATGTACTTACTACAAGTACTGGAAAACAAAAACATACCTATAAATGAAATCTTCCAGATTTCATACATGTGGAAACATACATGCACTCTCTGCAACAATGTGACACAGTTAAAAATCCCTAGGGAGCGTTTCATATATGTATCCATACCTAATTGTGAATCCACTCCATTTCAGCAACTTGTACAAAATGCAAACCATGGTAGATTATGTACTACCTGCAATTCATATAATCGCTCCACCTTACTAATACAAACACATAGTAACTACTTAACACTAATGTTTCTACATTACAATGCAGATGGTACCAAAAACAACTGCAAGCTGACTGGATTCACACATGGTCAAATATCACTTGGTAAGAAAACCTTTACAACAATAGGTATAATGTACCACGCAGGAGCCACAACCAATGTAGGTCACTACACTGCAAATATAAAAAAGAAATGTGTATGGTTCGAATGTAATGATAGTACCATTACTCTAAAGCAGAGATTACCAGCAAATCTTACAAATGCTTATTTAATCTTCTTAAAACCAAACTATTCTGTAGTTCAACATTAATACAAATTCAATTAAAAAACTATAAACAGTTAGAATACACCAACAGGTATCTAACTGGCCCAAGATTCTGTAACAACCAAACAGATAAATGAATACCACTAAATTATAACAAAAAATAGACAGTTAGAATACACCAACAGGTATCTAACTGCATCAGAAATCTGCAACAAGCCAACAGATAGAACATTAGCCAGAAACAATTGAACACTGAAAACAAACAAACAAATAGACTGTAGCTTAACAAAAAAAGATTTTTTTTTAATCAGACATGGATTTTTTTTTCCACAGACCCAATGATTTGAAAAACAAACACAGAAACTGAGCAAAATGCACAGTACACTGGTTTGTAAACTAAATTTGAGGGTAAAAAAAAAGCTGAAATGTCTATTATGCAATGTAATAAGTCTTTATAAAATACACACACTAACATGCTCTTTTCTTTTATCACAGACATTGAAAAAGAATGTTTCCTCCAGTTACCAAACTCATGTAAAACATATATTGAATCTCAATAAATCAAACAGTAAGTATAATTTCCAACATTTGATAGATATTCGATTCCATGGGTGTGATCTATGGCTGTGATATGCTGCGGTGGTTGTGGCCAGGGCCTAAAGTCTTGGGTGTATATCCTACGGCCTACGGCCTGCGGCCATGCACCCAAGACTCTAAGCCCTGGCCATAACCACTGCAGCATATCACACCCACAACCACTGCAGCACATCACACCCATGCTGGCTTATAACTTCAGTGCTTATAACTTCAGTATCACACCCATAGATTGAAAAATTTTAACTGCGGCATATACTCAATTTTAACATCCACAGACACCATGCTTGTCCTTAGAACAGTTTCAACTTGCCTGCGCACAGCTCGGATGGGAATACTATCCTTCATTTTCAGTAATTACGAACATCCCGGACAGCGTGGGCATGCCGAATACATCGATAGCACCTGCCACCTAACCAAATACAGTATTTCACACATCTCTTACTCCCTAAACCCCTCCAAGCACTCTTGCAAACCAAAACACTCCCCAAAACTGCATTTAGACTCCGTTCACTGCCGCGCTGTCGGCGGATCCAAGATGGCGGGCGCATCGGAACAATCTGACGCACATCACGCCTCACTCCAGCCAATCGGCGGACATGTTGCATGTCCGCGGACATGACGCAAGCCAATTAGTCAATCAGTACCCTGCCCGCAGAGAAAACAGAGATGTGTCTCCGCGGAGCGGACATAGATATCACTCGTTTTTTTAGACCTACTTTTTGATCGTTTTAAAGAAAACTACTGGACGGATTTTCACCAAATTTACAAGCCCCTGCTCTGGCTGAACATTTGGTGAAAATCCATCCAGTGGTCTGGGCTGTAGGCATGCAAAATGTTTTTCACACATTCAGTCTATGGGAAAAAAATAACTTTTGGGACCCCCCCTGTAACTTTTCCCCCCCTGGACCAAACATCACCAAACATTGCACAAATATTCAGAGTGGGCCAGATACCTATTTTGCAAAGTTTGGTAAGTATTCATCCAGGGGGAGCGAAGTTATAAGCCGCCCAAAAAGTGTTCCCCTATGGAAACAGCAACTTAACCATAACTACATAGCCACTACCGTGGCTGTGTAATATATATATATATTTATATATAAACGGTCAAAATATATATATATATATATATATATATATATATATATATATATATATATATATATATATGGTCAATTGTGCAAAGGTCAATTCAGACCCTTGACTTTCGGTCAATTAGGTCATTTGTGATGTCATCTTTGATGTCCTGGGTGTTAGTGTTAGCAGTGCACGGTTGCGCGTGTTATGGTTGCTTATGTTACCATAACTGCCGAATTTCAGGGGTTTTTCGGTTTTACTTTGAACCATAAAGTCCCTTTAACAAAGTTTTTTCACTGAATTCCATAGGTTTTTAGTAGCGCAACTTAACCATAACGTCCCTTTAACAAAGTTTTTTTTACTGAATATATATATATATATATATATATATATATATATATATATATATATATATATATATATATATATATATATTATATATATATATATATATATATATATATATATATATATATTACATGGCCACGGTAGTGGCCATGTAGTTATGGTTAAGTTTCATAGGAAGAGCACTTTTTGGACGGCTTATAACTTCGCTCTCCCTGGACGAAAACTCACCAAACTTTGCAAAAACAGTATTTGGGTCACTCTGAATTTTTTTGCAAAGTTGGGTGAGGATTCGTCCAGGGGGGGCAAAGTTATAGGGGGGTCCCAAAACTTATTTTTTTCCCATAGACTGAATGGGAACATTTTTTTGCTTGCGTCTACAGCCCAAACCGCTTGACGGATTTTCACCAAATTTGGACCTGGAGCAGTGGCTTGGTCCCGAAAGCGTGCTTTTGCAAATTTGGTGAAAATCCATCCAGTATTTTTTTTTTAAATGACCAAAAAGTAGGTCAAAAAAAATTAGTGATATCTGTGTTGGCTTCGCGGACACACTTCCATGTTCGCTCTGCGGACAGGACGGTGATTGGACCAGCAGCTTGCGTGATGTCTGTGGACATCTAACGTGCTCTCTCATTTGATGCGGTGAAAGCGTGCAGTGCGTTTGGCTTCAGAGACGCCCGCCATCTTTCTTTGCCGCATGAGAGGCTTTGTCAGGTCAGCAGGAGCGTGTCTGTCTCTTGTCCCCCCACCCCGCTCATGCCCCGTGTGTCCTTCCTGTCCCCCGCACCCCCACTCATGCTCCGTGTGTCCCTGTTCCTCCAGCCCCCCGCTCACGCCATCGCACACGGTGGCCAGCGGAGGGCCGAGGAGCGGGATCTGCCGCACAAACTCATGTCCGTGCGGCATGTCCATGTTTTTGTTTGTTCCCCCCACCCCCCGCTCATGCCCCGTGTGTCTCTATCCCTCCCGCCCACCCCCCGCTCATGCCCCGTCTGTGTTTCTCCCCCCCCACCCCCGCTCATGCCCTGTGTGACTCTACCCTCCCACCCACCCCCCGCTCATGCCCCATGTGTCTCTCTCCCTCCCCCCCACCCCTGCTCATGCCCCGTGTCGGTGGCCAGCGGAGGGCCGAGGAGCGGGATCTGCCGCACAAACTCATGTCCGTGCGGCATGTCCATGTTTTTGTTTGTTGCCTCCACCCCCTGCTCATGCCCCGTGTGTCTCTTTACCTCCCACCACCACCCGCTCATGCCCCATGTGTGTCTCTCCCTCCCCGACCCCTACTCATGCCCCGTGTGCCTCTATCCCTCCCGCCCACCACCCGCTCATGCCCCGTGTGTCTCTATCCCTCCCGCCCACCCCCCGCTCATGCCCCGTGTGTCTCTATCCCTCCCGCCCACCCCCCGCTCATGCCCCGTGTGTCTCTATCCCTCCTGCCCACCCGCCGCTCATGCCCTGTGTGTCTCTACCCCTCCCGCCCACCCCCCGCTCATGCCCCGTGTGTCTCTAACCCTCCTGCCCACCCCCGCTCATGCCCCATGTGTGTCTCTCCCTCCCCCACCCCTACTCATGCCCCGTGTGCCTCTATCCCTCCCGCCCACCACCCGCTCATGCCCCGTGTGTCTCTATCCCTCCCGCCCACCCCCGCTCATGCCCCGTGTGTCCTTCTCCCTCGCCCCCACCCCACCCCCACTCATGCCCCGTGTGTCTCTTTCCCTCCCCCCACCCCCGCTCATGCTCCGTGTGTCTCTCTCCCTCGCCCCCACCCCACCCCCACTCATGCCCCGTGTGTCTCTTTCCTTCCCCCCACCCCCGCTCATGCCCCGTGTGTCTCTCTCCCTCCCCCACCCCCCGCTCATGCCCCGTGTGTCTCTCCCCTCCCCCCACCACCCGCTCATGCCCGTGTGTCTCTCCCCCTCCCCCCACCCCCCACTCATGCCCCGTGTGTCTCTCTCCCTCCCCCACCCCCTGCTCATGCCCTGTGAGTCTCTCTCCCTCCCCCCACTCCCCGCTCATGCACCGTGTGTGTCTCTCTTATCCCCCCACCCCCGCTCATGCCCCGTGTGTCTCTCCCCTCACCCCCACCCCCCGCTCATGCCCAGTGTGTCTCTCTCCCCCCCCCACCCCCGCTCATGCCCCGTGTGTCTCTCTCCCTCCCCCCACCCCCGCTCATGCCCCATGTGTCTCTCCCCTCCCCTCACCCCCCGCTCATGCCCGTGTGTCTCTCCCCCTCCCCCCACCCCTGCTCATGCCCGTGTGTCTCTCTCCCTCCCCCACCCCCCGCTCATGCCCCGTGAGTCTCTCTCCCCCCCACCCCCGCTCATGCCCCATGTGTCTCTTGACCTCCCCCCACCCCTGCTCATGCTCTGTGTCTCTCTAGCCCTCCCACCCACCCCCCGCTCATGCCCCGTGTGTCTCTAGTCCTCCCACCCACCCCCCGCTCATGCCCCGTGTGTCTCTAGCCCTCCCACCCCCCGCTCACGCCCCGTGTGTCTCTAGCCCTCCCACCCACCCCCACTCATGCCCCGTGTGTGTCTCTCCCTCCCCCCACCCCCTGCTCATGCCCCATGTGTCTCTCCCCTCACCCCCTACTCATGCCGCGTGTGTGTCTCTAGCCCTCCCACGCACCCCCCGCTCATGCCCCTAGCCCTAACACCCACCCCTCGCTCAAGCCCCGTGTGTGTCTATTCCTTCCACCCACCCCCCGCTCATGCCCTGTGCGTGTCTATCCCTCCCACCCACCCCCGGCTCATGCCCCTTATGTCTCTCCCCTCACCCCCTACTCATGCCCCGTGTGTCTCTAGCCCTCCCACCCACCCCCCGCTAATGCACATAACACCCCCACCCACCCCCCGCTCATGCCCCTAGCCCTCCCACCCACCCCCCGCTCATGTCCTGTTTGTCTCTCCCCTAGCACCCACCCCCGCTCATGCCCCGTGTGTCTCTATCCCTCCCACCCACCCCCCGCTCATGCCACGTGTGTCTCTATCCCTCCCAACCACCCCCCGCTCATGCCCCGTGTGTCTCTATCCATCCCACCCACCCCCTGCTCATGCCCCGTGTGTCTCTATCCCTTCCCCCCATCCCCGCTCATGCCCCGAGTGTCTCTATCCCTCCCACCCACCCCTCGCTCATGCCCTGTGTTTCTCTATCCCAACTAACCAACCCCCGCTCATGCACCGTGTGTCTCTATCCCTCCCACAAACCCCCCGCTCATGTCCCGTGTGCTCTCTCCCTCCCCCCACACCCGCTCATGCCCCGTGTGTCTCTATCCCTCACGCCAACCCCTGCTCATGCCCCGTGTGTCTCTCCCCTCCCCCACCCCTCGCTCATGCCCCGTGTGTCTCTCTCCCTTCCCCCCATCCCCGCTCATGCCCCGTGTGTCTCTCTCCCTCCCCCCAGCCCCGCTCATGCCCCGTGTGTCTCTCTCCCTACCCCCCACCGCCGCTCATGCCCCGTGTGTGTCTCGACCCTCCCCCACCACCTGCTCATGCCCTGTGTGTCTCTCCCCTCACCCACTACTCATGCCCCGTGTGTCTCTCTCCCTCTCCCCCACCCCCGCTCATGCCCCGTGTGTCTCTCTCCCTCCCTCCCACCCCCGCTCATGCCCCGTGTGTCTCTCTCCCTCCCCCACAGCCCAGCTCATGCCCCGTGTGTCTCTATCCCTCCCACCCACCCCCCACTCATGCCCCGTGTGTCTCTAGCCCCCCCACCCACCCCTGCTCATGCCCCGTGTGTCTCTCCCCTCACCCCCTACTCATGCCCCGTGTGTCTCTAGCCCTCCTACCCACCCCCGCTCATGCCCGTGTCTCTCTAGCCCTCCCACCCACCCCCCGCTAATGCACATAACACTCCCACCCACCTCCCGCTCATGCCCCTAGCCCTCCCACCCACCCCCCGCTCATGTCCTGTTTGTCTCTCCCCTAACACCCACCCCCCGCTCATGCCCCGTGTGTCTCTATCCCTCCCACCCACCCCCCGCTCATGCCCAGTGTGTCTCTATACCTACCACCCACCCCCCGCTCATGCCCTGTGTGTCTCTATCCATCCCACCCACCCCCCGCTCATGCCCCAAGTGTCTCTATCCCTCCCACCCACCCCCCGCTCATGCCCCGAGTGTCTCTATCAATCCCACCCACCCCCCGCTCATGCCCCGTGTGTCTCTATACCTCCGACCCACCCCTCGCTCATGCCCTGTGTGTCTCTATCCCTCCTACCCACCCCCCGCTCATGCCCCGTGTGTCTCTCTCCCTCCCCCCACCCCCGCTCATGCCCCGTGTGTCTCTATCCCTCCCGCCCATTCCCTGCTCATGCCCCGTGTGTCTCTCCCCTCCCCCACCCCCTGCTCTTGCCCCGTGTGTCTCTATCCCTCCCACCCACCCCTCGCTCATGCCCCGTGTGTCTCTCGGCCTCCCCCCACCCCCGCTCATGCCCCGTGTGTCTCTCTCCCTCTCCCCCACACCCGCTCATGCCCCGTGTGTCTCTCTCCCTCCCCCACACCCCAGCTCATGCCCAGTGAGTCTCTAGCCCTCCCACCCACCCCCCGCTCGTGCCCCGTGTGTCTCTAGCCCTCCCACCCACCCCCTGTTCATGCCCTGTGTGTCTCTCCCCTCACCCCCTACTCATGCCCCGTGTGTCTCTAGCCCTCCCCCCACCCCCTGCTCATGCCCTGTGTGTCTCTCCTCCCGCCCCCTGCTCATGCCCCGTGTCTCTCTAGCCCTCCCACCCACCCCCTGCTCATGCCCCGTGTGTCTCTCCCCTCCCTCCCACTCCCCGCTCATGCCCCGTGTGTCGCTCCCCTCCCCCACCCCCCACTCACGCCCCGTGTGTCTCTCCCCTCCCCCCACCTCCCGCTCACGCCCAATGTGTCTCTCCCCTCCCACCCACCCCCGCTCATACCCCGTGCGTTTCTCCCCTCCCACCCACCCCCCGCTCATTCACCGTGTGTCTCTCCCCTCCCAACCACCCTCCCGCTCATTGCCCGTGTGTCTATCCCCTCCCGCCCACCCCCCGCTCATGCCCCGTGTGTGTCTATCCCCTCCCGCCCACCCCCCGCTCATGCCCTGTTGTGTTCTCTTTATACACCCTGCCTTCCCTTTCCACGGTGGCCATCTTGATAAAAGATTTTCCTTCGGTTTGGGAAGGAAAATCTTTTTTTTTACCACCTGGGGTTGCCACTTTGCGAACCTAAGATGCTAGTGATCTTCATCTATTGAAAAGGATGTTATGGTGACGTTGCACTAATAAAAACCTATGAAATGCAGTAAAAAAAAAAAAGTGTTACAGGGACGTTATGGTTAAGTTGCACTAATAAAAACCTATGAAATTCAATGAAAAAACATTGTTAAAGGGACGTTATGGTTAAGTTGCACTAATAAAAACCTATGAAATTCAATGAAAAAACTTTGTTAAAGGGACGTTATGGTTAAGTTGCGCTACTAAAAACCTATGAAATTCAGTGAAAAAACATTGTCAAAGGGACGTTATGGTTCCAAATAAAACAGAAAAACCCTTGAAATTCGCCAGTTATGGTAAGCTAAGCAACCATAACTCGCGCCACCACCGTGCACTGCTAAGACTAACACCTAGGACATCAAAGATGACATCACAAATGTCATTGATGACATCACTGATGACATCACATGTCTGGCTCGCTCTTTTTTCTTTTGCTGACATGTCTAGGCCACATGGTTTTCTTCAGTAACAGTCAGAAACTAAAAATGTTATTTTATTTGTAGACGTATCCTTCAAGTAGGTTTTTACAGTAATTCCCTTAGAGTCCAGTCACATCATATAAAACATATACATACGGGAAGACACAAGCTTGAAAGACTGCAATCCTTTTTGTGCATAAAGATAATCAATAGACTTATGAGCACTTCCTGATAGTTCTGTTGTTTTTTTCTTTATGGCTGTACTTTCCCTGTGGGTCCAATCACATCAAGTGATACATATACATAGGGTAAATAGCAGCTTTGAAACAGAGCAATCATTTATTTGCATGAAAATAATCAGTTAAGTTATGAATTGTTTCTGCTACTACTTGTGCTTTTTTACTAACTTCACTTTCCCTGTATATACCCATATTTGTATGTGTTCTTGTGTCTTTGTGTTTTGTCTATAGTAATGCAATTATGTAATACATGTGTTGTATTAGCTACGTATTACATATTTAACAGTACACAAAAATCTATTAAGAAAACAATTATCATTTCAATATTCAACATATTAACATTACAAATATTATACCTTCATCTTGTACGCTGCACACAATGTTATGTTTCTGAATGAGTAGCTTAGTATACCAGATAGAACCCCATAATAGAATGCTATTTATATCAATGCATCGTTCAATGCACTAATTAGGGTATGATATTTATTGCAATGATCCTTGACACTTGTTTCGCAACATTATAAGAATCCCTTGTACACATATTTCATGAAAAGTACATACATATGTGATGTCATCAGTGATGTCATCAATGACATTTGTGATGTCATCTTTTATTTCCTGGGTGTTAGTCTTAGCAGTGCACGGTGGTGGCGCGAGTTATGGTTGCTTAGCTTACCATAACTGGCGAATTTCAAGGGTTTTTCGGTTTTACTTGGAACCATAACATCCCTTTGACAATGTTTTTTCACTGAATTTCATAGGTTTTTAGTAGCACAACTTAACCATAACGTCCCTTTAACAACGTTTTTTCACACAATATATAAATATATATATATATATATATGTATATATATATATATATATATATATATATATATACATAATTTGTCCAGATTACGTTGAAGGCCTAGCAGTGCATTATCCATTAAAAGGTGGCACCCGCATAGAAATTACAAATGCTTTCAGGGGAAACTACGAACTTGATCCAAAGTGAGCCCCATATCTGATACATATGTCGGTGCCAGAGGACAAGCTTGTTTTGAACCAAAATGTGTCTCAATTTTTTCACTGAGGTTGCCCTTTTGGTTTAATCAAACTTATATCACTGTATCAACATACAATTCCTATATAAAATATTGTATGATTAAGCTAAGATCCCTTTCGCTGAATATAGTCCATACAATGTTTCTATCCACTGTATCAAATGCCCCCTTAAGATCAATAAAACATATAGTTAATGTTTCATCCTGTTTTGTCATAGCTCTACGTAGTAAATACAATAGTGTCCAAGCATTCAATGATGTCCCCATACCTTGTCTAAAACCAGTTTGATGTTTAGAGAGAATATTGTTTTTTTTTATCCAAGCATTTAATTCCATCAGCAATATCTGTGCAAAAATGTTTGAGCATACATCCGGCATTGCCAATAATCTATAGTTATTCAGATCATTTCTGGCATATTTGTACAGATATAGGTAAATAGACCTGAGGGAACCCTTGCCCAGTATGTTGGGCTGTGTTTAAAGATGGTATTAGGGACCCCGTACGGCCAGGAGCCTTTGATGGTGTAATCCTTGATATAACTTTTTCTATATCTTCGATATTGGGGATTATGTTTTTAACCTCTGCATATTCCCAAACAGTTATCAGCCACCTATCGTGCCTCACATCTTTGTTGTACAGTGTCTTTACCTGCAGGGACCACTTATTCTCTGCTATAACAAACGACCCCGAATTTTCATGCATCTGTACCTCCCAAATAGTTTTGCAGAGAGATTGGTGCATTGTGTCGCTTAAAAAAGTTATTTTACTTATTTTTCAGACTAGCGATACTTTGCTTCAGAACATTTCTATCATATATACTTTTTTTCAGGGATTGTATACCTTTGTAGTGATAACGTTTTTCCTTAAGGCTCAATATATCAAAAGCTTTTTTTCTTTTATTTGTATTACTTATCAGTATTCTCGAGGATTGGGGGCCTCTACTATTCTCCACATAGTCCCTCTCTTTTTTAGACAGTTCTTCGATCGTGTGTGATGGTATTATATCATCACCCATATTATTTAGGAGATTATCAATGAATGAAAAATATCTTTCCTTATTCCCTGTAGACCAATGAATTGTATTTCCCACATGATTGAGCGTACAAACACCCTTCATTTTCTCTACTTATTGAACATTTCTGAATAGTATGATCACTAACCACAGTTGGTATTATAATGAGTTGCTCCATAAGTTAAGACATGTAGACAGGGAACAACATATAATCAATCCATGATGTTTTGTCCCCACAAAACCATATAAATTTGATCTGATCTTTGTATCATCCACAAACAGCTGTAAAAAATGAGTTGTGGAAATAAATTATGACCAGTGATCCCTGGTTATCATTTCCTCCTCTGTGGGCTGTCAAATTATGGCCCCATTACCATTTGTACATGTGCAAGAAGATACATTTGAGGGCTGTTTTGCTCCCCCATCCTTGTGAAGTTCAGATCACCCACAATAAAAAACATAGCTTCTGAATTATTCCAACACCAAGCATCAATGATTTTTTTCCAACTCATTAATCACCCTAGAGTGATTTACTGGGTTTACTGGGTTGGGAGTCGGAAGTGGCTGTGTAGAGATTCGTGTTTTGCAGTCTCTCACAGTGCGGCTTGACTCTGTGGTTGCACTAAATCCTTTTCTCTAATTCCATGGAGGCGATTTCTTGCCTGCGATTAAGACCGTGTGTGAAGACGACTGCAGCCGCCACCACGGGTGGACGGCGTTCTGAGCAGCGGACTGTGTATTAAGGGTGAGCTGTTGGCGCTCTACTCTGCTCGGCCCTAGCTTTTCATCAGTTTTTCACGGGGGCTTGCCGACCACCTGTACGGTACTGGCATTCCAGTTCTGCCCCAGTGGATGCTTAGAGCAGCGCCATTTGCTGCCGGTGGTGAGTCTATTTTGTGGAGAGGGGCGGCCAGAGCGATAGTGCTACCCTTGATTTTCTGATCTTTTGGCCTGCTCCTGTGGTTGTGTTGTGTGTTTTTCCTGGCGTCTGAGTGTGGCATCTGTCCCCCTGACGACAGCATTGATTTCCTCTGCTGTCTGCAGCTGAGCATTGGGTGGGGACCATTGGCTTTTTCTAGGTGCCCTCCCATGGTTTGCTCTTCATTGCAACAGCTTGGCTGAGCAGGGGTTCCCTAGCGGGGCGCGCTGGGTGGTACACTTGCTCCTAAAGTGAGCACAATTAACCTTTATTTGTACTAGCTAATTAATAGACGGGGAAAAAGCCCACACAAAATAATACAACCTCCGCAAGACCAGGAAACAACTTAATATAGATACTCTGCAGAGCATGGAGATGGGAAATGTAAAAGGAAACAAGAAAGTACAAAAGTCTGTCCTTTTTCCACCGAATCCAATCCCAGAAATGAATTCAACGATCATTGAGGAACCTGCTGTACCTGATGTGTCGGATGTCAGTGGGGGCGGTCCAATGAGTTCAACGAATTTTAATGACATCGACAATAACTCATTTTTGGAACTATGTTTGAGCACACAGATGGGGATGACTCCACAGATCCCAAATGTCGTCCGAAGATAATGGCTTGACACAGGGTGCTAATCCCCTGGCCTCTCCTGTGAGTGCATTGGGTCAGCCAGTTTCCATGGGTAGACTTTCAGCTTCCCTAAATATGGTAATGGTCTCTATGGAAGATGCCCCGAATACAGAGGATGAAGATCCAGCATCTCCATATGCCGGAGCCAATGAAATAGCAGAGATCCAATAATCAGTGGCTTCTCTCCAATTTGCTCTTAAAATACTGCTAAAAATGATGGGCTGAATAGGAATCTTAGCTAATATGAACTTGCTGACAACGGCCCGGGTATCTGAAAGTAATGAGGATGTGGAGGCAGAAGCAAATTTGACTGAAGCCATTGCTATTGCTGATGAGATAAATGATCATCAAGACAAAGAACCTTCTGTAATTATGGAACAGAGTAACATGGTCTTTTTTTCATGTAAACAGAGTAACATGGCAAAGAAGGTGCAAAAGAATAAGAAAACTATCTCTTTGGCCTCCTCAGTGGGAGATGCAGTGACAGTGGGTGCTCGCTCAAAAAAAGCTAAAAAAAAGGGTGGCCAGAGCCAAGAAAAAGAATTGCACTGGTTGCTTGACCAGCTGGTTGATAACTGAACAAGACAAGAGGAGAGAGCCACCAGAAGAGGTAGAATGATCAGTAATTGATGAACAGGTGGATGAGGAAAGGTGGCCTTCGACCTCAGAAAAGATGGAAGAGCAGGCAGAAGAGTGGGAACGACTAGATATCGAAGATCAATTGGAGGAGGATAGAAGACCCTTGAATCCAGATAAAGTTTCCCAACCCTTACAAGGTACTCCCAAATCTAACAATCAACCTATTAAGTCGGGAAAAGCTTTGACAGATGTGGCAGCCAATAGGATCTGTCTGATTAAGAACTTATACAAAAATGGTGAACGTAGATGGCTCCCTCGATTTGAATTTCTGATCCAACTGCACTCAGTGCCGGAACTACGAGTGCTGAAGTATGACGATTTCCAGTTTGGGGAGCCATTGAAAGGTCCCAATCCTTTTGTTTCCGCCTTACACTGCAAATTCATCTCTACTGCACAGATGATCAGGAAATATTGTGAAGAGTTGTGGGCAGTGGATGTGGAGATTGATTCTGATCTGGACGAAATCGACCCCAGCCTCAAATACGAGGAGACAGCGGGTCCTGTAAAGACCATGGACTGCCCCATTGTACCTAGGGGCAAGAAGGTGGAAGTCGCAGATGTCTAATTAGTCCTAAAATGGTTGGCGGAGTCCCTACCCGATGTGTTAACAAAACACTAAAAACAAACTCTTGGAACTGTAGAGGTTTTGCGCATTTATTTTCATCAGAGGGTTTGGTTGACTTTGTTACAAAACATATTTGTATTTGTCTTCAAGAGACTTGGGCTATGGACACCCTGATCTTAGACGGTTATGTGATCTATCAGTCTTTTGCTAAAAGGGGTGAAAAAGGGAGACCGTTGCTTGTAGGGGTAGTTAGCTCTTTGGCCTCGAGACGGATTGCCTGTAATCAGGAGAACAATCTGATGGCAGTGGAGGTAGTTTACAGGCCCAAGGGAAAAGGGGGGAAACTATTGTTGGTAAATCTATATAATCCTCCCCATGCTGTGATAAGAGACCAATTAGAAGAAGCCCTTCATGATCTATTAGCTTCCTGGTCAGCAAAACCTGGAAATACAGCGGTAATAGTGGTGGGCGATTTTAACTGCTATATGGCTGGGGAGGGTGGGAGAGCCCCCCAGAATCCCAAGTTGAGGGAGAAACGGTTAATGGCTCATACTAAAATTGATCGTGAGGGGGTAGGTTGGCTCCAAGTGTTTGATCACTGGGACTTAGAAATGCTGAATGGTTATACTCTGAGTGACCATGCTGGCAAGCATACGTGGTCCAATGGATCAGCTTGTAGTACACTTGACCACATATTCCTGTGTCCCAAAATGTTATTGGATGTGGAAGATATGGTAGTTTTAGAGCGATCATTCAGCCCTCCGATGTGTATTAAATGTCCTGCAAGGAGGCCCTGTGAAGAGCAGTATGGGTAAAGTATGCGTAGATAACACAGGTACAAGAATAAGGTGGTCTACTAAGAACATACATCAGGCTGCTGAAGCCCTAGAGATTAAGAGATGGCCAATTCTACCAGACTTTACCTGTATGTCTATTGATTCAATCTAAGATTGGATCTCTGATTTTTCAGGTACTCACGCATCCTCCCCTATGCAATGGATGATAAGATTGGAGGGCAACGTACTTCCGTACAACAAGAGACGCACTGAGAGCCGAAGGCAAGATGGCACTCTTGCTACTCCTCGATCTCTCAGCTGCATTTGACTTGGTAGACCATTCGATACTCTGCAACCACTTGTACTTCACAGCCTGTTACTCTCAGGAGGCAGTCGCCTGGATCCAGTCCTTCCTTGATAACAGGACTATGCGTGTCTTCTCTCCTCTTGCAGCAGCAGACCCTGCACCTATATTGTGCAGTGTACCCCAGGGCTCATGCGTATCTCCTACTCTGTACAACATCTTCACAAAGCCCCTTTTTGATGATCTAGATGGTCTAGGTATCACCTACACGAATAATGCCGATGATACACAGAGTATACCTCATCATCCAGGCATGGATGGCCTCTCACGGTCTATGCCTGAATGATGACAAAACAGAACTTCTCATTTTGGTACCCCTTCCAACATCAAAAAACGAGGCCCAAACTATTCTTGGCTACTCTTGGCTTTTACATAGACTCCACGCTTACCTTCGGCAAACAAGTAAACGCTATGGCCTCAGCTACATCCTACACTTGCAAGCTAATCAGAGCAGCCAAGCCTTTCCTTTCACCTAACAACTGCATCACCTTAGCGAGAGCCCTCATCCTATCCAAATTGGATTATTACAATGCCCTCTATATAGGCAGCAACAAATACATTACATCCAAAATTCAGACCTTTCAAAACAATGCCTTAAGAGCTGCCCTAAGCTTCCCCAAAGATGCCCATATAGCTGACCTCAGGAGATCTGTCAATTGGCTTTCTATGAAAAATCCTCCTTAAAACTGCATCTCTGACACATAAATGCCTCAACCAGCCCCACAATACCTCTCAGCCAGGTTTACTAGACACACAGCCTCCCGCCCCTTAAGAAAAGTCAACTCTAACCTTCTATTAGTACCTAGATTTAAGCGTACTAAATCCGGTGGGAGTAGCTTCCCCGTTAAAGCTGCACAATACTGGAACACCCTCCCCCCTGCCTTAAGGGAAGATCTACCCTGCCCACAATTTAGAGCTAGTCTCATTTACTGGCTAAAGGAAGATGACGTCTGACCTTACCTCATCTGCAACGTCCTAGCCTTATTGTATATATGTGACCTCATTGCTTTTGTTATATACATGTGTCTTACATTTATTCTTTGTATCCTTTGTATTTATTGTATAATACTTATCCACCTGCCTGTTGCTCATGCACACAGAATTGTAACCAAAGCTGTACTTATTATTCATGTCTACTATGTAACACAAGCTTAACAACCCTCTTTATGCCTTCGCACCCTTATACCTTTGGGTCTGGTGCGCAATACACATAATAAAAACAAACAAAAACAAACAAACAAGAGGATTAGAGATGCTAAGAGAGACCTCAGAAGGGACCTGCGTATCAGCAAGAAAAAGATAGGCCCAGTGGAAGAACTTTGGGGTGCGGGGAGGAAAATCAAAAACAAAAAAGAACCATCATCAAGAATATAAGATATGCACAAAGAACTCAGGCACACCAGAAATTAGTTCAGACCATCTGTTCTAAAAAACTCTCGAAGCATCTGGTCACTCTTAAGTGAAGCAAGGGTGGCTGTGAAGGGACAATTGGTAAACCCAATAAGTGCTGTTCAATGGGAAAAATTCCTGGAGAATTGCAATTCCATCATGCAGGTAGAGGAGCCCTATCCATTTAGAGCAGTATTGACAACTTTACCTTTTGATATATCATATGCAACCATTATCAGTAAGATAAAGACTCTAAAATCATTTAGACCTCCGCAACCCAATGGGCTGGCTAATATAGTCATCAAAAACCAGCCCGTATTCTGGGCTACCTTGTTGGCTATATTGTTCGAGAAGATAATGGAGCAGGGGAGGATACCTTGCTCATTGCAGACTACCGTGTTGATCCCTGTATTTAAAAAGGGTAACCGACTCGACCCGAACAATTATAGATTACTTTCTATATTGGATACCACAGGCAAACTGTTTGCGTCTTTATTATTAAAAGAGCTGCAGGCATGGGTCGATGAGGCAAACATTTTGTCCAAATTCCAATGTGGATGTAGAAGAGGCTATTCTACTAGCCATAATCTCATGGTTATGGATTTACTGTGCTCTAGGGCTCGTAGAAGGGGAGAGCCACTGCTATACGCACTTTACATTGATTTTAAAGCTGCCTTCAACTCTGTCCCTGGAGACGGCTATGGCTAAAATTAGCTGCCCAGGGCTGCTCTGCTGGTATGCTGTACTACCCCAGACTGCTGCACAACAATACCTCAGTTAGATTGAAATTAGACCAAGATGGGCATTTGACTGAAAAAGTTCAGCAAAATAGAGGCGTGAAACAGGGCAGTGTCACTGCCCCACTTGTATATAACCTATAGGTCCACGATATCCCGGTGGCTATAAGCGCTGCTAGTAACTGTCTTCCGAAAATCGGGGAGGCTGCTTGCCCTGTCCTGGCATATGCAGATGATCTAGTCGTCTTTGATCACACCATCAGTGGACTGCGTAGATCAGCTATAGCGCTGTGGGAGTATGCCACTAGAAATGGACTCACTATCAACCTGGATAAAACCAAGGTCTTGAGATTTACCAGTAAAAGAGCTTTGCGTGTCAGTCTCATGGTGGGCAAGGTCAATATCTCATGTGCGCCGCAATATTGCTATCTGGGAATTGACTTGGAGCCCAGTGGTGACTATGTGGCATGCAAACTATCCCGTACAACTCAAGCAGCGCAAGTAACAGCTTTAACTGCCAGTTTCACTAACAAGCAGGGAGGCTTTATGCTATGCGGTACGTGCCAACTCTACTTGCAAGTATTCATCCCTATGATGACCTATGGTCTAGAAGTTCTCTTTGATTTAGATCTCAATTGGCTTCAGGTCATCGAAGGGAAATTTTGGCGCAGAATCCTTAGCTTATCACCAGGAATACCTATGGCCATCATGAGATTAGAACTAGGTTTGCCCTCGCTTAAAGCCATTGTCATGAAACAGAGATCAGGGTTCTTCTTGAAGATGAGCAGTGGAATAAACAACTCGCTGTTAACAGCAGTCTATCAGGAATTATGTAAGAAGCAAAATCCCTGTTCACCATCTGTAAGAATGACAAATTACTTAGCTGAAATAGGCTGGGCTTGGCGTGGAGTGGACTATTCAAAGCAGGTGCAGAATGAGCTTGATAAACGTGTTGAGTTGTGGGATTGGCTGGAGAACTTTACAAACCTCAACACATTGAAAAGCTACCAATTTGTTCAATATAGGTTATACTCTCTTATGAAACCCCAGGCTTATCTAAACGTTTGCCCTTCTATAAGGCTTCAACGCTTTATACTTCTGCTCAGAATGGAACAGCTTCTGACCATGATGGTTATGGGTAGAAGAGAGCATATTTACATTGAACAACGTATTTGTCGGTCTTGCAATGTGAGTGATGCATTGGAAACAGCCAGACATTTACTGACGCAATGTGATAGTATGACTATAATAATTCACTATTACATTGGGAGGTATGTTCATGACCTGGCAACAATTAATAAACTGTCCTTTCGGCATTATTGCATCAACTCCAAAAGCCTGCGGCTGATGACTGCCCTTTACAATATTTGGCTAAAGATTGAAGAAAAGCTGGGCATTAAGATATGAGGAATATCAAGTCGGGTTCAGATAATTGGAATATCATGTGAAAGATTCTGTTGGTGGTTATCTGAGGTGGCAGACTGGGGATCATATATATTTAATTGGCTGAATGTTTGATAGACAACTGTTTTGATCCCGCCTTATTTCCCACAATTGTAAGATCTTGAGACTCCTAGTGATCTTAGTGACCATCTAATCTGTGCCTATTTGTACAAATAAGGTTGAAAGATATTTTGGGCCTTTATTTTCTTTCTTCTCTTCCTCATCACGAATAATCATTTTATGTATGTTGCATGCACAGTATGAATTTGAATTTTATCTTATTTGATATATTTAATTTTATTGTATTATATGTATTAGCATATGTATTATCTTAGAATATGTGTAAAGTTTAATATTTAAACTGTATCACATTAAATAAATAAATAAAATAAAATTAATCACCATAGCATTTTTTATGTCATTTGGCGGGTTATAGACATTAATCACCAGAAATAAAATTTCAATATTCTCTTGCTTGCACTCCAAAATCCCAGCAAGTATATTTGAATCATTTTGAGGAGTAAAAAATTCCTTTAAACTAAAGTGATTGTGTTCTCCCATAATTAATCCACCATATGGCCGACCTAATACTTTCCTTAAGGCCTTCCTATGTGAGATTACATATCTACTCAACGCAAAATCATGAGTCATACATGAGGTGAGACAATCCAATGTCATTGGAGGCAAAAAAGAGGAACCCTCTTGTATTCCATGATATTAGTTTGAGTGGGTTCTTACTTTGTGGATCCTGTCATTCTATATAATGAGAGGGATTTCTGGGATAAACCATATTCAGAAAAAGAGAGAACGAGAGTTCACAGCTGGTGCTTTGATCAATGTCTAATAGTTTCACGTGTTTGTTTTGTTTGTTAAAAGTTCATTAGTAGGGTGCAGCCCACTGCTCAGTGCCACCGTGTAGGGCACTGTAAGTAAACTGAAGCAAAGAGACGAAGACTTTTAAGCCTTCGGTGTGGGCCGCACACCCTTAATACCCACTTCGGGTTCAACAATTCTGTTAAATTTTGTCAATAAATTGTCATTCAAGTATAGTTATGTTAATATCCTTTATTTCTCAAGCATCCCTTGGATTTCGGTTATCCAATTTTTTAGAAGTGCAGCTTCACCAATCAGACTAATGCTGTGTCTGAGGCAAACAAATGTTCAACCCTATGTGGCTAATGCATTTCGGAATGAAATCCTTCTTCAGAGCCAGGTTATAAATGTCAACTAAATCATAAACACCAAGGATTCATTATGTATTGAAATGTTTGTTTCAATTATGCATAAAGGCATTAATTATTATTATTTTTTATTTTTTTTATTTGTGTATGTTCGTTAAGAACTTTACAAAAAGACGAGAAGATAGTTGGGCAGAGAAAACAAAAAACAAAAGTCCAGTAACTGCAAAAGGGTGGGACCATCAACCCTCTATCCTCTGCAGAGTATGTTGTAGTATTTTGATTATTGCTAGGAGCCAGGAGGTTTGATCCACTCCTATCAGTCTTTTCCAGCAGATGTCTTCGTCCCACCCACATTCCTCTGAGCTGAAGTGCTTTATGTAGGCCGATCTTAGATCTAGGGTTTCTGGGCATGAGAGCAGTAAGTGCCTGATGGATTCTGTTTTGGCGTTGCACAGACGACACGTGTTGGAGTCTGATAGGCCTCTGATGTTTAAAATCTCGTTGGTTTCGAGCAGATTCACCCTGGTTCTTAGCATGTAGTTTCGTGCCCCCCTGTTTGGGAATTTTCAGAGGTATTGCATCGGCTCGTTTAGTTTAGAGAGCGAGGGGGGAAGATGAAGAAGGAGTTTATTTCTGGTGGCTAGATCTTGAGTCTGGATCCAGTCTAATTCTTTCAATTTCTTGTAAACTCTCGAAGGATTTGTGATGAGGTCAGCTTCCAAGCACATCACTGAATCCAAAAGGGACGTGTTTTTGCCTTTCCAAGTTGTTAGCATTTTGACTTTGCCACTTTGTAGTTCTTTGTTCAACAGGCCAAAGATTTGCTCACTGTCGGCCATGATACATTTCCTGAATAACCTGAGTGAGTTTAGGTTGACTGTTGCTGTTAGTGACAATAAGCTTAGCTCCCGGCGGATTGCAGCAATGGATGTGGAATTTGGAAGACCCAGGACCGTTTTCCAGAACTTGCTTTCCAGTTTTTGCCAGGTTCTTTCTGGGATTGTTGGCATAGCCTCAGCTCCGTAGGTAATTGAAGGGACAACTTTTTTCTTGTAAAAGTCTATTGCAGGGATGCACGAAAATTTGCCAAATTTTGAGTCGATCGCCTTTGCTTGAGAGGGTAATTTCTTTAGCTTGGTTTCCAGGGCGCTCTGCATAGATAATTCATTTTTCGAGGGGTCTATCTGGACGCCTAGGTATTTATGGACGGTGACCCTCTCAATCTCTTTTCACTCAAGGAACCATTTGAATTTTTCAGAGGTTTTGTTCTTCTTCTGGCCTCCTTCCAGTATCATTATTTTTGTTTTTTCTTGGTTTATTTTTAAGTTGTTTCCAGCAGTGTAGCTCAAGAGGTTGGATAGCTGTCTCTGGAGACCGATCTGGGTCTGATCCAGGAGTATTAAGTCACCAGCATACAACAGATGGCTTATTTTCGAGGATGCGAGAGCCGGTGGAAAAGTATGCTCCAGGTCTTCTGAGTCCCCGTAATCGCCGATATATGCAAGAAACAGTGCAGGAGCTAGCGGGCATCCCTGTTTTACCCCCCGCCCAATCTGAATTTTGTCTGATAGGGTGCCTCTTTGGGAAAGTTGAACCCTGAGGGAAGTGTCCATGTGGAGGGCTTTGATTGGTTGTAGTATTTCCTGTGGGCAGCTCCACCTCTCCAGTTGTTCCCATAAGTGAGATCTGTCGACAAGGTCAAACGCCTGTTGGAGGTCGATGAAGGCGATAAAGATTCAAGATTTTTTTTCCCAGGCTTTACTTTTCAAAGTGCTGATCGCTAAGATGTTCGCCGCCGTGCCCATGTTTTTCTTGAAGCCCGATTGGTATTTGTCGTTACATGGGGCAGATTCAGCCCAAGATTGAAAGCGGTTCAGAAGCAGACTTCCAAAGACTTTGCCAATGCAGTCCAACAGTGCAACTGGACAGTAATTTTGGGGATCAGTAATGTCCCCCTTTTTGTAGATGGGAACGATGATTGCTTTTTTCCAGGACGGCGGCAGGGATTTCTTCTCAGAGCATTTCTGAAAGATGGAAGCTAACAGCGCTGCCCATTCCTGACAGTTATTTTTCAGGTCGATGTTTGAGATCCCGTCCGGGCCCGCTGCGCTGGAAATCTTCAGTTTTTTTATATGGTTGCTGATTTCTTGTTGGTCGTCCAGTTGGATCCAGGCTGTCGTCTGGTCTGTGATATCCCGGCAGGTGGTTTGAGCGGGGACTTGGAAGACCGCAGAGAAGTGTGTGATCCATTTGTGCTCCGGCATGGCGTTGATTGGAGAGTTGTTGATTGAAGGCATTGCAGATTTCAGCAAAGACCAGAAATCTTTGGCTTTGTTGCCACTGATAGCTTTTAGCATGATTTCCGTGTCTTGTTGGTATAGTCGGTGTCGGTGTTCTTTCACCATGATTTATAGGTTACGATTGCCGATTTTAGTTTTTCTTTATTTGACGGATCGTTACCTAGTTGTCTTTTGAGTTTTCGGAGCTCCCGTCGTTTTGCCACCAGGGTGGTATCATAAGTATGCTTTGGAGATGTGGAGGGCGAGGCTTTCTGTTTTCAGTTCACCCGGTGTTTTAACAGCAGAGGTACATAGTCGAGACTGTTTGCGCCCTTGGATCTTTCTTCCCCAGTATAATTTGCCAACAAAGATTTAACCGCTCGAGTTGTCAGGTTTAGGCGGTTTCCACGGGCGTTTGATTCTACTTCCATGGCGTAGGGTTCAGGCGCCTTGAAGTGGTTTACCAGAGACATCGTCAGCTGATTGTGGTCGTTGGCTGTGGTCTGTCGGACTTCAAAGGTTTGTACTTTGCTCAGGAGGGGTCTGGATACATAGATGTAATCTATGGTCGCGTTTAGTGAGCCTTTTTCCCAAGTCGGCAGACGATTCTCATTTGGGAAGACGAAGTTCAGGTTATCGAATTTTCTGGAGGACATCAAGGAAGACCATAGGTAACCTCTTTTCGCTGCTGTTGTGGTTTGGGAGGATGTATCCAGTATTCGCGCTTCCTTGGAGCATTTGGCGTTCAAGTCCCCACAGATAATGATTGAAGAGACCTGTCGTGTTGCTTGAATTTCGTCGACCAGGTTTTCCATCATTGAAAGGTAGGTCTGGTGATTAATGGCGGCTGGGTTCCAGTAGGTATTAATCAACGCTATTTGCGATGGACTGGAGAAGGGTTTTTCGGCCCATTCGAGTAGTACTGCTAATATTGAGAGATTCGATTGAAGGGTGGACTTGAGTGTCAGCCCAATTCTCTGTCGGCAGGCCAGAAGGAGACCTGATGTCGGCCAACTTAGGGCTCCTTTGTTGGCTGGGGCCAAGATTGTATCATATCCATCCATAGCTGGATTTTGTCTGAGCCAGGTCTCTTGGAGACAAATTATGTCAAATGAGGCTAGGTTTGCATCACCCGTTGTTGTAAGATGTAAGTATCCTCTCGTGTTCCATGAGCAAAAATGTAGTGAAGATATGAAGTGGTCGACTTTCTGTTTTCCTGTGGGCTCAGCGGGCCGACCTACGGATTGCTATTTTGTGGCGTGGGATAAGGCCTTAAGGAGCCAGGCCCACAGCCCCTGTAGTTTCACGACTGATTTTGAGGATATAGAGGCACTCTCTGTTGGGGCTCCGATGTTCGTCCTGTTTTTCTGCGCCTTAAACACGGTCTTGGTCAAATTGAGTAGGTCTGCTTTTGGCTGTTTAGACTTCGAAGTCGTTGCTTCTATGGACTTTTGCGGCTTTTCGCGCCTGGGGCTGACATGTTTGTTTTCTCAGTGGCTCTCATGTGGCTTTGAGGATGAGTTTACCACTGTTCGAGTGAGTTCTGAAGGTCTTCGTGGCTCCGCTTTCTTCTCTTTTTCAGGGGTTTTGTCTTTTCGATCCGGTTTTCTTTCCGGTTGAGCCTTCTCCCGACGTTGGGAATTTTGAGGATCCCTTTGCACAATGTAACCTAGCGCAGCCAGGTCGTTTGATGCGTCCGCAATTTTCGTCTTGGTGCTCTTTGATACTGGATGGATATAGGCTTTCGCTCTTTCGTTAGAGTGGTATGGGTCGATGATTTTTAGATCGGAGGACTTCATCTTCCGGAGGGTTGGGATCAGGCTGAATAGCGTGAGAATCCCTCTTCTATTCAGTATGATGTCGTCGTCGTTTTCAGCGTGTTGTTCAAGCTTGATGGGGGACTCCCTCGCGGAGCCATGTCTTTTCCGGTGTTCTTCAGTCCTTGAAATGAAGTGGGGTCGCGGGTGTTGCCCCCTTTTGTCAGTTCTCTTTGGCTCCAAATGTGTGTCCTCTTTGGACTTTAGGTGGAGGTCCTGAGTTTGTCGCGTCGGCTGTAGGCTGTGTTGGGCACCGGAGGCTGACTTTTTACAAGTTGACCCCTCGTGAGCTGGTGGGTATGTGAATGACACCGCTCGGGAGCTCATAGAGCTACGGGAGGTAGCGGGTTTCCGACATTGGAGGATTTTCCTACGCTCTTCCAAGGTGGTAAAATTGTATAGGGAGTCCTCTTCTGACGCTTCCTTTGGGTTTTCTTTTTTAGCATTTTGATCACCTTCAAGTGAAGGAGTCTGCGGATTTGGTGGTTGGGGCATTTTCCCACTTTTGTCCGGTGATGTATCTTGAGTGTCCTCTAGGTGTTGAGAGATATTCATCAGGACCTCGTCTGCCAGGAAGTCCTCTGATGTTCTGGGAGAGGCTTTTGATGCTTTTGATGTTGTTTGATTTGCGGCCGGACTCCGGGCCAGATTTCTTTCTTTCTCTTTCTTTTTAGATGAACATAAACTTGGTTGCTTCGCTGAGTTTGGATTCTGGGTTTTGGTTTTTCCCCCAGGGGGTGGTTTTTCTTGTCTCGTGCCTGTAAACAGGGGAAACGAGGGGTCTGCCGCCCTCACTGGCGGTTCCGAGGGAAGCGAAGCGTTAGCTGTTTCGTCTGTGATATCAATCACCTCTTGCGTTTCAGCATTTGGTGAGCCAAGGTCCAATAGCTGGTGGGGCACTGTTCCATAGGGTGGAAGTGAAGGTTGTGCTAAAGAGATTTGGCCTCCCTGTTTGGCCCCCAAGTAGGATGAGGTGAGGAGGTTTGCCATGTCTTTATGGCATTGTTCCATGTCCAACTTTAGGGTTTTGAATTTGTCGTCTAAGGCTGTGATATATCCTTCCAGGAAGGTTAGTTTCGAGAGCATTGTTGCTTGCATCGCGGTGTTGTCTTTCAAATTTTCGTTAATGCCTTTGTATAGTTTGGTAAACGGGTTCATTGAGATGGTGACAGCTGACATTATTGAGAGCAGGTCTCTCTTGTGTTGCGCTGCAGGCTCCATTGGCGAGCCCTGGGGTAGGGGGCGCTGTTTTGGAGCTGGCGAAAATGAGTTGGATTCGTTTAAGATCCGTCTTACTACAGGCGAAGGAGGTAGATCTGGTGGATCACCACTGAGTCGCCCTGGAAGGTATGATTTTAGTGGAAGAACGGTTGGAGCGCCGTCCTGCCGGGTGCCAATCGGCCGTTCCTTGTTTGAGGCTGCATTGTGTGAGGGAGTTTCAGGCTTTTGTTCAGTTTGCGCGGGGGTTGGCCTCTGTGTTTCGGCTGCTTGATCTTGTCCCTGACTGCCCTGGGGTTTCAGGGAAAGCATTTGGATTCAGTTGGGTTGGATGTGGGGAGCCTTTATTGAGGATTTGTGAGACTTTAAGTTTGACCAGAGCCGAGTTTTCTCTGGGTGAGGCTGTTGGCGTCACGCCGACAAGCTTTTCTGTGGCTACGATAGCTCGATCGGTTTCTGAGGTTTGTTTTGACGTATTTTCCCTTTTAGATGTGTGCTGGGGCCCCAGTACTCGGTGTGGAATCGGGTCAATTTGCTTTGCTGATTTCTCCTGCGGGGCCCGTTTCGAAGGAGAAGCAGATTGTATGTTGTTTGCAGAGTTTTGGGGCTGAACACACAGATTTGTCGGTGGGTTTATTTTTCTCGCTTTTTCAGGAGGTTGGCAGGTTTTTATTGCCTCCAGTATTTCCTCGTCGGTAAGGTCGGTTTGCCTGGAGTGGGGCTCTGGCGCGAAAGCATGAAAGCAGTCGGTTACGAGGGTAGCGACCGATGGCTTTATTGATTCTGAGCCCCTGGATTTTTTTGGTGCTTGACCACTTTTTTGTTTTTTGACATCTGTAGCCTGTTTGTGCGTTTTTATGTTTTATTTGCAGGTTTTGAGGGTACTTTCTTCCTGGAGGGACTTGAGTTTCCTGTGTCGGGGGACTCTGCCTCTTTCCTGCTGCGTTTTTTTTTTGTTTATCAACCCTGTCAGGGGCGTAGGCAGGGGGGGCGTAGACTTTTCCAGGCCTGAGACCTGGTCTTCGTTTCCTATGGTCCCCGAGGCTCTGTGCTCGTCTACCGAGTTACGAGGAAAGACTTTTGATGGCTTGCTGGAATGCACTTGAGCTTCGGTTTGTAATGACACATTAGTGTCTCGGTTTTTCTTGGTTTATTGCTGCATTACTTTCGGGACCTCTGTGCTCTCCTGAGAGGTCTTTTAATCCGTTTCGTAGCGGACGAGATGACTGCAAATCCTCCTCAGTGGGGGGCTTGGCCTTGTGACCGTCGTGCCCTTCCCACTGTTGATAGCGTCCTGCAGGGGGCGGAGCGATGGAGCCAGGCTCCTCCCCCTGAAAGGCCCACGGATGCGCAGCCTCTCTCGGGGCCATTTCCGGCATGGCCGTTGCCGAGGGAGCAGGACTTCGTTCTCCCTCCGGGCTGGCTCGCGGCATCTGGTCCGCGCTTTCCACAGGTGCGGGCCCCCCCCCCGCTCATGGTCCTCGATCCTCCCTCCGGAGGTTATCGGGTCCCGGAGCTGTGAGGGTGGGGGCCGCGGGCGATGGAGCGCTGGCCGGGTGCTGGCGGAGTCCGTGTACAAAGCAGGCACTTGTTGGCGTGGGCGAGGGAGCGCCAGCGGGACACTTTCAGGGTCCGGATTCAGCGGATTCAGCGCTGGAGGTGCGGTTCCAGGTATTTGTTGGTGCTGGTCCTCTGCTTCTTCTAGGCTTGATTTTTGGCAGGTTGTTGCAGATTTTGAAGTTTTTGGCCCAGGTTGTTCGAGAAGGTCCCGTTTCAAGCGGGCGTTTGCAATTGTTGCTGTTGGGGTTTTTAAATGTTTATGAGGTAGACCCAGAAGATGGTGTAGTTGTGCGCCGCGATGTTGTAGGCCTTTTGCAGCGGGGCGTGGGCACGTGCTTCAGAGCAAACGACCCTCCTCTATTTCCGCGGGTTTGCAGTCCGTGGCCATGTCCATGGAAGTAGGGTCCGCTGATGTTGAGGCCATTTCAGTCATTTCAGATGTGCACAGACTGCCACAGACTGCAACTCTGCAGCCATCTCTGCGGCCGCTCCGCGGCTGGGTGGGGGTTTTATGGGTCCTCCCACGTGTAAAGACTGGAAACAGTAGAGAGACTCTTGTCTCTGAGAGAAGGATTGGAGTGACTGGCACAGACTGCAACTCTGGAGCCAACTCTGCGGCCGCTCCATGGCTGGGTGGGGGTTTTATGGGTCCTCCCACATGTAAAGACTGGAAACAGTAGAGAGACTCCTGTCTCTGAGAGAAGGATTGGAGTGACTGCCACAGACTGCAACTCTGCAGCCAACTCCGCGGCCGCTCCGCGGCTGGGTGGGGGTTTTATGGGTCCTCCCACGTGTAAAGACTGGAAACAGTAGAGAGACTTCTGTCTCTGAGAGAAGGATTGGAGTGACTGCCACAGACTGCAACTCTGCAGCCAACTCCGCCCTTTCTCCGATTTCTAAACAACTAGATCATAACTGACCCATTATCCTGCAGTCAACACAAATATGTAGTCATTGGACATGAGTACATAGACACAGCATCACTATGTTTACAACTCTGTGAGCCAGAGACAAAAACGAAGGAACAAAGTTGCCCCCACCAAAATGGCCGATGCACGTAGCTACGCTCGGGACCCTAGCAAACATTTGCAGCCGGCGTGCGAGAAGGAACGATCGTACGCTTGTTATAAGGTAAGCAACTGTAACAGAACGGCAATCAGCGATAGCTTAGAAAACATTATGCCTATACTGTTTAAACTGATTGGGATCTGCTAATACGATCTTACCTCCTATTGTAGAGTGAGCATTACGAGATAGTGTATCTCGTCACACAGAGAGTCAATACGGCAAACAGGTCAGTGGTCCACACAGGGTGCATATTGCCATAAGTATAAGAATACTCAACCAATAATTATATGACACCATTTGAGGGAAGAACATACTAATAACAACAATGGGCACACTGCATGGATTTATGCCAGTAAGCAAACTCAGATAATACACATGACAATATAGAGGGATTACTCGGTTACTTTCACGTATATATTGAACGACAACACTTGCACTGGGCATGATAAATAAGGTGGTTCACAGAGGTTATAAGGAATGAGAATTGAGAACCTCTATAACAGAAATGCTATAACAAAATATATTCACAAGATACTTTTTGCTTATGTTTTCTCTTATCTATTGATTGTGTGTTTGTAACTGTGGGCGCCCTGTACATATTATATGGATCAAATGTGTTTCATTAATGCCTTTATGCATAATTGAATCGAACATTTCAATATATAATGTATCCTTGGTGTTTATGATTTAGTTTACATTTATAACCTGGCTCTGAAGAAGGATTTCAATCCGAAATGCATTAGCCAGATAGGGTTGAACATTTGTTTGCCTCATACACAGCATTACCATAAACCATATTCAGCCCATTCTGTTTGAGCCTCTCACTGACCTTCTGTATTACCTGTTCCATTTCATTCCCTTTACCAATTGCCAGATTCTTTATTTTCCTTTGACCTTGTTTGCGAGAGGTGCTTTCAGATCTGTATCTTCTAATTTCTCAATCATATAGCCCATCTCCAGAAATACCTTTGAGTAAAGCAGTATACATTCAGTTATGATGGGGGATACCTAGTGAACCACAGCCCAATTTGGACCTTTTACAGAAATCTGTATTTCGACCAATATCATATCCATTGTAGATAATATCTCTAAATCTAGAACTTAAGAAATGGGCGCTTATGTTGCAATCACATCTTCCTTCCTCCATCTGCTTTACTTTGAGCAATATTCTGTAATTGGTAAACTGTTTCTGCCACAAAACGTGAAGACCATTCAAAACAGTCATCATAGTCCTCGTCATGTGTCAGCCTGGGGCTTGGGGCATATGGAATTATCTAAATCCTCAGGGGGGCTTTGTGCAACAACCTTTTCATGTACATCACTCTTGGTGCCTTTGTTGTTTACCCAGGATTTCAGGGAGCTCTGCTTTGCCTTCCTTTTAGGATTTCTCTCCTTACTAAGAGACCCCCTATTCCTTTTGACCACCCTTTTCCATTAGCAAAAATCTGTCCCTAGTTCAACACATTGTTCTTGGGCCCCTGTACTGTCTGCTAGTGAAAGGCGCCCCCACTGTTTCATCCTTTCTTTTTTTCCCTTGTTTTGATTATTTACCTGTTTTTTTTTTATAAAGTTTACAGGGTTGTCTATGGGCATTCTTAGTATTATCTAAGTTTTCAGTCAGCATTTTCTCCTCTCCATCTAGTTCTGATCAGGCTCTCATCATGTGTTGTTAGAATGGAATTCTCAGCATTCAGTATCGAAGTGATCGTATAATCAGATACCTTTTCGGGGTCTACATATAAGGAGCCCCTATCAACTGCTATATCAGTGGTCTCTTGCCTAGCCATGGCAAACAAAACTGCATCCACTAATTTCAATACACCCTTCTTCAATATCTGTTGTTCCTTAAATATGACATTACACACTGTGAATAGGGCTTTTCATATTTTTACATTTCTGGGTCTGGTGCGACTTCGTTGGAAGAGTACGACAAGGAACTTGAGCCTTCATGAATTGGAGAGGATGCATATGCATTTGTAGCAATTTTGTTTAGATCCAGCGACCTTTCTAAATTCGTAGATATTTTTTGAGACCCTAAAGAATTTCCAGGGAGCCCTCCAATAACATTCTCTGTCACCATTATAGTCGCATTTTTAAGTTAATGACCATATTCAACAAAGAATTGTTATCAATTGGTTCAACTTCCATTAGATCAGGAATATCTTCCTCATTCCCAAACCTGATGGCCTCAATCACCATTGAGTTATCTAACTGGTGATGAACTGGTGTTAAATACGCAGTTATTTTTCTCTTGTCTTATTATTATCTCCCCATTTCTCTAACACAGCCTCAATTATCCCCAATGCAGTGATTTGAGGCAGAAATGTATTGGTCTTTTTTTTATTTTTAGTAATTACTTTTTGCACTTCAGCCGATCCACCCATACGTCTAACCACCATTTTAGCTCTACTTCTCAGCTGATAGTTTTTTGGAAACTATGTAGAAGTATATAGAGCTATAGCTTAAGTTTGTTTATATTATCAAAAACAAAGGTTTTCACAATTCCAATTTCAATACGCCTAAAATGTAGGCCAGTCACCCACGACCTAAACAGCCAAACAGCACTCATCAGGCACTCCTCGAAACGTGCGCGCTGGTGTGCATGCCCAGCCCTATTTCAACTTTTTTGGGGGTAAGGGGGTGTGGCCACCTATAATAGTGCAGTGAATATTACATTTAGAGTATGTCACAGCGTAGCATATCTAGTTTGTTGTAACAAAGTGCAGATCCAGCAAAGTTGTGTTGACATTTAATAATGATTGGGTCATTGGGAAGAAAAATCCATACTGGATTAAACAAATCTGATTACATTTATGTGAGTGTAAGTGTCATAGGATGTTTGTTTGAAGTATGTTGTGATTAAGGGAATGCTTAAAATAGTTAGATACCTGTTAGCGTATTCTAACTACATTACAGTTTGGAAGATGTTTTGTCGTATAAGAATTGTGATGGCGTATTTGAAGTTTTTTTAAATGAAGGGTACTTTTTAAGTAGTTAGATACCTATTGTGGTATTCTAACTATATTAATTTTTAAACATACTATTGTAGTATTATGGATGTAGTTAGACACCTCTTGGCGTATTCTAACTGTTAATTGTGGTACAGTTTAGTGACTAAATTTGGGTTGACGGAATATTAAGTAGGCATCTGTTAGATTTGTTGGAGTAACAGAGGTGTTGCTACATTCAAACCAACCACATATTTTTGGCATATGCAGTATAGTGTCCTGAAGTGGTTGTGACACCAGTGTGATATATTATACCGACTGTTGTGAAGGTTTTCTTTCCAAGAGATACTTGGCCATGTGTGAAGCCTGTACGTTTACAGTTATTTTTGTTACCATCTGTATTACTTTGACGTATTGGCTATGTGAGTTCATTTCTATGGTGGAACGATTGTCTGAATTTCAAAAAGGGCATAATTTGCCATGATTTGCATTCTGCAGAAGTTGGTGAAATGCAATGGATACAGATTTCGGTATGAATACATATACAAATCATTCATTAGGGATGTGCTGTTGTGAAACATAGTTGTAGAGAGTGCATGCATGTTTCCACGTGTATGAAATCTGGACAATTTCACTAATAGGGATGTTTATAGTTTTCAGTACTTGTACTAAGTGCAGTAGGAGTGCTAGTGATCTTCCTGTGTGTTTATGTTAAATGTTGACATCCCTGCGCAGTAATGCAATGCTTGCCTTATACCTGAGACACTGTAAGTGTTGTCAGGATTATTTGTGGCATTTCTATGAATGACGAGTATTTGCAAACAGAACTGGTCTGAGCCGTTTAAGTAAATGTTGGGAACACTTGGTGGCAATTGAAAAAGAAGATTGATTGTTACATTAGCAAAACAATTTGCTCCAGTTGTGTTGCTGAATTCAAATGGACCAGAGTGTTCTATTTTTGGATTCTGTTTGCATTAGTTTTCTGTTTGCACTCAGTGCATCTCACCTTGGCTGCCCGAGCCTTTGGTACATCCCCAAAGGTGGTGAAAAACCACCACACCCAACACTCACTGCGGGTGCTGCAGATAGGGACTTCCTCTGCCTCATTTTCATCTTCCTCTTCATCCTCCCCTGTTGATGTCATAGCAGCTCCCCGGCTTTTCCCAGGGGTGCTGAATAGTGAAAGGCCTCTAATGATTTTGTTGATCTGCTCTGTAAAACTCAAAATGCCGTCATCATAAGGTTGGCGGAATGGGTTTACCGGCACCAGTAAAGGTGCCGGTGCCGGTAAACCCATTCCGCCCTATCACAAGGTCTCCTCGCGGGACCCACAATGGGCACCTGGAAAAAGCAGGTGTCCATACCGGGTCCCGCGAGGACACCAGGGAGCTAACAACGGGCCCATTATTAATGAGCCCGTTGTTAGCTCCATCCCCATTCCCATTGATCCCTATGGGGGCTCGAATGGGAATGGGGATGGACCGGGTCCGGGTTCCTTGGACGGGGAATTACCGGGTCCGCCAAGGTTGCGATTGAACCCGGGCCCGGAATGTGGTCAGGAGGCAACCATGCTGCTAAAAGCGGCATGGTTACCTCCAACCTCCTGATGAGGGCCAATGTGTTCTCCATCATGTTGTCTGGGTGTACCTAAGGTATTGACATGAACCCATGGATTTTTGGGCACCTGTTGTGCTCCTCGTCATATAATTAGTGGTAGGTGAACCAAGTCAAGGTATTCAATTTTATTTTAGAGTGATGGATACTTGTGTGCTGATGCTAGTGCTTACTTGTTACTTGGATATGTCATATTACAGCCAGTGCTGTAGTCATGCTTGCTTAACGGGAGAGAAAACCTTTGTGTGTAAGGCCCTAGGAAAATGCTACGCATTTAATAAAGAATATCCTAACAGACTAATATGTATGTCAGTGTTCATTGCTCTTATGACCATACATGACATTCAATGTCCAATTATTTCCAGTTGTCTAGGCACCAGAAAATATCAACTTTTTCAGTTTGTTTCAAAGTGGCGGGACTATACATCACCCACATATATTTTTTTATTTTTCTCATATATTAATTTTGTATTGACCATATCATACATTAATTTCAGTGGTAGAGGTCTCATTGTTTTCCAAATTTTGTTTTTGTATCCATTCCATTCTGGGCTAACATATTCTATCAAAAGCATATATACACATATGGGGTCTCATTATGAGTTTCGAGGCAGACATGCCCTTATTAAGGGCATGGCTGCCTCCAAACTCGGGTCCGGGTCCGTGGTCCCTGAACGGGGAAATACTGGGCCATTCCGACTTTGGAGGCACGGTATTTCCCCATTCAGGGAACCCGGACCCGGACCATGCCCATTCCCATTTGAGCCCCCATAGAGCTCAATGGGAATGGGGAGCATGTTAACAACGGGCCCGTTAGTGACGGGCCCGTTGTTAGCATGCTGGTCCCCTCATGGGACTCGCAAAGGACATCTGGTAAAAGCAGATGTCCAGAGCGGGTCCCGCAAGGGGACCTCGTAATGAGGCGGTACGGGGTTAACGGCGCCAGCACCTTTACCGGCGCTGTTAACCCCTTACCACCTCACTTGTAATGAGGCCCATAGTGCTGAAATGCAAAACTTAAACTAATACAGTGCTAACTTTGATTAGTTGTGTTTGAAAAACACATTCAATAGTTACACAGTGAAACCACATAGATAAGCACAAACTATTTCAAGAGTTATAATAGACAAGGTGCTTGATAAGTCCACCAGAAGATCCTGTGAAACATGTGAAACTACAAAAATAATGGTGCACTGTGTTACTGAGGTGCATTGAGAAACTACAGCAAAATTGCCACGCTATGGGACAAACAAACAAACTATGAAAAGAGACACAAAATAAGACACAGAAAGAAGACACAGAAATCATTTCAATTCCAAACACAATGCATTTTATTCATGTCTTGCATTGCATGACAACATCACAGCAAATCACTACATAAGCAAGCAAATCAGCACTTCTCTAAGCATAAGTGCAACTAGCCCAGCCCCTCTGGCTTCTCCTAGCAATGCTCTCAGACTAGCTGAGCCTAACCTACTGCATATCTAGCAATGCTCTCCCTAGTATTAGCAAATAGCAAAACCCCTAAATAGCATTTCTCTGTCCCCACACAGCCAGGTCTATCTGCTCCTTATGAGACAGCTCTCTCCCAGCTAGCTCTCTCTAGCATTAGCTCTCCAACACACTCCTACTCCCCTCATCTGCATCTGCCATCTGCATCTCCCGACGGCACTGCATCTACTCAGTCAGATGTCCTCGACAGTCTCCTGCTCTCCTGACAGAGAGCCAGAATCTACTCAACAGAGACCCCACAGTTATACATTGCAATGACGCACTCTCACTGCAAAGTAAGGGTTTTCAAAGGAGACGGCATGTCTTCCTACGTACACTTCTCCACTTTGTGCGTGCAGACATTTGTTATGGCAGGGACTGTACCAGTCACAGCGACATGTCTCAAAAGCACTTCTAAATGCTATACTAAAATGACAAGTGTACATGATTAACATGGCTTTCAGCAAACATGGAACCATTATAGTTTAGGCAAAACTCATAGGGCCTCATTACGAGTCCGTAGGTAACCTGCCAGTTTTTCCGGCTCGGTTACCGCCGGGCTCATATTACCATTCCGCCTGCATGATTCCTGGAATTACCGGGGAATTATAACCCCAGTGACCCGGGTATTACAGAGGCAGAATTTGGTAAATCCCCATTCCCATTGAGTCCGATAGGACTCAATGGGAATGGGGACCATGGAAACACCAGCACCATCTTGTGATGGTGTCGGTGTTTCCACGTCCGCCTGCAGGCGGGCGGTGATATACCCGCCAAAGTCAGACCTGGCAGTAATGACACCTCGGCCTGCAGGACTCGAGATCACCCGGTATGGAAACAACTGTGGCGGTGGGTTTATCGCCACCGTTATTTCCATACCGGTTGACTCGTACTGAGGCCCATAGTTTTAATATGGCCTATTTCTAGTGGAATGCTTAAATGAATACATGGTCAATGGATGATTTAATAGATGAATTATTCACATGATAATTACCATAGAAATATGTGGACTAACACACACAAACAAATTACAAAAAGTAGTGTGCAAAAAAACTCTTAATGTAAAATACCACCTATCAGGTCTGGGTGAGTATTTGTCCTATTTGACCCTGTGGGCCTGAGTTCCTGGGGGTTAATGGATATTGGAGTATGTTAATTTATCAAAGTTCAAGTGACCCATTCATTGTTATTTATTCATGAACAGTTGTGGGACCCATTATTGGTCGACATCGCTATGTGCTAGCTGGTAATAAGGACAGGTGCTCAATAGCTGTTGTCCTGTCTCCCCTGGACGTTTTGGCAAGGTGGAATGGTCTGCCTTCTTCTGGACCTGGAATGTGGTAACCTTAGTGAAAGAACACCAAAATGCTAAATTACTAATTTGTTTATTGCACAGAGAAAAACAAAAGACTACTAAAAAGGAGCCCTCAGACGCAGTCCAAATGTGACTAACCTTGGGTTGGAATCGTCCATCAACGCTGGGAGGGACAAGGAATAGTGCAATGTACTATGCTGCGCTCAAACCCAAACCTCTGGATCTGAAATGTAAGCATCGAGCAAAGTCTCAGTCCTATGGGGTCATGTGATAGTAATGGTTGTATCAAGCTGGTACTTTTACTTTACATACCTGAACTGTCATGAATCTGAAGCAAAAGCCTGGACCGATCTGTGGGGGCCAAAATGCTGTGTTCTGTGATGGAAGGTAAAAGAGGACATGAGGTATGGTGCGTAAAAGCTGCTATCCAGTGTTATTATTAGTGCACCGGGAGTATTATGTATGAGAGCAATTGATTACCTGTATTAGACAGAGGATGGGGTGATCCCCTGCCGGAGAGTGCTTCCAGTATTTAAACCAGCAACAATTCTGTAGTCAACAGAGACTTAAAACAGGTCTGTCTGCAGTCTGCTTCCTTCGTGAAACAAACAGTCATATTCAAGGGTCTGTCTCTCGATATACATTTGTGGCAGAGGGCGGTGTTGGTATAAATGTTCCCTGTGGGTGTCAGAGCCTGCATGTGTGTAGTGATGGCATGGAATATCCTACATATCTGGGGACTGGTGTGCTTCCCCCGATGCTGCAGCTCGAAGCAAATGCGGCCAGCATCGTTATGGCAACCTGCCTTTGCTCACCTCCACAGCGCGTGAAGGTGAAGGCAAGCAAAGTTAGAGTGCCGCAATAGGAAGATACAATGTTAGAAAGGGGGTAATGACCAGGATTAAAGTGTGGGTGCCAGAAGGGGGTGGGGGTGGGCACACATGGATTGTTACAAAAATTGTATATAGCAATTTGGTGCCAGATTGAACTCGGTACATATGGTAATTAAAATCACTTGTATCGCAAACTGATCCAGCAGCTGTTTGCAGTTCTGCAATTGCTATTTGGTGAGGTCCGGGAGGTTTGAAGTCCCTGAAGAGGCCCATCAGTGGGCTTGGTGTGTAACAAGTCAGAAGGAGATCACTCTCCTCCTCATTCTTGTCATCTCTGACTAGATCCTTCTATTTAGTCATCCTGGCAGTAGTGCCCCAGGCCCCGGGCCGCATGAAATGCGGGCCGATGGAGGGCCTGGGAGTTTAGGCACAGGGTGGGGGGAAACGGCGCAAGAGCAGTAGGGAGGGGCGTCCGAACGGTGCCACAAGAAACAAAAGCCCAGGAAAGGGCAGGAAACAGCACCTGGGGAAGGTGCGAAATATAACAGCAAGGAGCCGGGGGGAAACCCGGCCCCCAAGAAGGAACAAAAGGTCTGGGGTGTATAAGTAAGCCAGGAAAAGGAGAGGCGGCACAAACCAGGTAAAGAGCTCACCTCTCTCGGGTAGGCTCTTAGTGCATGGATAAAGGGGAAGTAAAAACATTTGCTCTTGCGGGCTCACTGTTTTAAGTCCCATTTTAAACATACAGGCAAAAACGTTTGCTTTTGCGGGCTCACTGTTGGAAGTCCCTGCTTAACATACAGGAAAAAACATTTGCTCTTGCGGGCTCACTGTTTGTTCCTCGCTTAAACATGCAGGCATCGTTTCACCTACCATGTAGGAGAGCGGGCCCGACCAGCCTGGCGGGTCCGCGAGAAGAAGACCACTGGCGCAGCAAGTACCATAAGGAGGCGGAAAGCAGAAAAGTTAAAGGAAGATCATGTTTTCAAGGAAGTCGAGGAAGTCTCAGAGAAGGTCAGCCATGCAGAAAGAAGGAAGTCAGACAAGAAGGAAGGAAGAAATGGCAAGACGGGCCCAGGATTTCAGTGAACGGGCAACCAGGCAAGACACTCACCTCGTTCGGGTAGTGTTTTGGGACCTGGACAAGGGAAAAGGAACCGGTTTGGAAACGCCAGCTGAGGAAGGAAGCATAACCCGGATAGAGGTCGCCCAACGCAGCAGAAAGCAGTAAGTGCGTTTTCTTCGTTCGGGTCCTCCCTGGGTGACGGTTCCCGAGCAAGAAGATGTGCTACAACAGAAGAGGAAGGATTCCGGTTGTCTCGGGGTTCCAGCGCAGAGGCAATATGGTGTCAGCCAGTCAGGTAACGGAGCAGAGTAATGCGAAGGATGAAAGCGGGACTTCAGCGCTGGGGGCCGCGGTAGCCTCGTGCAAAGGGAGTAGGGGAGCACGTTGGGGATTTAATTCACGCCACTGGCCCTGGGTAACACCCATCCTCCCTCTTCTTGCCATGCCTGGGGGATTGCATGGGGGATTTCATAGTCGCGTGCGCAAGGACCACTGTAGGGTCACAGCAACGAGGGAGGAAAGCGGGGCTTCAGCGCTGGGGGCCGTGGTAGCCTCGTGTAAAGGGAAATGTCGAGCAGTAGGTGAGCACTTGGGGATTTAATTCACGCCACTGGCCCTGGGTAACACCCACCCTCCCTCTGCTTGCCTCGCCTGGGGGGTTGAATGGGGTATTTCATAGTCAGTGCGCAAGGACCACTGTAGTGTCGCAGCTACGAACTACAAAGGGGGTGTGGAGATATGCTCTCTAGCGGCTGCACAGCAAAGAAGTCAATGCTTGTATGGGCGGCGATGCGGCAGACGTAGTAGAAAAGCACACGGCATTGGTAGCTTCCAAGGTTGAAGTAAAATGTAAATCTGCTCTTACTATGAGCACCTGGAGTTTCTCTAATCTCTGGTGATCAGAAAAGCGTGTGCATATATTGCCAGACTGGGGGCACTAGGGGGATTCTTTGCTGAGCATTTCTCGTACGTGGGGGTGTAATCATTCTTTGTCAGTCAAGAAAACTGTGAACACTTCACGAGAGATTTTAGAACCAGTATTGTTAAATGATAGCATGTGGGCCAGCGGGGTGAACAAGGGTGCCCATGATGACCACCCTCCGGTAACACGGGTTGGCACGTTGTATCAAAGGTGCCGCTCCATGCACAGTGGTGTGGAAATAAGCGAGGCAAGGCGAAAATAAAATGACTGTGGTAAGAACAAAAAAGGAAAAAGGAAGGCAGCAGTTGGGCCGAGAAAGCAGAAAAAGTGTCTGGTAGCCGAAACTGGGCGTCCTACGGAAGGAGGACAGGGCAAAGGAAAATGTCGCCTTTGCTGAGTGAGGAGCCCGGCAGCAGGAGAGGGGGCACTACCAACAGGACAGAAGACAAATTGGAAGTAAATTGTAAAGAGGTTAAGCTCAGGCATCACTGGTACGAGTAAGTCACCCAGAACCAAAGACAGGAAGAGGAGAAAGCCGAATGAATACAAGGAGGAAGGGGCTTCCACAATCGAGGCAGAGAGCAGTGAGGGGGAAGAGAGGGATCCCTTGGAAGCATGGATAAAATGGGAAGGCTTACTAGGTAAGGAGAGACAGAAGGGCTCTGGTATAGAAGGGATAGACAAGAGTGCAGGAACAGGTCCAATTCCACAAATCAAGGTAGAGAGCAGGAAGGAGGAACAATGGGACTCCTTGGAAGCATGGGTTAAATGGTAAGGAGTAAGAGGTAAGGAGAGTGAGAAGGGCTCTGGCATAGAAGGGGGCAGGCAAGAGTGGAGGGGCAGGTCCTTTTCCACTAGGTGACCCAGGGGACCTGGGACACAGCCCACAAGGGGCACCGACAGTATTACAAAAATACCCAGAGGATGGAGTGGCATTGTTAACTTGGCAACAAGGGGTCTTGAAGGTATACAAAACATTGGGGGGATGCATGCAAGGAATACGAAAAAACAGGTACAACAACAGGGGAGACGATAATAACGACAAGGAATCACTTAAGGTCAGGGGAACAGAACCTTTGGGGCAGTCAATAGGGGACACAGAGAGGACGGCAGAGTAGCAAAGTAACATACCATCAACGGCTCAGGGGGTGGCACGGGAGATATCGGGAAAACATAGCTGGGAGCATGGAGCATAAGCAGAAGGGCAGAAAAGGGGGGAATTCCAAAGTGGTCAATAAGAGCAGTTATATGGCAGTCGCATATCAACCACGAGGAAAATATGGCTTGGGGGCAATAGTTGGCAACCATAGGGCAGAGAACGGCCACACCAGGGAAGGCATGGGTTCCGCGAATAAACATCGGGAATAATGGAAAGGCTAGAATAGAAAAGGAAAAAATATGGCCACGGGTATGGCAGGAAAATAACGCCCATACCGGGAAAGGCATGGGTTCCACAAATAAGGAACAGAAATAATGAAAAGGTTAGCCATAAGGCTGAATAGAAAAGGAAAAATATGGCCACTGTATGGCAGGAAAATAACGCCCATACCGGAAAAGGCATGGGTTCCACAAATAAGCACCGGAAATGATGAAAAGGTTAGCCATAAGGCTGGAATAGAAAAGGAAAAATATGGCCACGTGTATGGCAGGAAAATAAGGCCCATACTGGAAAAGGCATGGGTTCCACGAATAAGCAACGGAAATAATGAAAAGGATAGCCATAAGGCTGAATAGAAAAGGAAAAATATGGCCACGTGTATGGCAGAAAAATAACGCCCATACTGGAAAAGGCATGGGTTCCACGAATAGGCACCGGAAATAAAGAAAAAGAAAAATATGGCAACGTGTATGGAAGGTAAATAACGCCCATACCGGAAAAGGCAGGGTTTCTAAGAATAAGCATCGGAAGTTCGACTGGAAAGGAAAGAATGGTTGGCTACAAGGTCGACTCAAAAGAAGTGGGAGAAAACAAAGAGAACGGAACGGGTCATTTACAAACTGACCAGGAACGCCATAACGTACAAAATGGGTAAGCAGTACGAAAGGCATGTAAAAGATGTGTTGGTGGAAAAAGGTGTGCAAGAAGTGGAAAAAATGTCAACTGAAAAAAATGTGTGAATTTCTGGAAGGGGCATTTGCCAAAGGGAGAAAGAAAAGCTGGGCGGCAGCACAGCTAGAGGCAGTGGCATATACCACAAAAGTGGCGGGCATACCAGATCCAACTGACAGCGCTAGAATGAAATATGCTATGAGAGGAGGGGCTAAATTAGAGGGGTAGAAACCAGATAGCAGAAGGCCGGGGAACTTGTGGAAGTTAATAATCCTGTTAAAAGTGTTACAAGATACATGCAGCAGCACGTACGAAACCGCGCTGTTCAGGGCAGCATTCGCGCTGGCATATTACGGGGCTTTCATGGTAGGGGAACTGGTGGCCAGTAATACGGTGGCAGGAGATGGCCTGGCAAGGAGGGATATTAATATGGGAAACAAGGGGATGTCTATAATGTTAAAGGAATCTAAAACAGACCAAACGGGGAAGGGGAGAGCAATAGACCTCAATTGCATCATAGAGAAGGACCATTGTCCCAGATGCATGCCCCAAGAATTCCTGGATCTCTGACCAGAGGTCGACGGGCAGCTACTAATACATAGGGACGGCAGCGCACCCAGCAGGTACCAGTTTCAGGTGGTATTAAAAAAGGCGGTGGCCAAAGCAGTATCAGATCCAGCTGAGTTTGGAACACACCCATTCAGGATAGGGGTGACAACCTCTGCATGGGCGGGGGGCCTGGGAGCAAAAGGAGTGAAAAGGATTGGGGGGTGGAAGTCGCAATGTTTTAAAAAATACATAAGGGTGGAACTGATATACACGCTCATCTCCCCTGTTTCCATAGGGGTTGGACCCCACAAGTCAGCACGTATAGTGGGGCACTCTTTCATGACCCGGGCAGGCAGGGGGCTGGAGGAAGTGAAGCAAGGACCACATTTCAAAAACACAATCACATCCTGGTGGGGCCTCCTGGGGATGCACTGGGAGGACATTCGCGACAGGCCGGTGGACCTGATAGGGTTCAGGGACCCCCCCGAGTCCCTGGTTATACACCTCGGGGGGAACGATCTGGTGAGCACAAATAGGGGTAAGTTGCAAAGGAACATTTGCGAGTAACTACATAACATAGCCCACAGTTGGTGGAAAACCAAGATTTTCATGTCAGAAATAATACAAAGAAGGGTCTGGTACGGGGCACAGAGGAGGCACGCAATCGAAATAGCCAGAAAGAAACTAAATAAATCAGTAGAAAAGTACTGCAAGAGGACAGGGTTACACTTCATAAAACATGCTCTTCCAAGCCACCTATCATGCACTTAAGGGTCTTGCTGAAATGCTCAACAAGCCTATTGGTTTGTAGGTGAAAGACTGGATAAGTAGGTTACTCACATTCATCCAACATCACCCTCATATACGCTGACATGAAGTTGGATCTCCTGCCAGAAATGTCTTCTTTAGGGAATCCCACATGAGAGAATATGCCAATGAGGGGCTTCGCCACCACAGGAGCTTTGATGCTCCTCATAGGCACAGCTTCAGGGAACCGGGTAGTGTGATGAACTTCAACCAAAGGGTATAGGTTTTCTGAGGAGGTTTGGTGATCGAAAGGATCCATAATGTCCATACTTATTCTATCGAAAGGCCGCTAACCACGGGTAGTGGAATTATGGAGGCTTTTGCAAGTGTTACAAAACCGTACACATTCTTTTGTCTTAGACCCTAGCTAGTGCCAGTCGAACTGGGCAGACTGCCGGTCCTTTGTCTTTGTTATTCTGTGATGAGCTGCCGACAGAATGTCGTGAGCCAAGTCCAAAAATAATCTTCTGTGGCACTGAGGGACCACCAAGCACCAGCTGGCCCTTGACTCAGAGTTCTTGTGCTCACTGTACAGGAGACAGTTCTTCCAGTACACTCTGTACCCCTAGGGGCTTCCCCTTGGGCATGCTTCTCTGCCTGGTCATGCGGATCTGCCAAAGTTGGACAGTCGCACTGTGCATAGAAAAAGCCAGCCTGTTCATACTCCCAGCTAATGACAAGTCATTTAGTTAGGGGAGACCCATGAGGTCTGCCAGCCCAGGTTTGGGTTCTATGCTTGTAGGCAACCCTGATGTCACTGAATCAGATGCAGCCACAGTAGGCACTTCAGTGGCCATTAAATCATCTCCATCAAGAGCAGGCATCTTTGTGGACTCTGGAACAGGAGTGGGTAGTACTGGCAAAGACGGTCTTTTGCTTTCTTCAGCCGGAAGAGCCCCATGACTCATGGCCACCAGGGCTGCTTTCCCATCTGCTTCCTTTGCCCTAGGTCAGGGGTCTGCAACCTTTGGCTCGCCAGTTGTTTTGGGCTATAAATCCCAAAATTCCTAGCCAGAATAGTCAATGGAGCGGAATCATGGGAGTCGTAGTTCAACCTATCTGGAGATCCACAGGTTGCAGACCCCTTCCCTAGATGGTTTGATTGTGACAATGATTTAGACATCAGGTGTATCACTTACTAATATACAGTTTACCGGAATGGCATCTTTTACAGCAAATCGTAGCTATGAGGTTCATCCCCTCCAACTTAACTCCACGATAGCCAGCTGGAATTGGCTTAGATCATTGAATCCCTTAACTAGCTTGGGAGTACCAGGGGTCATCTGGTCTTTGCTCACCCACTGTCATTGGACAGCAATGATATGTGCAAGAGTATCACACAGTTATGAGGCTCTGTTCTCATTAATGACACAGAGTCCAAGAGGATCGTTCTGTTAGCCCGATCCATGGCCTCAGTCCGTCGACCTAGTGCCTTTTCCACTCAGGGATACAAGGGTACATTGCTGGCTGAGTGGGAATTCTTTATCTATGATGCCCACATTTAAATTGTCTTCCTAATTGTTCTCCATGAGAGTAGCGCTATCTTCTGCCCGCTTGCATCCAACCTTGCAAGAGGTCCTGGGGGGCTTTCAATGTGGGTGCCCCAGTGTTAGTGATGCCCTCACGTCTCCTTTCTGTCAGGAAATGCAGGTGACTGGAATTTCGCCTGAGGTTTTTGGGCCCCTTTCTTTGCAATAGTGTGTAAACCTTTGTCCTTACCCTCCTTTTCTCAGCCCCCTTGTCATCTGTTTTGGACACAATGGCCACTGCCTTTTTCAGGATGCGAATAACTATGAACTGGGTTGCCATCGTTGATAGCTTCGGAGGGTCTGTAATATTGTCCACTATATGCTGGTGCAGCTCCATCTCACATTGTTTAAGGATGCCCTCACATTCAATCAAATTAAACATGCTCTCAAATGTGTCAACTTGATTTCCTGTGACCGAACTACTCAGATATTTCAGGGATTGATCTGTTTAAAGCTCTGGAGGTATTGTTCTGGGGTTCCACAGAACGTCCTGAGGACTCCAGCCTTCATCTTGGAATAGATAGCCCTCTCTTTAGTAGTCAACTGAATAATCACATCAGTTCTGACCGTTGATAGGTGGCTCATAAGGGTTGCAACCCAGGACTCCTCTTCCACCTCCTGGGGAGGAAAGTTAACTTCCAGGAGTTAGAGCCAAAGCGAATGAACCCATGGATGGGTGTTATATGCGTGAGGTTTGTGAGGTACGGGATACCACAGGGCTTTCCAAGTGGAGGGAATTCTGAGAAGTGCTATCATTGTCGCTCTCCTCATCAGTTTCCACTCCCCTCACATGCACGGGCATCAGGGTTAAGGGATCCAGTTCAAAGCTGGTCCCCTGGATTCCGTCCATCCCCTAGCTTTCTTGAAAGCTTGGAAGCTTTTTAGAAGTTCAGCATTTATAACCTTACTGCCATGAGGGAGACCCTTCTCTCAAGAGAGGTTGCACAAGATGCTTACGTTCATGGTCTGAACTGTGCTCACTTTGAGATCCATGGTTGTAAATAATACCTTGGCTGTGAAAACTAACTGTAAAAGCACATCCTGTTTCCAATTCTGCCACTGCCACTAGTGTGACACATTCGATTCTGCTCCATAGGACCTGGTCCACAACAAAGGTTACCCCCAATGTTCCCTGGGAGTGGGTAGGGGGGCTCGCTCTTCTCTGCCTCAGATGGCTCCTTCTTCATCTATGGATGAAGGCTTTGGAAAGTGCAACTTTCCCATAGTAAATCCAGTGAGGTATTCTCTGGTTCTCCAGAGTGAATCTTTAGAGTGTCCTGAGAGGATCTGTTGAAATGGTGTGGGACCCCTTATGTAAAGGGTGCACGTCCTCTGGTGATTGGACAAAAGCTAGCCTCCCTTAGTATTCCAATCCCTGCTCTTGAGAAGAGTGGGCTTTGCCCTTCTGATGTCCCACCCAAAGTGCTTTGCTCCAGAGGAAGTGAAAGGGACAGAAAATGGAAAAAGTGACAGAGAAACAAAATGGTCTGGCTCTCTCTCCATTTACCAGAATGCCTACTCTAATCCCAACCCCTGTCCTTCTCACTAAGGACAAAGACCTTTGGAAATGCAGCACTCTGGTGTGAGGCTACTCCATTTGAATGGGTGTGCTTCTTTCATGCCGGTGTCGGGGAAAGCAGCCTGCTGTGTGACTATCTCTGGTGGTGGGTGTTACCTACCCTCACAAAGAGACGAAACAGGCCAGGTCCTCCAGTTCCAGTCCTGCCATTTGGCAGTCTACACCCGGCTGACCAGAATACACATCATCTCTCACAGCAAAGCTGGCTCAAAGGAGCTGACACATATGAAATATTAATTCGGAAGTGGAGGCCATGGTCATAAATAGTGTCATGCACTATGCTTAAACTAAGGCATAGCTTTATTTTAGAGATTACCCTGCCACTATCATGGTTTACTCATGATCATCGACATTTTTTAAAGGGGGATATATCTTAAATGCCACCCCCGTTCCGTAGGGACTTGGCTGTCGCTGCGGCTGTAGAGTCGCATCTTGTAACCTTTGAACCATCGTAATGCCATGGGTAGAGCAGGTGCTGCGGATCAGGCTTCTGATCCTTTCAGGCACAGGTACACTATACTTTTGACATGGAGTTGATGGAAAAGGGGAATCTGGTTATCAGATGACCCTTTTGGAGATGGAATTACCCTCATCCTTTTATGTACTAATAGAAATCAAAAACTCCACAGCTTTTCACCCTTTGCCATATGGCAATTCCTCACACTTTTAAATAGCACACTTAATTCAATGATGACATTGCTACTTATCGGCCAGTGTGTTCAAATACTTCCCTTAACATTTTCATCAAATTAATGTTCTTTTAGAAATGCAATTTAACATGTTCTATTGAATTTTCTCCAATATCAAAAACAAGAAATGGTACCAAAGAAAAGTTACACAGAAAGAAATGTGCTAGATATTTCACATTTGGAATGTATATTAGCTGAATATGTAGCCACAGAGTTATGCTTTTGATACATAGAGTTATGTAGACAAGAAAAACACTTTGTAAACGAAAACACACACTTTAGAATATGTGTATCCATTCTTTATTACATTTCTTTTCTTTGCACACTACCTCCTGAGCTATTTTACTCAGGGTCGGGAGCTTAGTGAGATCTCTGCAATAGCTTTATAAATCCACTTAATGTGCCTCATTACAACCCTGGCGTTAAGGGTTTAAGGGCGCCATAAAAGGTGTCGGCGCCGTTAAACCCTTAACGCCTGATTACGAGTTCCCTTTGCGGCACCGAATATGGAATATGCCCCATATGATATGATATTTTATTTGTATCACGCTGGTACACAAGTGTTTCACAGCGAGACAAGGCAAGGGAGGGGAACAAGGGAGATTGAGCCCTATGAGCCACCGTGGTTTACACCATGGTGGTAAGGGTACGACCCAGGCGGTAACTTACCGCCTGGGTCGTAATGAGGCCCAATGTATTTTGTAGAGGAAACTATTCGGCTTTGAGTGATAATTAATAAAGTATTCGGGCGAAGCTGAATGTCACAATTTCAGCTGGAATACGTCCGAAGATGTACTCAAAGCAGAATTTCAGTATACCCCCAAACAGGATACAATTAATTTAGCTGTGACTTACAAAATGTTGCACTCATGGCGCTGGGAAATGCTCTCTGATTTACACTGTGCACATGACACAGAAATAGAGAAAATGCTATGTGTTGTCATTTAAATGCAATCTCACTTGTCTTTGAATACATCGAAAGCAGGATATTTTTCACACGGACAGGCTAAAATATGCTATTCCTGTTCTGTTGATGATCATTTATCAGTCCCATGGCGCCGGCCATAAGAAAATGCGATGGGGTCTACTACATTAGATCAGATTTAACTTGGCTTTAAATATAGTGAGAAAGCAATGTTGTATTTTGCGCTAAAAATGTTAAAACAGTTTATGTGGAATATGCCCCATATGATATGATATTTTATTTGTATCACGCTGGTACACAAGTGTTTCACAGCGAGACAAGGCAAGGGAGGGGAACAAGGGAGATTGAGCCCTATGGGGCAAAAATGGGAATGGGGAAGGGCCCATGGTGAATGGGGAATTACCACCCCGCCAACCTTGGAATGGGGTGGTAATTCCGCCATTCACCATGGCGGACCCCGGCATGGACCATGGTGCTAATAGCACCATGGTTTAGCGCCGGGGTCGTAATGAGGCCCAATGTATTAATCCACTTAATTATATTATTTTGATTGGGAACAGTCAGAAATTCTCACACAATTCATCATCATATCAATAAATGCCTAAAGAAAATAACATTTTCATGAACAACTTCATGATCTACTGTTCCAGCTCAATGGTTCTCAACTGCAAAATACAGGGGAGACCAAGGGTACATTAAAAATATTGAGAATGTTGCTTGAGCTCATCCCCTCCCAGCAAACCACCAGATGAATGTCTGTCTGTCCAGCACATGAAGGGCAGGGACTTTGTTTGCACTTTCACACCTCTGCTCTGCCTGTACTCAATCAAAAAAGTGACAGCAGCATGTGTTTAATGATCCTTTTAAAGGAACAAAATTACATGCCTGAGTGATTCCAGGCATACAGTAAGAGCAACACTGACTGCCTGATTCATGGAGTTATTAGCGCTGAAAACGCAGATTTGCGCGCCTTTTTGCCCGAAAATCCGCATACTTCAAACAAGGATTTTCGGGCAGAAAGGCGCGCAAATCTGTGTTTCCGGCGCTAATAATTCCATGAATCAGGCAGATAATGGGCCTCATTACGACTCAGGCGTTAAGGGGTTAACGGCGCCGTAAACGGCACCGACCCTTAACGCCTGATTCCGAGGTCCCTTTGCGCCATGGTGAGTTTAACGCCTGCTTTTTGCAGGCGTTAAAATCCATGGCGCTAAAGGACCATGGTGCTAATTACGCCACCGTAATTTACGGTGGCGTAATTAGCGCCTTCCCCACTCCCATTATGCCCTATGGGGCAAAAATGGGAATGGGGAAGGGTAAAATGGGAAATGGGGATTTACCGCCCCACTCACCTTGGAATGGGGCGGTAAATCCGCCATCCACCATGGTGTAAACGTGGTTTACACCATGGTGGTAAGGGTACGACCCAGGTGGTAACTTACCGCCTGGGTCGTAATGAGGCCCAATGTATTTTGTAGAGGAAACTATTCGGCTTTGAGTGATAATTAATAAAGTATTCGGGCGAAGCTGAATGTCACAATTTCAGCTGGAATACGTCCGAAGATGTACTCAAAGCAGAATTTCAGTATACCCCCAAACAGGATACAATTAATTTAGCTGTGACTTACAAAATGTTGCACTCATGGCGCTGGGAAATGCTCTCTGATTTACACTGTGCACATGACACAGAAATAGAGAAAATGCTATGTGTTGTCATTTAAATGCAATCTCACTTGTCTTTGAATACATCGAAAGCAGGATATTTTTCACACGAACAGGCTAAAATATGCTATTCCTGTTCTGTTGATGATCATTTATCAGTCCCATGGCGCCGGCCATAAGAAAATGCGATGGGGTCTACTACATTAGATCAGATTTAACTTGGCTTTAAATATAGTGAGAAAGCAATGTTGTATTTTGCGCTAAAAATGTTAAAACAGTTTATGTGGAATATGCCCCATATGATATGATATTTTATTTGTATCACGCTGGTACACAAGTGTTTCACAGCGAGACAAGGCAAGGGAGGGGAACAAGGGAGAACACAAATAACAATCTCACTAGGCCCAGTGACATTGAGAACGTGCACGTGCTTTGAAGGGGGAGAATTGAAAGTGCGGAAAGGAAGAAAAACAGATACATTATTAAATAAATAAATAATAAAAGGCAACCAACAGTGGTAGTGCAGCCAGCAAGTGGCAAGTGCTGGGTTCAGGCAGCAGACAGGGTATATCTGAGAAGTGCAGGAAAAAGTGTGGGGGGTCTGTATGGTTACAGATATAGACCCCAGTGCAAAGGATTGCCAGAGGCAGTGCGGGTGGGTGGCATCGTGAGCAGGTACCTGGGCCCGGAGTGTAGGCCAGGTGGACTGTGCCGAGAAAGTGAAGATCAGCAGGGGAGAGGAGGGTTTTGAGATGCTTCCGGAACCAGAGATGGTTCTCCTCAAGTTTCAGAGCAGCAAGCAGGCTGACCCAAAGGGAGGCCCCAGCCGAAGACAGAGATCTTGCCCAAGCTTGTTTCTTAGAAAAACAACTGACATTGAAGGAGTTGGAGGTAGAGAAGCAAAGAGCTCGAGAGGGGATGTATTTACAGAAGGATACTTGAAGGTATTTTGGACTCATACCCCAGACAGCCTTGTGGACAATGCAATGATTTTGAATTTAATCCTTGCGTCCACTGGGAGCCAGTGGATAGATTTGAGGGCAGAAGAGATACAATGCCAGGGCTTGTGGCCAAGGACAAGTTTCACAGTCCTGTTCTGGATGAGTTGTAAAGGGCAGAGTGTAGAGGCAAATAGATTTAGAAAGAGTCTGTTACAATAGTCCAACCTAGAGAGAACCAGGGCTCTGGAGACAGTGAGCTTCTGGGGGAAGGAGAAGAAAAGGCACAGTACTTCTGAGGAGGTGCAGTAGGAAGTTTGACTTTTTACAGACATCACAGATATGGGCAGAGAAGGAAAGCATGGAATTAAAGATGAACCTGAGGTTCTTAGCCTCGCAGCTGGGTATAGGAGGAGGGCCAAGGGAGGCCGGCCAGAGAGTGAGGGGAAAGGAGGGTGAAGGTGTTCTGTTCAGGAGGATCTCCATCTTGCTGGCATTCAGGCAGAGATTGTTGGTGGCATACCAACCCTGAATGGCAGTTAGGCAATCAGAGATGAGAAAAGGAGAGGAGGTGGCCGAGGGAAGCCTGAAAATGAGTTGAGCGATCCCTCTAAGTCTGCTCATTCCTGGGAGTTAGCAGAGATATAGGTTTAGAGGTCCTATATCTAATTACATTTGGGGAATTTGTATACTCACATTGTAATCATTCTTAAAGGCACAGATCCCAGGAAATTCACAATCCCCTTCTGGTCTCTTTATCTCTTTCAACTCCAAACATTATCCAGGCTCAGCAATCATCCATTTGTAACAGGGTTTTACCATTTTCTTAAGCCTTCACAATCTCTGAGCTGTTCTGCCAATTCTATGCTTCTTCCTGCATATATAATGTGTAATATTTCTACAGTATAGGGCCTCATTACGAGTTGGGTGGTGCAGGTTAACTGCAGTGATATAACTGTATACCGCTGCATTACCACAATGTCCAATTATTAGTTGGGTCAAAACTTGGAGGATTCACCACCATTTATGAGCTTGAGGTAACTCTGCCAACTTTCTACCCAATTCTGCTGATACCCCCAATGAGTGCAATGGACCCAAATATATTATTTTTGTAATTTATTTTTTATTTTGCATTTTTAAAGTGCTCACACAGCCCGCGGGCATCAAGGTGCTGTTACAACACCCAGAGGTTTCTAAGCGCGGACCCAGGGATCGAACCTGTGTTGCTTCGTGTCGTCTTGCTTCCAAGGCGCGCACGTTGCCGTTAAGCTATCCTCCCAGGCTATGAGGACTAAAACAGCCTACTGCCATTTGTAAACCGTCAGTAATGCAGCCAGACCAAGTGAAGGTAAGGGTAACACCATTTTGTGGTATCTTTGTGGATTTACTGAAAATATACCACCAAACCTGTAATGAGGCACATTGTGACATTTCACTATTTCATTGGCCAAGTCTATCAATTGGCTTGCTTAATAGGCTGACACTTCAGAGAATACATCTATTGACTTCATAGGTTGATCACATTTCTGCACATGTGAGAAGGTGGGGACTGTACTGTTTGGGACTCATAATCATATTTCATCCATATCTCATTGGATCAATTATTGAATATCTTGTTTGGTCTCTGGTCGAAGAAGAGACTAATGGTTTCAGAATATATTTTCTTCTGGCTCTTAGTCATATTGATGTAAAGTTATGTAATACTTTGTGTTTAAAGGACCAAATACCATTACTTACGGTGCAGAGGCGATGCCCAGGATACCCGAGAGAATCTGGACAAGACTGGAAGGCCTATTCTGGAGGAAACATCTGACGCTCCCGCAATCAACACCAATGGCGTCGATTCGCAGAGAAATTAACATCGTATCACTTAGGGGAAGAGTCAAACTGAACACCCTGATGCTGCATCGGAAAATAAGACTATCCTCTGAGAAGATCTTCAAGGTACTAAATAAAGAGCTAAACAAAGGCTCCAATATCATTCTTTCTACATGGGAGCAAAGAAATAAAGAAATCCTTGCCGAAATAGGAAGCTCTTGGGAAGAACTGGAATGTAACCCAAACAAAACATCCAAAAAACTAAAGGAAATGGACTGGATCAAAACATTAGAAGATGCCTCGAAACATAAATCAGCCTTGTACCTACCGGTAAATCAACAAAAACAAAAAGAGCCTATGAGATACTTGTTAAAAGGTCCCAGCAAGCAAATTAGAAATACATACCTGAGGGCTAGGTTGGATCTTCTACACACTAAAGAAATGTTATTCATCAGAGGCCACGTCTCCAACAACCTTTGCAGATTTTGCAACAAAACAGAAACAGTTGAAACTGTGAAGCATCTTCTACTGTCGTGCCCTGAATTGTCCTCAAAAAGAATGACCCACATGGGACACCTCTTCGAAAACAGATAGTGCAGGGAAGAAGATTACTGGTGGAACATTCTGATGTCGGGCGACAACATCAAAACAGTAATCGCGGTCGGACAGTTCTTTCAGAGCATAAACTTGGCAAGAGAAGAAACAATCTGAAAACAAATTAAGAAAGCAACTCACACCGAGAATAACGAAAGGATCAAATGAAGGAAAATATTTTACACCTTTTGTAAAAACTGTGAAAAGAACAGTTTAATCAAAATAAAAAAAGGACCAAATATTGCTAATTCAAATGGCCTATTACATTTCTTTTTGTGTCAGTACAATAAACCATGAAAGTAGCTCTAAGAGGCCCCTTTGTGAAGTTTTCAAGACATGATTAGTGTGGGCAGCATCATATTGATTTTATGGTAAAGCTAATGTCAAGAGCTGAGACATGAAATATTCTGGCCTTTTGAAGCACTGGCCTGGAATGCAGATCCTCAGGTCATGTGGCCAGCACAGATTCGTATCAGTCCAGAGGACAATTTTTTAGGCCTAGTTAGAATGTTTAAATGTTTTTATTTGAGAACATTTCTTTTGAGATGAGACCATGGGTGGGGCATTCAATTAACTAGAGGCCTTGTATAAATAGTTCGTTGTTGTAGGGATTTTAAAGTGTTTGTTTGCTGAGAGAAAAATGTATCTATGTATCTACAGATGGCCAAGCTAATCACCTGGGAGCATTAGCTTTTTGTCAGGTTCCCTGGAAAAATCAGCAAAACTAGCATTGGCTAAGCTGCATTAGAATACAAAGCTGGCCATGCACATTTGAACAGTAATGTGTTCCCTCTCACATATAACTAACACTTAATACCTTTACAATAAGCTTTCATTTGCAGTGCATCACAGTATCCTTATGACATACATTATTGACAGGATAATCTACTTAGTTTGCATTACTGTTAAAGAAAACAAATATAGGAGTTAGATACAACATTATCTCAGGTGTTTCAAATGAGATAATTTAAAGTTAAAGCAAAGCAATTCACAAAAAATACTTCACTTTAAATTATATGCCAGCATTTAAAAATATTAAAGGGTTGTATGCTGTGATGTGTCATTTAAAAACACATGACAACATTTTGGTTTATGGAATTACAGTGAGTACATTAAGCTCTCGTTACATTTTAACAATGTTTTTCAGTTAATTGACCAACCAGCACTTGTTCTTTGGCTTTCTCACACAGTGCTCACTACTATTTGCTGGGAATGGTCTATTTATTAAATAGATGCAATACTGCTTTGCATTTCACAGGCTCCACATTTCTATATGTGTAGAGTTATGTACAGTATATTGTTACAATGTAGTAATATAGCATTTTTCAAAAAGTAGAACTTATTTTTTAAATGGACTTTCTGCATTTGTTGCTGTAAGTTAAAACTTCAGCAGAACCCAGACCTTAGTATCTCTTGTGTCTTTGCCTATGCAGTTTCAATATTGATTCAAAGTATGTGGGGGAAATTGGGGTCATTTATTGGCTTCATACCTCATTTGAGAAGGGTACTACCTACATTGTACAGACTTTCCTTTTATGATAATTTAATTAAAACACCATATATGTGAATGAATCAAAGTACCCTTCCATACTTCAGATTTTGGCAGTCTTTATTTCCCTCTGTTTCTTCTACAGGAGGATATCCAATATTTCCTTCTCCTGCGGGTGTTCTTCATAGCCACATATCATATCCTTCAGGGCCTAGTTGAATCGTTTGACAAGCCCATTGTTTTTTGGGTGGAAATTTGTGGCGAACATGCAAATTATCCACTCTTCTCCGATATCACCTTCATATATGCAGATATGAAGTTGGAGCCCCTGTCAGAAATTACACCACATGAATGGTATCCGAGATAGAGATTTTGGTGGTTTGGGAATCCAAAGGACCCCCAAAGTTCATGCCTATTCTCTTGAGAGGCCAACCAACCACTGGTAGTGGAATTAAGGGGTCTTTTGCCACCACATCTAACTTACCAGATGCTTGGCCAATATGGAAAGTCCAGCTGAATTCATTTATTTTTACACCCATCGAGGCCCATTACAAATGTGAGGACGTCTTGTCAGCTGTCTTGCTTGGTCATGTCTTCGTGACGTGTCAAAGGAATGTCATGAGCCAAGTCCTGTAGGGACCTCCTGTGGCAATGGGGCACAACCAACTTCTAATTCCTAGACTCACTGTGCAGTAGACCATATTTCCAGTACGCCTGCTTCTCTGCCTGCTCACGCAGCTAGAATGGTTACCACTAAATGATTACCAATCTGCTTGTGCCTCGAGAGGTCTGGAAGAGGGGATATAGAGCCAGTGTATGTGTTAGGCCTGTGACCAGTAGAGCCCACTAGAGGCAACTTTGTGTCAAATACCGTATCAGGATTGTGTTACACCCCAATCAAGAGAAAAGGGTGAGGTTTGACTAGGGACAAGGGCTATGGAAAGCTTTTGTCAGATGGGGCTGGGTTGAAGGGTCTGGGTTGGAGGCTGGGTTGGAGGGAGTAGGACTGACAAAGCCAGAAAGACCTATGAATTCAAAAGCATGCATATTTTCAATACACTGGCGTGGGGCTTGAACAGACATCACTTTTTCATGAGTGACTATTCCAAAGAACAGACTTTCACCTTTTTCACTTATAGAGATATAGTGATCACAGCATCCAGACCGGACACTTTCCATCATTTTTTTCCGACACCATTCACAGAAATTCAACTGCCACTGAATCCGCCCCACCAGCCTCTCTAAGGCAATTAATTGTTGTCAAACTCCCTCCAACTCTGCCCCATCTGAACATCCACCTGTTCTACAGACACTGAGCACATGCGCCCTGCGATTCCTGCCAAGAGGCTGTCCGCGTACAGCTGTCTGGGCCGCTGATGTCCGCAGACGTCATCATGTGACTCCACCCACAGACAGTGTTAAAGTGCTTTTCCAGTCCATTAAGGGTGTTTCAAGCAGAAACGTTACCCTCGCACAGCTGCCAGACCCATTCTACGTTGATCTGGCAACTTTTTACAACTTTTCAAGGCCTATTTTTGACTCTGTAGTCCGAGGACAGTATGACTGTCCGCTGAAGATTCCTCTAAAGGGACCCACCCATTACTTTTCCACATTCTTTTTATTAATTTGTTTTATTTCGGCATTTGGTTTATTTCAAACCTTTGCCACATATCAATGTACCAAATTATGATACATGTACAAATTAATAGCAAATCATTTAAAAATAATCTTTTAAGGAAACAATCATAGATCATACATTTCAGTTCAGAATAGAAATGAAGAGGAGAAAAAAAGGAAAGAAAACAAGAGAGGGGACAGCAACAAAAATACTTCTAAGACAGTAGAGCTAAGGGTCATATATATATGAACTTATTACCGGGGCTGTCCCATAAGAGCTCTCTCTCTTTTCGGCATCTACATTATCTTGTGGCCATAGGGGCAAGGAAAATATCTTTTGCAGAATTATTTTTAGAGCAATTTCGCATTCATTGTTTGAATGGCACCCACACAATCACCCAGATAGTTTGTTCTTAGATCTTTCACAATGGGACAGAGGAGGGTCAGATGTTTCAGCATTTAAATTGGACCATTACACCGATGGCATGCCATCTTGTCATTTTCCACCTGTATACCAGCATTAAGGACTTCTCCGGTATGAAACAGATTAAGCCTAAATCTCATAAAAAGGTTTCAATGTGCGTGACTAGGACATTTCGTCAAGTATTTTGGAACTCTATTTAATGCCTTAGATTCCGTTTTTAGGTATGAATATAAGGCAAACTTTGCTTTGTTTGATTGATTTGTAATCCAGTCCCCAAATCAGATATTTTTTTTAGCTGCCTCTGGGTTTGCTTTCAACAGGTCCTCTAAAACCCCTGCATTTTGCAGAATATCGGCACACCGTTTTGACCACAGATGTAAGGCCCAAACCACCCTTACACCTTCTTTTCCTTTAAGGATGTCAAACTGGGGGGGAAGTTTCCCATTACTATTTTCCAGTAAGACAAGGAATTCCAAGTCACAACTGCATATAAGGACAGAGGACCCAGTTTGTACCTTATTATTGACATAGGTACGCACTGAGGTATGTTTAAAATGTTCCTTCAGAAGGAGCCCTCTAGGTGTGACCAAATTTCCCAGGGCAAGCACAGCAAGCCTTCAGCAACATATGTCAGGATTGGGGAAAGTCTCTGCTTATAGAAATTGAGGATTGGCATTAGGGAGAACCTACAAATTGTTTATGAATCACCCTGCCTTGTGTTGTCAAGTTCCTCACCTTTGACTTCAACTCGGTCACTCGTTGAGCATCACAAACACTTGCACAGATCTCAATTCCCATGTACCTAAAGTCATTCAACTGGCATATCTCCTCGTTTTCCAAACGCCATGTGAAGTTGTTTTTTTTTCCTTACTCTCAGTAATACTAGAATGGCAGATTTGGAGACATTTATCTTTAGGCCTTTGGCTTGGGCGTAATTGCACAATATAATGAGTTGACGTTGGGTCTGGTCAGTCACAATCAAATTGTCTACATACAACAACCACCCTAGTGGGTCGCCATTTATCTTAGGTGGAAAAGAATCTTCCTCTCTCATCGCGGTCTTTATGTCCGAAACAAACAGATAAAAAAGGTTCTGGGGCCATTGGGCAGCCCTGCTTTAGGCCTCTCATAGTATGTATCTTTTTAGATAAAAGCCCCTCGCAGTTCAGTTCTACCTGCATTGAGGTATCCGTGTATAGGGCCATGATGGGGGATAAAATATCCGGGGGACCATTCCATTGAGCCAATTTTGACCAAAGCTGATTCTGGTCAATAATATCAAATGCCTGGGCAAAATCGACAAAGGCAATGTAGGTTTTCTTACCCTCATTCAAAGTTCTGGCTTTGAGGATTTTCATCAGTAGTACATTTAATCTGCAGCCGACCCCCTTAACACATCCAAATTGTCTCACATCAAATTGTCTCAATTTAAGCACCCATATCTTTAGTCGGGTCAGCACTAAGGATGCAAATATCTTGCCCAATACATCCAGGAGAGCAATCGGGCGGTAGTTCTTTGGGTCCAGACGAATGCCCTTCTTAAATATCGGAATAACTACTGCCTTTTTCCAAGAGTCTGGGATCTCTCCTCGGCCCAAGATCTCTGTGAAGAGCCCTGGAATTACTAGCATTTTTAATCAAGTCTGTGATCTCTTCTTTTGAGATGTTCAGGTCCCAAACCCTCTTTATTTGTGTGGGCGTAACACGGTGCACTAGGTTTGGTGATTTCTCATATAGAGCCCCAAAGAAAGCCACCCAAACATCCTCATTTAATGCACTTATCTGGATGGTCCTCTGGGAGCCCCCTGTTTCATTTAAGAGCAGCCACAAACTCTGCGAATCATTATTTAATAAAGCTTTTAACATTCTTTCTGCATAATTTTGCACCATAGTGGCTTCTTACGAGCTTCACCAATTTTTTTTTTATTTTTGCCTTCATTTTCTTACTCAGTTATCTCTTTCTGGATTGACTTAGCGAGGTAGCTGTTTAATGTATTGTCTTTGCTTGCACTTTTTTGTGACTATCTCCTCATCGTGATTATGTTCCCTGCAACGGGATGTGATGGGGGAGTTTTAGAATGTTAGTACGATTCATCCTATAATAATCGTTGATAGATAGCATTATTTCCAGGTATAGTTTTTGTGTCGCTTTGCTATTACCAGGAGAAATTAGGTGCGTATTTGGATTATGGCCCTCTTGGTATTTATGCAGCTGGGTAGTAGATGCCTTTGCTGTTTCAGAGGCGTAAATCTGCACACCTTCCCAAACTCTTTGTATCCGGGACCTCCAGTAGTATCTTTTCAGGGATATATGTTCCCTCTCTATTCCTCTTTCTTGATGAAAGTTTCTCAATTCCCTTGATCCACCTGATTTTTCCCTTGTAGATCTCGGGATCGGCCAAAGTGGTGGTGCAATTATTTCTCGAGTAGTCACTCTCTCTGTTAACAATGTGCGCTTATCTTCCAAAGTTACAAACCGTGTGGCTGGCTGTCTCGTTATTGGGAATATTGATTGTGGAATCCTTTTGGGTTTGGGTGGAGGGGGCTGCGGCTCCATGGACGCTGTTCTTTTCTCTACACGCCTGTTCATTGTTTTCTAGTTCATAAACGGACACATCCAAGATATCCAGGTCAATCTGGGCATCTGCTCCAGGTTGATCAGAGTCTGTTGGTTTTGTGTGATTTTAGATCTTTCTCTTTCCTCACATGATCACATTTTTTTTGATGCCATTGCTGAAGTCTTGACTTCAATCTCTGACCCAGGGTTTTGTAGGTTTCTGATGAAGCCAAGGGCACTGTTTGATTTGGTTGATTTTTAATTTGGTATGTTCTTTGTTTTTTTCTGTTGTTGCACATATGCAGGGGTTGCATTGGTCTAAGCCACCCTCTTCTTCTTTTTTCTCAAATAGAAGATCTCATAGTTGTTGCTTTCACCCTGCTCCTCTTCAGTAGACACAGGGACCAAAACCTCAATCTCATCTGCCTCCGGTAGCACAACAGCTCTGTTACACCCTTCAACAAGTATGGGGTTAGCTGTGATAACCGACCGGGGCAGTCCAATGCAGGTTAAATCACCCAAATGGGAGCCCTCCATCTCAGCGCTGTTGGCGTGTAGATTGTTGTTTGTTGTTTTTAGAGTCCTGTATCATCTGCTGAAGGGCTCAAGAGAGCTGGGTTGGATTCCAGGGGTTGACGTGTGCATTTCTTTCTAAGCCCCTTTTGTCAATTATTTAGCTGGCTCTTTCCCACACTTCAAGATCTCTCTTGCTGCTTCTAATTGCAGCTTTTTGTTCACCCCCATTTCAGCCATGTGGTCACACAGCAGTTTTTGTAGCAGGTTTTCAGACTCGCCCTCCCCCTCTAGACACCTATGCAACACATTAACAAAGGTTTCAATGTGGATCAACTTAGAGTGTGTCATGGGCAGCAGAGTTGCTTGGTCTTTGTAGCTATCGTTGATTGCTTCATAGAGCTTCACGAAAAGTGCAAGTGTGATTGTCAACGCCGACATAAAACTACACTGAGTTTGAAGATCGTTCGGATCATCTCTATTGTTTGCTCCATGGGGGCTTTTTTAATGGCAAATATGCCAGCATTTACTGAAGCGCTGGTGTGCTGGTGTTGGTCCGACAATGAGGAGGAATCAGAGTCAGAGTCCAGTGAGACATTCAGAGCTCTACAGGGTTGAGTAAGCCCTCCGCTGACCCTGGCTCTTGACCCCCATGGAGCTCCTTCCATAGTGCCGGTTGAGGTGACTCAATGTGTGGGTCTACCGTGCTAAGTCTCGATTTTGCAGAGACTTGTTTTTGTTGTTTTCAATTTACAGTGCGATTGAATCAATAGCCTTTATTTATTGCTCTTGGGTTAATAGCTGAAGGGCAGCGTACTACCCTTGGAAGCAAGACGACACGGTGCAACACAGGTTCGATCCCCGGGTCCGCGCTAAGAAACATCTGGGTATAAGCACATTTATAAATAAACAATCATATCACATCATATTAAACGTGCATTCACTGAATTCAGCTTACCTCCAGCACGGTCAAAGCTTTTGGTGCATGATCATACACCCTAGTTCGAGGTATAGTAGATTCTCATTTGTCATCTACACACCTTCTCCTTCTTTTTTGGGCCGAGTTGCTGAATGGCGTTGGTAGTGTCGCTGGGGCATTTACCAAGGTCTTGCCTCCCACCGTACAGCTAGGTCTCTCCTGTGCACCGGGTAACGAGAATGTAAAGACCGCCCCAAGGGTGCCTCAGTTGAGGTTGCAAACTCTTCAAGCAGGGTTTCATTTTCTAAAAGGATTCGATCAGGAAGGTCTTTGAAGGAAGGATCCGCTGCCCCTTCATCGGCCACCATTATCCGCAAATTACTATATGTGGTCTGTGGGGGTTGTGGTGCCTGTGTTGAAGTGAGTGATTAAGTAATGGGTGAGGAGGAGCTTGAAGTGCCTCATCCAGCGATAGTCCATGAGGCGGGGGTTGAGGTTGTTTCCCAACCGAATTTAGGTAGCCTAGCCTATTCACCCACTCCGGGGGCCTCTAAAGCTGAGTCTGGCATGGAGGTCTTTGTTTCAGAGGGCAGGGGACCAAATGGCTGTAGGGGGATCTCTGAGCCGAATTCGTGGACAATAGCTGTGGTCGAGAACTGGGCGGTGAATGGTGGTTCCCCAGCTAAATTTGCCTCGACAGGCTGTTTATACTTAGTGCTCAATGATGGTAAAAAAAGTTGTGACTTGCGGAGTAAATGATGAAGGAGAAACCAGTGGAGTTTACCTATGTCCGTTTGAGCCTTTTGGAGTGCTACAATGGTAGGGTGAGAGGAGGCAAGGGAGCTAACAGGGGGGGATCTCTGAATACTGACAGAGACACCAGACCTCCCCCCGTTTTCTGAGCAGGGATATTGGCCACACACTCTTTGGCAGAACCCTCTCCCTCTACCGCCATATTGTGCTCAAGTAGCACAAGCAGTAGCTGCCCCCCCATGCTTGTTCATCTCACATGGTCATCCTGTGGTGGTTTGTCCCTTGCAAATAAGCAGACTTGTCTTCTTGTCCTCTGTCCTCCAATTGCAGCTCCAGACGATAGGACAGTATGTTCCGTTTGCATGATGACTGCAGTGGTATCTCCCACTGGGAGCGCTCATCCACCTTTGGACAGCCTTGGACTACCTCTCCACCTCTACTATTGTGATTGTAATCCTCTGTAGTGATACTCAGGTGGACAATTGAGTGGGGGAGAGCAGTCAAAGGTTCATTCGCCACTGCCACAGTCCACCGAACCCCAAACACTCAGCACGCACTCTGCAACGCTCTGCTATGGAACAGTGCTTTTGTGCTGAGTCTGAGTCTGCCTCCAACAGACCGCCTCCAAAAATGGAAAGAGCAGACAGACTCTGTAATGCTCGAAGCAGTGGAATGTTGCAATCCTCAGTGGCAAACACTCAGCACTTTCCTCTTTCCCCACTCTGGCTATCCAGAGGGACATCTTCCAGCACCTGCTTTTCAGAAATGTCTTTTTGGACAGTGGACAGCATCATGGCATCTGCAATGACCACTTCTGTTCCCCGACCTCCCCCACCATCACCATCACCATCTGGAGGGCCTGGAGAGGGGAACAGGCGTGATGATGTAGAGTATGATCAAGAGGAAGACGAAGATGAGGTAGTGGAAGTGCCTACCTCCATTACCCAGAGTGAGTCCTGGGTGCAGCGGTTCTTTACTCATTCGGGACCACATCAATGAACCGCCACGTTCATTCTGACCACCTGTTTGCACTGAGAAAGGCTGTTCCTTTCTCAGTGAGGAGCAGGCTATATTCCTCTGCGCCATCTTCTTCAACCGCTCCTGCCAGCACACAGGGTACACCTGTGGAGCAGAGGATCCCACCAGCCACCTGGCAGGCCATACAGGATGCTATTGATCCTTACCTTTCAAGGGTCACAGTGTGCAGAATGTATTGTGAAACACAGCTCTGCAGGGGTGAACATTTTTGCAGCGCTTTTGAGGCAGTTGTCAAAGAGCACGAGAAACAGTGCACCCTACCTTAAATTTAAGGCATACCCAACATCTTCCCCTGTCCACCTGCCCCTCCATCCCTATGGTTGGTGCCCCTTCCCTCACTTCTCTTCCCCACCTAACTTCCCTCTCCTGCAAAAGAAACCCGAAAAAAAGAACAGTTCCTTCAGGAGCTACCTTTCACAGTAAAAAAATAAAGTGGAAAAAAATGTTACAGGCCCCTGTGCAGCCTGCATAGTCCACGGACAGTGCGGTAGTCTGCATACATCTAAAAAAATTCCATAGGTGGGACAATTGAATTAATGTTAATTGTTTTGCGTTCAAAAAGGAGGGCTCTTAAAATAATCTTTTTTTGTGTTTTTGTCTTTTATATTTTTAAAATTTGTGTTATTTACAAACTGAATCAAGAAAACATTTGACTCAATTTCATTATTTCTTCTGACTTTCACAAAAACTGTTTCAGAGCATTTTGAATGTTTTCCACAAAAAACTGATTACCCACATTATATGACTTCAGCTCGCTGAAAAATGGAACCATCAACTTTAATGTTCTCATTATGAAACAATGTCATACCAACATCTCAAACAAAGGCACACACATCTTTAATGACGTTGCACCTCACTTTTTCCATTTGCAGACCTAATAAACTGGAATGCATCCACATCTGTCTCTGCGCAATGCATGAAAAAAGAATTTTTGAATTAGGAAACATTTCCTTCAAATTTCCGAATTTGTTCTTCATAGCAAACTGCAGTCATATTCCAGTCACATTGCCCAAACGTTCCCACTACAATGAATGATAATAAGGTTAAAATGTTTCAATTGAACCATAATGGCACAAAATGGGAGCAAGTCTGCCCACTTCATGACTCGCATTCCATACCAGAACACTTCCATTTCACGGAATACAAGATTTTTGGTTATTCCACAATGCTCATCATACACCTTCAACCAATGGACCCAAGAGTCCCGCAAACACTCTGCCTGCTGAAAGACATTTCCATGGTCATTTTCAATCCTCTCATAACTCCTACTAACAAAACTCCTTTACCCTCTTTTCCTCTACACCACACCCAGGAACCCTGATTGGCTGATCTCTCGCTGTCCACTGACACCACGACTCTCTGTGATCTCTGCAGTCCCTTTTCCAGGCCAGGCATCATCAAAAGAGCTGTATATGGCACGTGCTATCCATGTACTGCCGCAGTGTCCGAGGAGGACAGATCATCCAATTGAAGGGGGTGGGGAGGTTTACACTTAATTCAAACATTTTATTGTACAATGGAGGCTCTTAAAATAGTCTTTATTTCACTTTTTAAGTTTTGATTTTTATTTCCTAAAACTACTTAAAAATGTTTTAATATGCACTATACATCTTTTTTCACATTAACTTTAGCAGTGCATTTTGAATAGTTTGGGGTACGTTACTCCACTAAAAGAAACCTCTGATTCCCACAATCAGTAAAATTCATTCCAACACACCGAACATTGTTTGCAACATCCACATTAATGTTTTCATTTTGAAAAATACATAATTCAAAAAAGCACATACACCTTTATTTAGAAGGTGCCTACCTTATTCTAGTTGTGCACAAAACACATTTGGACATGTCCACAGTTCACTTGGATGCATTTCTGAAAAAATAACCTTTGCTTATGGAAATAGTTCCATTAAGCCTCGGAACATATCTTTTAATGCAACTGGCAAATATAGTGGAGTAACGTACCCCAAACTATTTCCTCCACAATGAGCAACAATAATATGTATGGAATGGAAAGGGTTGGCACTGTTAAGTACTTAAATTAACTCCTTGAGTTACAAAAATGCCGATTCAATATTTAGGGCACACCTTGAAACCCTGGCACAGGGTGTAAGTGAACAATACACACAAAGGATTCAGAACCTAATCTGATCCTAGGTGTGCTGCCCCTTGCTCTCCAATATGAGTTGCTCCAACTTTGTATAGTGTAATTACTTCAATTTCCAAATCATCACTCTGCTGTCACTTGTTAAAATCATGACGATTGTTGTTATCTTCTGTTTTATTGCTGAGGCTTGGGCATCATGCAATCAATCAGCGCCTATAGATTTGTTATGACAATGCATTTCGGACATGGTCCTTTGTCAGGGCTCTTGGCGCTCTGATTAGACTTTAACATAATATATACAGCATACAACATAAACCATAAACCACACATCCGTATGTTTTGAATGTTTCAATCACATTTAACCGCATGAGGGTAATATCAATAATACCCAATCGCCATTAAATGTATCGTTTTTGTCACCAACATTCGGTTCAATTCAATATTACATAGTTCATAATTGTGTTTCACGGTTGTTTGTTTCAAAACAAAATCATAACATGTAGATTCAGATATCCAGTTCAGATCAGCCAGAGTTATTGTGTAAGTCCAAACATGTTATATCTAAATATAAAGATAAGGTCACATACCATTGTTGCAGGTTTCAATTCACCAGGTGTGTATCATCATTGGTAAGCGGAAAAATATAATCATTAATTGCACGTGAGTATTTAAAACGGGCATCCAATGTATTCAAATATTTAGTTTCAAGACATATCATGTACCTTGACTGGCTATACCAGCCTCCCTCCTTTGTTGATGCTCTGTGATGCCTCAATATTGCATATTCACGGTTGACCTAGAAAGAGTCACTGTGTTAATTAATGTGTGCCCCTCGTGTCTAGTTATTCATTTGTTATCATCTATTGTCCCTTACTTACCTATATCAACCATCAGCTGCTCGCTCGTCCTGTTTCGCGAAAACCTGTGTCCTCGTTAGACACCGGTTTTCACTGCTTGGGTTGTGTTGCTACGCAAAGCGCGCGTGCGCCGATGCATCGCGGACGCTTACTTTCCTTTTTTCGTGCTTGCCGCACGCCAGCTCTCCTGACAATAACTCTATTAAAGTGACAGTATCGTTATAGGCATTGCCGCTCTTAATGTGAGCTAACTGTTATTGCAAGCTCAATGTGATTGTACTTACTGCTGCTCCTAATGTGAGCTCATTATTTTATAAGCTCGGTATATCAATTCTATTCTTAAAATAGTAACAATGTGTAACATTTAAATTATATGTTTGTAAGGACGTTACTTCTACAAAAATCTCGTGATTGTGTGAATTCCATATCAGTTCTCCGTTAATGGGTTATATGTGGTTCAATAGCAATGTTGACTATACTAAGTGCAGATACCTCATAAAGTAAATATTCATTAGCGTACATGTACATACAATCCGCAGTAGTTTCAGTGACCACTGACTTACTGACTTGGGAGGCCGAGACAGGAATGACATTCCTGTCTTGGGTCCTGCTCAAGAACCAGTTCTGAACAGGAATATCCCTCATTTAAAACACTGCACTACTTCTTCACCTTCATCACCCTGTTATGTACAGGTCCCCAATATACTCGTCTATCATATGCACTGTTCAGAGTTCTTGTTGTGTTATCCTTTAGTTGATTCACAATTATTGTATATTACAGAAAACACTTATTTCTTCATTAATTCCACCAGGCTTTTATGAGTCCAGTCTGTCTATCCAATAAGATTCTCTTTGATTAAGTCTCTTGAAGACATCCTCGTGTCTATCTCTCGGTTTGATTACTTCCAGGACTTGAATCCTGATTTGGTTGATGTTATGTTTTTTTTCTTCACAATGCCTTGCTACTGCAGAATTTTTGTTGTTGGTGCGTATGTTAGATCTATCTTCATTCCATCTGAGACGACCAGATCTTGTTGATTGTCCTGCATAGTACATACCACAAGGGCATTTCATGGCATACATTATGTTTATCGTATCGCAGGTTGCAAAACTCCTTAATTTAATTTTTTCTCCTGTGCGAGGGTGATTTATGATATTTCCTTTGGTGATGAAATTACAATTACTGCAGTGTAGGCATGGATATGTGCCTGTTCTGCGGGTAATAGGTTGTTGCATCTTCGGTCTTGTTTTTACCAGTCTGTCTCTCAGGTTTCTGCTCTTCTTGTATGCGAAAATGGGGTTATCTTCAAATAAGTGCTCTACTCTTGAGTCATTTCTCAATATCTTCCAATTTTTGAGTACTGCTGTTTTAATTCTACTACTCTGCAAGGAGTAAAATGATACAAATACCATTGGTGCTTCTGTTTTCTTGAGATTACTGCCCTCTTGTGATTGAGGTGTCGATAGTGTCAGGCATTCTTTTGCTGTTGTTATCTCCGTCTCTTTATATCCCCTGGCCAAAAACTTCTTTCCCATTGTTTCAATCTCTCTTTTGCATAGAATAGGATTGTTAACAATGCGTTTTACTCATCTCATTTGGCTATATGGTAAATTTCTGAACAGGCTTGGCTGGTGAAAGCTAAGTTGGTGTAGCAGGTTGTTCCGGTCTGTCTCTTCATGATAAATGTTAGTTACATATCTTCCTTCATTAACAGATATGGCTACATCTAAGAAATGGATTTCAGTGGAGGAACTCTCATGAGTTAATTGTATCCTTTTGCCAATGGTATTCAGATACAAGAAAAATTGCTGTAGTTTATCATGTGATTCAGTCCATATCCCAAAGATATCATCTATATATCTTGACCATAACGCTAGCTCCCCTTTCCAGTTTGTTTGTGTTAATATGTGATCTTGTTCAAATTTATACATGAAACAGTTGGCATAAGTGGGGGCCATGGTGGCCCCCATTGATGTTCCTGAAGTTTGGAGATAGAATGTATTTTTGTACTGTAGGTAAGAATTTTCGGCAATAAACTCCAGCAGGACCATGATAAATTCATTTATTACTCTCATTTCTCCTTCCTCATTCATAAGAAACCATTCTATCGCTTCTTGTCCCATGTCATGGGGGATCGATGTATAAAGACTCATAAATAAATTACTACATGTACAACACATGTATGTAAAGGTCATTGACAACACCCGAAAAGGTTTATGTTGTGCATGTGAAAGTGTTTTGATATTTAACAAGTGTACTCATGTACATAACAAATCAACGGTACAGCTTCCGTCTGTGAGGGGTAGCCTCTATGTATGGGTAGTGGCTACAATGTCAGGGATGCGGCTACTGGCCATTACTGGAAGGGACAAAACATTGCGTTGAGGTTGCCATGTCCACCAGGGACTGCCTTTCTGGTAAAGGTGTTCCTTATAACCATACATTTCTCAAGGAACACAAACGTGGTGCTGCCTTTACGGTCACACAGTTTCATTTTTGCTTTCTGTAGCCTGCAATGGAAAGCGAAGAAGGGATTCTATCCAACACCCGTCTTCCTTTTCTATGGTGGCCATCTTGAAAAAAGATTTGTTTTCTTTAGCATGGCACGTCGGAGGCGTTCTGGTTGAAGACAAAATATCCTCTTTCTTGGTAGCACGGGTTACTGCTGTAAAATCTCTATTGCTTATGGCATTCATCCCCCACTCTTTGGGGATGAATGGGGGTTAATGATCCAGATATGTCGGTATGCACTCTTGCTTATATTGTGTTGCAGGCTTGCCCTGTGGAGTTCTGTGCCGGAAATTTTCCATTTTCAAGTTCGTACAAGAATATACAATGTACCTCCGCACTATCATCCAGTTCCACATGTCATTGTGAAGTGCGTATGACTTTTCAAACACGCCCCCATGCTGTGCGCTAGCATATGATAATGTCGAATTCTTCGGAAGGTGGGCAGTTACTTCAAATGTTCCTTTACAGTAGTATGCTTATGTGTTACTATTAGAACCCTGATAAATGTAGTACAACATTTTTGTTAACGTACTGTTATGATGTATTTACACTACTAAAAACCTATGGCATTCAGTTAAAAAAACTTTGTTAAAGGGACGTTATGGTTACGTTGCCCTCTGAAAAACCTGTAAAATTCCATGATATTTGTGATGTCATCTTTGATGTCCTGGGTGTTAGTCTTAGCAAGGCACGTAGATGCTGCGAGTTATGGTTGCTGAACTTACCATAATGGGGGAATGTGCAGTGTTTTTTGGTTTCACTGTGAAGTATAACATCCCGTTAACAAAGTTTTTTTACTGAATGTACATATATATATATATATATATATATATATATATATATATATATATATATATATATATATATATATATATATAGAGCAGGGAACGAAAACAAAGGGGCTAAACATGTGATGTGGTCAGTGATGTCATCAGTTACATTTGAGATACATCTTTCATGTTCTGGGTGTGACTGTTAGCAGTGCACAGTGGTGATGGCAAGTATGGGGGCTCAGTCTGCCATAACTGGCGAATTTCTGGGGTTTTTCGGTTTTAATTTGAACCATAATGGGGAGGGCGGACATTTTTTTTTTTAGTGAAGTGCACAGGTTTTTCGTAGGGCAACTTAACCATAACATCTCCTCAAAAAAGTTTTCTTTGTAGCGAACATATGAAAATATATATATGAAGCGTTCCCGCTACTTAACCTATAATAAGCTTCTCAATAAGCATATTCTATATTTTAACAATTCAGGCATTCATCACCTGCTCACATGAAGCAGCAAACAATTGCAGTGCTCTGCGCTTCAAAATGTTTATATTTACAATCCTGGAGATGAAAGTAAAAAAAATGCATATGTGCATATATAGCACAATTGTGTCACTCTTTCATAAAATAAGGGAAAAGCAGATTTAAATAGATCTGTAGACCATTTTTAAGTGACACTTAGTGGCTGCCAGTTTAATATAATGGCAGCATATGTATACATCACAACATCACCCATTACAATGTATAGGTGCTTCTTATATCTTTCTTTTTTCCTTTACATTCTGTGACCACCACTTATCCCATTATAAAACTCAAACTACAAGTCCCAGAATGCAAAGAAAAACACAACTGAACTTCAAGATTCAAAACTGTGACATGTATATCAAACTAACATATAAAATGCTGTGCTTTTAAAAATATTTTTGAAGCATTTTTAAGCAAGTTAAAAAATGCATATCTGCATTTACAGCAGCACTGTGTCACTTTTTCATAAAAGAAAATAAAAGCAGATACAATAGATCTGTACACCATTTGCAATTGTCACTGTGTGCCAGTTTAATATATTGATAGAACATGTACACTCCCTAACATAACCCATTCCAATTTTCAGCTGCTCATGCAGTCCTACTTTTTTCTCTACATTATGTGACTTATTCTGCAACTTTCAGAATGGGAAAAGTGGAACTACAAGTGGAACTACAAGTCTCAGAACGCAAACAAAATATTTAGGACTACATAAAAACCTAAAGATAAGAATGCATCATGTTGCAAAGTGTGCATATACTCCTAACATATTCCACACACCAACTGCCATTTAAAAGTGAACTACAAATCTTTTCCATCAACTTTTGTTCTCTTTTATGAAATGTTACAGAGCCTCTATAAATGCACATAGCATTTCTTACCTTTCATGAAAATGCTCCTAAATGCAACCATTTTTAACCAGTCACCAACGGCATTAACCTTTCCCCAACCACTCCTCTGTCCTTTATAAATATGAATCTTGCTTACTAGTACTTCGCCATTAACTTATTTTTACAATTACAGGAAAGAAGCTCATCACTGAAATCAGCAACCGGGAAAACGAATACCCTTCGCATCCAACAAAGTAAGTACATTAATGTACCATATATGTGTATGTAATTACAGCAGCACAGTTCCATTATATATTACCCCAGACTACTCTTTTCAAACAAACATTTATTTCACTCTAGCCCATTATATTCCAACATTCATACTCTTACTATTCAAATCTACACACACCATTGCAACACTCACTCTGTTCCTCAAAACAGCACAATCACCTGACAGATTCAATCACACCACCACTGCCTTACTCACTCACCCAACACAATAACACTTCTGTAGACACTTACTCTCACAACCTTCCCAACCACACCTAATATACGACCTCACAATCAAACAACACTCTATTCATCTCTACAATCACGCCCACAAATCCATGCACCATACATGGATATACATTTCACCACTTTCCAATGCAAACTTTCTCTTTTCCCTACAGACACAAGAAAATGCCTACTAAACAGCAACTCTGTAGAAAAGAAAGAAAAAGTAGAGCAGATAAGACTAAAACTACACCACATAGACATTGACCACTAAAACAATGTATAGAAAACATTAAAACAAAAGAGCCAGTAACCTTACTGAACAGAACTAAACCAGCCACAACTGAAGAAGGTAAGGCCCCTCTTGCAAAAACAAAAAGTAAAACATTATGTACACAGAAAAGCAAACCTACTAACAGCATTTACCCCTCTACCAGTGTTAATATAGTCACAGTAAAGCAATCCAGAATTGTGCATGTTTTGAGTTATTTCTCAGTAGTGAAAATGTTGCCAGAGATTTACATTTCCAATGCTTCCAAGAGTATTGTGGCATTGATTATGACCGAATGCTTTGAAAATAGGTTGGCCTTTCACTTGTGTTAGCTGTAGGAGGTCTCTAAAAACAATAACATGTTTTTTCTCCAAACAGTTCTTCGTAGTTGGTTTTTAGGACTTCTTGCATTCTGTGATGAATTAAAGCCAACATGAGATTGGAAACCATGCTTACTTCATCTATAAGGAACACGTGTTTTGATTTTCTACAGGGAGGAGTAGTAGTCAGTGTAAAGCTACACCTCCTATGGTGTAGGCAGCTAAACCTGTGGGGGCTGTTACTACAGACGAAAGGCTGTTGTTTGTTAAGTTTTGTAGAAATTTGCTGATTATTTTAAGAATGTTTTACCAGAACCACTTACATAAAGGAGAAGAGGTTTATAATTTGTACAGATACAGGTTTTAGTTTCATGTTTAACCGTTGTTCAATTTCTTGAGTGACTTCTAGATACATTGTGACTTGTTCATCATTTAGCTGAGATTCCAGCAGTGACAAGTCTTCCTCAGATTGTTTATATTGATACATGGTACTTTCTACCTCTGTCATGGCTATATTTGCTTCATTTAGAATGAGTGGTTCCCCAGGTGGGTCTTGGTTGACTTCCCTCAGGATTGTTTTTGTCTAGTTGAGCTTCAATTTCTTTCTCTTCTTGCAGTTCAGTGTCCAACATTTGTTTTGTATTGTTTGAAATTGTCATTTGTTGTGCTGCTTTCATTTGCTTTGAATGCAGCTTCAAATGAGTAATATTCACCTAATAATTGTTTTCTTTTCTCCAAGGTTTAAACGTTGGAGTAGGGCCCTGTAATACAGTTCTCTATGTTATGGAGATTTAAATGATAACTTTATCTGATTAATTAGACTGGGTTTGATGAGTTTCACTAGGCTTCCTTCACACATTGAGACTGAATATTTGCCAGTTGTCTCATTTGGTGTGACAAGTCTTTGTATGTGTAGTTTTGGACAATGTTGTACATATGTTTTCCAAAGCAGTACTTCTGTTTGCGTAGTTTGTGTCAATTAAATTGTTTTTTTTTTAAAAAATAATGTCCTGGCTGTTGGGATCAATTGTGGCTATGTTTTCCATCTATTGGTAGTATTTCAGTACTCTTTTTTGGGATGAAGCAGGTCCAAGGTTCAGCCAGACAACGTGTTCAGATATGCCATATAAGGCTGTTCCTGGTAAAAGGTCTGCAGCTTCGTAGCACCCACATTCTCGATGGGAGAGCATTTTTACATCAACTTAAAAAATGTGAGGAATCTGTTTTGAGGTACTTTTCACTTAGAACTCTGCGCCCTCTTTATCTTGTACTACAGTTTGAAAGGTCGCATGGAACTAGGGTAACAATGGAGTCTTTGATTCCTCTACTCCATTAGGAAAAGACAAAATAGAGGTTGGTTACCCTTAAGAAGTGCTCATGCGCCCGGAAGAAATTATTGAGAAATCCATTGATTGGAAAAAATCACACGACTTCAATTTGAGATTAATATTTGTCAATTTATCTTGAAAAATGTTGCCCTATGGTGATAACACGTGTTTCGACGTATCCAACGTCTTTTTCAAATCAGGGCCATTATATAACGTGGTTGTGCATGTAATTGTCAGGTTTCATGTCCAGTCATGGGTTAATCCCTGCTACCTCATATATAATTAATGAAGATTCCAAACGAGATTGGCAGTCCCCTTCTGTATGGTGGTGCTCCGGCAGCGTCTGCACTGGAACCTGAATCAAGACCATGTTGGTGGTGATAAAAGAATTACCTGGGTCCAATATATAGTCTCACATTCTAAAACAGTATCCTTTGCATCTATCCCATTTTTTTGCAGAATAGAAGACACTGGGAGAGATATTCCCAAAGAAAAAGGAAATCTTGTCCTCCTTTAATTACCATTTAGTGGTAATTTCGCCGTCTGTGGAACTTTGTCACCACAGTTTGGAAGGTATGTAATAGATAAGCATACTTATCCCCCTAGGTGGATCGGGGGTGTCACTATCTGAGTCTATTTATATGACTTGAATGATAGTAGATATGTGCTAATGAATACAAAGAAAACCCTAATAGGTTGTCTTTAACCCACAGGGTTCGCAAGTCATCGAACATACCTGGCAAAGAAAAAAAGTGATAGGAAAAAAGAATCTATCACCAGCATAGAACACAAGCAACAAAATACCCCTGATGAATGTCCTACATCTATATGTGTGTTTAGGGACAGAAACTTGTGCAAGTTGGGTCTAGGCAATAATCATATTATCAAGGCGATAGAAAATAATTACAACTCCAATGTGAAGTTTCACATGGGGTTGATCGAGTGTTCAAAAGATTTAACCCACAACATGTGTATATTCTTGTGTCTTGTTTTTGTATAAAATCTGGTTTTACATGTTTTTTTCATGGAGTTTTATGTAATGTGATCATTTTATGAGTATTATTATCTATGTGTTTAATAAAAAGATGTTTTAAGGTTTATAAGAGAACTTTGGGATAACAGACATATCCTTTGCCATAGGAACTCGTTGGGTCTCAGACACATATCAGTATACCTTCTTTTGTGATGTAAATATAGCTTAACCGTGTGGTAAGAAGCGTATGATCCCCCCTTACACGGTTTAGGCCGTTTGATAAGAGTGTCATGCAAGTCATCCCATACATACTCCATACAACTAAAAGTAACAAACCATGTGGGTGGACCTAGGTTCCTTAGCATACAACGTAAATCAGTGTGAAGTTGGAACCAGCATTCTATTGTATCACGCATCTTTGCCGAGAGATTTGACTGCAAAACTTAATTGCTGTCTTTTATTTTTTGAAGCAGTTGGGTTGTGGCTATGTTTAAAAAGTTAGACTTTTAATTAACCTGCTGTTAATGTGTGTGCAACTCCATAACATAGAGTTGTTAGTTCACTTTCGAAGAGGAGGTGGAAAATGTATTCAATATTGTGTCTGAATATGGGGTCTTCAGAATACATTCTTAAAGAATGATATTCTTATGCACTGATTTGCATGGACCTTTCATCATATCTTCCTCCTTTTCCTGTAGAAAAGAGTAGAGGAAAAGAATGTGCTTCTACACTTTTTTTCCATATGCTCATTGGGGTTCCTTTGGCCTGATGCATTTGATGTGTTTCTAATGCATCTTCAATGGTGTCTTTGGAGTGTAGTGGGTGAATTGTATACTGGTCTAAAAGGCTGGCTGTACTAACAGGATCTTCACGTTAAAATGGTCCAGTTGCTGGTGACTCTTGAATAATTTGGGTGGTCTCTCTTAAATGTTCCTCTATGTTTATATCTTTGTAGTATTCATTGTTTTCTTTTAGATATTGTAGGGCTTGTCTAACTTTGTTTAAGTCAACTTGCTGTTGCCAAATTCTTTTGTCTTTTGTTGGCACACCATTGACTAGTACAATCAAAGATTAATCTATTGGTCGTTGTACTCCTAGAGTTGTAAATTTTCTTTAAGATCTAATGGCAAATATACTACTGTGCCATGGATGCCCTTTAGTAACTCAGATGGAGGTAATTTGTCTGATTTCGGTTGAAGGCGTATTATGTCTTGAACTGGGTGCACTGTTTGTAATATAATGATCTGGTACAAATTAAACTGTTGAAGAGCTTTCAGAAGTTGATATATTTCTAAGTTATTAGCGATAGCATGTGATGGTATTTGGATATTGTCAAGCTTTTTGTTGCAGTAATTGCACACTCTTGAGTGGTTAGTTATTTTGTATTTAGCTTCTACTGTTGGTTATGGAACTAATTGGAACCATTGGGATTCTTCAATGTCTTCTATTTTGTTGGCTAGAACTTCTATTTGTGGGCTCATTTTATAAAAAGTTCTGCGAAAACAGACACATAATTGGTCTGGTATTTCCTCTGATATGTTTTGAAACATAGCTATTTCTTTTTATATGTCTATATTAGGATATTGGTGTTTATAAGGTTTTCGGTCATGTTTTCTAAAGGAACAACATTTTCTAAGTCTCCAAAGTATTTACATTGGATGTGCTCTATTTATTGAAGCAGTTATTTGGCTGTTCTATGTAGGAGAATGTTATTTAAATTTTGAAGTTCTAGAGCAGGACCTTTTGCATGGTATAGTGGATGCAAAAGATTCTGTATTGTAGAACGGTGTGTCACTAACATTTTGATGTGGTGGAAAGTGCTTTTGCAAGCAGTTCCTAAAATGCAGGCTAATGAATGTCCTTGCAGCCCAGTTTGGCTGCAACAGGAGTCTATGGTTTGTAAAGTTTCCGTTTTACTTTTGTCTTTTAGTTTTACATAGTGATTGAGGAATTGTCATAAAGATTTAAAGGAGTGTTGGCATACTTTACACATTGAGTTGCATGTCCATGTGTACACTAGACGGTTTGTTTGGGTGAAAGGAGCATTCGGTTCAACGTTTGTTGGGGACTTTTTTCTATTAGGGTTTCTTTTGCCATAATGGTGTCTTCCACCATTTCAAACCCTCAAACATTATTGTATATGGCACTTGTTTTGTGTTGTTCATGTTTATAAGCTTCTTTATTGAAATATGGTTTTGTGCTTCTTGTGTGAATCCATTCACCATCACAGAAATTTGAAAAGGCCTATATATTGACAGTGCACATGTTTGGAAGTACTTTTTGTAATGTTTTGATTAATTTAGTTAGTGGTTTAAATCTCTTTAAAAATCAATATAAACAATGTTCTCTTTAGTAGAACAGTGCTGTCAATTAGAGCTTGCAGGATTAGTCTCATGCAGTAGTTTTTAAGGGTAGAGCGTGACTTTTCAGCAGTTTTTGTAAGACTATGAAGAACTCTACATTGGAACATTTTCAGTAACATAAATGTGTTGGATTGCTCTACCGTGACTACATTATCACGGGTAGATACAGTGTTACTTTCATTAGTAGGTCTGCTTTTGTTTGTAAATATTTTGTTACCTTTAGTTTTTGCAAGAGGGGCCTTACCTTTTTTAGTTGTGGCTGGTTTAGTTTTGTTGAGTGAGGTTACTAGCTCTTTTGTTTTAATGTTTTCTATACATGGTTTTGGAGGTGGATGACTATATGGTGTTGTTTTGTTCTTATCAGCTCAACTTTTTCTTTCTTTTCTACTGAGTTGCTTTTTAGCAGGCATTTGTGTTGAGTTTGTTGGGAAAGGAGAAGATTTGGGTTGGGAATTGTGCAATGTATGGTGCATGGTTTTTGGGTGTGATTGTAGAGATGAAAAGAGTGCTGTTTGATTGTGAGGTGGGGTACTAGTGTGTTTGGGAAGGTTGTGAGAGTAAGAGTCTGCAGAGGTGTGATGGTTTTGGGTTAGTGAGTAAGGGAGTGGTCTTGTGATGGAATCTGTAGGGACATTGTGCTGTTTTGGGAACAGAGAGGGTGTTACAATGGTGGTGTTTGGATGGGATTAGGAAGAGTGAGAATGGTGGAATACAATGGCTTAGAGTGAAATAAACAGTGGTTTGAAAAGAGTAGTCTTGGGTAATATGTAATGGAACTGTGCTGCTGTAATTACATACATATACATAGTACATGAATGTCATTGGTAATGTGCTTCTTTCCTGTAATTGTAAAAGAAAGTTAGTGAGGATATGTGGTAATGGTGAATTACTTTTAGTAAGCAAGGATGGTATTCATGAAGGAAGGAGGAGTGGTGAGGATAAACAGTTTATACAAATTTGGGACGATTAAAAATGGTTGCTTTTAGGAGCATGTTCATGAAAGTTAATACGTGCCTATGTGCATTTATAGAAGCTCTGTAACATTTTGTAAAAGAGAAGAAAAGTGGATGGAAAAGATTTGTAGTACACTTTCAATTGGCAGTTGGTATGTGAAAGTTTAATATGTTAGGAGCATATACATACTTGCCAACATCATGTATTATAATCTGTAGGTGTTTATGTTGTCCTACATGTTTTGTACCAGATTGTAGAAAAATAATTAGGACTGCATAAGATTGGAATGGGTTATTTTAGGAAGTATACATGTACTTCAATATATTCAACTGGCACACTCTGAGTACCAATTATATAGATGTACAAATCAATGTTATCTGCTTTTACTTTTTTTTATGAAAAAGTGACAGTGCTGCTGTAAATGAAGATATTCATTTTTTACTTTCTGCAAAATGCTTCAAAAATATTTTTGAAAAGCACATCATTTTGTATGTTTATTTGATAAACATGTCATAGTTTCGAATCTGGAAATTCAGTCACTATTTTTGTATGCATTCTGGGACTTGTGGTATGATATTTATAGTGGGTAAGGTGAAACTGGAAGTGACAGAATGCAAAGGAAATTTTAAGCCGACTCATGGAATAATTAGCGCGGCGCAAGTGGGCAAAAACGTGCGAATCGCAGTGGAATAGCGAAAATCACAGTGCAAGTGCGAAAATCGCACGAAAAGCAGCGCACGTCGATTCATGGAAGGCCGTGCGCGAGAAAACCAGCGGATGTGTGATAAAAAAGTGCGCGGCGCACGTTGGCGCACGTTGGCGCACAGGCCAACAAACAGCGTGCGCCAGGTCACAGCGAAAATCGCACAGGCCACAGCGAAATTCGCACATAGCGCGGCGCACGCAACAAAAGTAGGCGGAACACGGGCGTAACACTCGGAATGGGGAACAACTTGCAAAAACGTGGGCGTCACGGGGGAAGCACAGGGCACAAGTGCGCGGAACGCCCACACGCTCGCCTACAACACGTATTCATGGAATAGAATAGGGCAAAAAAGCGCACGCTCAAACCAGCGCACAGGCACAAACACGACCGCCACAAGAAAGCAGGCGGTAGCGTCTCTGCGGCTGTAAGAAATGTGCGCCAAAAGGTGCGCCAACAAATAGCACCCATATACTGCCATGATGAATGTCCTATACTGTGGCCCTCCAGGACAAATGACGTGCAAAGGGGTACCCACAAACACGGACACGCTGACAAAAAATACGTGTGCGTGTATACCAGGGTGCGCGGGAAGTCTCACACGCGATTTGGCCGGGTACGTGGATTTCAGGGGTGCGCGGGAAGGTCCACACGCGATTCCATCAGGGTAGGTGTATTTCAGGGGTGCGCGGGAAGTCCCACACGTGGTTACAGCAGGGTACGTGTATTTCAGGGGTGCGCGGGAACTTCCACACGCGAATAGCCTGGGCGCGTGTATTTCAGGGGTGCGCGGGAATTTCCACACGCGAATAGCCTGGGCGCGTGTATTTCAGGGGTTCGCGGGAAGTTCCACACGCGAATAGCCTGGGCGCGTGTATTTCAGGGGTGCGCGGGAATTAACACACGCGAATAGCCTGGGCGCGTGTATTTCAGGGGTTCGCGGGAAGTTCCACACGCGAATAGCCTGGGCGCGTGTATTTCAGGGGTGCGCGGGAATTTCCACACGCGAATAGCCTGGGCGCGTGTATTTCAGGGGTGCGCGGGAATTTCCACACGCGAATAGCCTGGGCGCGTGTATTTCAGGGGTGCGCGGGAAGTTCCACACGCGAATAGCCTGGGCGCGTGTATTTCAGGGGTGCGCGGTAATTTCCACACGCGAATAGCCTGGGCGCGTGTATTTCAGGGGTTCGCGGGAATTTCCACACGCGAATAGCCTGGGCGCGTGTATTTCAGGGGTGCGCGGGAAGTTTTACATGCAATTTCAGCAGGGTACGTGTATTTCAGGGGTGCGCGGGAATTTCCACACGCGAATAGGCTGGGCGCGTGTATTTCAGGGGTGCGCGGGAAGTCCCACACGCGATTACAGCAGGGTACGTGTATTTCAGGGGTGCGCGGGAATTTCCACACGCGAATAGCCTGGGCGCGTGTATTTCAGGGGTGCGCGGGAATTATCACACGCGATTTGGCTTGGTACGTGTATTACAGGGGTGCGTGGGAAGTTACACACGTGATTAGGCTGAGTGGGTCCTCACAGGTATTCCCTGTACACCCTCCACGGCCCCTGCAGGCAGCCCACAAAACAGGGGTCTAGCCTGCACACCTGCTCATGTCCCCTATCACCCCCACCCCCCACCATCCAGGGGCACTCTCCACCAGGCCCCCACTCATGTCTCCCACCACCCCCACCCCCCACCATCCAGGGGCAGCCTCCACCAGGCCCCCACCCATGTCTCCCACCCCCCAGCAGTGCAGGGTCAGCCTCCACCAGGCCCCCACCCATGTCTCCCACCACCCCCACCCCCCAGCAGTGCAGGGGCAACCTCCACCAGGCCCCCACTCATGTCCCCTATCACCCCCACCCCCCACCATCCAGGGGCACCCTCCACCAGGCCCCCACTCATGTCCCCTATCACCCCCACCCCCCACCATCCAGGGGCAGCCTCCACCAGGCCCCCACTCATGTCTCCCACCACCCCACCCCCCAGCAGTGCAGGGGCACTCTCCACCAGGCCCCCACTCATGTCTCCCACCACCCCCACCCCCCACCATCCAGGGGCAGCCTCCACCAGGCCCCCACCCATGTCTCCCACCCCCTCCACCCCCCAGCAGTGCAGGGTCAGCCTCCACCAGGCCCCCACCCATGTCTCCCACCACCCCCACCCCCCAGCAGTGCAGGGGCAACCTCCACCAGGCCCCCACTCATGTCCCCTATCACCCCCACCCCCCACCATCCAGGGGCACCCTCCACCAGGCCCCCACTCATGTCCCCTATCACCCCCACCCCCCACCATCCAGGGGCAGCCTCCACCAGGCCCCCACTCATGTCTCCCACCACCCCCACCCCCCAGCAGTGCAGGGTCAGCCTCCACCAGGCCCCCACTCATGTCTCCCACCACCCCCACCCCCCACCATCCAGGGGCAGCCTCCACCAGGCCCCCACTCATGTCTCCCACCACCCCCACCCCCCAGCAGTGCAGGGTCAGCCTCCACCAGGCCCCCACTCATGTCTCCCACCACCCCCACCCCCCAGCAGTGCAGGGTCAGCCTTCACCAGGCCCCCACTCATGTCTCCCACCACCCCCACCCCCCACCATCCAGGGGCAGCCTCCACCAGGCCCCCACCCATGTCTCCCACCACCCCCACCCCCCAGCAGTGCAGGGGCAACCTCCACCAGGCCCCCACTCATGTCCCCTATCACCCCCACCACCCACCATCCAGGGGCACCCTCCACCAGGCCCCCACTCATGTCTCCCACCACCCCCACCCCCCAGCAGTGCAGGGGCAACCTCCACCAGGCCCCCACTCATGTCCCCTATCACCCCCACCACCCACCATCCAGGGGCACCCTCCACCAGGCCCCCACTCATGTCCCCTATCACCCCCACCCCCCACCATCCAGGGGCAGCCTCCACCAGGCCCCCACTCATGTCTCCCACCACCCCCACCCCCCAGCAGTGCAGGGTCAGCCTCCACCAGGCCCCCACTCATGTCTCCCACCACCCCCACCCCCCACCATCCAGGGGCAGCCTCCACCAGGCCCCCACTCATGTCTCCCACCACCCCCACCCCCCAGCAGTGCAGGGTCAGCCTCCACCAGGCCCCCACTCATGTCTCCCACCACCCCCACCCCCCACCATCCAGGGGCAGCCTCCACCAGGCCCCCACTCATGTCTCCCACCACCCCCACCCCCCAGCAGTGCAGGGTCAGCCTCCACCAGGCCCCCACTCATGTCTCCCAACACCCCCACCCCCCACCATCCAGGGGCAGCCTCCACCAGGCCCCCACCCATGTCTCCCACCACCTCCACCCCCCACCATCCAGGGGCAACCTCCACCAGGCCCCCACTCATGTCTCCCACCACCCCCACCACCCACCATCCAGGGGCAGCCTCCATCAGGCCCCCACCCATGTCTCCCACCACCCCCACCCCACACAATCCAGGGTCAGCCTCCACCAGGCCCCCACTCATGTCTCCCACCACCCCCACCCCCCAGCAGTGCAGGGGCAACCTCCACCAGGCCCCCACTCATGTCCCCTATCACCCCCACCCCCCACCATCCAGGGGCACCCTCCACCAGGCCCCCACTCATGTCCCCTATCACCCCACCCCCCACCATCCAGGGGCAGCCTCCACCAGGCCCCCACCCATGTCTCCCACCACCCCCACCCCCCAGCAGTGCAGGGGCAACCTCCACCAGGCCCCCACTCATGTCCCCTATCACCCCCACCACCCACCATCCAGGGGCACCCTCCACCAGGCCCCCAATCATGTCCCCTATCACCCCCACCCCCCACCATCCAGGGGCAGCCTCCACCAGGCCCCCACTCATGTCTCCCACCACCCCCACCCCCCAGCAGTGCAGGGTCAGCCTCCACCAGGCCCCCACTCATGTCTCCCACCACCCCCACCCCCCACCATCCAGGGGCAGCCTCCACCAGGCCCCCACTCATGTCTCCCACCACCCCCACCCCCCAGCAGTGCAGGGTCAGCCTCCACCAGGCCCCCACTCATGTCTCCCACCACCCCCACCCCCCACCATCCAGGGGCAGCCTCCACCAGGCCCCCACCCATGTCTCCCACCACCCCCACCCCCACCCCCCAGCAGTGCAGGGGCAACCTCCACCAGGCCCCCACTCATGTCCCCTATCACCCCCACCACCCACCATCCAGGGGCACCCTCCACCAGGCCCCCACTCATGTCCCCTATCACCCCCACCCCCCACCATCCAGGGGCAGCCTCCACCAGGCCCCCACTCATGTCTCCCACCACCCCCACCCCCCAGCACTGCAGGGTCAGCCTCCACCAGGCCCCCACTCATGTCTCCCACCACCCCCACCCCCCACCATCCAGGGGCAGCCTCCACCAGGCCCCCACTCATGTCTCCCACCACCCCCACCCCCCCGCAGTGCAGGGTCAGCCTCCACCAGGCCCCCACCCATGTCTCCCACCTCCCCACCCCCCAGCATTGCAGAGGCACCCTCCACCAGGCCCCCACTCATGTCCCCTATCACCCCCACCCCCCAGCAGTGCAGGGGCAACCTCCACCAGGCACCCACACATGTCCCCCTGGCCCCAGGTCCTGACGATACACAATCATGGCAGTAATGGGCAGCATACCCAGCACAAACACCCAGGCAAGGATAGCATCCACCCACATAGTGAATGCAATTACATGATACAACCCCAATGGCAACAATGTAAATGGACACATGCCCGACACACACACATACACAATGGGTGCAAGTGAATGTCAAAACACATATCATGACATGTATGAAACCAATGAGAAAATAACACAAGTGAAAGTAAAAATAAAACATGTATTATAGATTACAAATCAAACATACAACTATGTGGATAAGCAAATTAATGGTTCATGTCCGAGAACAAAAGTCATAATCAAAAAAACAAAGGAATAAAAAAAAATTGTCGTCCAAAGCAATATCATGTAGCATGAAAAAATATGAAAAACCATTTCCTCATGGTGAACACAATAAGAAATGAAAAAGAAGTATCTACAAAAAGCAAACTATATACAGGAATGTTCCAGGGTCCATGAGCCCAACACCATAAATGAAACCTACTACTACCTAATCTAAAAAATATATACAAAAAAGTGGCCATTGTCCGAGCGGTCCAAAATAATAAAACAAAATAAAGGAAACCTAACACTAACTAACTAAATAACTATATACAAAGGCAGCGGGCAAGTCCTGCGGCTCACTTGTTGATGTTGCTGGCCAGGGCATCATCGAACTCCATGTCGATGTCCTGGAGGCGGGACTCTGTCCTGGCCCCGAGGTCTCGCAGGGATAACCCCATGTTCAGCTCAAACTCCCTGCGAGCTTCCTCGAGGCACTCAGCCCGCCTCAATGCCCGACGCATGGAGAACTCCGCCCTGACCATGGCGAGCCGCTCCTCTTCCGCCCGCTGCCGCTCCGCACCTATCCGCTGGACCAACTCCTCCCACACGGAAGACACCACCATCCCAGGGTTGCCCTGCCCTCCGGCCGATGGCTGCCCCACTGATCTTGATGGCCCCGAGCCATTATGCCTCCCACGTCGAGCCCGCTGCTGCCTCCGACGCCACTGCCTCTGCCAGCACGACGGCATCCAGGCTGATGGAAACCACCGACGCCGTCGTGCACGTGCCCTGCCTGATGATGCTGTCACATCTTCCATCTGCTGGGGTCCAGTTGCAGTGTTGTCCACCCCTGCTGGACCTCCGACTCCCAACTGTGGCAGGGATGGGATCCCCACCGAGCTGGCTGCATTGGTCGGGGCAGGTCCACAGGGGGCCCTGGTGGCATCTGGCCCGGAAGACGGCAAGGAGAACGACTGGTGGATAGCCTGCACAGAGGAGGAGAGGGCCGCCACATTGGCCAACACATGCAGGAAACCCCCGAACATGACCGATCCCAATTGGGCCACGTCGGCACGGTGCACTTCGTGATGACGTGCGTGCTCCTCCCGGGAAGCACGCACGGCATCACGAATCACAGCCGTGCGCATCGCGACCCCAATCAGGACCTTCTCCACACGGCCAGGGGTTCCCACGTCCGCAGGTGGAGGGGAGTCAGGTGACATGGACATCCCCACTACCTGCGGACGGGCCTGGGACGGGGCATCCCTGCTGGTGCATGGTGGTGCACTCACAGGGTCAGGGACAGCGACATGCACAGGCCCCTCCATGGTGACCTGTGTTGCCTCCTGCCCCTGGCCCTGGACTGCACCACTTGCACCAGCAGGGATGCCCCCACCAGGCCCCATGTGTGCCCCAGTGGCGGCCTCCTCCTCCTCTGTGCAAACCACCAAGCTGGATGGCTCCTCACCGTCTCCCGCCGTAGCAGGCCCCTGTGGGGGCTCACCCACCCCTTCCGATGCAGCCGTGGGTGCATCCCCGCCGCCTTGCTCCACAGCGCCGTCTCCGCCCTCTTCTTCACTAGCCGCTGCGTAGAGGGAGACAAAGAACACAAGCATCAGGGTACTGCACAATGGTCCCCTAGACAGGAAGCAATAGCAGATGAGCACCACTGTCAAAGTACACTTCCATCATGTCCCTCCACAACACATGGGTCAGTCCAGGCAAAACACACACAGTAACAGGCATGCTGCATGCCATGGATATTTCCATGCATGTCCAATGGACTCTTGAAACATTCAATGATATGCAACTCACATGCATCATGGCTCATGCATATCACATGCACACACTTCACCTCAGTCACATCCATCTGGCCCCAAACACACCAAACACAGCCAAAACAAGGGTAAGTTGGCTGCTTCACTGAATCTGTGCATTGTCACACACATGTGTCATGCATCCATGGCATGCACAAGTCACAGACACGCAGGTCAGGCACACAGACATGGCTACCATATATGTACCTGGCATCAGCACCCATCCCTCACCCCCACCCATGTCCAGGTACAGAGACTGGCATGCTCTCATGTTCAAAATCTGCATAGGGCTCCCCATGCCGCATTTGGACACATGCAACAACCACGTGGGTCACACATCACTGGTCGCACATGCATTACCATGATGTCCCTGCACACATACATGCATACATGGCCTATGGCACACATACAGGCAAGTATCATAGAACCAGCACACCGCAACATGCCCTGTCTCACACAGTAATGCTTGGAAACTTACCGCTCAACTCCAGACGGGCCTCCCTCTCAAGGATCTGGGCGTGGAGCGCTGGGCGTACACGTTCCAGGACCCTCTTCTGGATGGAACTCATGTGGCCCCGGCCCCCCTCCACGAGGCGCCGGGCCTTCACAAGGGTCCTGGACCTCAAGTCCTCCCAGCGCTTCTTGATCTTCTGGACGTTGCGGGTTGCCACCCCCTCCGCGTTGATGGCAACCACACAGTCGGCCCAGATCCTCTCCCGTCCTTCCTTGCTGGCGCGGGACGATCCAAAGAGGGCATCATACTGCCCCAGGACATGCTCCACCAGGACACCAACTTCGGTGGCAGTGAAGCTGGTGCCCCTCTGCCCCTCTGGCCTGGGGTTGCCACTGGTGCCAGATGTGGAAGTGCCCGACATGGCAACCCCAGAGGCAGGTGTGGGTGGGCAACTGGGTCCTGGGGCTGGCCTGTGGAGCGATGTAATCCCAGTTGGGAGTCTTCAGTTCCAGCAGGGGTGGACACAGCAACTGGACCCCTGCAGATGGCTGATGTGCAGGCACCAAATGGCAGGGCACGGTGGCAGCAGGCAGGCAGGCAGGCAGGCAGCAGCAGATGGCACGTGGGAGGCTGCTCGGGGCACTGGGGGGCAGTAACTCGGCCTTCTGGGCAGGAGCGTGGTCTTCCGTGTGTTTTCGGGTGGCCAGCTTGGTACGGAGTGATTTGGCACGTGAAAATCCTGCACGTCAGCGTGAAATCCGAGGAAAGGCCCTTAGCGCGTAAGCGCGTCAGCACGCATACGCGATTCTATTGGACCAGAGACCCTCAGCGCGTAAGCGCGTCTGTGACGTGACCCGTGGGAATTTCCACACGCTATTGGACTGGGAACTAGATTCCAGGGGTGCGCGGGTCACACGCTCGCCTAGTACACGCGCAAAGCATTAATTTGCGCACTTATCAAATGACAAGCCAGATGCCAGGATGAACATACCGTTCCTAATAGCAGTGGCAGTGGGCTACCAAAGGAGGAGGAGGAGGAGAGTCAGGGCCAGAATATTCACACCCAGAACCAGCCTGTTCGGGATGCCTGATGACCAGGTGTATGGAAGGTACAGGTTTCCACCACACATAATACTGGACCTGGTGAGTGAGTGGGAGGATGACCTCACATCACCCACCCTGTGCTCCCAAGCACTCAGCTCCCTGGAGAAGGTCCTCAATGTACTGCACTTCTTAGCCACTGGATCATTTCAGCGGACAAGTGCCATAGTGGGTGGGGTGTCACAGGCCACCCAGTCACGCTGCCTACACCAGGTCTTGGACATCATCACTGCACGCCCATCAGTCCGCAGGCACATATACCTGCCCAGAACACCTGCAGAAAGGCATGCTGCGGCCCAGGATTTTTACGGTGTGGCACGATTCCCCAAAGTGCTATGTGCCATCGACTGCACCCATGTGGCTCTACGTCCCCCCAGGGCATCTGAGCACATCTATAGGAACCGCAAGCACTGGCATTCCATCAACGTGCAGGTAGTATGTAATGCCAAGGGAATCATCACCTCAGTATATGCCAACTATCCCGGGTCCACCCACGACAGCTTCATTTACCGAATGTCCACCCTATGCCGGGACATAGATGCTGGGCGGCATGGCGATACATGGCTGCTTGGTGAGTATGTATGCCACTGCACATGCATGCATGTTGGATACTGAGCAAGGTCACAACCCCACCAATGATACCAATCACCACCTCCACAGGGGACAGTGCCTACCCTCTCAGCCCCCACATGATGACGCCAATTCGGAACCCCACCACGCCACCCCAGGTAAGATATAACACAGCCCACATTACAACCTGGGGCATAGTGGAGCGCACATTCGGAGTGCTAAAGTCACGCTTTCGCTCCCTTGACCGTTCTGGCGGGCGCTGTTATACGCTCCCCCAGTAGTGTGCAGGATCATAGTGGCAGCATGTGTCCTGCACAACGTTGCAACACGCCGGGGCCTGCCCGTGGACATGGTGGTGGCCCCACATCCCCAACCACATGCATAGCCGCTGCGCATGGGAGGGGAAAGGGCACGGGGGGAGGCAGCCCGTACACAGCTAGTGGCTAATTACTTCACATAGTATTCACTCCCCTGTGGAGTGCACACTGGCCTGGCACATTCCATCTGACAGTCAATGATGACTCAACCTGACACTGATCCTGAATGTCTGGAGATTCAACCGTGAAAAGCATATCAGCCTGAGATTGTTCACCTGGAAGTGTTACAATGTGTGCATCCCTACCCACACACAACACCAATGCAGTTTTGTGAAGAAACACATTCAAGCAGCCAAAATGAATACCCACTTGCTAAATGCAACAAGAGGACAGTGCCATGTCACCCAACCCATCCCCAGCACCGCCACACAACACACCGTGCCATGTCATGCTATGTGCAGGTAAACAAAGTAATCCCCACAACATGACAAGTGTTGCAATGTACAGTGTCCCCAATTGAAACTTCCTACACCTGAAATGCTCACTGTAATGCAGGACCAACAACAAACTTGAGCAGGTACTACCATTAACATGACTTCAGTAATGTGATAAATCAGTTGTCTCACCACCTGGATATGCCTGCACTCCCACCACTTCCAACTGAACAGTGTTGGTGCCATGTAGAGTTGTAGGTGCACTGCTGCCAACAAGGACCCCATCTCCAGACTAGAGGGCCTTGTGTAGACATGAGGAAGGGACCTGCAAATTGGGAGGCAGACACAGATGATGAGTTACACATCAATGCAACATGCAGTGTACAACACAACAGCAATATGCACTAGGAATGTATACACAGTATTGACTAGACTACCCACACATGTAGTGGGAGTCCAATGTCACCATGTACTTCAATGTCACTTGGGCACACCCTTTGCAAGCCCATGGAAACGGGAAGCAGGAGGGGTGTGTGTGACTCAAACCCAGGTATCTGAACCTAATACATGACAAGCCTGCATGTGCCCAGCCACAATGCAGCGTATGCCCACAGGAACCACGGAAGCCAACAAATTGTCCCAAAAAAATTGGGAAAAATATAAAAATAAAAATAAAAATAAAAATAAAAAAAATTCAAAAATGGCCATTAAAGGGCCCGGGGGGTTGGGGAGGCCACCCAGGAGGTCCGAGGTCAGGGTGCACACCAGAAACCACCTGTGTGGATCCTGGGAAAAAAAACACCTCCATGGGCTCATGGCCCACACGGCTACCCTATTGTGGGAGTATCACTGCTGTCGCTATTATCACCTTGTGCAGCTGCATACGGAGGTGGTTGCACTATGGGAGGCAGCCCACGCAAGGCCCTACTCTGTTCCTCCATGGCTGCAAGCATGCGGTTGTGGTAGGTCTGGTTCTGGAGGATGAGGGTGCGGAGGTCCCCATGCAACAACTCACGGGATGCCCGGACCTCCGCCCTCGTTGCTTGCATCTCAGCTGAGAGCGTACGGGTGAGACGCTCCAGCTGCTGTTCTGTCCTTTGGTGTGTTGAAGCCTCAAGCTCAACTAGAGTCGTCCTGAGTTGATGTAGCTCCTGCCTCAGGGCTTCCCTGTGGCCCTGGGACTCTATGGAGATGGCCTCCTGCAGAGTCGCCAGTGCCGCCCGCCTGTCCCTGTTGGACGCCAACATGTCCTCCCTGTGTGACTGGCAGATGGAGTCGGTTGCCTGCTCTAGTCGCTCCATCAGCCTTTCAGGGGGGACAATGGAAGTGGCCACCCTATCCATGGCCTGAGCCATCATCTCGGATGATGCTGCCTGTTGGGTAGCCATACCGTAAATGGATTGCTCCCATGCGGTATTGCCAGGTGGCGTACGGCCACCACGTCGGCGGGCACCACACCTGTCTGGGGCAAGGCGGACTGCGCCTTGCTGTGCCAGCACTGCCTGAGGCTGCAGGACTGTATTCCCCCTCTGATCTGCTGGCCCAGGAACAGGATCAGATGTCGCGGAGTGTGACCCTACATCCGTAACCACCAAAGGCCTAGCTGCCAACACTGACATCCCCATTGAGGGTTCTGACCCTGGTGCAGGTGGGTGGGACAGAACAGATTCCCTCCCTGGAACACTCACCTGCGACGGCACGTAGGTCTCATCATCCGAGTCAACAGCTGAGTACAGCTCGGGGGAGGTGCAGCCAGAGACACCCCTTGAGAGCACAACCTGTAGCACTTGTGGATTTTCACGCACCAGCACACCACGTCCCTCACTGGTGGTTGGTCGGCCCTCGGACCCCTCCTGGCTCTGCACCATCTCCACAACCCCAGCAGTATCAGGTGCGTCTTCCCCTGCAATGACATAATAACAAAGAAATGGAAACCCGCATTAGCACCATGGCACACAATGAGGGCTGAGAAGCAAGAGAACCAGTACTTGATTGACACATGTCCCACATGACTAAGACCCTCCCATGCATGCACCCTCACTGCGTATGAAGGGCAGGCAAATGGCACACACTCATTACACAAAGATGGAAGTTGAACACATTTTCTGCATGCTGCCTGGCAGTGGCATCACACATTGCCCTGTGATTGCCAGGTGACACACACATGCCATCACACAGATGGCATGTGCCATTGCTATTGAGTGTAGATGGAGAGGAGGGCAGCACTTATTCATTCTGTCCAGTTCCCACATGCAATAGCTTTTCTAATTGAAACAGGTCTGCTTTATCACCTGGAGCTGCCAGTCCAATATGGTCCAATTGCACAGGGACATGTGTGAACATATGATATCCAGGTAACAAAGTCACTCCACTTTACCATGGCCATGCCAGACATGTGACTAGAGGACTGAGGAATGCCTAGTATAAGTGGTGGAATGCATACAATCTGTCTGATTGAACATAGGAAAATAAGCAACAATGTTGTGGCAAGGTGACACTTCAAGGGCAACTGGGGTGCTGTTGGGCTAGATGTCTACTGTTGGCAGAAGGGATACTGCAATGGCCAATTGCAGCTGTGCAGGATGTATTGCATGAAGCACATGGCTGACACATTCGACTCAGGCGCACACACTCTCACCTGGCACACCAACAGATGCCCTCACACACACACCATGCACATGGATGACACACACATGCATGTGCACTCACCGGACAATGCCTCGTAATCAGGCAGATCTCCCACGCCTTGGATCTGTTCCTCCGTGACGTAGGTACCAGAGACTGACTCATGTGGAGTGAGTTCCATGTCTTCTACTGGAGACCCACCTCCAGTCACTAGAGTTGCGGCATGACTTGAGGCCAGCTTCTTCTTTGCCCTGCGCTTTAGGTCATTCCTTCGCTTGTAGCAATCATTGGCTGTGCGCTTCACGATTCCAAGGGCACTTACGATGTCCGCAACGGTCTGCCAGTGTGCCTGGCGTTGTGCAGGTGTGGTCTTTGATCCTGCAACAATGACCATCTCATTATCATGTCCGGACACATACTCGACAAGTGCATTCAGTTCGTCATCCGTGAAGCTGGGCTTCCTCGACGGACCGGACTGTGTAGCCGTGTCTGGGGCATCAGCCTGTGCCGGACGAGCACTCTTCCTCTTCCGCTTGGAAGGTGGTGGTGATCCTGAGTGTCCTGCGCCGCCCTGGACACTAGGGGCAGGAGCCCTGGTGGGCTCTGTATCAGGTGTGTGGGATTGCACACTCAGCATGGGAGTTGGTGCAGGCATTGGCTCAAGTGTAATGGTGTCATGGGGAATGTCAGCAGAATGGACTAGGACGGACACTGTCCTGGCTGGGTGTGTGAGAGCTGGGGTGGATGGAGCCGCAGCTGCCCCTGCAGCCTCTCCGCCCTGCCTACTTGGGGCAGCAGATGACCTTGCTGCCCCAGATCCACGTGGCATGATGGCATCAACGTGCACCAGCGCACGTGTGGTAGCCCTGCTGTCCTGGAAGTCAGCCATGGAGTGAGCCAGGTGTGGTGCCACAATGGGCTGGTCCAACAAGGGCTGAGCATGGATGGTGTCAGCCACATCAGCCTCAACGGGATGGGGGGGAGGGGGGGATAATGGGTGCCCTTGACTGGTCCTCCGCACATGGGGGGACAGGCTCACCCTGCAAGTTACGACCACGTCCCCTACCGGATCCACCACAGCCACCACTTGTGGCTCTTCCACCTTTGCCACCCTTACGGAATCCTCGCCTCCCAGCCATGGCACTGATATTAATGTGCGTATGGGAGTGGCTGTAGACTATAGTCCTGGGCAATTGGGGGTCAAAGGGGTTGGGTACCAGATGGTAATTGTACCCTAGTGCTCTAGCAAGGCTGATTGTAACCCCTGGGGAAAGATGACGGGTCACGCAACGCACAGGAGGCCCAAAAAAGGGAGATGACGTGCACGCAACCCCTCCTAGACCACGTGTGCAGAAAGAAAAACCTGCACTACGCTGTGGCACCCAGTAACACAAGAATGAACGTATGCGTGTCACACGCAGCCTAGAATGACCTCTGAAGGGGTAGGCTACACACGGGGCAAGCACAGAAGTTAGATACGTGCGTGACTCACCGTCTGCCAGGTAAAAGAGCGTGAAAAATGAGCGCGTTTGGTTGGCAACACCCCCGCCAAAAGAAGATATGTACACTGTCTGAGGAGACAGGACAACAGTAGAAGGGGACACTGTTTGAGGGAACAGGCCCAGGTAAACCAGTACGAGAGAAAAAAGAGAAAAAGCTGTCAGAGGTAACAGGGAGTACGAACTGGAAACGCCGTGAAGTAAATCGCGTGTGAAACGACAAGAAGTACAGAATTCACCCACTCGCTCTCCACGAAAAGCACGTACAAGGAAATGGTGTTCTACATGTACCTTATATACAGGCCCACACGTACAGCGTCACTTACGCGGCGTGTACGTGCTAGGCCCATTTTCACCAATCACACGCTTTGTCACTTCTGCGTGTAGATCCATTTTCACCAATCACACGCTTTGTCACTTCTGCGTGTAGATCCATATTCACCAATCACACGCTTTGTCACTACTGCGTGTAGGTCCATTTTAACCATTTACACGCTTTGTGACTTCTGCGTGTAGGTCTATTTTCTCCTATCACACGCTTTGACACTCGGACGTGTCACGCAACATTTTCCTGCACGTGCACGTGACTTCATGGACGCGCATATACTGTTGATGGGTTTACGCGCTAAGGGCCTTTCTTCGATTCACACGCAGACGTGTGGGATTTTCACGTGCAAAATCACTCCCTATCAGGCTGTCCACGCGTAAGCACACGGAAGACCACGCTCCTGCCCAGGAGGCCAAATTACTGCCCCCCAGAGCCCTGAGCACGCTCCCACCTGCCATCTGCTGCTGCCTGACTGCCTGCTGGCCACGTGCCCTGCCATTTGCTGCCTGCACATCAGCCAGGGGTGCTGTTGCTGTGACCACCCCTGCTGGAACCAAAGGCTCCCGACTGTCACCCCACAGCCCAGCACCAGGACCCAGTTGCCCACCCACTCCTGCCTCTGGGGTTGCCATGTCGGGCACTACGACATCTGGCACCAGTGGCAACCCCCGGCCAAGGAGGCAGAGGGGCACCAGCTTCAGTGCCAGGGAAGTTGTTGTCCTGGTGGAGCATGTCGTCGGGCAGTATGATGCCCTCTTCGGAAGGTTGCGCGCCGATGGACGTCGTGACTGCCATCAACGCGGAGGAGGTGGCAGTCCGCGACTACTAATGTGTCAGGAAGAGCTGGGAGGACTTCAGGTCCAGCACCCTCAACAAGGCCCGGCACCTCATGATGGCAGCAGATGCTAAGGGGCGGGCGGGGCCACTTGTCGGAAGATCAGATGAGGGTCCTGGAACGCATATCCCCTGCGCTCCACATCCATGTCCTTGAGAAGCAGACCCATCTGGAGTCGAGCGGTAAGTGTACATGCATACTGATAGTAAGTTGTGCGTGTGGTGGTGTGCCAGGAGTGTGCAGGTTGACATGTATTTTTATGTGGCCAAGTAGGGGGGGTGTACAGGGCTGTGAGGGTGACACATGCGAGGGGTCTCATGTGTGACACATGGATGGTGCTTGTGTGTGTGGGCTTGCATGGCACAGGATGTGGAGGAATGATTGTCAGGTGTGACATGGATGTTGATGGAGACACTGCGACAGTTGGCGGAGGTGTACACATGCATGCAGGTTTGGTGTTGTGTGTGCATGTGTAGTGTACTCCCTATGTTGCATGTGATGTGTGGATGACCTTTGGCTGCACATGCTGTTGTATGTGAATGGATGGTGCTGGCTGTTGCATCATGGCTGTGGTATGGCTCATGTGTGCAAGTTGAAATGACATGTGTGTTGGGGATTGTGATGCCATGTCTGAGGTTTACCTATGCCACTCATGTATAACTGTCATGTGTGTATGAGTCCATTTTACAGTGCCCTGATGCCTGTGTTTTCTTTCTCCCTGTCTGCACCGTCAACTGATGAAGAGGACGGAGCAGGTGCTGTGGAGCACAGCGGCAGGGGTCGCACCACCAGCCGGAGACGCAAGGGCCAGATCCCCTCCCAAGTTGTGATCTCGTCGGGGAGTGAGGAGTCTGGTGCCACGTCCCAGGCCGCAGCTGGCAAGGGGAGGTCCAAGAGGCGGAGGTCGGAGTTGGACTCCTCAGCAGCAGAAGAGGCAGCTGGGACCCCACAGGGCCCAACGAGGGAAGATGGCACGGAGTCATCCAGGTTGGTGGGGTGTATGGTGGTGGGTGCCCCTGCACTGCTGGGGGGTGGGGGTGGTGGGAGACATGGGTGGGGGCCTGGTGGAGGCTGCCCCTGCACTGCTGGGGGGTGGGGGTGGTGGGAGACATGGGTGGGGGCCTGGTGGAGGCTGCCCCTGCACTGCTGGGGGGTGGGGTGGTGGGAGACATGGGTGCGGGCCTGGTGGTGGGTGCCCCTGTACTGCTGGGGGGTGGGGTGGTGGGAGACATGGGTGCGGGCCTGGTGGAGGCTGCCCCTGCACTGCTGGGGGGTGGGGTGGTGGGAGACATGGGTGCGGGCCTGGTGGTGGGTGCCCCTGGTGGCTGGGGGGTGGGGGTGGTGGGAGACATGGGTGGGGGCCTGGTGGAGGCTGCCCCTGCACTGCTGGGGGGTGGGGTGGTGGGAGACATGGGTGCGGGCCTGGTGGAGGCTGCCCCTGCACTGCTGGGGGGTGGGGTGGTGGGAGACATGGGTGGGGGCCTGGTGGAGGCTGCCCCTGCACTGCTGAAGGGTGGGGGTGGTGGGAGACATGGGTGGGGGCCTGGTGGTGGGTGCCCCTGCACTGCTGGGGGGTGGGGGTGGTGGGAGACATGGGTGGGGGCCTGGTGGAGGCTGCCCCTGCACTGCTGGGGGGTGGGGGTGGTGGGAGACATGGGTGGGGGCCTGGTGGTGGGTGCCCCTGCACTGCTGGGGGGTCGGGTGGTGGGAGACATGGGTGGGGGCCTGGTGGAGGCTGCCCCTGCACTGCTGGGGGGTGGGGGTGGTGGGAGACATGGGTGGGGGCCTGGTGGTGGGTGCCCCTGCACTGCTGGGGGGTGGGGTGGTGGGAGAAATGGGTGCGGGCCTGGTGGAGGCTGCCCCTGCACTGCTGGGGGGTGGGGTGGTGGGAGACATGGGTGGGGGCCTGGTGGAGGCTGCCCCTGCACTGCTGGGGGGTGGGGGTGGTGGGAGACATGGGTGGGGGCCTGGTGGAGGCTGCCCCTGCACTGCTGGGGGGTGGGGTGGTGGGAGACATGGGTGCGGGCCTGGTGGAGGCTGCCCCTGCACTGCTGGGGGGTGGGGTGGTGGGAGACATGGGTGGGGGCCTGGTGGAGGCTGCCCCTGCACTGCTGGGGGGTGGGGGTGGTGGGAGACATGGGTGGGGGCCTGGTGGAGGCTGCCCCTGCACTGCTGGGGGGTGGGGTGGTGGGAGACATGGGTGCGGGCCTGGTGGAGGCTGCCCCTGCACTGCTGGGGGGTGGGGTGGTGGGAGACATGGGTGGGGGCCTGGTGGAGGCTGCCCCTGCACTGCTGAAGGGTGGGGGTGGTGGGAGACATGGGTGGGGGCCTGGTGGTGGGTGCCCCTGCACTGCTGGGGGGTGGGGTGGTGGGAGACATGGGTGGGGGCCTGGTGGAGGCTGCCCCTGCACTGCTGGGGGGTGGGGTGGTGGGAGTCATGGGTGGGGGCCTGGTGGAGGCTGCCCCTGCACTGCTGGGGGGTGGGGTGGTGGGAGACATGGGTGAGGGCCTGGTGGTGGGTGCCCCTGGTGGCTGGGGGGTGGGGGTGGTGGGAGACATGAGTGGGGGCCTGGTGGTGGGTGCCCCTGCACTGCTGGGGGGTGGGGGTGGTGGGAGACATGGGTGGGGGCCTGGTGGAGGCTGCCCCTGCACTGCTGGGGGGTGGGGGTGGTGGGAGACATGGGTGGGGGCCTGGTGGAGGCTGCCCCTGCACTGCTGGGGGTTGGGGTGGTGGGAGACATGGGTGCGGGCCTGGTGGAGGCTGCCCCTGCACTGCTGGGGGGTGGGGGTGGTGGGAGACATGGGTGGGGGCCTGGTGGTGGGTGCCCCTGCACTGCTGGGGGGTGGGGTGGTGGGAGACATGGGTGGGGGCCTGGTGGAGGCTGCCCCTGCACTGCTGGGGGGTGGGGTTGGTGGGAGACATGGGTGGGGGCCTGGTGGTGGGTGCCCCTGCACTGCTGGGGGGTGGGGTGGTGGGAGACATGGGTGCGGGCCTGGTGGAGGCTGCCCCTGCACTGCTGGGGGGTGGGGTGGTGGGAGACATGGGTGGGGGCCTGGTGGAGGCTGCCCCTGCACTGCTGGGGGGTGGGGTGGTGGGAGACATGGGTGCGGGCCTGGTGGTGGGTGCCCCTGCACTGCTGGGGGGTGGGGTGGTGGGAGACATGAGTGGGGGCCTGGTGGAGGCTGCCCCTGCACTGCTGGGGGGTGGGGTGGTGGGAGACATGGGTGGGGGCCTGGTGGAGGCTGCCCCTGCACTGCTGGGGGGTGGGGTGGTGGGAGACATGGGTGCGGGCCTGGTGGTGGGTGCCCCTGGTGGCTGGGGGGTGGGGTGGTGGGAGACATGAGTGGGGGCCTGGTGGTGGGTGCCCCTGGTGGCTGGGGGGTGGGGGTGATAGGGGACATGGGTGGGGGCCTGGTGGAGGGTGCCCCTGCACTGCTGGGGGGTGGGGGTGCAGGGGGACATGAGCAGGTGTGCAGGGTAATCCCCTGTGGTGTGGGCGGCCTGCAGGGGCCGTGGAGGGTGTACAGGGTACACCTGTGAGGACCCACCCAGCCTAATTGCGTGTTTAACTTCCCACGCACCCCTGTAATACACGTACCCAGCCAAATTGTGTGTGATAATTCCCGCGCACCCCTGTAATACACGTACCTGGCCAAATCGCGTGTGATTATTCCCGTGCACCCCTGTAATACACGTACCCAGCCAAATCGCGTGTAAAACTTCCCGTATACCCCTGTAATACACGTACCCAGCCAAATCGCGTGTGATAATTGCTGCGTACCCCTGTAATACACGTGCCCTGGCTAATCGCATGTAAAACTTCACACGTACCCCTGTAATACACATACCCTGGCCAATCGCGTGTTGAACTTCCCGCGTACCCCTGTAATACACGTACCCTGGCTAATCGCGTGTAAAACTTCCCGCGTACCCCTGATATGAACGTTACCCGCTTTGCGTTCCTTGTTTGGCAGCCCTGTAAACTGGTCCAAGGTTAGCGCAGCCCTTTGCGATGATTTTGCGATTTTGATGGCTTTTCCTTGCGCGAGGGCGTTCTTGGGGGCGTTACTGGCGCTGCTGCAGGGTCGCTGCGATACTCTGCGCCACGGCTGGTTTGGGAGCCTAGAATCCATGAATACGCTGTGCGCGGAAATCGGTTTTAGCGCACGTGCCTGGCGCAGACAATCGCACGCGGACACTCTGCGCCAGACGCTTGCGACACTTTTCTGCGAAATTCTATGAATT